>NC_136433.1:27709375-28413750 GCF_052849685.1 Lactuca virosa
GAGGCTTGAGTATTCCGCTTAGGAGATCAGCAACCGGTCAGATCTATAGTGGTATCAGTGAGAATTCAAGGAATCTGCAAGGTAGGTATGCCTGGTTTGAATAAAGGACATGTAGGAGTGTTCATGGTTTTGAGGAAGTAAGGATTTGGTTCGGTTATGAGTGTAAGATCGTTAGTTTTCAAGTTCACACCTTCAAAGCAAGGTCATTTGTAGGTTGCATGAGAATTGCTCTAAGAGCAAGTAAGTGGATGAGCAGGTTGGGTACTTGTTCGATATTGATATGTTGTTCCTCATCAACCGATCAGTTGACAAGGACTTGTAGTGGATTAATCAGAAAGTGCTTAAGGATTTTGAGATTCGTTGAGGTATTGGGAAGGATCACCCGGTCTTGGAATGTATAATCGGTATGCTTGGCTGGTTAAGGAAGCTAGCTATTTTAAAGCCCAAGTTGTCGATTGCTACTGTCAGTAGGGATTGAGTAGTGGTAACATATCAATCTTAAGTAATAGGAAAGTGTTGTTCGCATGGGTTATTTCAGCCATTGGGATTGTCAGCATAAATCAAATGGTATCTATTGGCGAACTTTTAGTACATCGATCATTCTGCAGGTGAGTTGTTGAATTGATGATCCGTATGTTCTAGTCAAGGGTTATAGTTCTATGCCATGAGCTGAAGTGGCTTAAGGATTTGGAGTTGTATTATGGGAAGTACTTGGAATTATTGAGCTCATTGTGATTTCAGAAAGTATTCATCTGGTTTTGGAGTGTGTGTGTGTGATCGTTAAGGTTGGATAGTAATGGAATGCTAGTTCTTGCAAGCTCATGTTGTTGACAAGTTTGAATTGTAAGGTTGGGAGATGGATTGGGAATCCATCAATTTTTTTGGTGGATTGGAAAAGCGCAATCGAATCCAAGTGGGGGAGAATCGTTGGTCTAAAGGTTGCACAAGAGTAAATATTCAGGTTTCAAAGCGCATCAGTAATGACGCATGGTGGGTATGTGGATGGATCCAGGTTGAGGGTTGTTTTAGAACCTCTCTGCATGTTCTTGTCCGATGAAGGATTTGGGATTCGAAGCATAACCCGCATACCTGATTGGGTTATAGTCGGATGCGGGTTCGACTCATGATGAATATGATTGGTATATTAGTTGGCAGTAAGACCATGGGTGGGTCCATGGTAGTGTGGAAGTGTTGTAAGACTACGAGGTAGACATAACATTCACCAAATTGATAGGCAATTATGGAAGTGTTGTTAGTCTGCGACGGGATCGTAGCATTCACCAGTATGAGGCAGGCCATGGTTCGAGTGGTCAGTTGGACTGAGGAAAGATCAACGCATGCCTGGGTCGAGGCGGATAGTATTGATGGGGGACCACTCCTTGATTAGTATGAGGATTGTTGGATTTAAGGCAATGTGGGGCCCGTTCGATTGTGTAGTGTGGGTGAGATCCGATGGGGTTGGTTTGAGCAAAGTATCGGGTCGCGTTTAGTGTGAGATGACTCTGGGGTCATTGGTTGGCACCTGTGTGGTGGTTAGACTTAAGTAGCTCTTATTAGTTGGACTCTCAATCAGAGTCTAGCGGATGGAACATGTGTGAGTCTATCAGCCTCTGCGGTGGGTTGAGGGTTTTATATTTCAATTCAATGAAAGGTCGCCCTAGAATTGGAGGATTTCAGATAGAATGCAAGTGTAAATCTTTAGATTTCGGGATGGGATTTGTGTCCCCGGTTGACGCAAGGGGGTTGAGACTTGCGTTGGGAGTCACCCTTGATCTCAATTGAAGGATTCAACAGTGATGAATGGTTGGTTATGTTATCTTTGGTTGGATTAGGAGGGCTGTTGGAGCCATTATGCCAGACAAACTAGGACTGCTCTTGCCAGATAGACACTCGTTCAGGAGTCGCATGGTGCGACCGTGTTAGGCTATCAGCCTCAACATCCATTAGGAATTTCGGTATATCGGTTAATTCGTAGGTAAGTACGAGACCAGGGAGGTCTCGGTTGCATCGGAATTATAAATATGGGACAACAAGATGAGCCCGAGATGGTATTAACGTTGGAGACTCATGTAGGGAGTCTCATGGTTATCGAGTGAAGGGTTTTTGCAGCAATGAATGGTTTGGGATTCTATTCCTTGTAGAAACAACGAGGTAATCCAGGGTTGGAAGGGTTTATTCTCAGTTTGGATTGCGAAGTGGAGTCGAATTGGTAGTGATTCAGAATGGTCTGTCTGTCAGGGAGTAAGATAAGGTCTTAGGATTTCGAATTTCGGCATAGTAGTGTTGTTTATTATTCAGTGGTTAATGCTTGTGGGGTAAAGATCTGTTCGTCGGCAGGATTTGAGAGCCCTGCTAAGGTTGTATTCGGTGATGGTTTTAGAAGGCCGTTGTATGTACGAGTTGACTCCTCAGTTCGTATTGGGGTTGTGGGAGTATCGCCCAAGATGTAGGGCATTTATGGAAGGTAGTAAGGAGTGATTTTAAGGACGAAATCTAATTTAAGTGGGAGAGAGTTGTAACACCTGTTTTCCAGGATGAATCGAATTAGGGTTTCAAGGAGTCAAAAGGTTGGATTTCGGAAGAAAAGAAGCCTCACAACGTGAGACATAGAGGATCACGACGTAAGATAGGTTGCATGAAAACTTTTGTTCGGGATTGGTCTCACGACGTGAGACATAGAGGCTCACGACGTGAGACATAGAGGCTCACGACGTGAGAGCTGCTACGACCCAAGCTCATGATCTTTTTGGGTTTCCTCCGTGTTTAAACACATCTAAACTTATTTTAGGGTTTCTTATCAGCCCCAAACCTTCTTTCACCTAAGAAAACCCCTAGTCTTCATCATTGCTTGATCTTTGGTCATTTTGGAGCTTTTCTTGGCTAGGAAGAAGGAGAAAAGAAGAAGAAGAAGGTGATCTTGTGTTGAGGTTGTAAGGAATAATCATCATCATTATCTTACAATGTTTATGGACCATTGCAAGTATCAAAGATTCCTCCTTTATTGTTCTATGAAGCTAGATCTAGGTTTTGTCCCATATTTCCTCTTGGTTGTGCAAGTTTGATGAATGGACACCATAAAGTTGGCAACTTTATGTGTTATTAGGGTCTTAAGAGTGATATGGAGTTCAGATCTTGTGAATGGTTGAGTTTTGGAACCTTGCATGAAAGTTGGATGTCTTTTCTTTAACTTTTGACCCAAATGAGATCTAGACATGTATTGGACATATATGTATCAAAAGCATCGACTTTCCAATGTATAATAGAGTTATAAGACCCTCTAGAAAGTTAGGGTTCAAGGCTTAATGGGTTAAGGACTTAAAATTTGGACTTTTGGCTTCAGATTATTCTCACGACGTGAGGGTTGAATAAACTTATTTTTGGTTAGCTTCTTGGAGCTCACGACATGGGAGGAGGCTTTTCACGACGTGAGGTTAGCTCCAGTGACTTTTTATGTCTGAGTTGATTGAGTTGGGGCGGGCTGAGTTGGAATCAGACCGAGTGGGATCTCACGACGTGACCAAGGACTAGTCACGAACTGAGGATGAATAGTTGGCATTTTGGGCTTTTGGTTGGGCCTTTATGGAATTGGGCCTGCATTGGGCCTTGGGTGTCTTTTGCATTTGGGCCGGTTATTGGGCTTTTAGTGCCATTGAGTTTGGACCTTGCTCTTTGGGCCGGTTGAGGGGAAGAGTAAAATGGTCTTTTACCCTAGGAGTCGGGATTAGTGATTAAGTCTCGATTATGGTTATGCATGATTATTGATCATGATTGTATTTGATTGGTTAACACGGGGATTCTCTGGTCCAGTAGCTCGATCATCTATTCGATTGTTAGCGGACTGAGGTGATTTTGCTCACTACACTGTAGGACACTAGGATTGTATGTGCTTGTAGTCTTTGTGACTCCTGTTGTATGTACACTACTAGAAAACAACCATTTATTGACGCGCAAACAATGACACTCGCTAATAGAGGACGCATATTTGTGCGTGCCCTAAAAAATAATGTCAGTTTTGCAAACTTTGAAGGATAGAGGACACGCATTTGTACGTGCCCTAAAATTAGTGTCAGAAAAAGAAAAAAAAGGAAATGCGGAGGGCGCCTTTCATAAAATGTGTGTCGTTAAGTGTGTTGCTTTATAAATTTTTAATGAAACACGCGTTTTTTAAGGCGGGATTTCACCCGCCTGTTGGATCCCAAAAATTAAAACCCCCCCCCCCCCCCCTCTTCCAATTAGCAAGAAAAAGCCCTAGGGCCTTCGTCTTCATAGCAACATCGCACCACCACCCAACCTCCGATCTCGCACCGCCAAGTGTCTCCGACCATCTTCTCCAACCATTCTTTCCTGTCGCACTACACCGATAACAAAACCCCCCATCATGATATGCTAATGTTTGTATTTCTATCAATTGAGATCAAATCATTCATGTCACAGGTGCTCATGCTTCACGTTCGTATGATAAAACCCTAATCGTAAAAACCATCATTCTCTAGGTCGAGAGCAACGATTCCATCAAGAATGTCAAATACATGATACAGGTTCCTCTTTCTCCTCTATTCTTACCTCTAATTTTGATTTTGAAACTTCTCATCTTCTCCTCTATAAAACCCTAACCGGAAAAATTATACGAGTTTCAATTGTGATTTCCTCCGCCATACTCGATCCCTACTTCTACTCTCTACGCATCTCAGTTAGGATCCATTCTTTCTCCCCTTTTCTCCTTCTTTTTCTTTGTTTTCTCAGGTATGACATCATTCTCCCCTACTTTTCTACTTGTGCATCCCATTCTGATACTTTTCTACTTGATACAAATCATCGGCGATTCAAAACCATCAAACGCTTCAGCATCTATCGTATTCGGGTAATTCATCCCAATCCATTAACCCCTTTCATTTTTCATAAAAAAACCCTAATTGACTTGGCAAGTTCATGAACCAGATGTAGCACATCCCAAACTGGGGATTTAACCAAACCCGATAGAGTCATTGATGGAATCTTTGGATTCGGACAACAAGGACTCTCTGTAATCGCGCAACTTTCTTCACAAGGGATCGCTCCAGATGCTTTCTCTCATTGTCTCGTCGGAAACGGTGGTGGTGGTGGGATTTTGGTTCTAGGTCAGATAATCGAGCCAACCATGGTGTATACTCCATTAATCCAGTCACAGTAAGTTCTCTTTCGCTTATCTCTTATCATAAAACATTAACAATGGTGTACAGTCTTCTTACCCCTTTTCTCCCTTTTCTGCAATTGCTCAATCTCCCTTTTCTGTTGTATAGGCTACGATGGAACTACCAATGATTGGGATGACTACTCAAGATATGTGAATCCTGATGGAGTTGATTTATCTCATGTAAGAACCTGTTTCCTTCTGTGAGTTTTGTCTATATTTTGACTTGAAAACACGTTTATCATTGTATATTGTTTTTGGTTTCATTACAGGGTGTTTATGGTTATGGTTATGCACCATATGGACCTTATTCTCCCGCTGGCTCACCTAATTAGCCAACAGTAGGTCAATACGGTGAACTCTATGGGGACCAACATTACCAGTACCCTACTTCTTACTTCCCACCTATAACCCCTACAACCCCTTACTCTCCTGCTCCTCCAAAGGGTGAGATCACAACAACTAAAGAGGAACCTGCTTTATCTTTGGACACAACTAAAGGAAACCCAAATGGTGTGAAGAGGAACACTGCTTCTACCCCTATGAGGCCAACTTCATATCAAAATTTATCTTTCAATCCAAATGGAACCTATGGAAGAGGTGCACAAACTGGATATCAAGATCCAAGATACACTTGACAGTTGATAGTTTCTCAATTTGCTTCAAACAATCTTTTCTTTTCTTCTCTTTTAATCATTTGATGTTAATATTTGAGGCAACATATACAAAATGGCAACATATTTTCATTTTTAAATGATGTATTGTATCATAAACTTGCAGTCTATTACTAGAGCATATGGAAGGGTGGATGCAGATGGTTCCAGGTATCTACTTGGTGACCATCTTATTAGTTTTGTAAAAAAAATAAATAAATAAATAAACTGATTAAAGTAGAAGTTATAAATACAAATGTAACAGAAGCAACTATGTAAATATACTAGTTCCATTAGGTTTTCAACATACAAAGGAATTGCAAGGGAAATATTATAGCTTAAATCTTAATTACTTCCTGTTGCATAGATTCTGATAGGAGTTCAATCACCCAACATTCACTACATTAAACTATATAACTATTTATGTATTTCATAACTTATTCATTTGAAAAATATCAAATTTGACACTTATGTTCAGGTTTTTGCTGTTTGCAGCCTCAGGTATAAGTTAAGAGTTTTCCAGCAGAAGCAATCAATTCTCTTGCTTGCAATACTGATGGTACTTACATAGTAGGAGGAGGAGTTTCAGGTCATATTTACTTGTGGGAGGTGAGTTGTAAATTCATTTCAGTTTTCTACTCATAAAGAATACAGGGTTCTTTTGCCGATTTTGAATTTCTCTTCAAATTATATTGAAAACTTTGTTATTCTGATTTACTGTTGCTCTTTGGTTCCAACAATTCACTGTTTTTCATAATCGGATTAACTATCTGTGAAAAAATCATATAAAAACTGATCTTATTACAAGTCTTTTCTTTATTTCTTTTGATTTATTATAGGTTGCAACTGGTAGATTATTAAAGAAATGGCATGGTCACTATAGGCCTGTTACTTGCTTGGTCTTTTCTAATGATCAGTCACTTTTGATTTCTGGATCTGAGGATGGAACTGTTTGAGTCTGTTCACTTCTGATGTATGTATAATTACTCATTTACCCTTTTACATTCATGAGTTGCAATTTTAGGGTTTATTACTATAATACATTGTCACGGGCTATGGAGGATCCAATGCAATTATCTTATCTGCTTCTCTAGATCGTACTTGCAAGGTACATATTGCATAAATATTCGGAAAAGACATGAATGCCCTCATGAATTTGTTTAAATTGCAGGTATGGAGCCTAACTAGAGGGACATTGTTGAGAAATATTGTGTTCCCTTCAATAATTGATGCAGTTGCATTAGATCCAGGGGAACATGTTTTTTATGCTGGTGGGAGAGATGGGAAAATATACATTGCAGAACTCAATGCTCAAGTCACATCCAACAACAACAACAACAACTATGGTTTGCATATCATTGGCACATTATCTGATCAAAGGTATGCAATACCCAAACTTTTTTACAATATAATATTGTTAAATTAATAATCTAATTCCAACTTTTTTCTTGTATTTGTAATATATAGTAAGGCTATATGCTCTTTGGGTTTTGCATTGGATGGATATCAATTGGTTGTTGGATCAGTGGATGGAATGGTTCGTGTTTGGGACACTAAAACTCGTAATATCATTCGTCTTTTTAAACACGCAAAAGGTAAAGTTTTTTAAATATTATTTTAGCTACTTCTCTTTTAATTACAAATATATATATATATATATATATATATATATATATATATATATATATATATATATATATTTGTTGTGTTGGCACTTGGCAGGTCCTGTTAACAATATTGTTGTTATGCGACAACCAGTAGCGCTTTACCCTCGAACAGTAGCAAATAATAATCAAGGTCCAATGGGAAGAAGACACGTGGCATTACCACCTCCACTGTTAACGCTATAAATGTTGCCACTGTTAACGCTACTCAGGTATAACCAAGGGTATTTTGGTCTTTTAATAAATAAGTTTGACTAACCTTTTTAATTTCCATAACAAGTGCTATTGGCTACTAGAGGTGGCCATCTGGTTTACCTTGAAATTGGTGATTGTGTTTTAGTAGAAAAAAAACACGCATAACTGAAATATGATATCTCATGTCTTGACATAAACCCCATTGGTGAAATCCAAATTATAGTAATCTTGCTGCAGTTTGGATGTGGACTGATATTAGTGTGTCAAGATATTTTCACTACCCGATTTAAATCTCATCACTGAAGAACATCTAGGTGGCGAAATAATACCACGTTTTGTTCTTCTTTGTGCCTTTGAAGGGGTATGATTCTCATCTCATTTTCATCTTTATATTCATCTATGAGGGTAAATTTGTAAAAAGTGTTTAATGTTTAATTACAGATACCTTACTTGTTGTGTGCACTTGGGGATGGGCATCTTTTGAACTTTTTACTCAACACAAGCACATGCGAATTAACAGACAGAAAAAAAGTGTCATTTGGGAAAGAATTAAGAATGTTGTCAGAGGCTGTAAGAGATGCTGGAGCCCTTAGAGAAGCTAAGGACAAACTGGAGAAGTGAGTTGAAGAGCTGACATGGATTAGACTTTGAAAAGCATTTGAGGGTATATTTTTTTATATTTCTTGTATCTAATTAGTTTGTAAATTTTTGTTACAACTTCTATTGATTTGTTTTATCTTTCCATGGAACGATTATTTGTATGACATTAAATTTTATGCAATGGATTGTATTTTTTGTATATGATATTTTATTTTCTATTATGAGACATTAAATACAAATTTAATTTGAAAATTAGTAAATCTATAAATAATATTTTTTAAAACATTTAAAATTATGATACGCAAAAATGTGTGTCATCTTCATTTATGATATGACATGACCTTTCTTGACAGGGGCTTTAATGATACGCAATGCGAGTCGTAAATGCGCGTCGTAAGGTTACGACACAAATGCGTGTCATCTTCCTTTATGACGGGGCCTTCCTTGATACGCAATGCGTATCGTAAATGCGCATCGTAAATGCGTGTCGTAATTGTGCGTTGTAAATGCGCGTCGTAAATAGACGACGCGCAAAAGTGTGTCGTCTCTCGTTATGACAGGGCCTTCCTTGACATGCATTTGTGTGTCGTTTGAGCGTTTTACAACATGCATTGCGCGTCGTAAAATGCTGTTTTTCTAGTAGTGGTATGTATGCCTATGCGTCTGTTTGCTATATGTATGAGGGGTGAAATAGACCCGGGGGTGAAATAGACCCGATACAACCTTGTGCTGACATATGAGTTGAGATTGACTCGGGGGTGAAATAGAACCGGGGGTGAAATAGACCCGGTACAGCCTTCTGCTGACATATGAGTTGAAATAGACCCGGGTGAAATAGAACAGGTACGACCTTCGGCCGACACATCAGTTGAAATAGACTCGGGGGTGAAATAGACCCGACACAGCCTTGAGCTGGCGGATATGTATGGTATGCGGTAATTTGAGGAACTCACTATGTAACATCCGTAAAATTTCAATAAAATTTTAAACTTTTCAAAACAACCCTTTTTCTATAGAATTGTTTACAAAAACCGTTATTCCCAAAACATTATTTAAAAATCAGAATCTCTTTCAACATAGTTTTCAAAACATTCACATTATCAGAGTTTCCCAGAAATCATAAGTCCAAAACGTGAGGATGTGTCCGGTCATGCCTTCACCTTGCCACGGTCCACTGAAGTACCTGAAACCATAAACCAAAACTGTAAGCACGAAACTTAGTGAGTTCCCCCAAAGTACCAACACCCAAACCGATAAAATATACAAATAACAGCATGCATATAGAGCCTTCAGCATGCCAGGACCGCCTCGCAGGGCCTTCAGCCTGTCTGGACCGCTCCTGAGTCTTCGGCATGACTGGACCGCCTCATAGGACCTACAGCCTATCAGGACCGCTCCCGAGCCTTCGGCATGACTGGACCGCCTCGCAGGGCCTACAGCCTATCTGGACCGCTCGCCGGGCCTTCGGCCTGACTAGACCCAACCACGCACACATGTCGAAATATATATAGCAATTAAACACACATGTCGACATATATATATATATATATATATATATATATATATATATATATATATATATATATATATATAGCAATTAAACACATAACCAATCAACAAACAAAGATGCAGATCTTACAGATCACTAAGTATGACACTATCCTATTTATCACGATACAGATCTAATAGATCATAACAACATGGAAACATCCTATCTACAAGGATTCCGATCTAACAGATCACCACAACATGGCAACATCCTATCTACCAGGATACCGATCTAACAGATCACTACAACATACAAGCATACAATAAACCAGGCAAACAATCCGAAAAGGGCCGACATTGGTGCCTTCGATCCATAAGCACAGTGAGGAAGACTCACCTCGAATGCAGAAGCTCCCCGAAAGAAATCCCTAGCTGCTGCCCTGCCGGCTTCCCGAGCTATCAATACCAACAACACACCTAATTAGCAATTGCGTTCGATGCCATAATCCATAATCCATACTTGGGGTAAAGTGACCATTTTACCCTTGACCCAACATACACCAAAACTGAGGCCCAAAACCAAAAGATCCACAAAGGCCCACTAATGGCCTAATTTTCCAAATTGGGCCCAATCCCATATGGACCTTATCCTAAGCCCATATTTCCTTAAATACAATTCAGATTACCATAATTACCCCTTTGGACGAACTTGCTCAAAGTCATAAATCAAAAGTCAAAATCAACGGTCCAAATTGACCCAGATCGCCGAGTTATCATTCAACTCGTTGAGTTTCTTCATCAGACTGCAAAGATCGGGCAAAACCCCATCAACTCGCCGAGTTCACCCATGAACTCGCCGAGTTCATCAGAAATCCAACATCTTAATTCATTAAGCCAACCTTAGCGAAACTAAGGGCTTCACAACTCAGATCTTAACTGAAAATGGCCTCAAGAAGGGTAAAGTTTCCAACTTTACCCCTAAGAACCACCAAAATAGGTTCAAAACCCAAACCCTAACTTAAAAGGGTAAGGACTTAATCATCAAACACTAAATTACCAAAGGCAATACTCCAAGATGCATATCTGACCACTTAAGGCTAGATGACCATGTAAAGTTTCCAAGTTTACACGCATCCATAACTAGAAGAAGCTCAAATGCACAAAAGAGGCCAAAAGAAGGACTTAATGAATGCATGAAGCCCTAGGACCATAAAGTTGGCACCTTTATGCCAAAAGAACTCATGAAGATCATAGATCTGAAAAGGATAGACACTTGGGACTTCTACTTTCCCAACAACCACTCATCCATGGCTAAAAGCATACAAATGAACCCAAGAAGAGATCTAAGCCAAAAATAAGCAAGGTTAGAACTTTATACCCGAAATATGCTGGAAATGGTGCAAAGAACCCATATCTGAAAGCTCCTACTCGAACCACCACTTTGCACCAAGCCTTCCTTCCTTCAATGGTCTTCAAACACACCAAAACACACCCACAATGAGCTCACAACACTCAAGGAGGGTCTAGGGTTTCGAGATTAGGGTTAGAGGCTATGGAGGCTGGAAATGAGGCCAACATCTAGAACTTAAAGTGTTTAAATAGGGTGCAAAACCCTAAAATTTGGGTTTCCTTCAGAGTGGCCAACTCGCCGAGTTGAGGCTCTTCAACTCGTCGAGTTGCCTCATTAAACTTCGCGGTCAAGCAAGCTTCTACTCGCTGAGTTGAGGCTCCTCAACTCGTCGAGTAGACCCATTAAATCCCCATGATTCTTCATCCTCAACTCGCCGAGTTCAACTTAAAATTGGCATAATTCCACAATTAACCTTCTAGATTCCGGGTGTTACAACTCTCCCCCACTTAAATTAGATTTCGTCCTCGAAATCCCTCCTTATTAATACTCATAACAAAACGACCAACCTGATGGTCACAATCGGAAATTCTGCGCCTAAGACAGTCTTCTCATGGCAACCGGAACCCGAACCGAAACTTCCATCCCGAGGACAACAATCAAAACTTCAGTCCATGCAAACCGCTTCTACCCTTCTGAGACCTGGAATCTATAATGGTCTGACTCCCCAACAGAGCGCTCACACTGAAGCAACTCCATGCCAAGCTCTCAACGAATAACAGACCGACCATAACACTTCCAACTCTGATCATACAATGGTCTATCCTGATCTACCGAAACCATCCCTAGAATAGTTCTTCAAGCCCGATGAAGAACAAATCGTCAATCTTGAATAAAAACCAATCTTACCTCTCCTGAGATCTGAAACCTAAAGTGTTTAACATGGATAATTTGCAATACTTGATACCTATGTTATAGAACAAATTACCATAAAATCTATTAGATAACGTTTGATTGTCAATAAGAGTAAATTACACGAATGGTCCCTATGATTTTGGGTAATTTGCGCGCTTGGTCCTAACTTATTTTTTTAACTCGGAAGATCCCTAATGTTTGTTTTTGTTACGTGCTTGGTCAATGTTTTACCTAAAAAAACTATTATTTAAATAAGGAAAAATGGTGGGGTAGATAAGGTAAGACAAGGGGGTGGGAGAAATAGTCTTTTTATGTAAGACAGACCAAACACGTAACAAAAACAAACAGTAGGGACATTCCGAATTAAAAAAATAAGTTAAGAACAAAAGAAAATTATTTGTTTTACTTCAAGGTTAAATGCAAGATATTTCTTGTTTCCTTTCTAATTTAAATGCAAGAAATTTATTTATTATTGAGTTTTTTTCCCACATGTCATATCTATCTTTTACCCTATACCAATTTAAATTAGAGGTGACTATGGGTCGACCTTGGTTGGGTTCGGGTTCAACCCATTTAATAATTAGGTTGAAAATTTCAAACCAACCCAACCTCTTTATTTAAATGGGTTGATATTTCCAACCTAACCCAACCTTTTAGATAAATGAGTTGTCACTGGGTTGACCTGTTTATGTAGTTCCTGACCCAGCCTATTAAATAAATGGGCTAAACTTGGGTTAACTCATTTAAAATCAATTAAATAAATTATATAATTAAATATTATACCACTTAAATTATAAAACATAAATAAAACTTCATAATTATAACAAAAGCATAATCCTAATTCTTAAATACAAATAAATTGTTCAAATAACATTAAAAATGTTTAGTTTCACAATGATTTTGGAGAGTGACCAGTATTATCGGCGCTAAAAAAGGATGGAAATTAGGATTGAATTTTATTAAACATAGATAATAATAATGCAACATTATAATTTACAAATTAATACTTTGATTAATACATCATAATATTTAAATAATATTAAATTATATATATATATATATATATATATATATATATATATATATATATATATATATATATATATATATATATATATATATATTAAAGTTAAACGGGTTGAAAACGGGTTGATAATATTTACCCAACCCAACCTATTTAATTAAGCGGGTTAGACGAGTTGACCCATTTAAGTTAAATGGGTTGAAAATCTCAACGCAACCCGCTAATTTTTGGTTGGGTTCGGATTGGGTTGACGGGTTGAATCGATTTTTGTCGGCTTTAATTTAAATAGGAAATCATTACCACGTTTCCGTACCATTTTAATTTCCATCTCATACTTTTCATTTTTTTTGTAGTGTTTTTTTTTCATTTTTTTTCAATAATTATAAATATAAATTATATAATAGTAAAAAACATCTCATTTAAATTGAAAAAAAGACATTAGAAGGCTAAAAAAATACATAATTTTTTCTATAAATTTTTTTGTTAGAAACTTGCATAAAAATATAAAAAAGATAAGAGTTGTGTGCGGGAAAAATTAATTGGGGTTGAGCTATATTTATAGGAAAAAAATATTTTTTTATTCCAATGTAACCATTTGGAACGGTCAAATGCATCTATCCTTTAATTTTACATGTTGAGACACGTTGAGATGGCAACAAGCCTTAACCCGACTCTGGATGGTGTTCTTTAAACCTTAACGACATAGGATCCTCCATGCAGTGGAGACCCATAGGGTTAAATAAAAGAAAATAACAATCGTATATCTTATATTTATTATAACATAGTACTTCTACTTTTTGATATTATAACATTCTATTATGGAAAAAATAAGATTAATGACATAAGTAAATAACCAATTATCTATATCTAAAGTATTTCGAAAACACCACTATACTAAGAAAATGTTGTGAGAAATTACTAATTTTTATTTTTGCTTTAGCATGGTATGTAAACGGGCTAATCACGGTCATGCCATAATGTTGTAAGAACACAAAAATAAAACTAGATTACTTTTTTACAATATTATTTTAATACATTGATATTCTTTGAAAACAATAGAAATAATTGGTTAACAATTGTGTCATTAATCCTTTTTGAAGCCACATATATAGAGTTTATAATTTTCTTTCCAGGCGGCAATCCTCAACATTCCATGTGCAATAATTTTGTCTTTAGGAGCACATGTTGGAGTATCTTTAGGGTTTAGTTCCTACAGTGAGAGCTTCCAAAAAACACCGATGATCACGACGCTTAAAATATTCTCCACCATTCACATAAACTGCTATAGGATAAGATGTAAATTGAGCTAGTATATTGGAAAGGTTTTAACAATTAGGTCATTGTTAAATACTATTTTATTAACAATCAAGAACATGTATAAATTCATCTATTTCCTTCATCCTCCCGAGTAACAATATGGTTTTATTTAAAGAGAATAAATATCTATAAAAGATTTTTCCTCTTTGAAGAAGAAACAAATATCTATAACAATTACAGTTTTTCTATTTCTTAATTTATATATCTAGGAACTTGAAGAAGGTGCAAATGTTCACATTAGCAGCTGACATATCATTAATTAGATTGAGCAGTCATCATTTTAATGTCTTCGATCAAACGATCTAAATTCCTATAAGAAGATCCACCGCTGCTCACAGACTCCTTCGCCAGTTTCGCCATACGACGGGCGGATTCTTCAAACTCTTCCTTCCTAACTTCCATTACTTCTTTTACAATCTTCTCAACTATCCTTCTATCACACGTGTCTTTCATATCCAACCCTAATTTCCACACAGCCTCCACGAATCTACTATTCGGTTGTTGATCTGCAAAAAACGGCCAACTCACCATCGGCACTCCTTCAACAATGCTCTCCAACGTCGAGTTCCATCCATTATGTGTCAAAAAGGCACCTACAGCTGAATGGGTTAAGACATCTTCTTGTGGAGCCCACCCAACTAGATACCCTCTTTCTTTAGTACCCTTTTCTAGCTCACTTGGCACCTTGTTTTCATCATCAAGACTCGAAACAAGATCCTCTCGAATGACCCACAAAAATGGTTTCTCACTGTTAACCAAACCATGCCAAAACTCGATAAGTTGGTCTCTTGTTAGTGTTGCTATGCTTCCAAAACTCACGTATAATACCGACTTGGGTGCATGTTGATCGAGCCAACCTATACATGTCCTATCTTCTTGGAATAAGCTATTTGAAGATGTGGATTTTGATATGGATCGGGCTTTGAGGTGTGCATGAAGTGGTCCGATGGTGTAAATATTATTATTTGGGCAGTGTTTTTGTATGTGAGAGAGAATAGGGCCTTCAAGATCTTCAAAAGTGTTGAGAATGAGTGCATGGGCATCTGGTGTCCGGCGTGTTATGCTGCTAACTTCTTGGAACGTGGTGTTGCTTAAGCCGGAACGACAAAAGCTTGGAAGATCACGCCGGCGAAGGAATCCTTCCATGCCTTTCACGTTGACTATTCGTTCGTCCAAGTTTGTACCTTTATTCATTACAAATTTCAGATATCAAAAAAATATTCGAACCAAACTCGATAAAGTTTAAGTACACATGTGTTTGTAAAACATTTGAGTAATTAATTAGTAATTACGTACCTTGAAAGGGAAGGTCGCCGGAGTTTATGAGATCAGGGATGCAAAAGTAAGCCCAGAAAGCACAAGCACTAATCGTCCGAAAGAACATGACGGGAACTCCGGTACCCGCCGCCGCATCCAGTGAAAAACCCAAGATTCCGTCAGCTATAAAACAAGTCACCTGAGAATCGAGAAGCAACATTCTGAGCAAGGGTGTAGTTACTTTAGGCAAAGAATCAATTAACATCAGACTGAGTTTTTCATCGGTGTCTATGGGGCCTTCATAGAGACCATGAATGACGTGGAACCGGAAACCCGGGTAGGAGCTGAGGCGGGAATGGACGGTGGTGAAGCGGGATAGGCGGTCATGGTCTTTGGCGGATATTAGAAAGGTGATGTGCAGACCCGCCGGCAGGAGCAGCTCCGTCAGCTTTAACATGGAGTTCACATGGCCTTGCGCCGGACATGGAAAGATAAGAACATGCGGTGGAGAAGGTGGTTTCGGATCCATGAATGATCTTTAATTCTGCAGATCAGAGATAAGAGGTGACCACTTTGAAATGTCTAGACAATCCATTTTATCCGTTGTTTCACCACCGCTTTCTCTAGAAATATAAATCTAGTAAAGTAACTGTTATTTTATTTAAAGTGCATGTCACCATTAAATAAATTTTATAAAATTCTGTTTTATCTCATAGATAATAGATTTACATTTTGTAGTGAAAAATATGTTTAAAAGCTTTTGGTTTACAAAGTTGACATTATTTGTTTTAGATATGAGTAATAATTTGGTTTCTTATTTGTTTTATCTCACACATAGAATAAATAACCAATAACCGTCTATTGATACTTTGTAGTTTGTATTAGACAAGTGATTTGGATGCGTAGGTTTTACATGAAGCGTTTGGGCTTTGTCCTTGGGCTTACATGAACCACGTTTTAGGTAAATCATCTTGATAATTTGATATATGGTGATTGTTTCTCTTGTACATGAACAACAGAACAAGTTCACTAATTTTGATCCGTGGCGAGTCTATAATAGAAAAACATGTTCTTCACTAACCGAGTTTAACCTGGACGGTTCAAGAGAAAACCAGGTTCAATCGGGTCCGTTCAACTAGAAAAATAACTAGTTCCGCATAAATAAAAATTGGTAATGAAAGGACCAAACCAAAACCGATTCTTCTTTTTTTTTAAACAAAAACTCACAATCTTATACTTGGAGTTAGCCGGTCCAAACTAGATATCGACAAGCTTATGGTGTAAAAATATGAAAATGTAAGCATTTATTTATAATAGAAAACCCTTAGCCATTTTCTTAATGATGTCAATGTCGGACACTTTCATGCTAAAAATATAATATGCCTACTATTATCTATAGTTTATATCTTTTTTCCTTCCTTTTTTTTCCAAACAAATTAGCTAGGTCCACCAAAATAAGTAAGGTAGGTCATAAATATTTTTTATATGTAAGGTGTTGTAAACATCTAAATTTTAGGTGGGTCATGTGACCCACCTTTGTATTATGTAGCCTCGCCACTGATTTTGATCGGTCTCGAAAAAGGACAGAGGCTGAACCGGTCTATAACAAGACCGGGCTGAAAAATGATCGGTCTGGAAAAAACAGATTGTTTCGAGACCCGTTTAAAAAAGACCGGAAGCCAAAGGTTATAAACATATTATTTTTGTGTTAATTAAATATTTATGTACTCACATATTATCCAACTTGTTCCTTTTTTCTTTTATTAAATTTTAGTGTATAATTTTAGTAAATCTTAATATATCATTTTTGTGTCAAGCACACATGCATTTATTAACGAAAAAATTCGAAACCGAAACAAAACCGCAAAAGCGAACTAAAAAATAAACTTACTTTCATTTGTTTCTATTAAAACATTGTACTTTAATAGTACTTATTAAAAATCATTCCCACCCATGTTTTTTATCTCTTTAGATATTGACCAAACTCCTGAATGACCTTAGACCTATCCCTAAAGCGACACATCTATTAATTGTTTTATAAAGCGTAATCATATATTTTAATTTTGTAAAGCTATATGTTTCTTTATATACTATATGCAAATTCAATAAAACATAAATTTTAGCGGATAGAAGTTTAACAAATGAAAATTTTAATTTAATAAAAATTTCATCATTTTTAAAAATTATAATAAGTTACAAAAAACCAATAAAAATATAGTTTGGTAATATTACATAATTTACTTTTCTCTCATTTGGCACATGATCATAAAAAGAAACTCTACCCTCACATTCGTATGGAATTTGATCAACTAAATTATTTTTGAAAGTTATAAATGGCAAGAGTTATCTATGTTGTTCTTCACAAATATCTGACGAATGATGATACAAATAAGTCAATTTTCCATAAAGTTGTTTTGTTGTATTACAATATATAGTTCGTTGTTTGATCAAAAACATATTATCCATCCTAACAACATGTAACATCCCATGTTTCACAACCAAAATTTTTCATTTTATTTAAGTAAATCTTCCCAATTATAACTTTGTTATAGAGAAAACCGTTTATTCCAAATACATTTATAAAAGATCGGAGTTATAGTAAAGCGCGAGAATCCTCATGTTTGTTGATGAATATGTACAGTCACGCTTTCGCCTTTCCATGATGACCGATGATACCTGAAACAATAAACAACTGGGTAAGCACAAAGCTTAGTGAGTTTCCCCCAAAATACCCCATACGATAAACATACAAGCATGCATCGGGTCCACTCAACCATCGGGCTGGAATACCCAGGGTTTGTCGGCCTACCGCCTCAACCCAACTGTTCTACCAGAGCCTTCGTGCCTATGACTTACAGTCGGCTCGTACCGGGTATCTTGGCCTACAGCACAAAGCATGGCCGCCTCAACCCACTACTACCATATGTCGACATATAAACAATTAAGGATCAAGTAGGCACATAATACAGGCAAACATCAATCATACAGCTCACTACCGCCTACTAGTCCTCTCATGGCATACAGTCCTGCTACCAGCTAACCTCCATAGAATGTGTAACCATAAGTAACCAGAGGTGAGATAGCCACCCGAACAGATGATCCTACTCTAGAGCCATAACCAAACAAGGAACAAGCAAGAAAGCCTATATCAAAAGTTCTCAGGCTATCCTACATGACCACAGACAGTCCCTAGGGCACTCCACTAGATGATAACCAACAAGTACAGATAACATACAGTTATACAGATCACTACAACAAAACAACATACTTGATACCATGATACAGATCTAACTGATCACCACAACATAGCAGCATACTCGATACCAATATACATATCTAACAGATCACTACAACATACCAGCATAATCAATACCAGGATATAGATCTAACAGATCACTACAACATAACATCATACTCGATACCATGATACAGATCTAACAGATCACTAAACCATAAACAACATACTAAATATCAACAATCCAAGGAATGCATGACCGTATATACTCAGAGGTGAGATAGACACCCGGACAGGTGATCCTACTCTAGAACCACAACCAAACAAGGAACATATAAAAGATCCTAGATCAAAAGTACTCATTGTATCCTACATGACTGTATACAGTCCCTAAGGCATCCCTCTACTAACAAATAACCAAAACTAGTGGGCCGACATTGGTGCCTTCGACCCACGGGTATAGTGAGGCGAAAACTCACCTGAATTGAAGAACTCTGAACACTACGATATGATCCATTTCTAAGCACTGCTTGCTCCCGCGAGTCCACTAACACAGGAACCAGATAGAATCTTAGTCAATAGCCCAAAATCCTCAAGTTTGACCCAAAGTTAAACTTGGTCAAAAAGTCAACGGTCAACGGTCAACGAAAGTCAACAACCAGCAGACCCTCATGACGTGGCCAACTATGGTTCACGTCGTAAGCCACTTCAGGACAAAATAGACAGGTCTCAACACCCTCACGACGTGACATGCATCTCCTCACGTCGTGAGATCTGTTTAAATGCCATATTGCTCCAAAAACTTCTTAATCCATTAAGCCACTAATCCATCTGTTCCAGGAGACTTCCTAACACTCCAAGGATCATAAAAATCAGTGCTTTAAGGTCTTGTATGTCCAATACAAGACTTGAGCTCAAGGTAGGCCATTTATAAAGAGAAGGAAGTAATTTCTCGTGCATGGACTCAAGCATCCTCCAAACTCTAGATCCATGACATATAAGCATCAAGGGACCCTAAGGACCTATAAAGTTGCCAACTTTATGGAGTCCCAACACTCCAACTCTTAAGATCTTGGATACATATGCATAAAACCTTAGATCTAGCAACAAAGAAACATAAAGCTAGGAACTTGGTTAGTCACATTGGTCCAGAAGTGTAGCTAAAGGCTGTAAATGTAGCTTCCAAGCTGCAATTAGACTTTCATGATGATCTCTTCCTCTTAAAGGCACCAAAACTCCACCAAAAGTTCAAGAATCACAATGAGAGGCTAGGGTTAGGGTTTTACTGAGTTTGGGCACGAAGGAGGTTGGTTTGTTACCCTAAAATGAAGTTCATGGGGTTTAAATACGATGGAAACCCTAAAAGATCGTGGGTTTGGGGTGTAGCGTATCTCACGTCGTGAGATCTTATTAATCACATCGCGAGCTCAGTTTAAATCAAAATCTTCATTTGATCACTCCTCACGCCGTGACCCTTCTATGGTCGCGTCGCGAGCATTGATTTTACCCAAAAACCAAGCCTTTGACTCCGTGAAGCCATAAGCCGATCCGATCTGGAAACGGGGTGAAAGACCCACACTTTCATACTACACAACATAGTTACTCCAAAACATGCTACATGCATATTTATAAAACAATATCTTACATTGATAAAGTGATTACAAAAGATTGGATACAAACCGACTATGTTTTAATATTTTACATAACTACCCATGATATTGTAATTTTATACATACATGATCCCTAAATACAAAAGTAATATTACAACTATTCTAAACCTTTCAACAGTATATGACTACACTGGTTACTTATCTCCTGCAAAATTTGTTAAACATTGAGAGGGTAAGCGTTGACGCTTAGTGAGTTCAATAATAGATACAATATAATGTTATGTCATATATATACTTCAATATGGCAGAAGCAAAGAGGAACAAGGAACAACAAAGGCATAATGCGAAAAGCTTTCTATATCAATCAATGAGACATAACAATTTCCATACTTGATATACAATCAATAAAGTTTCAGCACAAATGGCATAGAAAATACTCAGGAATATCATTTTGCTAGAATATTTAGGCTTTCAGCCTTATCTTAGCATACTACCGAAGCCAAAGTGATGCCTATGTCATACACTTCATGGTCAACGGTTCATACCAATACCCAAGTGATGCCTATGTCATACACTTCGTGGTCAAAGGTACAGCCTTGCTATAAAAATAGCAAAAATAATAACTCGAGATGATAACATGGAAAAGCACATAGCACATATAACACATAACATACAATTGTTCCTATATATTAAACTCACCTTGAAATAACCGGGGGTTAAAATAATAATTTGTGCAACATTTCGGCTCTAAATATGAATTTATTCGTCGAAAACTGGGAGATTTATTGAAAAACCGGGCCTTGCGAAGGTAGAGCTTCAAAACCGAAAAGATAAATTTTTCGGGCTTCTCGGGAATTTCGGGGCGTGTTTCGGGTGCTAAAAATGATATCGGGGCTTCGGGGATATCAAAATAATGAAAATATAGAAAAGGGGGGGGGGGGGTGAAAATGGTCATTTTCCCATTTCTCTCGGGAGGGTTCGAACCCTCTTATTTATAGGGTGAAAATTGCGAGGGTCGGATCCGAGGCTAGAGGAGTCAGTAGCTGCGAAGGCCACGCGGCAGCAGGAGCTCGGTTCGGAGGCCAGACGTCGCGCATGTGAGGAGGCCAGGTGCAAGGCTCGGAAGGGTGACACGGGCGAGGCGCGTCGGTAGTTCATTGGACCGCACCCTCGGTCGAATCAGCATGCGACACGCGAGTCAGGCACGAGGGATGCATGCGAGGATCACGTGATCGACTTCGGAAACCTGTGCGACATGCGTCGCTTCTCGGACGCGCCATGCAGCAGCTTCGGACACGTGGCCAGCTCAGAGCGAGGGTGACTTGGCTGGTACTATTCATTCGAATTTTCTCGAAAATTGTGCCCAATCTTGTAAAATCCATAACTTTCTCATACGGGCTCCGTTTTTGACGTTCTTTATATGCACGCGTAGGGAAAATTATGCTCTACAACTTTCGTTTAGACTTCGTCGGAAAATTTTGGCTTTATTTTTATATTATTATTTTTAACAGACCGGGACTGGTAAATCCGTTAAAAATTCATAACTTCTTCATCCGACGTCCGTTTTCGTCAAACTTTTTACCGTTGTACTGCGAATGACCTTCGATTCTCGTTTAGGTTGTGTCGGCTAAAAATCAATCGATCTAAAATTCGAGTTTTTAGCTGTCTACTGCTAAGCTGAAACTTAGAAAAATCATAACTTCCTCATACAAAGTCAGATTTTGGCGTTCTTTTTATCAAAATTCTCGGTTTAACGAATACTACGACTCTCATTTAGATCACTAAGGCTAAAAAGTAGTTTATCAAAAACTCACTTTTTACGTCATTCGGCGCCGTGCCGGTTTTTGTCGCGGATCTTCGATTGGTCATAACTTCTTCGTTATAACTCGGATTTCGATGAGGTTTTCGCCTAAATGTTTCTAACGAGATTATCTACAACTTTCAATAATAAAATTTTACTTATTTCAAATTTTATATTTTCGCTAAATTTCACTATTTGACTTTTAATTGGAATCTCATAAGACTTCCAATATTTTATGAGTGATTCTAAACATAGTTTTACTTCATTTCTAGTAAAAACTATTTGTTAGAACTCTACACTCAATTTCACATAATATTTCATAATATTATTAACTTTTCAAATAACACGATTTCAAAACGTGTATGTTACAAATACCTCCTCCTTTTGAGGATTTCGTCCCCGAAATCACAACGATTAAAACAAATGGGGATACTTCATTCTTATTTCATTCTTATTTTCCCTAAGTATAATTTGGGCCTCGATGGTGTTTCCACTTAACAAGCACCAACTTCACTTCTTTATTACGTAGATTAGTCGTTCTTTCATTTACGATCTCTTCTACTTAACTTATTATCCAGTTTCACCTCAGATAATGGAATCGTTTCATCATATACGCTCAAGTATTTACGTAGATATCTTACATGAAATATATCATGTATATTTGCCAAATCTTTAGGCAATTCCAAGCGATATGCTTGTTGACCAATTCTCTAGATAATTTTGAAAAGTCCAACAAATCTAGGACTCAATCTCCTTTTCTTCTTAAATTTCATAATACCTTTCCACGGGGTTACCTTTAGTATCACCCACTTGGAATTCTATGGATCGTCTCCTCCATTTCTACATAGGTCTTTTTTCGATCCTGGGTTGCTTTCATTCCTTCTCATACAATTTGATTCTTGTAGGTGGTATCTTGAATCATTTCAGGGCCTCCAAGGATCTTTTGTCCTATATCTCGCCAACATAATGGCGTATGGCATTTACGACCATATAATGCTTCATATGGTGGCATTTTGATTGAAGCGTGGTAACTGTTAATATACGAAAATTCTACAAGAACAAGTACTTGTCCCAGTTACCACCGAATTCCAAGACACATGCACGAAGCATATCTTCTATTGTTTAGATCGTTCTCTCCGTTTGACTATCTGTCTGGCGATGATAAGCTGTGCTGAGAGCAACTCGAGATCCCAATTCACGTTTCATACTCGCCCAAAAGTGAGAAGTGAAGCGAGTATCACAATCGGAAATAATCTTTAGTGGCACACCATGCCTCGCCACAATTTCGTCTAAGTAAACTTGTGCGTATTTCTCTATTAGAACCGTTGTACGTATGGCGAGAAAATATGCACTCTTAATCAGTCGGTCGATAATTATCCAAATGCTATCATTCACAGTTTTCTTCTCCTCTTTCAAGGTATTAACTGTATAAGCCGGATAAGTAGAATATCCATTCGATATAAATTTACGAGTTTTTAAGAAAGAAATTTATTATTTTCACCGTAGACATAAAAAGAATCCTTCCTTTCGATAGGGATGCATATCATCTCTTCGTAGCACAAGAGATCTGCGTAGTTCTTTGACAATTGATTCATGTCGAGAATAATATCAAAGCTGGGAAAGAAGATAGGAATTAGGTTAACAAGAAGATTATAACCTTCAATTCCTATGACACTATCTCTATAGACTTTATCAGCAAGTAATGATATATTTCCTATGTTATCTATATGAAATGATTGGACAATTGTGTAACAAGCAATTTGAAAAGAATGTGCGAATTTATAAGGCATGAAAGAATCTGAGGCATCACAATCAAATAAGATGTGAGCAGATCTAAAGTTTACGAGAAAATTACTAGTCACAACATTTGAGTCCTAACTTACTTCTTCTGTGGTAATCTAAAATGTACGATATTTAACATTTGGTTTGCCAAGCGATTGTTAAACTCTTCAAATGTGACAACCCGAAACTTTGTCCGTTTCCGTTACGCGATTTCCGTTAATAAAATTTCGAATTCATTAACTTTTCCGTCAAACTTTTTGGTTTAGAAAATAATCTAGTTATATATAATTAAATTATTTACGAGTCGGAACCAAAAATCGTGCGGAAACCCGAATATCTCGAAAATCAAACAATTCCGGCCTAAGAGAGGTTACGACCGTAAACTCGTTTACGGTCGTATACCCGTTTACGGCCAGCAAAGAGTGGACCCCCACCACCGACCACAAAACCCCTATAAATACGAGACCTCCACCTTCATTTGAACACTTCTGGCCGAAAACTCTTTCATTCTCTCTCTAAGAACCTTGACCGTAAACACCTAAAAACACCTTCAAACTTCGGGAAACATCGAGAAACACCATTTGGAGTCACTTCGAAACGTCTGGAACACTTATCTCTTCGAAATCAACACCATTGTTCTTGAGTTTACGGTCCAAGCCTTCAAAGACCGTAAACCCTGTTCTTGAGTTTACAACCGTAAAGTCACCAAGCATTCAGAAATCGTAAACCCCAGTTCACGGCCGTAAACCTTGTTCACGGCCGTAAACTATCTATCGACCGTAAACCCTTGTTCATGGCCGTAAACACCTTTTTAGGTGGTGCTTTTGGCTGAAAACCCACTTTCATCGATTCGATCAAGTCCCGGTAACATTCCTCAACCGAACACAAGTGTTCTTCTAACACTTTATCTAACGAAATCGCTAATTTAGATACATATATGTATTTATTTGATAATAGGATTTCGTTAAGTGTTACGTGAAACAACTCGAGGATCTTCATTTCAGTCAGCGCTTTCACGCAACAACTGTGAGTTCATACCCCTACATTTTCCGTATTTTAATGTTTTCGGGGGGGGGGGGGGGATACAAGCTAAACATAAATGTTTTCAAAAATATACATAAAACTTATGCAAGTCTCATACTTTAATCTCTTTTGTACTGCGTTGAGCATAAGGGACGTTTTCACTAAAATTGCATAGTTTTCCGGACACGCTATTCACTATACATGCAAACTATAATCGGTATAGTTTGAGATTTTTCTAAAACATATCAAGTATAGAAACTTTCACTATTAAACATATGCACTAAGACAGAAACAATTTACAATTTACATCGCTACTTATTCATGGTATTCATAACGGTAATTATCACTACAAACGGTATACATACGGATTTTCACTATGGTAAAATGCTACTACACTACATGTAAACTTGATTGTACGATACTGTGAGGCGCTACTTCACTACTGTACCCTTAGGTGTACATGGATAAATCCTACCATAGTATAACCAGAGTCTCTTGGAGGAAGAGCGTGAGATTTGTGAATAGATCTATTCGGGACTGACAATCCCACATCCGAACTGCTAGCTACAGTTAGGCGGGCACGCCTGGGGTGTACAAATGTCATTTAACTCGACGCCTGAAGAACGTTGGAAAGGTCTCTAGTCATATCAAGCATGGTTATACGACTCACAATATGTATAAATCACCTTTAGTTTACAACTTGACACTCTTCAACAGTTTTATTTACACTAAATAGAACTAATACACACTACAACTGGAGAACTTTCAGGGCTTTCAAACAGAAACGAACATACAATGGTTTCACGCACGAAGTACTATTACATCATGATTAGCATTAGCTAGTCACATGAAGTAATAATTTCGCATATCACTACAGTTTTCAGTGACAAACATTCATGGTTTTATACAGAATTGAAAACACTACATCCTCACTAAAGAAAATATCGGATTTTCTTGGAACTATACAAACATTTTACGAACTCATCAACGATTTTCACTACAAACCACCGCTTATGAACTCACCAGCTTTATGCTGATACTCTTTCAAACTGCTTGTATTCTCAGGAAATCAGTAGACAGGTACTTGCTGGATTTTCGAGGAACTGGAGCAATAAGAGTTTTATGTTTATACTATACAAAGCTAGTGGATGTAATTCAAACAAAGTTTCAGACATAGTTTCAAACTGATGTAAACATTTTTACTTAAGTATTCACTGTAATGGTTGTGTTGCTATGATTGTTGTTATTCATTGATTGTGATGCTACACATGATGTCCTCCGCCCCGGAACGTTTCCGCCATCGGTTTCGGGGTGTGACATCAAACTTCTTAGTTACTAGTGGTGCTCAAACCTGCACCCGCTCGTCATTCTCTATTGGGCCTTCGATCCTAATCTTTGAGTTAAAACTCAATTCTCATTGCAGACTCCTGCTCCTTCTTGGTTTATAGACTAAACCCAAGATAAGGCCTTTACTTTTGCTATAACAACAACTCGTATGGTCTTATTCTAATGACCTTTGATTTTATAACGCACAAGACACATAACGAACCAAACTCTTGTATTAGAATCAGATCGAATAAATCAAGCTGATGGAATAAAGAAAACAAAAAGAGTTTGATCAACACGTGGATGCTTCGGAACAGAAAGAATAGCACCACGTATCTCTAATTCGTGCTTTCGGACATACATCAATTTTATCAAATGACAGAATATTTCGATTGATTACTAAATCACGAATTTCATATTGTAATCCTTCCATGAATAACTAAATTCTTCATCGCCTTCATAACAGGTAACATCTCTAGTTAATGGTTGCTCAATTCTTTAATGAAGAACATTATATTTCTATCGACCATCTCGACCGTCTCCTTCTTGACTGAAGTTTCGTCATTACTCAATACATGGCTTTCTAAACCAATCAACTTTATCTTTGTAGATTTATATTAATCGGACTCCACTCTTTATGACATTAAGATTTGAACGATAATTATCTTCTTAGTCATTACCGAAACGAAGGTAACGACACACATGAATAAAACGGAATCATTTACTAGCTTCTTGGTAACCTTGTGACTTTTCCTGATCTAAGTGTGAGTCTTGTGCTTCCAGTAGTATAGGCCTCTACTACTATTCACACCTACTCATACTCGTCCCAAGTATTGTCTCGCAGTTCCCAAGTCACCATTCAAAAGTTTTCACAAAGCAACTTTTCACACCTGAGTGTGTTCAAACAAGTACATACAACAATTTCTCCTAGACTCAACTAGGGTTTTCGCGTTTCTATCAAACATATCTTGAATTACATATACTCGCCTTCTAAAATTCTTCTCACGCATATGCTCGATCTAGCATATTCTAATACTTTTTCATAGGTCGATAGAATTTTACTTCCAATTCTTCATATAAATTATTTCTCAGGTAGTGTCTACTCTGCAAGACATACTACACCCAAAATTTACTCTAGCAGCATGGAGGCAAACGGTCTTCAACTACTTGCATCATCTTCTGACTCATGCAAACCATCATGCACATTTGTTGGTTTCATTACCCTTTCATGACATCGTCATTCTTGTATCTGAGTAAGTCTAAGTCTACTTCATAGGAGTCTATCCTAAGAAGTCTGCATTATAGCTGCATCTCAGCAAACTCTACTAGCTTCAACTTGGTTCTCTACCATTCCTAACTACAACATTTATTCTCATACAATACTATGGGTGTATTGTTTCTTTAACTAAGCATTCTATCTTACTTAAACAAGTAAGTTACTTAACCTTTTATTACTAAATGACTTAATTCACCATCCTAATCATGTATGTTAAAGTCGGCTTAACACACAATGTAACTTTCATAAGGATGTGATAGAAGTGAATCATCACTCAGTATTATTAAATACTAAGTCTGAGCATCTTGTATAATGTTACTACTTGAACTATATACTACATCACAAAGCCTTGGCCTATTGAGTCTGAAAACTTCATTAGCCTTCCCTTTGATCTTCATTTAATTCTTCTAAATCTTGTACCACATAAATTTCAATACTGTCGAAGTATTTATCACCACTTCGGTTCTTCCGACTCTATAAACAATCACTGCTTCAATCGGGACAACGATGGAACTACTTCATGGATTTGTACCAACACATTTATCTCACCCAACGTGTTTCAAACGCACATCTTTCTTCCAAAGATGTTATTATATATCAAACATACTTTAAATGTATATTACCACTCTATTGGTATTAATAAACTATTTACGATGATACTTCATAATTATTATTTTACGATATCCCGCGATCGTTTATTTATAAACTTATCGATGTCGACTATCATAAGTCTCTTTATCACTTCGAAAAGTTTCATGTAAATTCTAATACAGAAATTCTTTGAATTCTAAACAAAAATTTTTCTCTTCTAAATCAAGGTCGGCAACAGACCGTAAACTTTCTTAAATGATAGCAATAAGGCAAGCAACCTAAGGTATACTATATTCATTTATCATTTAGCACATATTAGAATATAAGGCATATCTCCTCTTAATATTCTAGTGCTTGTTTCCATTTAGGTATTCAACCTAAGTATACCAGATACACATCGTATCATCTTCACTTAACAATTCATGTTTAAGTCTAGAAATTCTTAAAATTCCTAGTTCACAGAAACTAATTCTCTAAAATTTTTGAAGTATCTTAATATCTTAGAATACTAGGGTTTATCACTACCCAATACCCCACTTAAGTATTTCCTATGATTTGTATCTATATATTTACAATGATTCAGTTCATATATTGAACTTCCAATAGTTTAAGTCTAAATACCAATCCATGGAATTTAGTTCACTTAAACCACTGCTCTGATACCATGATTGAAAGACCCACACTTTCATACTACACAACATAGTTACTCCAAAACATGCTATATGCATATTTATAAAACAATATCTTACATTGATAAAGTGATTACAAAAGATTGGATACAAACCGACTATGTTTTAATATTTTACATAACTACCCAGGATATTGTAATTTTATACATACATGATCCCTAAATACAAAAGTAATATTACAACTATTCTAAACCTTTCAACAGTATATGACTACACTGGTTACTTATCTCCTGCAAAATTTGTTAAACATTGAGAGGGTAAGCGGTGACGCTTAGTGAGTTTAATAATAGATACAATATAATGTTATGTCATATATATACTTCAATATGGCAGAAGCAAAGAGGAACAAGGAACAACAAAGACATAATGCGGAAAGCTTTCCATATCAATCAATGAGACATAACAATTTCCATACTTGATATACAATCAATAAAGTTTCAGCACAAATGGCATAGAAAATACTCAGGAATATCATTTTGCTAGAATATTTAGGCTTTCAGCCTTATCTTAGCATACTACTGAAGCCAAAGTGATGCCTATGTCATACACTTCATGGTCAACGGTTCATACCAATACCCAAGTGATGCCTATGTCATACACTTCGTGGTCAGAAGTACAGCCTTGCTATAAAAATAGCAGAAATAATAACTCGAGATGATAACATGGAAAAGCACATAGCACATATAACACATAACATACAATTGTTCCTATATATTAAACTCACCTTGAAATAACCGGGGGTCAAAATAATAATTTGTGCAGCATTTCGGCTCTAAATATGAATTTATTCGTCGAAAACTGGAAGATTTATTGAAAAACCGGGCCTTGCGAAGGTAGAGCTTCAAAACCGAAAAGATAAATTTTTCGGGCTTCTCGGGAATTTCGGGGCGTGTTTCGGGTGCTAAAAATGATATCGGGGCTTCGGGGATATCAAAATAATGAAAATATAGAAAAGGGGGGTGAAAATGGTCATTTTCCCATTTCTCTCAGGAGGGTTCGCAACCCTCTTATTTATAGGGTGAAAATTGCGAGGGTAGGATCCGAGGCTAGAGGAGTCAGCAGCTGCGAAGGCCACGCGGCAGCAGGAGCTCGGTTCGGAGGCCAGACGTCGCGCATGTGAGGAGGCCAGGTGCGAGGCTCGGAAGGATGACACGGGCGAGGCGCGTCGGTAGTTCATTGGACCGCACCCTCGGTCGAATCAGCATGCGACACGCGAGTCAGGCACGAGGGATGCATGCGAGGATCACGTGATCGACTTCGGAAACCTGTGCGACATGCGTCGCTTCTCGGACGCGCCATGCAGCAGCTTCGGACACGTGGCCAGCTCAGAGCGAGGGTGACGTGGCTGGTACTATTCATGCGAATTTTCTCGAAAATTGTTCCCAATCTTGTAAAATCCATAACTTTCTCATACGGGCTCCGTTTTTGACGTTCTTTATATGCACGCGTAGGAAAAATTATGCTCTAAAAATTTTGTTTAGACTTCGTCGGAAAATTTTGGCTTTATTTTTATATTATTATTTTTAACAGACCGGGACTGGTAAATCCGTTAAAAATTCATAACTTCTTCATCCGACGTCCGTTTTCGTCAGACTTTTTACCGTTGTACTGCTAATGACGAGACCTTCGATTCTCGTTTAGGTTGTGTCGGCTAAAAATCACTCGATCTAAAATTCAAGTTTTTAGCTATCTACTGCTAAGCTGAAACTTAGAAAAATCATAACTTCTTCATACGAAGTCAGATTTTGGCGTTCTTTTTATCAAAATTCTCGGTTTAACGAATAATACGACTTTTATTTAGATCACTAAGGCTAAAAAGTAGTTTATCAAAAACACACTTTTTACGTCATTCGGCGCCGTGCTGGTTTTGTCGCGGATCTTCGATTGGTCATAACTTCTTCGTTATAACTCGGATTTCGATGAGGTTTTCGCCTAAATGTTTCTAACGAGATTATCTACAACTTTCAATAATAAAATTTTACTTATTTCAAATTTTATATTTTGCTAAATTTCACTATTTGGCTTTTAATTGGAATCTCATAAGACTTCCAATATTTTATGAGTGATTCTAAACATAGTTTTACTTCATTTCTAGTAAAAACTATCTGATAGAACTCTACACTCAATTTCACATAATATTTCATTATATTATTAACTTTTCAAATAACACGATTTCAAAACGTGTATGTTACACGGGTTTTACAATACCCCCCCACTTAAATTCGATTTCGTCCTCGAAATCTCTTCATGCTCCCATTTTAGAAATTACTCTTTGGGTTCCTTCCCACTCGACTCCTCTAACGTAGTCTGGTATTTCCTGAAAGCCAAGACCCGTTGTTAACACGTTGTTGCGTGCGTATTAAACAAGTAAATTATCATTGCTGGTTGCACTAAGAATATAGCACAGGGAAGCAGGGTCGAATCCTTAGGGACACGGTCTAAAAGTCAATGCCTTTTTGCATCAGGCACATCTAGTCGAAACAAAAACTATTAAGAAGGGGGATTTTGATTAAAACTAAAAACTAAAAATTGTAGTGATATTAAATTAAACGAAAATCAATATTAAAAATGGTTTCAGCTTTGCTGCGACTTTCCTAATCATGCAATCAAGATTGACCTGGTTATTTGAAAGGTGTTCTATCTAAACTAGTACTGAGAAAAACTGACAAGCTCTAGCATAATCTCTTTTACCTTATTTAGTTAACCAAAACAAACTCTTCAATTAACCCTAAATTTTTACTGTTCAATTAAACAAGCTCTTAATTAAATCAGAAAAATTGCATTAAGTTCTTTGTAAAATTCCCAACAATACCCAATACTTCTCACAAGCTTGGAAGCGTAAATGTATGATTTTTTAGTTTATAATAAAGTCAAATCCCAAACACGGAACCGATTTATTACTTGTTAATTAGAATAATTACGAATTCTATTAACTGATTAACTAGAATGATAAAACCCTAGCCAGATGATCAGAATAACAAGAATTTAAAACCAAACATTCATTAAGAACAAAACTAAAGAATCTAGATAGAAACACAAATAAAAAACCAGATCTAATGATCAATCACATGAAAAGTACTTGTCTTTGCAGAACTAAAAACTAAGGTTTTAGCCAGACATGGCTAAAATCTGATGAAAACAAATAAAAAGAGACATCAAACAACTAATCTTACTAATCCACTTGAAGGAGATGATCTACAGTCTTCAGATCTTTAGAAATCGGAGAAGAAACGCCTCCAAAATCGTATTTTCGTCGTCTGGAACCTTTGGAATCGCCACCTTGGGTTACTGGAAGGTTATGAGGGTCTATTTATACGCCCATCAGGTAAATCGACAGAAATTGCGACCGCATGTATTGAGGCTGCGATCGCATGTTTTGAGAAAACGCGTCACGGGCCTTTTTAATGAAGTAGGATGCTATTTGGGCACTTTTTGGCAAATTTGCGATCGCAAAGAGGGAATTTGTGATCGCATTTACATAAGTTACGATCACATGTTTTGAGTTTTCACTTCCACATGAATTTTTGGCACAAAAAAACCTCGAAGACAACTTGCGAGCAAAGTTACGATCGTATAAAGGCTCCATGCGCATGGACAAGAGTTGTGATCACATGTTTTGCCTAAGACGTTCAAAATTCTGTCTACTTTTCATAACATTTTGAATCGCGTCAATCGGAGTTACGGTTCATGAGATATGGTCAAAATACTGACAGGGGGTCAAAGCTGACAGCAACATCCTTTAACTTCAGATTGCAGATTCTATCTTCGTGTGATCAATTCGATCGAATGTTTCTTGAAAAAAACATCTTCCAATCATTCTTCAACATACTTCATAAGTTCCAAGCTCCATTTTAAGCTCCAAATGCGCATCCAACTGCTCCCAAAGCACTGCTCCACTTGAACTACATGAAATTGACATAAAAACATGAGCAGTACGAGAATTCTAACGAAATACATGAACTGAACATTATTTTAATAAATGACATGCAAATGTACAAAATATGATCCTAAATGATAATGAAAACTACCCTAAAAGATGAATAAAATGGCATCTAACAAATCTCCCCAAGGTTAAACCTTAGTTGCCCTCAAGTAAGAAAAAGATAAAAGATTATAAACAAATGGAAAGATGTAGATGACATAAAAAGAATTTAGAATAAAAAGAAAATAAAAACTTAAACTAAAATACTTCACTCTTTTTTTTGTCAAATGATCAGATTTCACAACGAGGAAGCTCCAATAAAATCACTACCTAGACAACAGTCTCAATACTTTATATTAACGATTCATAATTATATTTAATTAGGTCAAACCAAACTTGAGAAAATAATTTTTACGTCGAATTGAATTTGTGAAAACAGTGTATTTTTAAAATTAATTTCACGATAGTTCGTTTATAAAAACTTAGCTTGACCAACCCCTCCTTTTTTCCGAACTCGTCCAGTAAACGCGGTAAGCTCCATTATGGACAAATAAATCCAAGCTTACCCCTATGATTCCATTATCGAGGGATCAATCTCATTATACCACACATCTTCTTTGTCTTGATCAACTCTTCAGATTTAACTTGTTTGGTTCTTGATTTTGACTTGAACTTGACTTGGATTTGACTTTGAATTGCAGATTTCTTCAAGTTGCTTGATATACCATTTCTAACATATATATATATATATATATATATATATATATATATATATATATATATATATATATATATATATATATATATATATATATATTGACTGGGCGCGAATTTTACTTTAAAGCCCACCATATCTTCAATACTTCAAAAATGATAATAAATTGTGGGTATAACAAGAGTTCCCTCCCAACCTCAAAAGGCGCAAAAACTATAGGGTTCAGTACTTCAAGGAATGATAAGGGTTATCCAATCTAGGTTCTTTTTAAGGCATTTAATGAAATTATTTCTAAAACACTGTTCGTTTTCCATCCCACACTTACATTGTAAAAATTATTTGGCTCATATGTTGGTTCATATTAAAAAACATTTAAATCACTTGAAAAGATAATTCTTAAAATTGATTGTAATGAAACCGTTATTTTCGGTAACTATCACACTTCATCTTAACAGATCTATCGAATGTAAAAAATATCATAATATCATTTAAATATTTCAATTTTTTTTTTTTGGTTTTTGATATGCAGAAAATAAAAAATAACCAAAAATAAAAATCTTTTTTGGGCTTTTTTTTATGAATGCAAAAAAGATATAAACAGAAAATAAAATATATATTTTTTTTGGATTTTTCAGATTTTTATATGCAAATGCAATAGAATAAAATGCAAAAATAAAAATAAAATTGAAAATTTTAAATGAAAAAATGGAAAACTAAATTTTTTAACAAAAAATGCAAATTTTTACACTAACACCCTCCCCAAGCTTAAAATGATGCATTGTCCTCAATGCTTAGAGAGGAATGAACGGTTCAATAAAGAATATAAAAGTAAAAGGGTGCAGCCAGGAAAGAATGTACCTGATAAAATTGCATAAATCTGATTTTGACAAAGATGTGGTGAAAAATATGAATTTCAGCAACTCTGTCGATCCTCTGATTTCCCCAAGCTTGCTTGGGACTACGACCATCTCTTTATTGAAAGCGGAAAAAACTAAAAACTACTCCTCGGGTTGCCTCCCGCAAAGTCACCCATTTTTAAAGTCGTTGGCTCGACTTTGCCCAACCAGATTATTAACTGGTGTGGTTGAGACTTCTCTGAAGCTCAACTCTTTTTCTTGTGACTCAAGATCCTTTCAAATATGGCAAGATAAGTGGATCTGGAACTTGTTCAGCAAACTTTAAAGACTCCAAATTGTCTTCAGATATATTTTTCATATTATTAGTCTTCTTTCTTTTCCCAGAACTCTTCTCTTCATATTCTTTTCTTTTCAGATTCGTACTAGAAATCACCACTTCCACCTTTTCTTTGCCCAAAACTTTTTTTCTTTTCATATTTTTATCTGATTCTTCCTCAGATTCCAGCTCCTCCTATTCTTTTTCCAAAAGTTTGTTTCTTTTCAAAATTTTATCTGATTTTTCTTCAACAAGAATCAGACACTCCTCCTTCACCTCCCCAAGCTTATCTTCTGCCAACTCTTCCAATGTGTATGATAAATTCCTGTATGCAAATATTTCTTGCACACAATACTCAAATAATTCATCTTCATTACTTCAAAATGGGTTACAATTGTCGACCCTAACTATTACATCATAATATTAATGCTTAGCCAAAAACACGAGAGTTACAATTCTCTCATCCTTAGGATGATTCCGTCCCGGAATCATGCATCAGCAAACAGATGTGGATAGCGACTCATCATGTCACTCTTTATTTCCCAGGTGAGGTTCGGCCCATTCGTATGTTTCCATTGCACAAGCACTAATTCGACCATCTTACGTCACAACTTCTTTGTATTACGGTCAACAATTGCTTCAGGCTCTTCGATTAACCTCTTATTTTCATCCATCCTTAACTCTGAAATTGGAATTATATCGGGAACTTCTACCGTGAACTTCCTCAAATAACACACATGGAAAGTGTTATGAATACCATCTAGTTCTTCTGGCAATTCCAGCTTGTAAGCTTGGTTCCCAATCCTCTGAAGAACCTTGAATGGTCCAACAAATCTTGGACTCAACTTTCCTATCTTTCCAAGTCTTATAAGTCCCTTCCACGGTGAGACTTTGAGCAATACCAAATCTCCAACTTTAAATGTCATTGGTCGTTGCTTCTTGTCAGCATAGCTCTTTTGGCGATCCTGAGCTGCCAACATCCTTTCTCTAATCACTTTTAGCTTTTCAGCAGTCTGATGGAATATTTCGGGGCCCATAAACTGTTTTTCTCCGACCTCAAGCCAACAAGACGGTGTACGACACTTCTGTCCGTACAAGGCTTGATAAGGTGTCATCTTAACGCTCGAATGGTAACTATTGTTGTAGGAGAATTCTACCAGGGGTAAATGTTCATCCCAGTTACCTTGAAATTCTAGGGTACATGCTCTTAACATATCTTCCGGTGATTGAATCGTCCTTTTGCTCTGACCATCAGTTAGTGGATGGTAGGATGTACTTAAACACAACTTCGTACCCATTTCCTCTTGTAGACTCTTCCAAAATCTTGATGTGAAACGATTGTCACGATCTGATACAATCGTTAAAGGTACACCGTGAAGTCTTAATATCTCCTTCACGTAAGCATTTACAAGCGTATCCATAGACCACCTCTCATTGGATGCTATGAAGTGTGCACTCTTAGTGAACCGATCCACGACTACCCAAATCATGACATGACCGTTCTTCGTTCTGGGTAGTTTAGTCACGAAATCCATGGCGATGTCTTCTCATTTACCCATGGGTACAGGTAAAGGTTCTAAACTCCCATATAGTTTCTGATGTTGTGCTTTAACTCTCACACATGTTACACAATCTGCCACATACTTTGCAACATCGAGCTTCATCGTCAGCCACCAATAGTAAGGTTTCAGATCCATATACATCTTAGTGCTGCCGGGATGAATCGAGTACATGGTCTTGTGAGCTTCTTCCATAAGTAGATCTCTTATTCCTCCCATCTTAGGCACCCAAATCCTATTTTGGAATACCTTCAATCCTTGACTATTTGTACCGAATACCAACATTTTGCCTAAACGTTCTTCCTTTCGGTCATTTTTCTCGAAAGCTTCTTCTTGATCTTTCTTAATGCTTTCCACAATCGTCGAGACAACTTCTATTCTTAATGATCTTGGCCTTTATCTATTGATCACCATAAATCTTTATCGATTCCATTCAGATAATCATACATACGATCAACCCATTGATCATAGTATTCGCGAAGAAGCATCAATGTTTTTGTTGAATATCCAAGCAAATTGGTGTAGTTCATCATTGTGATCACATTTAGATTTGCCATTGAAATGATCTAAAAGAAAGATTTGATCGAATCGAATTGAATTGATTAGAGACAACTATACATATTTGTTGGTGAAATCAAGTGTTGATACATTTGATACCTCGTGCAATTGAAATATTAGTTGCAGAATCGAAAGATCTAAAACAATGTTTGAAGAAAAATGAATTTCAAATGCGGAATAGTTGAACTCATAAACAATTGAATCAACAGTTGAAATCAGAAAGAATTCTCCAAACAAGTTGATAATTCCTGCTTTAATACCACTTGATGAGTTATGGATTCAATCAAACAACGAATTCAGAAAAGAAATGAACATAAGTTATAATTAATTATTATTGAGCTCGTATTAGTTTGGAAGCAGTCAAGAGTACAAGTTTTGAATGTGTAAGAAATGTGTACCTAATACTCTAGACTACAACACCATTTATAGTGCTATCAACAGACTAAAAAAAGTATAGTGCGCCTTCAACATCAAAGGACTTAAACATAAGTACACACCGAAATAAAAGATATATCGAAGGTGTGTAACCTTCGATATAGAGTACAACCCTTCGTTACAGATATAGAAAGTAAAGCTAAAATCCAGTTCTTCGACATATCAACACAACATTTCCTCTACACATAGTATATATCCATCTTTTGTGGTGGTGTTGACGGGTTGCCGCTTCAGGAAGGGTTATGGAGGCGGATGAGTAGTGAACACAAATTTCCCGGTGAGAATATTCCAAATTTCTAAATGAAAAATAAGGAGAAAAAGGAAGGATATTTGAATTATGTTGTACAGTTGATTGGAGTCGATGTTTTGCAGGTGTAATCGATTGGCAATCAGATAGTTACGAATATAGTAAACTACTTCAATCAATCAAGTTTTATGGATTCCGAGAGAAGTAGAATGAGTTCCTAGACACCGAGCATCATCCACACCAGTCAAATCTTTTGACATATTTGGACACAAATGCAATCAAACAACGATATTGTTTGTTATTGTTTTTTCCTCTAAGTCTTTATTTGGAACTTTATCATGCTTTCAATGGTGTATCTTGCAACTATGTTCTTGTAGTAATGTTGATGTATATAAATAGAAGAGAAGTAAAGGGGATAAATAAGGGGTGGGGTGAGGAAGTGGGAGGAATGGATTTGAAGTAAAGATGATTGCGTGGTGATGTTGGATAAAAACTGAATGGATTTGGTGTGGGAGGAATGGATTTGGAGTCGGAGGGTTCTTAGAGAAGGCAGATGGATAATGCTGAAAAGAGTTTATGAAGATGGTGGCGGCAGTGTGGTTTTGATTGTCGTCTGGTAAGGGGTAGGCAATGGTAGTGGTCTTTGAGAGTGGTCATGGTGGTGGTAATGGTGGACGTTGACTAGAAGAGAAAGGTAATGGATAGGCTAGGGTAAGATGGGGGTGGGGTAAGTGTTTTTTTTTCAATTTTTTTTTAATTTTTTCTTTTAAATATAAAAATAGTTAAAAAAAAATGCAAAAAGATTTTAAAAGGTAAAAAGGTAATTTTGTATAGGTAAGTGGCCAACAATGATAGCAATTAAAATCATAGGAACCTTGTAAACAAATACAATCATCTATAAAGTTTTTATTAATATTAGTATATCAAATTACTTTTCACATCAAACGATGTACATATATATACCTCAACGTTTAATCATATTTCACTTTATACCATTCAAGTTATATAAATCTATAAAATCACATTTTATTTTTTTACTTAATGTTTTAACTTTTTAGAACTTCATATAGTATGTGTTTTTCAAACATTAAAATATGATATTTACCTAGGTAATATAAAAGATTTAAAAAAAAATTATCAACTATTATTTTCATAAATTACCAAGCAGACTCACAAGTAAGACACAACTCCGCCGTTTCAAAAAATCTCATGACAGTACTATTAGACATTAAAACAACAATGAAACTCAAAACTTCTCTTGTTTGTTTATAATTTGGTTAATTTAGTACCATGACTAGATTATGACCTGCGTTAAACACGGGGAACATATAAAAAATACATATAACGGTATAAAAAAGTTGGTACAATAATAAAAATAAATAAATTAATAGCAATAGACTTAATGTTATTGTTAACATTGACATGTTTGAAAAAAAAACAATGAAATACATAAATATCTATAATCGTTGAAAGATCTCTTTGTGAACAACATTTTTTTATTTTATTAGTTGGACGACCTTCATCGTTACATATAAGTATCTTCAATCCTTTTTTACTTGCGACGTGATAAACGACAAATAACTGGTATGAGTGAACGGGCCTATGCAAGTAGGATATCCAAAATTTGATAATGTTCGTCCTTGACTTGTTAATGACAAGGACTAATCAATGTTTCATTATTATAGAATTGTACTATGACAAATCTACCAATTATAGTTATAGCAACATACTTCCATCTTTTAAAATAGCAAAAAAAAAATATCACCATTGGTAACCAGTTATGTAATATTTTTCTTGACACATGATATATTACTATAACGTTTTTATGCCTTACGGAATCAGGGTCTAATTACATAATCTTTTTCTGCCTAGAGACCAATTATGTAATTTTTTTCACCACAAGGACCAATTATCTAGTTTTTTTCTACACATGCACCATTTCTGTTATGTTTTCTTACATTGCGATTATTGGTAAAGAGCCATATGTATAATGTTTTTATGGGTCAAACTGAGCTTTATTTTCCTTTGATATATAAGATGTGTATTTAAAAACGGTATAAACTCTTGAGTATAGACTATATAAAAATAAAAAAATAAAAAATAAAAAATAGAAAAAATAAAAACTTGAAAACCAAACAAAAAATCAATGATAATTACAATAAATTGCTATTTTGCAATTAGCCATAAGTATGTTGCTATGTTCGTAAGAAGAGGTGCTTTAGAAATTATTCAGAAAATCAATTATTCAGAAAAACAACGAATCTTTAGCAACATATAAGGTATCCAAGGCAATCCAACAATTATTCAGAAAAACGACTCTTTAGCAACATATAATGTATAAAAAATTCAACTGAAAGGAGTAATTAAAATAAATCCAACCATTTAATTATTACAAATGTTGATTCTTTGAAAAAATAAATTAAATTGAGTAATTAAAAAATCACAAGAATGAACAACATAGCTGGATGGTTGTAATTATCAAACATAATAAAGAATGCACAAAAAAGCCACATAGAAAAATCAATGAATTCATCAACTTGTAGTAGCAACAACAAAAACCACAGAAAAAAAAAAAACATAAAAACAATATAGAATGATTGACATGTATATCAAAGACAACCTTTTTGCTTCAAAAATCCAGAGACAACGGACCCCAACTGCAATAATAATTTGAGCGCAACTGTAACTATAAAACTCTTTCAATAATAAACAAAATAATTACCATCTATTATTTAACAAGTTCATCGACATAGTCATCAATCTTGTCGCTTCTGCCACTGCATCCTTTGAATCACTTGTTTGGACATCAACGTATGCAAAAACACATAAAATCTTAAAAAGAAAGAAAAAGAAAGTAGAGTATCCACAAGGTTGACCACATTGACCGGGCACAAATATCATCCATTACTAAGCAACATCAAAATGTTGGTTACTTGAAATAAGGACAAAAGTTATAGGAAATAATACCAACTTTATTTTTTACCAATAAGTGTGACAAACTTGCATTTGTTTTATAGGTAATAGGCTAATAACAATGTTACTTTCTAATTTATTTATTAAAATATGTGTTTTTAAATAATCCACCCATTATAGAAATGGGTAAATTGACAAAACAAATATAAATGAATAGAACGTAAATACTTAGAATGTTATCAAATAAAATGTTAGTTTTAATGGTTTAATGCAACTTTTTTAAAATGGAAGTTTAAGCTTGCCTTTATTTTTTGTGGAAAATGCTCCTCCAACATGATTGCGTTTTTAGCTTTATTATAACCATTCATGTAAAAATCAATAAGAAAATATGATTTTGCAGCAACCATGGTTAATAAAAAAAAATTTGGTCGATATAAAGACAAAAAACAGTGCTTAATGCATATATATATATATATATATATATATATATATATATATATATATATATATATATATATATATATATATATATCGGGCTTGCAAAATTTATAAAAATGGCTCACCTAAAAATTTGATTCCCATAGCTTTTGGAATTGTGATCAAAATACATTATAAACCAACCTAATATGAAAACTATCAGGACTTGATTTTTTAGTTGACCATATACTACCCCTGTTTCCATGGCTACTGCTACTCTACCAGAAGCAATAACCCAACCAAAACCAACATCTATAATAATACAACCAAAACCATGTATGGTTTTCATATTATGAAGGTTGGTTTTGGTTTGGGTGAAATGTATAATGTTTCTTCTGAAATTTAAAATCTGGATTTCTATTCTAATTTGCTCACAGACTCATCTTTCAAGCACGATTCTTGTTTTGCTTCATCAAGCTTCACGATCAACATCAAAACTTATCCAAATATTACTTCAAATGCACAAATTTAAATAAATAAATCAAAATAGATGACAATATATATAAAACTTACTTACCATGATTTTTCTGAATTGAGCTCATCTTATGTTACCTTTTGATTGAAGGCCTTCTTTAATATTAAAGTTTCCTTCCTTCCAAGTGGATTGATGATAATTTAAGAACATTATTTGTTACCATTGTGTGGTAGCAATGATTGCTAATTAAGCTTAACCATTAGGTTGTATCATACCTTCGTCAAATTTGAGTTGAAGTCTAATGTGTTTTGCATTCTTGAAATTTAAACAAAAACGTAAAAAAAAATCATCTTAAAAATAAACATATATGGTAACTACATGGAGCATTTTTTTTATTTCTATTTCCATGTGAAGACATATTTTGCTAGGTTTTGCCCATTCTCCTAGCATACCCGAACTTGTATTTAATGCTTTTAGATGTAATCGACAACCAAATCCAACATGTATGTTGTGTTCGTTCGCCACAAAAATAATATACAAAGATTCTTAGTAGATATTTAAGAAGCATAATTAATTGATAAAAAATGATCTTACATTGTTCATATTCATGATAAGTTACCATACAAAGATTATTTCACTTATGTGTGTTCGCCTTACCTAGAAAAGTACAAAAATGGCAGTCTTTATCATCCTCATGATAAGTTTGAAGTTCCAAATGACAAATAGCTAAGATTGTTTAAAATTTCTATTATGCTTCGTGGATAGGTGGCACAACCCCCTTTAGCCTGCTCCTTAAAGGCTGTTGTCTTGGAACTACAATAATTATTCTGTGACAGATAACTTACAGGAACTCCTTGGTAAACTCAGTTGATGACTCAAACCAGTTGAAGCATGTATTCTCCATTCTTCTTTCTAGTCCCTAAAATATAGTATAATAAAGAAATTAATGAGAGTAAATTTCTACTTCTTGCAATCAACCCAAACTAAATGCAAGAAATAGAAACTTAATTTTATTCATTAGTTGGGGGCCATTTGCTCGTTTCTCTAGAGAACCAAACATAAAAATCTCTTTCTCGAAGATTGAATAATGGAAGAAGGCAGTGCTCGTTTACAGGATTGAGTGTGTATGAGATGTGAACCTGTACATGAAATCAAAATTCAGAGGTTAGGATTTAAAAAAAAAATCAGATATCATATATTGAGAAAATTAAAAGCCAACTTTATTAGGTATTTCAACGTGTTCCCTCCATCTAGAGAAATATGTTAACGTTCATATTCAAATTGAAACACAAAGAGATAGAATAGGCTTTGAAAAGGAACAATACCTCCATATTGTGCAGCACCAACATAATAAAGATGAAATGAAATCTCCTGGTCAATAAAAAATGTTGTGGGAGAGCTTCTTGATCTTATATACTGGTGTAGTCCATCCATTATTGCTAACAATTTGTGACCACCAAACTTTTTTCATTTGATAATCAGTTGTTTAAAGTTATGGAAAGTTAAGATAATCTGCATTATTAACCAATCAGTAAAATACTTAGACCCTATATAATTAGAAAATGAAAACCTTAATCGTTGTCTATCAAATTACTAAAACTGAGTATTGTAGCTAGAAGAGGCAAATGGGTATTTGGTGGTATATGAAAAGGAAATGATGTAAAAGTTTTCATGTATAATTAATACAACAATTATTACAGAGCATCAAAAAAATATGCATTTTTTGGTTGTGTGGTCTTCAATAAACCAAGCGACTATGTATGGCTTTGGAAAAGTTCTTTTCACAAAAAAATAAAACAAACATATGTTCGTTTGGATTGAAGATTTCATGAAAATTGAAGATTTTGAAACTCTTTTGGTTCAGGCATTTTATCAAACAACTAATATGCATCCCAAATAAATATATGTTACTGTTAAAATGGAAGCCACCTAAACCCACAAGAATCAATTTCATTAAATAAATGATGTAATAACAATGTAAAACTTATAACAGGAACTTGGTTAATTGCAAAAATAATAACCCATCACAATACCATAAGCCAATTTCAAGAAAAGTCACTTTCAAGAATTAGTTCTGATGTATAATTTTCAGGCAAGAGATAAAGGGATACAAGAATACATCAAGCAAGATCCAACATTTTTATTAGAAAAATCGATACAAAATAATAAAAAGAAAGTGTAGCTTGAGAAGAAAGAAAGCATATGTGGGAGTAATTAACCTCAATTTCAAGCTGTTGGGGAAGAACACGATGCATGAAATGTATAGACAAAGAAGATGTAAGACGGAGAAGATAAGTAGCTTGAAATATATAACAGTATGCTCAACAATTACTTGTTTTGATGTTATTTTCATTAACGTGTGACAGAGAACTCTCCTAATTTTGTGGGACACGTTATCAGGTGAGGGCGTTTTAGGTAGATTAAACATGAAATTACCATTGAACGTTAACAACACCCTACTCTTCACTTAATTTTATAAGAGATTTTATTAAGATTAAGTAAAAAAGAAACACTAGGGGTGAGCATTTGGACCGGTGGACCGGACCGGACCGTTTTTTGGACCCCCGGGCCGGTTCTCGGTTCTAGGAATCCATCAAAACCGGTCCGGTTTTTTTCGCGGTCCGGGCCGGTTTTTACCGGGTTTAGAACCGGTTGGACCCGATTTTAATTTTTTTTGTAAACTTTAAACAATAATAACTCATTCGTTTTAAGTTGGATTGACACGCGGTTTTTTCCAACGTTTAATTTACAGTTTGTAGATGAATTTAAACTATAATTTTGTTGATTTTGGTATTATATTCAATGAGTTACAGTCTTTCAAAGTTGAGCTATCAAAGCTGAAAATTTTCAGCTTTTCAGCAACGTTTTTAAAATTTTGTATTTTGTGAAAAATTTTAAACAACCATAACTCAGTCGTTTTAAATCGGATTGATACGCGGTTTTTTCCAACGTTTGATTTACAGTTTGTAGATGAATTTAGACTATAATTTTGTTGATTTTGGTATTATATTCAATGAGTTAAAGTCTTTCAAAGTTGAGCTATCAAAGCAGAAAATTTTCAGCTTTTCAGCAAGATTTTAAAAATTTTGTAATCTGTGAAAATTTTAAACAACCATAACTCATTCGATTTAAGTCGGATTGACCTGCGGTTTTTTCCAACATTTAGTTTACAGTTTATAGATGAATTTAGACTATAATTTTGTTGATTTTGGTATTATTGTAACTCACTATAATTCAGTGAGTTACAATCCTTCAAAGTTGAGTTATCAAAGCTGAAATATTTCAACTTTTTAACTATTATTTTAGACTATAATTATGAATTTTATGTATCTTTGACAGATAAATCATATAAAAGGGATCTTCGTGAACTTGATTTATATGTTAGTTGCTTTTATTTGGAAAATTAATTTTGTAAGTTATAATATTATAACATCAAGGTAGATTAGTTATGCATGAAACGAAAATGTAATCATTTTTACAAGTTGTATCGTATCAAACCCAATAACTTATTCGTTTTAACGAGTTCTATCAAACCCAAAAGCTTATTTTAACGACTTATACTCTATGTAGTTAAAGTTGTACCGGTCCAAACGGGTCCAAGAACCGGAAAACCCGGACCTGGACCCGGACCCGGACACGGACACGACTCATCCGGTCCGGTCCACGGACTATTCTCCATAACCGGTCCGGTCCAAGAGCCGGACCGGTCCGGTCCGTTTCGGTCCAAATGCTCACCCTTAAGAAACACCAACATATATCTGAATCTATTAAATTTTTTTTATATAAATTAAGTACATTACATAAAAAAGAAACAGCCCCTTACTCCATTCTTTCCTTCCTGGGCACCACACCCGCAAATCTTCCTTCTTTCTTCTTAAAAAAAGGCAAAATGTTTATTCTTGGTTCCTACAAACGCCATCATCTGAAAAATAAAGAACATAAAAATGATTAAATCAATTAAATCGAAATTTTATATCTGTCATCAATTATCAAATTGTAGGAAATCAGACGGAGGCCAAATGAGAGACGGAAGCAGGTAATCGAGTATGTGATTTGAATCGATTACACAAACGTAAAACCGTAAAACTGAAAACCCAATTGAGTTTGTTACTTGTGCTAAGATTCGGTTGTTTGCTATAACTTCAAATCGATTTACAATAGAAGGAACAAGCACTGGAATAACATAATAGCAGCAATCCAAGCACAAATCGAAGGGTTTGCCATTTGTGTTCTTTCTCGAAGCTATAGTTTTAGAGAGAAAATTAAAGATGAGGAACTTAAATGGTTGTGTAGCCATTCAAAATAGGAAAATCCGTAACTCCAAATCATTTTCCTGATTTTATGCCATTATAGAGTATAAGATTTATGGTAACTCTTTCAAAATTATTTGAAATCTAGATGTAAGATAATATGATAGTAATTTCTTTAGGCGGGAAACCTATTAATGAAATGCAATCAAGGGTTCTGATTTCTTTATTTGTGAATTAAGGGTTTTCTTTTAATAATTATTAAGATTAAGATTAGCCCCTCACCTAAAAGTTTATACTATATTTGTATTAGATTATATTATTAATAACTTGATCTCATAACAAAAAAAAAAATTTAACAGTTTATTTTATCACATTATTTTTAAATCATGGATTTACAACCGGTTATAGCATTTTGTTATACAACTGTCGTACTATAATTAGCCTCTTAACTAAATTTGACATTTTGACTTATTATTATTATTATTATTATTATTATTATTATTATTATTTTCTAAATTAATAAAACACGACTAAAATTAAAGAACAAGAAATGGAACGTTACATTAATGATAACATTTCTTGATATTATTGCTAAAATAGTGTTTTTCCTTATCTTCATTAACACCAAATATAAATTGATTTTGCTCTTAGTGGCAAATCTTTGTAGTAGTAATTTAGAAGCTCAAAAGTTCTAAAAATTAAAATTCTTCGAACAAACCAAATATCATAATAAAGAAGGATTATAACTTGAAACACTTTTATTCAAATTGAGGAAGATTTAGCTTTATAAATTACTCAATTATTTAACCATATCAAAATAATTACTCAAGGGAATAAATCAAACATCATTCAATTCAAAAGATTTTTGTTCGATTTCGGTTTTTTTTTACTAACCCTACCAAGCATTAAACTAAATCACCAATCCGGCCAAACAATTTAAATTTTTTAAAAATTATAAATGACTTTTGTATTTTGAAAAATAGACAAAAGATTATCAAAGTTAATTTAGAAAATATGATATACGATTAAAATAAATAAATAGATTAATCAAATTATGTTAATATAATATTAGAAAAATCTTAACACACATGGGTAGTTTTATACTTTTATATAAGGCGTAAATAAAAATTTTAGATGTATGTTAAGTAAGATGTAACAGGGAGGTCTATTTAAAATCGAGGGACTGATGGTAATTAATAGAAAATAAATATATTTATTTTAATAAATAAATGTTTTTTTTTTCCACTTGTCATACTCTCATTCAATTGGACAAATGTCATTTTGTAGTTATTTTGATTTAATTTTTTTCCACATGTCATTTTATGAGTTTTCTATTTTATTAAATTCAACAAAATATTTTAATGTAATAATTGCAATAAATATAATAATAAATGAATATCAATTTCACTAATGAACACTACTAGAAAACAGAGCAATAGTGACGGAATTTTAGCGATGGAAAAATCCGTCGGAAATTACAACGGGTTACCGACGGATTTCCAACGGATTAAGAAAACCTTATTACAAAGATTTTACCGACAGTTTGCTGACAGTATAGCGACATAATAAACATCCGTCGGTAAGTCGTTAAAATTTTCCGACGGAATATCGACGGAATTTAAGAACGGATTCAAGACGGACTTTAATAACGAACTAGCAACGGAAATTAGAATGACTATTCTGGACGGGTTATTGACCCCCAAGGCCCAAGCCATTTAACCCAATCTACCATATTTTAAAACCCGATCTGATTCCTTATTTTGAAACCAATTTAACCCTTCTGGCCTTCACGATCTAGATACGCTGCTTTTCTACCGTCGAGCTTCGACCATCGCACACACTTACTTAAATCCTCGTAATCCAGTGTGCAACCATCGCCGCTCACTTCTGCGATCGCCACCCATAGTGAAGGTCCGTTGGAACGCCAAGCGAGGACCTGAATTCACCAGGGAACTCGAGGATCAAATGAAAAAAAAAAGAAACACCCCCAGTTGTTTAGTGATAGCCCGTCTACAAGTTGAATTTCGGGGCGAAATTCTTTTAACGGGGGGAGAATGTAACAATTGGTAAAAATAGGAACGATCGTACGATGCTATGTTTTGAATATTTAGCAATATGAGTATTTTATCAAGAATGGTTGAAGGAATTTAACCTCTTTATTTAAATAAGTTCTTGTGAAATATAAAGCAAGTAACTATTGATAAATTTCGTTATGATATATGACTACGAACCATCACCGGTTTGTGAAAATTAGCATATAACATCATTTGAACGCAACAAACTTAATTTTTGTATCAACATGTATCTAGTTGATAATTAAGTTAGGTTCTATGTAAAATGTGTGCTTAATAGTTGTGGAGGATCTAAATTTGACAAATATACGAACCAAAGTGACAAAACGTGTTTAACGATATGGTTAACCGGTTAAATGTCACGAAATTATACCTTGGTCAATAAATTTTATATTTATATAAATAAAAATATAAAATGAATTATTATAATGTATAATTAGAATGTATTTAAGTGTTTTTGAATAAAAAGAATAAAACATAAACATTAAAGTTCAAATACACGAAAACTACATTGTTATTTTATACTAAGTATACATGTATGTATTTGTACATATGTATTATTATCTAGTGAATGAGTAGTTATGGGTCATGACTTAAAGTGATTTCATGTAAGGAATATGATGTCTAAATCAATTAAGATAAGAGAATTCGTGGAGATAAGTGCCAACTTAACTAATAAGTGCTTAATCACTTAAGACATTTTACTAAGAATGCTTCTTAATCCCTATTCTAATTTTCGAGATTAAGACCTTCCCTCTCCTTAACTAGAACTCCTAACTAACTAAATAACTAGTAGTTAGTTAGTTAACTAACCCTACCTCTAAGCAACCACCCAAGCAAGTGGCTAGACAAGATCACATCACTTAAACTCACATCCCATCACATCACAAGCTAGTCTAGGTTTTGTCCCCTTATCCTCTTCCACCCTTTCCTCCTTCATAATCACGAAATTTCCTCTTCATTTTACCCTCAATTCACCAGCCAATACTCCAGGGAATTTCTCTCAACCTTCATCTCATTTTCAACCACAAGAACTTCCTTCCAAAGCCATCAAAACCGTGAACTAAAGGGCTGCTGTCCCTTTTGTATTTCAGCCACCATTTCACCCATCTACACCTTCCTTTTGCTTGATATTTTTACCACCAAATACCCCTGGAAGTTATTTATTATGCTAATCAAAATTATAGATTCAATACAGTGAGTAAACTACCATTTTTCTTACTCTTTTGCTGTGAAGTTTTCGTGACAGCAACATAGCCAAAACAGTGGTTGTTTTGGAGCATCAAACCAACATCCAAAAGTTCTTCATCTTCAACCTTCCATTCTTCAAGTATTCACATAAGGCGAATTCATACCCCTACATTTTCATGTTTTCTTCAAGTTTTAGGGGGGGGGGGAATACAAGTTAAAACACCTTAATACAACTTAAACTCATGGTTCAGCTCTTCACAGAAGAGTTGGGTCTCATTCACGGACTGTTTTGAACAGGTTAAACGTTTTGTCTTTCAAAACTGTTTCACATGCAAATAGTTCAAGTTTTACCTTTAAAATGACTACTTGCACATCTCCATACGATTTTTCTACAATTTATGGTGATTTTTACGAAACAGCCTATCATTTCAAAAACAATTCGGACCAGTCTGTAAATATAGACATTGTCACGCAAGTTAGACATTACTAAAAATCATAATAAAAATTATGTACAAACTAGACACAATTTCTAAACTCTCAGAGTTTACGGATTTAGTTTTCGAGTCCGTATGATTTTCCTGTGATTTTTCCAAAACAGTGCAGAAAGGTTAAAAGTTTAGTTAACAGTTTACAATTCTATTAACACTTTGTAACATGTTGAGCAAAGTGTAAATCAATAAGTTTCTAAATGTTGATTGTATTTAATGTTAGTTTAACATCCTAAACAGAAGTGGTTATTCATGATAAGTATTGTATACTTTACAAACACATAAAATGAACTATAAGAGGCATAGTTATGGACTTCACATTATAAATACACCCAACGAACTATATTAGGTATAGTTATGGTTTTTCACATTACAAACACATACATAAATGGGATTCATTTTTCTACTACACATAAAGGGTTTTATATACACACACACGTAAACTCGTTAACGTAAATTGTGAGACATTCTTCATAGTACTCCTAGAGTACGGGTTCAATTCCTGCTAGTTATAACCAGAGTCTCTTGTAGGGAGAACGTGATAGTTTGTGTATAGATCTATATTGGGACTGACACCCCACACTCCAGCTGTTCACAACAGTCCGGTCGGCAGGCCAGGAGTGACAAATGTCATATCTTTCCGACGCCTGAAAAACGTCGTAGCAGGTTCAGTTAGTCATAGTATGGTTATAACGACTCACATAGGGAGTTAACGAAACATAAAGTTTACGGGGAAATACTACATTGAAAATGGGTTTTATTTATTTAAAACTACACATATCATTACTAGTACAAAACTTACACTTACATTCGGTCTTGGGATTTAAGACTACATAACACTTTTTAAGGAAAATATTGGATTTTTCTTGGTTATACAATACTATTACAAGCAAAGGCTTTTCAACTCTACTTTCAAAAGCTTATGAACTCACCAGCTTAATTGCTGATCAACTCTTCCAAATAACTTGTATTCTCAGGAGCCTAGTAGACAGGTACTCGTGCTGGGAATTCAGAAGGTGGAGCAGTATAGCTTCAAGTCTTGTTGTTATTTGCTTATGTATTCTATTTTTCGTGAACACACACTTTGTAAACACTTTCTTTCTAATGAAATGGTTGTTCATTACTTTGATTACTATGATGCATATCTTGTGATACTAAACATGATGTCCTCCACCCCCAGAACGTTTCCGCCGTTCCGGTTTTGGGGTGTGACATAACTTGAGAGCGCAGTTAACCGGGCCTTGGAATGGTATGGGAAAGATTAGTACATGAGGTTGAAGAACATTTCTAGTGTGGATTTCTTGATGATTTTGGTCCATTTTCGAATTGATCTGGATCTTTTTTATCTGATAATGATAGGGTAGTGATTAATCAGTATGAAACAAGTGGTATAAATTGAATGTGAGTCAACAAGATAATGTATTTTAAACATTGGAAAGGTCGAAAAGTTGTCAAGATCCATGCGAGGAAATCGATTTCTGCTCACCATGAGACTGGAAAAGCCACGAGAAGGGCGGACTGGGTGGTCCCAACGCCGAGTAACTATAACATTTCAAAGTAAATTGTATTTAAATTACATATTGCCATTTGCATGAGCATGACAAAATATGTTTGCGACAAATTGTTTTTATATTTTTATCTTTAAAATACAGAGACATTTGGTACAATTAATTATTTGTACTTTAATTTACTCATTTCGACTTTTTTGGATGTGATCATCAAACTATGTACTCTCAACAATTTCTTATTTAGTTTTGAGGTATTTAACAAAATGAGAAGAAATCGTTGATTTGAGTGAGAATAATAGAATTTGATGTGCGGTTGGATGTTGGAACAATATTTTCATTACCAAATAATGGTTAACTAGTGTAGCTACCCATGCTTCGTATGGGTCGGTGTTACCCATTTTTTGCATGGGCAAGTGAGTTTATTGTGTTATTCTCCCATATCATACCTTATGAAATATAGTACTAAAAGATATATAAAATACGTTGATAAATGAATCCTTGATCATAATTGGTTGTGGAAAATGTTAATGATCGGAATTGGCTTGACTGCGAAAATTGTCACGAATCAGCATTATGGTTTCCTTAATATATATATATATATATATATATATATATATATATATATATATATATATATATTCTAGGCGAATGCCCGAGCGTTGCGCATAAACACCAATATAGTTGAAATCTTTACAAATATATGTTTTTTTTTAAATATAACAATAACGCTGTTATTAAATTTGATATAATAATTCGTACACTAAATTGATATAATATATTGATTATTTTGAATTATATAATAATATATACATCTATTATGACTGTATAATCTCAACCGTTTGAACGACTTCTACCCGCGAGTTACGCATGAATAAAACTAAATATAATATTGTCTAATGTTATTTATAGTTTTTGTTATTGTTAATTAATTTTTTAAAATTTATTTTCTTAACGTTTTAATTTCTATCATTATAATTATTTAAAACATCAAACATTGTTTTTTTATTTTAAAGGTAACAATATAATCATTTATATAGAGTTATTTTTAACAATTGTTATTGTAAATTATTTTAAGCTACTTATTTGAAAACTTTTAACGACTATACAAATGTCTTTAGGAAATATTTTAGTTAAATTGATATTATAATTTAGTTTTTGTATTTAGCACTATAATTTATCATGTTTAACTATTCACAAAATATTAATTCGGTTTTTTAAGTGGAACTGAAATTTATATTTAAATTGATACTGTAATGTTATATTTAAATTAATACTTTAAGTATTTTGTCCAAACTGTTCAAAAGTTGTAGCTTTAAATTGATAATGGTTTACATACAACAACATATTAAATCTAATAAATTAAGTATAATATGTTAAAAGTTAAAGACATAACTTTATAAGTAGAAGTAAATATATTATTTTAATATTTAAATTTAGTTTATTTATGATTACACTTTAGGTTTGATATTTATATAACATTATTAACCAAATTATAATCATTATTAGAAAGACACTACAATTTATCACTTTTAAATATTTACAAAATATTATTTGGGTTGTTTAAGCTAAACTAAAATTTATATTTAAGTTGGCCCTGTAATGTTATATTTAACTATTTACAAAATTTATAATTTAAATATTTTATACAAATTGTTCAAAAGTTGTAGCTTTAAAATGATAATGGTTTACATTCGATAAGATATTAAAAACTAATAAATTAAGTATAATATGTAAAAAGTTAAAAAACACAACTTTATAAGTAGAAGTAAAGATATTCTTTTAATATTGAAATTTAGTTTATATATGATTACACTTTAGGTTTGATATTTATTTAATCTTATTAACCAACTTATAATCATTATTAGAAAGAAATTAAAAAGTCATGGAAGTTTCAAATGAATGTGGTGAAAGGAAAAAATACATGGGAGTTTCAAATGAATGTGGTGAAAGAAAAAAAAAATGCTTCCTTTATAATATGGCTAGACGAATCCCCGCGCGTTGCGCGAGAATAGAATTATATAGTTAAAATAATAACTTTTACCAAATTATTATGTAATATTTCTACTTTGAAACAAAATGTTAGTAGTAAAGCAAACATATAGTTAACATATTAGTTTTATTAAACATTATAGTTTAATTTTTAAGTCATTGTGATATATACAATTATTTGATAAATTTATAAACCGTTTAAAATTGTGTAAATTATATATCAAATGAATGATATATAACGAGTAACAAAACGTATGAACAAAAATATGAACTGCAACTTTTAGTAACATAAAAATAGAAAAACATCTATTATAACATTTGTATTAAAAAAGATATATATACAACGAATAATAAAAAATATGAAAAATAAACACTATAACTTTTAATAACATAAAAACACTAAAACATCTATTATACCATTTATATTAACTCTTCTTATTTAAATCACAAATCTCTTCAAATACATTAATGTTTTTAATTAGCAAAACTTTACAACCTTATAAAAGAAAGGAAAATAAAAAGTTATTAGTGATTACTAATTAATAATAATAAGTTAAAAACTCTTGAGTTGTAACTAATAAATATACATAAATTAGAAAACTCTTGAGTTGTAGTGTGAGTTTCAAATGAATGCGGTACTTGGAAATGTATATTTATTATTATTATTATTATTATTATTATTATTATTATTATTATTATTATTATTATATTCGTCTAAATAATTGGTTTTGATGCATCATTTTAATCCCTTCAATTATTAAACATAAAAATATTTAATTATAAATTTATAACATACATAGGTGCATATACATGTTAAACAAATCACATATAATATATATATATATTTTCGTAAATATCATATGTAATTCTTGTCGTACTAATATGGATAAATTTCTTTCATATGAAGAATATATCATGATAAGTCTATTATAATTACATATCAAATGTTCAAAATTATGTTATCTTTTAAATATTGTCTTTTAAATATGTTGTGTAGGATAACCCAACAAAAAAATAATAGAAAATAAACATAATCAAAATAGAAAAACTACAATCAAATAAATAAGAACATTGGGTGGTTGAATATATAAATAAAGATGTTACATAAACATACATTTAAATCAAAAGAAAAAACTAACATTCGTCAACTTTGCTCAAACAAAAAAACCTATATCCATTTTATGAATCTTCTTTCTTCATTTAACACCATTCAACAATAGAAACTTGATGACAATTCTTCACTAACCTGCAATCAAAATATTTTTCTTGAAAAAGAAGAATCAGAAAGATATTCCAAGCAAAACATTAATGTTTGGAGAGTCACATTCAAGATTTAGTAATATACACAAATCACATACAAAAATTAAATGAGAAACTGAATATAAAGAAAGAATAGAAAAGCTTTATTTGTTTTGGTTGAAAGAAAAAATCATATTACAATTACCATCGATGCGACATAACTCATTTCTTCAAATCATCATATTTGATCGTGAATGCTTCAACTATATGAAAACTTTTGAATCACAATATCTTCAACCAAATGACGACTTTTTGTAAGAAAAATGTACTAATATAACTACATATATAATAAGAGAATGCAAACAAATTATTGGAAATTTATAAATACTATAAATGGTTTTAATTAAGGAATATAAAAAGTTATGTAGGTTTCAAATCAATATGGTTTGAGAAAACAAAATATCTCTAAACATATGATTTTGCATGGTATGGTTTGAGAAAACAAAATATCTCTAAACATATGATTTTGAATGGACTTATTTATATTATTGGAAAAAACTATAACACGATCAAATTATGAGTAAATAATGATACATTCATCCACAACCTTGACTTGTAGAGCTCTTTTAAGGACTCCATCACTGCAAGTACGTTCTAAAAGAATTGTGCCTATTGAAAAATTTTTCTTTTCATTTTCTTATGACATCCTTCTTACATGTAAGATTTTATATAACACAAAAGACACAAAAGATTGGCCTTTTTATAGTAAACTTTTCACTAAATGCTAATTAAACATAATATAAGTTATAAAACTTTTGAGTGTTAAATCATAATTAAGAAAACTTTTGAGTTGCATTAGTTAAAAAAGGGGGTTTCAAATGAATGTGGTTTGAGGAAGTTAAAAAATGGGGTTTCAAATGCATGAGATTCAAGAAAAAATGCTAGCTTATATATATATATATATATATATATATATATATATATATATATATATATATATATATATATATATATATATCAACCAAGCCTAACCGGTTACGACATGTTGTTGATATTGATTGAGTTGGGAAATCCAATATCAAAATGGAAATGTTTGAAACACATTTTAAAATATGCCTGTCAGCGCAACTCTTTTTGGAACGGTTTGATCCTGGTTCAGAAGGAACGCTAGCTATATGCTTAATACATGCAAGTCGAACGTTGTTTTCGTTGATAAATGAATCCTTGATCATAATTGGTTGTGGAAAATGTTAATGATCGGAATTGGCTTGACTGCGAAAATTGTCACAAATGAGCATTATGGTTTCCTTAATAAAGCCATATATATATATATATATATATATATATATATATATATATATATATATATATATAGAGAGAGAGAGAGAGAGACATGGATAGGAACAATAAGTCACAATTTAAAGACTGTGGGTTTGAAGAAAACAGTTTGACAAGTCAAATGCATTACGCATACCCTCTCATATACATGAGTTGAATTTCCTTCTTCGAACTCCCATTATTTAATCAACACTTCCAACTTTTGTATTCTTATCTAAACTTCAATCATTCATATCTTTTATCTACAACACACTTATCACCATGTATGGTACTACATATAAGATGCTACATTAATCATTGCTCTGTAATAATTAAGAATAATTTAGCAAGCACACTATAAGATTGCTATATTAGTTATACCCTTTCATATACAGGTCGTCCATTTGCTGACTCCTGCTCTCCCTAAAATAGACTCGCAATGGTCACTTTGATCTTATATAAGGTCAATTACCACTACCCCTGCAATCAAAGCCGAAACCAAATCAGTTCCAAATCAGACTATGATTACACTATATTTAATATATATCAGGAGGATAAGGAAGCATTTTGGAGAAAAATGACATAGAAATAGATGTTTAGGAATTATTGGTAACCTTTGGGCCTCTTCGCATATTATCTGCTAGCTTTTCACAAGCTTTCAACTAAAGAAAACAATTCAAAATGGAGAAAACTACAGAAAGATATTAGGCAAAATGTTTCTCACTACTTCTTGACTCAAAACAGAGGATAATCAAACATACATAATGCCTTGGCTTTTAAAAGGAAAAATGCAGAAAAATAAGGAACTAATTTCCACCAAGCCTATGACTCGGTCTTTCAAACCCACATGGTTTGATTTATTCCAAACTCCTAATTAAGAAATAAAAACGTATAACTAAATGGCTAAATTGTTTCTGAATTACATCATCATTTCCCCCTTAATTCAGAACCTTAAACTTTCTTGATTCCAATCAGATTTCTCATTTCCTCATGTTTTACCTTTGCCATTGCTTTGGTTAGAATGTCTGCCTTCTGCTTCTTACTACAAACATGATTGACAATAATTTCTCCATTCTCAACACACTCTCTAATGAAGTGATATCAAATATCTATATGTTTGCTCCGCCCATGAAACACCGGATTTTTCATTAAATCTAGAGCTGACTTATTATCAACAAACAGAGTTGCTGGTTGTATTTTTTCTTTGTTATCTCAGTGAGCAAACGACGTAGCCATATCCCTTGACAAGTTGCTGAAGTGGCAGCCATAAACTCCACCTCACACGAAGACAGTGCTACACATCTTTGTTTTTGAGAGGACCATGTAACCAGATTCCCATTCACATAGAATGCCATTCCACTGGTGCTTCGTCTATCGTTGATATCCATTCCTAGAGCACTGTCGGAGTTCCCGGAGATTGTGACCTTGCCCATTCCTCTTGTATAGACTAAACCATAGTCTAAAGTGCCTCTCACATATCTAAGAATGCCCTTCACAGCTTGTAAGTGTTTCGTGGTTGGCCTTTCCATGAAACGGCTTACCACCCCAACAACAAAGGATATGTTAGGATGAGTGTGAGTTAGATACCTAAGTGCCCCCACGATGCTCCTGTACTCGGTTGGATCCACCAATTCTCCATCTTCATCCTTGGTTAACTGCACTTTGTGTTCCAATGGGATTTTGGTGGGGTTGCAGTCTATCATTCAAGTTTTCTTCAAGATGCTTCTGGCATAGGCTTCTTGCTTCAGTGTGATTCCACTTTCTTGCTGGCTTACTTGAATTCTCTGATAGTAGGATAGAAGACCCAGATCGCTCATCTCAAATTTATCACTCATATCCTTATTCTCTTTCGTGTAAACTGAGTACTGGCATGTAACTTTTCGGAGTAATAAGGAGGATTATGCGTCTAAATCTTCTCTATCTATATTCTCGTCTCGATGCGCTGAACGCATGCTTCCGTGAACGTAACGTCATGGTGAAGGCTCGTAGCAAATTGAGTAAATGGGGGAAATGAAAAGGCTTATGATAGTGAATGACACCTATCAGAAGATATCGTAAGAGTGGTATCTTGCCTTTAGAATATGTATGGTAAAATAACAGTGTGTTTAGAAGAGTACGGTACGTCCGAAGTACACCTTCGATTGGCGGGATGATGGAACGATTGGCACAATTCCTGAAGTTGTCCCATCGTATGACATTTCCACCACCAACCAAGTTGAAGCAGAAATGATGATTGAAGATACGCGTGGAAGAAGTCCTAGTAGAGTCTAGGGAAATTTATATGATTGTTTGGACACATTTGTATGTGTTAAAATTGTTTTTTTTTTGTGATGATGACTTGGAGAACTGCGAGACAATACTTGGGACGAGTATGAGTAGGTGTGAAAGGTAGTAGATGCATATACTACCGGAAGCACAGGACTCACGCTTGGATCAGGGAAAGTCACAAGGTTACCAAGAAGCTAGTAATTGATTCCGTTTTATTCAAGCATGTCGTTACCATCGTTTCGGTAATGACTAAGAAGATGATTGTTATTCTGACCCTAGTGGTCATATCAAATTGAGTCCGACTACGCTGAGTATGTTATGTGGTTCCGAGAATCAAGTTCGATGTAGCATCTGACTTAAGACGAAAGATTGAAATAAAAAGCGATCAGTAGAGGTATCGCGAAAAGTTGCTTGTAGCTAGAAATGGTACCTTTTAAGATGTGGTTAGAACATGAAGGAAGGTATAGTATGTTCTGGAATTTGACTCTAAAAGACCTGAGTCCAAGCAACGCATCATACGATGATAGGTCATTAGAACATGACCCATCGATCTATTATGATGATCGAAGGAAGAAACTTATCTCAAGTTTGTTAAAGAAGGAGTCTCCAATAAAGATCGAGATCGTGACATGAAGATCATGATTGAAGTCTAACATGAGATAGAGAGCGGGTCTAAGATCGGGCACCGCCTGCAGTCAGGAAGTCTTAGAGTTAGATACTCGTTCGAAGAAATATGAAAGTTACGGTTATTACTTAGGATGAAGAGATAACGTTTGGAGTCATCATGTGAGCCCTGTTTCGTTGATGATTCCAGGACGTAATCATCCTAAGGGGGAGATAATTGTAACGCCCGTAGATCCGGGCTAGTCAATTTAGAGATAATAGGGGTCGAAAACGACTTTTCGACAAAATATTATTTAGAACAAATAATCTTAACCAAGTTGTATAACATGTCTCAATGGTTCTGTACATATAAAGAACGCCGAAATCCGAGTTATAACGAAGAAGTTATGTCTCGTTGAAGTTTTACGGCAGAACCGGCACGACACCGGGAGATGTAAATAGTGAATTTACGATAGAGCGACTTTTAGCCATAGCGATCTAAATGAAAGTCGTAGAAAACGTTAAACCGAGAGCGTCCATAAAAAGAACGCCCAAATCTGACTTCGTATGAGGAAGTTATGATTTTTCGAAGTTTTGGCTTAACAGTGCACAGCCCGAAACTCGAATTTTAGATCGAACGGTTTTTGGCCTACGCGACCTAAATGAGAATTTAAGATCTCATTAATAGGAACTCAACGGTAAAAAGACAGACGAAAACAGAGTCCGTATGTAGAAGTTATGAATTTTACGCGGACATTTAACAATATAATCTCCTCGTACTGTTAAATTTAAGATCGGTCGAGAATTAGCCGACGGAGTCAAAATGAAAGTTGTAGATCTTATTTTTACCTACGTGTGGATATAAAGAACGTCAAAAACGGAGGTCGTATGTGAAAGTTACGGATTTTAGAAGTCGGAAGTGTGCTGTGCGAAAATGGGTGATGTGGCACAATCTTGGCCATTGCTTTCTCCCCAAGTCTTGCCACTAGATGGTGACATGTGGCACCAAGTTCAGCCATTTTTCACCCTATAAATAGAACCTCTCCCACCCTCATTTTCTTCACACATTTCCCATTCTTTCTTCTCTTTACTCTCTCTCTAGAACTTCTCTCTAGCCCCGAAACCCCCCGAAAAGCCTAAGAAACCTCCCTAGCACGAGGCGGAAGCCCCGGAGTGCTCGACGGCTCCGAGAAGAAGAGCTTTTCGGCTCGGGAACGCTGCTCCAAGCAAAGCCCGGTTTTCTATAAAACCCGCTGTAAGTGGGCTACACCTACACTATTTTTAATATAGCTTTTATTTAATTATAGTAACGTTATTAGGAACTTATAATAAGTAATTGGGCTATTATTATGGGTTATATAAGTATTTTTTAACGCTTATATAATAGTAATAATAGCTAGACTATTAATTAGTCTCGGCGAATAATATACTAAACTCTAGTGGTAATAATACTAGGTTTCGTCGAAGGAAATTATTTTTAAGAAGCGAAGCGCTGTCTGAGTTCGGAATCACCACCTTTTCAAGTGAGTGCATAGTTACTTTCATCTTACACATAGATATGAAGTATTTTAAATAAATTACGTGCTATGTGTGCATATTATCTGTATACTTGCTATCCATGCTGGATGAACGATTTTATACATGTTTTAAATGATTTAAACTGTATATATATATATATCTACGAGAATATGTTGGGTAAAACATGGGTAGATGTAATAGATGGAATATGAGTTGGATGATGAGTTGAGAGGTGTTATAGACCACGAGGTGAGTGTGAGAGGTGGACGATGTGAGAAGCCTTTCCCAAATGATGGCCCCGTCATGTAGCAGAGTATGGATGACAACCACGGACTATTCTAGACAGTCCAGTGGAACACTGGCAGGCTCGCAACCTGTAGGTGTTGTGAACGATGTGTTCACCGGTGTACTCTAAAAACCCATTGACATGTATTGCGAGTGGACTCTCGAAAACGATACTGTCAATAAACGAGATAACCCTAGCAGCTGTGCTCGAAGGACAATACTGGTAGCTGCGCCTCACATAGAATGTCACAATTCTAGCAGCTGCGTCTAAGTGATAGAACTAACAGCTGTGCTTGACAGCTGTGTCATTGACAACGATGGACTTCGTGCCGATTCCTTAGGATGATCCTTAGGAATGAATGAACGAGGAATAATTGATTCTTAGGGTAGATCCTTAAGAGTAAAGAAGATAATGGGGATGAGTAATTGGGTTGATTGTTCGATGTTTAAACATAATAATTATATTATTGTGGGTTGAAAACCCTATGTACTCACCAGGTTTCCCAACCTGACCCACTCAGTTTATTTGTATCACAGGTGTCGATATGAAGTTACATTACACTGAGAGATTTAAAAGAGATGTAGATCACTAGTGTAAATGAATGTAAGTTCTGTTTATGCTTATGTTTCTGTATTAACGATGACATCCCAAATGTTTTAAAATGAATAAAAATACATTTCTTCGGAAATGCTTTGATAACGTATTTATCATGTTTTTCTGGGAACAAATTCCGCAAGATTTTTATTAAAAGAAGTACTCTGATTTTTATAAAGCATAAACAAAATCGGTATTTTCTGGCCGTGAAAATGGGGATGTCACATTTTAGTAGTTAGATAGTGTTGAAATTTGTAAAGTGTAATTGACATTTGATGATGAATAAAAGTTGTGTTTATTTATGAGTAAAGTGTGGGCTATCTTTTGTCAATCATTTACTATTATTTCTTTTGCATGTTTTGACTTCCAGAATATTTATGTTGTGTTTTACATATTATTCAAATTATCCACAGTCAGTCATATGTTGGAAGTATATATGAATTAAGACTGTCATGAGTTGGTTGTAGAGGTCTAAGATGTTGGACATGGCCTCAACACTCATGAGTGCTCATAAGTTCTGAGTATTGGATTCAACCCAAGCTCGCTGGTATCACTTCATGGAATTTATCTCGAGTGATCGTGAGACGGTAATATCATATAAGTCTTCAAACCTAGAGATATGTCTTGTTGTCTATGAGTTGGTTATACATTGATCGTGCGAAAACGCATTGGTAACTCGATGTTATAAAACGTGTGTTTGTGTATGATTTAACAAGTAGTAGAACAAACATATGAGTCAAAGTTTATCTGTTCCTTCTTGGATTAGAAGCGATATCTGGGCCCCTCGATGATGTTGTTTTGACCTATGTACCAGGCCCGGTCAGAACTAAGTTGATGTGTTCAATTAAGTTCTATGTCAAACAAATCGGAAATCGGGAAACAAACTGCTGGACAAAAGTAAGACATTGTTCCATGTATTTGTCCGGCTGATATCTAGAACAGAGGATTATATGATCACTTATCTGAAATGGCGTATCATCATCTTATCAGTTCCGAGAAACCTTGAAAAGAGCTACGATTGCTGATCGGTTCCTGAAGTCATACTTGCAGTTATAGTTATTAGACTTATCCAAGTGGGAGACTGTTGGATAAGGTGTCTAAGTCCATAACTATTTCTAGTATGTACTTGACCCGACCCGGCATGGTCCATTTGGGTTGCATGGCATCATGCATTTGGATAGACTAAATGAGAGAAATAACACTTGTGGTTTATTAATATATTATAAGTTCTAATATATTAATAGTATTATTTAATTAGTATTGATCAAGAATTAATTAAGTGATCAAAAGATGACTAATTAAATATATGGGTTGATTATATAAATCATCCATAACTTGTATAGTGGGCTATAAGGCTCCATGGATTATAAAGTTGGGTTAAACCCATTGGATGCTCCATTAAGGCTCCATGGGAGTTACAAACCCATGGGTCATGGAAATGAAGAGTCATGTCACATTAGGGTTTACATGGTGTAACCCTAGATGTGACACACTATATAAGGAACATGATACTCACCAAAATCGGTTACACTAAGAACAAGTGAGGGCAAACCGATTTTTACAAGTGTTATACATTCTCTAAAGTTATTCCACAGCATTTGGTGTTGTGTGAAACATTTGAGGCATCACACTTGGGGTGCTAGGCTCTCAAGGTTTTCAAGGAATCATAACAACTACAAGGTATGTAATTCTAGCCATCTTTTATGTTAAAAGTTCCCCATGTATACTAGATAGGATTATGAACCTTGGAAATCATATTTTGCATGTATTTTAGACAAATATAGATCCAAGGTTTTCTAGGGTTGCATGTACACTTAGGAGTGTTAGAATGCTCAAAACCCATCAGTGGCGTTATCGACTCCAACTCGTCTTCATCACTATATAGCTCATCTAGGTTAAAGCCCTCGACAGTGAAACTCATGCCTGGTGTTGCTTTGACCTTCACACTCTTCTCCCACACCCAACCTTGTTGTTCATTGAAGACTACATCTCTACTCACATACATTTTCTCAGTGTCTGGATCCAACAATCTATAAGCTTTTGATCCTTTCTCAATTCCCAGATGAACTAGTCGAATACTTCTTTCATCTAATTTCGCCAAGTGGCCTTTGGCGACCTTCATATGTGCCACACAACCAAACACCCTAAGATGTTCAATGTGTGGTTTTATTCCAGTCCACATCTCGTATGGAGTTACATCCTTCAAGGCCTTTGTGTGTGCTCTGTTAAGAACATAAACAAAGTGATTTACAGCTTCACCCCACAGACTATCTGGAATTCTCATAGTGTTTAAGTTACACCTAACCATCTCCAATACTATTCGATTCCTTCTCTCCACAACCCCGTTTTGTTGTGGGGAGAATGGATATGTATACTGTCTCTCCAGCCCTGTTTCATTGCAGTATGTGGTGAATTTGTTTGACAGAAATTCACCACCACGGTCAGTCCTGAACATTTTCAACTTCTCCCCTGTTTCGACTTCCACCTTCCTTCTGAAGTTCTTAAAGACTTCAAAGGCCTCATCTTTTGTCTTTAGCAAATAAACCCACATAACTCTACTATAATCATCTACTAGCAACATGAAATACTTGTTTCCTGAGGGTGTAGGGGGTGATACCGGTCCACATAGATCACCGTGAACAAGCTCGAGCTTTTTCTTTGCCCTGTAACTCGAGTGTGAAGGGAATGGCTTTCTTATCTGCTTTCCAGACAAGCACCCTTCACATGGTTGTGTAGGGATGTTTAATTTTGGCATCCCTTCGATCATCTTCTTCTCCGACATATTTTTCACTAAATTGAAATTTATGTGACCCGTTCTCACATGCCACAGCCACGTTGGATCACTGATTCGAGCAGTTAAGCACATTGATCTAGCTTCTTCCAACTCTATCTTGTAGAGTCGATTTGGTGATCTCCTCACTTTCATCAAAAGCTTCCCTGTTGTATCATGAACCCATAGAAACGGGTCCTTGATCTCGATTTCATCTCCTCCCTCAGCCAGCTGTCCTAGACTTATTATGTTGCTACATAAGTCTGGGATATAATAGACTTCATCAAGCTTTCGATGATCACCATTCTTGCATTGAAACACGATTGAACCCTTTCCTTCGATCCCCACCCTTGATTCGTTCCCAAACTTTACATACCCCTAAACTTTTTCATTCAACTCACGAAACTTATACTTGTCACCGGTCATGTGATTACTGGCCCCTGTGTCAAGATACCACATACTTGACCTTTTACTTCATCTTCTTGTGTTCTCAGTTCTGGGGTTATATTTTCTTCGTTTAAAAACACTTCACCAGCCTCTCCATCATAATGAAACAATGCTAACAGTAGTGCTGGTTCATTGTCCTCTTGTCCACAGATCAGGTTGTTCTCATGACTTCTTTCACGTATTGGATTTGGGCATTCCGTTGCATAGTGGCCATACTCCTGACAGTTGTAACATTGAATCTTGCTTTTATCTTGATTACTGGACGTGCCTCTTCCTCCATCTTTCTGGTAGTGTGATCCTCCTCTTCCACGAGTCCCACGACCACCACTACCTCTACCTCTTCCTCTTTCTCTGCCTCGTGCCCGTGAGCCTCCAAACCCTCCTCGGTTTGATTTGGATTTGGAGTCTCCTTCTATCTTCTTTTTGCTTCTCTCTGACCATTCTTGATGAGTCAAGAGTAGTTTTCTTTCTTCACTTTCACCGTGCCCCTTTATCCTTTCTTCATGAGCCTTTAACCTCCCGATGACCTCCTCAGTTGTCATTGTTTCTAAGTCTCCAAATTGCTCAAGTGTTGAAGCAATTTGGAAAAACTTAGTGGATACTGCCCTAAGCAATTTCTTCACTACGTAGGACTCATTCACTGTGTCCCCCAGTGTACATAAAGTACTCACTATGTTGCTTATCTTGGCAGCAAATTCATCGACTCCTTCCGATTCTTTCATGTTTAAGGATTCAAACTCAGCCTTCAATGTTTGGATCCTTGCTGTCTTGACACGATCCGCTCCAAGGAACATCACTTTCAAAGCATCCCACGCTTCTTTAGCTGTCTTTTTCTCGGATAAGGACAACAACAGGTCCTCGGGTATCCCTTGGTAGATAGCAGCCAATGCCAACTTATCTTTTTTAACCTCCACAACTGTGTTGGCTGTTCTGGGTTACACTGCATCCCAAACTCCTTGGGCTTGCATGAAGACTCTCATTTTTATAGCCCATACAGAGTAATTTCTTCTTGACAACATCGGGTAGTGAAAAGTGATCTGGCCTTCCTTCTCCCCATTTCCATTTCCATTGCTTCCTGACATCTCTTCACAAGATTGGTACTTTGGCATGCAGCAACCAGGCTTTGCTCTGATACCAAATGTTAGTTTTTCACAAGCTTTCAACTAAAGAAAACAATTCAAAATGGAGAAAACTACAGAAAGATATTAGGCAAAATGTTTCTCACTACTTCTTGACTCAAAACAGAGGATAATCAAACGTACATAATGCCTTGGCTTTTAAAAGGAAAAATGCAGAAAAATAAGGAACTAATTTCCACTAAGCCTATGACTCGGTCTTTCAAACCCACATGGTTTGATTTATTCCAAACTCCTAATTAAGAAATAAAAACGTGCAACTAAATGGCTAAATTGTTTCTGAATTACATCATCATTATCTCATCAGAATCAGACCTTCCTAGAGCAACATGCATGGCTTTATTTGATCCAAGGAAAAATCTGAAACAACAAATTGATAAAAATGGAAAAGATTAATAGTTTCTTTTATCAAATATATGTGTGGATAGCTTATAAAAAAGTGCTAAATGTTTGTTATATGTTACCTGCTTGTGGATTTAAGTTGCTCCCTGAACTGCTTGAACTTGAGATTCCTCATGTTTTCAAAGCTAAAAACATATATGGAATTATATTGTTCCACAACTTTACGAATGGAGCTCAATATTTTCTCTTTATGCTCTCTCTCCATGTCTTCTTTGTATTTGACAATGTCACTACATTCAATCCCATATGTATTTTTTTTAAAATAAACAAAAGAAATAGTCCAAGCTAAGATTTTTATAAAAAATTAACACTTGATATGATGCTTTCAGAAATCCAGTGTCCAACATTTTCCGCTCTGTGCAAATGCAACTACACCTAAAGAACTACAAGCAAATTAAGATATTATTCATCTTGGCAATCTACAATCTCCATTAATATCAATGAACTTGAATGCAATATCCAGACGCTAGTATTGTATATATGTTATTAATATATAAGAACCGATTACTATTGCTTGATTTTGATTACGTCATAAATCCTATTGATCACATGATTCAACCAACAAAAAGAACAGTCGATTCTTAACAAATGAAGCTAGACTAAAAACGTAAACATGAATCAAATAAGCTCTCCTACTATAATTCCTAAATCTGAAATGCAAGCAACTCTCAGTAGAAACTTATTGGCACACACTTTCCATATACTATTTAAATCAAATCCATCATTCTTATGAAAAATAAAAAACAAATTAGTTCCAGGAATACGTAAAATGTAAGCACGTACTTTACCTGCCTGATCTTTCTTGGATTCAGACCTGATACCTGACCTAATCTTTAAGTCTGAAATTTACAGCAAAAATTATACCCCTCTTTGTCATTAATGAAAATTATATTAAAAACTTGACTAATAGTTGAGAAATGGTAGCTTGAATTGAAAATATTTGAAGGGAAATTTTTTTTTATCTGAATGCACGATAAATAGGGTGATTATGGTAAATGAAATCAACGAACTGCATTGCAAATCTAGAGACATATAGAAGTTAGGTGATGGTAAATGAAATGAAATTGATATGAAAAGTTGAAAACATTTATATTAAATTCCTGATGTCCTTTGTTGATTCAAGCTACCACTTGCTCAAACAAAATAGAAATGAACTGTTGATGCCTTCATTTGTAATTTGAAATAAATTCCTAATTCAATTAAAACATAAATCCAAAATTAAAACTGGTATAGAAGAATGAAAAACAAATTAAGGACAAAAATACTCTTAAGATGAGGTATATGAATTATCAATCTCCAGAAGGAAACAACTTCACACTACTAAATTTCAATACAAATTCTTCACGAAAAGAATGTTCAAATTGCAAACAGAACCTCCAAAATTCAATACAAAAAAAGGTTGGGTATCATTCAGGAGAGAAACACAAATCGAACCAAACAAACCATGATAATAAGTCAAATACTTGATCATTTTAATTTTAGAGTAGAAAATAAAGACAAAAATCAAATACAGGTCATAACTAAGAATTTGAATACAAAGTCAGAAATTCCAAATTCTCATAAAACTAAAACACAGTCAGAAATCTAAAATCCTCATAAAATTCAACAATTCATCTACAAACTCAGAAACTCAAACTACATTTACAAAACCGAATTTCATTTATAGAATCAGAAATTCAGTTATAAAACGAAATCAAGACAAAACACGCAACAGTTACGTGATCAATTTGGTAAAATGAGGCGTGAAACGGTGTACCCATACATTCTTACGAAATTAGAAATTCGTATCATACACCCATACATTCTTACAAGTTATAAAGAGTCAAGAGTCGACAATTACATGAACAACTTGATCAAATAAAGGAATCGTGATTATTTGAAAATGTTAAAAAAAGAAAAAAGAAAAAAGAAAAACAGAAACAAAAAAACAAAAAAACATAAATACATGATGAATTTCTTTTAATTATCTTAAACAATAACTAGGTGAGTGACCCAGCGTCGGATGTGAGATTTATTTTTCAGTTTATTCTCTGTAACGTCAGCTCTTAAAAGGTAACAAAATAAACAAAGTTTAGAACATCTATGGAGAATAAGCAGATCGCATTTATGGAAAGAGTTGTAGACAACGCTGATGTTCTGCAACGAAGAGTTCAAAGTAATCAGAGAAATTATGGAAGTCGATGGCGGTAGGAGTATTCGTAGGGCAGCGACATTGCTTGTGGTTTCGTCAGGCCTTGTTTGTTTGTTTGTTTGTTATTTCCGATACCTAGGGTTGAATCTTCGGTGAGGATCCAATGAAGGAAAGAAATGTTGATTTTTTTAATATCTGGCCGGTAAGTTCCGGATACTAACTTACGGGGAGTGGAATTTGAGTTTGTTCATATTTTTATTTAAATTTTCCTTGCTTACACCCTTCTATTTAGAGGGGATGTTGTTCTTACAATAATGGAAAATACGTACCACACTAGGAATTTGTGGAGGTTGTTGATTGTACGCTTGTTGATTCTTAGGTAATTCATTTTCTTTGTTGTCTCTTAGTTTCTTTTTCTACCAGAACAACAAAGTAAATCCTGTTTCGGTAAAAACCAAGCCCAATGAAACATCCATTTGTGGATTTCTTTTTTTGTTTTTTGTGTTTTCTCATAGGTTATTGTGAACGTTATGCTTCCCCTCTTCTCATGCTAAATAAATAATAATCTAACAAAAGAGACAATCAAGCAAGATGCATAAGAAAATTTACGATTAAATCATGATTCAAACAAATGGATATAGATGTTCGGTTAACCTTGATCCATGATTGACCTTATAGGATTTGAATATGTATATATGTTCTTTTGTGTTAATCTAATTCATGAAATTGTTTTAATTGTAGTTTTAATTTTTATCCTCCCTTAGCAACATCTGACCGATGAAATATCAAAAGGCTAATTTCTTACATCTCTATAGTTTCTCACCTGTTTGTGTTATTTTGCAATATTAATATGTTTTTATAATATGACTGTTGAGGTGTAAACTATTACATTTATTTTGGGGAGATCGCAACTAAAGGTTGTTCTTCTATTTATTTCTTCAATTTGACCATTTGATTTGGGCTATTTTGAAGTATCAGTAATCACAACTTGCCAATCCTCCCTTCACTGCCCTTGTAATTTGTTTGCTAATGCTTTACTTTTTAACCACAATAACAACATACTTGTAAGCTGTTTACTTATTAGGGCATTGTTGAGTCATGTTGAGGGTGCTGGTGAACAAGTGGTATACTCTTGGTATGTCTCTATTTCTCTCACGTACCAAAATTGAGGCGAGTAATATTTCTTGTACTCTATTTTAGTTGGGACTTTTGTGTGTGTTTTATGGATATGTTTGAAGAATTACAGGTTGCTTCAGTTTTTGTTATTTTTTTATGTTTGCGGTAATTCTTTACTTGATGTGTTATCATGTTTATGAATTGCATTGTGATTAGGCAATATTAGGATGCTAATATTGATAAAAATAACTATTAATTTCAAAAAAAAAAAAAATACAAAGTAGCTATTACACTATTTATAATTTTTAGTTCTTATCATTATCTTTTCTTAATTTTTAATAAAATAGTTTGTTGTGGGTTTGTGTAGATTGCAATTTTGAATATGGTTATATGGTAATATGGCATGCATTTGAATTGTTTGACAAAATATCTGCACTAAAAGATAAACTAATAACATGGCTAAAAGTTGAAAAAAATACACTCCAATGGCTGGGTACCGATGTAAATGTCACCACATAGGTATCCAGAAGTTACTTACGGCTTGAAAGAATCTTATTCGCGTTCTGATTTCATCGGTTGCCTGATTTCCAGTGTTGTACCGAAAACAGTAATGGAGGAGATGCCCAACAGGCTACCCTGATGCATTGAGGAGCTATTTGGCTGATATCTCTTTCTTCATTGGTTATAGAATTGTGACATTTATTTTCTTCTGTGTTCATGGTGATCATGTTAAGTTTAAGGAGCGATTGCTTATGCTAGACACATATCAATATGCCACCATATTTCCCCTGGTACGTTTTCTTTTGTACTTGAAAAATATGGAAACTAATGTTATTGAGAATTCTAATAATGTTGTTTTCCTTCTTTTGGTTATTAAAAATAGCAAGAAAGAGAAAAACTCATATTTTCATAACTTATCTTCTGTGAGTATGATCTCAGCTTGTGGCTTTTTAATAAGTTAAAAATTTTATATTTTGATAGACAACAAGATTTGTAGATCTCCGACTTCTCTTGTTAATCATGTAGAAATTGTTGTCATACAACTTGGTGTCTCTGTTATTGTTATTGGTTGGTTCAATTCTTATACATTAGATTTCTTTGGGAGGCTCAATATATATGTATGAAAACACATCGTTAAAATGTTCCATTTTGAAAGTTTTATCGGCCTATTTTACTTCATTCTCTGTTGTTTTGTAGTTTTTTCAAATTGATTGTTCTTTGCTACATATCTAGACCAACATATCTAGACCAACAAGTACTGGATAATGTTGGAATCTTAAGTCATCATTTCTCTCTACCCATGTCTTCCACTCCTAAAAGCTTAACACAATTTCTGGAACAAAGCAGGGGACATCATCAAAGAGTGGTTGGGTCTCTTTGCTTGTTTAATATTATAAGCTTACTCCAGCTTATATATATATATATATATATATATATATATATATATATATATATAGCATATATCGAGCTATGAACATGCAGAGCAACACAAAACACATTGTAAACCAATTGGTTTTTGAGTGATATTTCCAATTATAAATCAAAGAGATATTTTGATATATTTATCTGTGTTTTTTTTACAATCTCAATACTAGAATTGGTATCAGAGCTCAAGAACTGGGGCTTGAATTCATACCTAGGTGATCAAGAAGGACACCAGTAAAAGAGATGTCAGACAAAGAAGGAGAAGGTGGTGATGCTGGTCAGGCTCCGGTGAAACTCAAGGAGGTCGGAACAACCACTGTGGCTTGCCCGATGTTGAATTCCACAAATTACACCGTATGGTCCCTGCGTATGAAAGTCGTACTCAGAATTCATAAAGCCTGGACCATAATCGATCCAGGAGAAGAGAAAAATGATGAAAAGAATAACCTGGCAATGGGGCTATTGTATCAGGCAATCCCCGAAGCCCTAATCATGCAAATAGGAGATGTCGATGAATCAAAAACCCTGTGGGAATCGATTAAAGCTCGATACGTCGGAGCTGATAGGGTAAAGGAGGCGAGACTGCAAACATTAAACACCGATTTCGATCGGTTGAGAATGATCGAGACAGAGTCAATTGACTCGTTCGCCGGAAAACTCTCCGGTTTGGCTTCGAAATCTGCCTCACTTGGTGAAACAATTGACGAGTTGAAGCTTGTGAAGAAGCTTCTAAAGGTTGTTCCCAGGCGATTCATCCATCTGGTGGCATCCCTCGAGCAGGTGCTCGATCTGAAATCCGTTGGCTTCGAGGACGTAGTCGGACGTCTGAAAGCGTACGAGGAGAGAATAAGGGAGGCAGATGACATCGGAGAAGGAGGCGCGAAGGTGTTGTTTGCCTCGAGATCGAGTGGTAGCTCGAGCAGCGGCAGTGGCTGTGGCTCTTCAGGTGGATCGACAGAGTCGAAGGGGAAATGGGCGAAATCGGGTGAAGGTGGGGGGGTTAATCGGAACAGATCCGGGTCGGGTGGAGGATCCGGGTCAGCAGGACCCAGTGGGTCAGGCCCAAGAGGAAACCGGCCCAGTTCGGCCCAGAACCATAATAAGCCCAAAAACAAGCCCAATTCTAATTCGGACTCAAACCGAAACCCGAAAAAAGATCTGTCGAAGATTATATGCTACAGATGTGATAAGTCGGGCCATTACGCCTCCAAATGTCCGGACAGAACCCAAAAATTCCAAGAAAGTAATTTTACTGAACACGACGATGCCGATGAAACAGTATTTCTAAACGAGTCCGTATTTTTGAACGAAGAGAAGGTGATACCGTCTCGATACAACTCACAAGAAAACGATGTGTGGTATTTGGACAACGGGGCAAGTAATCACATGACGGGAAATCGTTCATTTTTCTCCGAACTCGACGAAGGAATAACCGGAAAGGTCAAATTCGGTGATAATTCGTGTGTCGAAATAAAAGGGAAAGGCTCAATTGTTTTCCAAGGAAAATCGGGACAACAACGATTGATAACGGAGATTTATTTCATTCCGGATTTGAAAAATAATATTTTCAGTCTCGGACAAGCAACCGAAGCCGGGTGCGATATTCGGATGAAAGACAACTATTTGACAATGCATGATGCCGACAACTGCTTGTTAATGAAGGTACAAAGAACTCCAAACCGCCTTTATAAAATACAGTTGCCCATTGGAGTACCTATTTGCCTTCATACAAGACTGAGTGAAGACACGTGGCGCTGGCATGCAAGACTTGGACACATCAATTTCGAGTCAATGAAAAAGATGTCCAAGAAAGGTCTAGTCAAAGGGTTACCCCATTTTGACAGTGAAAATCAATTGTGTGAATCTTGTTTGGTGGGCAAGCAAACAAGAAAGTCATTTCCATTAATGACGACGTACAAAGCAACACGGCCATTGGAGCTAGTTCACGGTGATTTATGTGGTCCGATAACACCGTCAACGAAGGGTCAAAATCGGTACATTTTCACACTAATTGACGATTTTTCACGGTATATGTGGATTTTTCTCTTAAAAGAGAAAAATGAAGCGTTTTTACACTTCAAAAAATTTAAAGCTTTGGCGGAGAATGAGCTCGGAAAGTCTTTAAAGGTGTTTCGAAGTGATCGAGGAGGTGAGTTTACTTCGCTCGAGTTTAATTCCTTTTGTGATATAAATGGAATCAAACGCCAACTTACCGCCCCATATTCACCACAACAAAACGGTATTGTGGAACGAAGAAACAGAACACTTATGGACATGACACGAAGTATCATGAAGGCGATGCATGTTCCAAACTACCTATGGGGAGAAGCGGTAAAACATTCCACAAACCTGATCAACCGTGTTTACACAAGAGTACTTGGTGATACAACTCCGTACGAGAAGTTGTATAAAAGAAAACCTAATTTGGAGAACGTACGCATCTTTGGGTGTTTAGCGTATGCAAAAGTTGAACCGGTAAACATGAAAAAATTGGATGCAAGATCAAGACCATTGGTTCATCTTGGTTCTGAACCGGGTACAAAAGCCTATCGGTTATTTAACCCGGTTACACAAAAAATAATCGTAAGTCGAGACGTTATTTTTAATGAAACCAAAAGATGGAATTGGGTTAACGAAGCTACACCTGACAATGAAGAACCAACATCATTCATAGTACCATGGGATTTACCGGAAGATGAGGCAAACAACAACCAAGGAAACGATGTAAACAACGAACCAAACGAATCGGATCACGAGATTGAAGACGGAGTGGAGGTACAAGAAAATGAGCAACCAAGTCCGATCAACAACAACGTGAACAATGTTCAAAACCAAAGGCCCACAAGACAAAAGGTGCTTCCAATTCGATTACGAGATTATGTACTTTATGTTGATGAAATTGAAGAACTTCTCCTAGCAACCAATGACGAGCCGGTATCGGTTGAAGAGGCGAAGAAAGAACCAGAGTGGGTCAAAGCCATGAATACAGAAATCAATTCGATCAACAAGAACAATACTTGGTCTCTCGTAAACAAACCTATGGGGGTGAAGCCCATTGGACTCAAATGGGTGTTCAAGCTGAAGAAAAATGCAGATGGCACCATAAACAAACACAAGGCGAGGTTGGTTGCTAAAGGGTACGTACAACAACCTGGTATTGACTTTCAAGAAGTATTTGCTCCGGTAGCTCGCATCGAAACCATACGGTTTCTCATTGCCTTAGCCGCTACCAATGGATGGGAGCTTCACCACTTGGATGTCAAGACGGCTTTCTTACATGGAGAGTTGAGAGAAACCGTCTATTTGTATCAACCGGAAGGCTACATAAGGAAAGGCGACGAGCACAAGGTGTACCGTCTTTCAAAAGCACTATATGGTCTTAGACAAGCACCGAGAGCATGGAATACAAAACTTGATGGGATTTTGAAAGAAATGAAATTTCACAAGTGCATGAAAGAACCATCGGTGTACCGGAAGAACGAAGGATCCAACTTGCTAATTTTAGCAATCTATGTTGATGATTTGTTTGTCACAGGTACAAATTTGAGCATGATCAAAAGGTTCAAATTTGAAATGTCCAAGAACTTCGAGATGTCTGATCTTGGAAGATTAACTTACTACCTGGGCATTGAAGTCAAACAAGAAGAATCAGGGATTACTATAAACCAAGAAGCGTATGCTAGACGCATTCTAAAAGAAGCCGGTTTACACGATTGCAATCCGACCCACATTCCCATGGATCCAGGAACCAAAATGTCGAAGGCCGAAGATGAACCCGAAATCGACCCGACACAATACCGAAAGTTGGTAGGATGCCTTAGATATCTCTTGCAGACAAGACCCGATATGGCATATGCGGTTGGAGTTGTTAGTCGATACATGCAAGATCCAAAAGAATCACATGGTGTTGCAATCAAACACATCCTAAGGTATTTACGAGGAACAACGAGATACGGAATCAAGTACGAGAGGATGGGACAAAATCGAATAATTGGTTACAGTGATAGTAGTCATAATGTTGATCCAGATGACGGAAGAAGCACAACCGGTCACATTTTCTACTATGGGTTGTCTCCAATAACATGGTGTTCTCAAAAGCAAGATACTGTTGCTTTATCATCTTGCGAGGCGGAGTTCATGGCTGCAACTGCGGCTGCATGTCAAGCAATATGGCTTCAAGATTTGCTAGGCGAAATCATGAACAAAGCACAAGAGAAGGTGGTCCTAAGAGTTGATAACAAGTCTGCTATCGAACTCACGAAGAATCCTGTTTTTCACGGAAGAAGCAAACACATTCACACGAGGTTTCACTTCATTCGTAAGTGTGTTGAAAAGGAACAAGTGGAGGTAAAGTACATTCCAGGTGAAGAACAAAAGGCAGACATTCTCACAAAACCATTGGCTCGAACCAAGTTCAAGACAATGCGGGACTTGATCGGGATTGAAGACATCTTTAGAAGGACTTAAAGATTGGCGGTGATCGGGAATCTCTAGAAGGACTTAGAGATTCGGGGGTGATTGTTGGAATCTTAAGTCATCATTTCTCTCCACCCATGTCTTCCACTCCTAAAAGCTAACACAATTTCTGGAACAAAGTAGGGGACATCATCAAAGAGTGGTTGGGTCTCTTTGCTTGTTTAATATTATAAGCTTACTCCAGCTTATATATATATATATATATATATAGCATATATCGAGCTATGAACATGCAGAGCAACACAAAACACATTGTAAACCAATTGGTTTTTGAGTGATATTTCCAATTATAAATCAAAGAGATATTTTGATATATTTATCTGTGTTTTTTTTACAATCTCAATACTAGAGATAAGGCTTGATACTTGTAGACAAGTCAATTTTCATCTCATTTTGAATTTGGAATTGGAGTTACTGTTTTTAAAAGGCTAAACATTGAATATATCTATTTCCTTCTAGGCCAAATTACAAAAATCATCCATTTGGTAGTTGGAGTTGTTGTTTAATCGGCATACCTTACTTCCTTTTCTGTTGTTTAAAGGGCTAAGCATTAGATATCTCTATTTCCTTCTCTACCTTGTGATGCAACATCTAATTATAGTTTATGTTGGGGGTTTTCTATTTGCAGCATTCAATCAGCTGAGGTGACAAGATACTCTTATAAACAAAGGTAATAAGAAGGTGAATTCAAGTTGTAAGTAATCTTAAAAACATTAATTTCAAATTGTTTTTATCAGCTATTGTTTCCGACAAAATAAAAAATTGACTAATTTATTTAGCTTATCTGCAAAAAATATTAAGGGGCGAGGGTAAATTACCACAAAATACCCTTGTGTGTAGAGATTCAGGGAAAGATGCCGAGATTTTCACCAATCCAGATGTGCATAGTGTCCGGGTGTATAATGCAATGGAAGAATTGTAGCGGTGACATGCCAAAAATAACCCTAAAATCATTCGTGGAAATGAAAAGTATGTAGGTTGTGTCATAGAAGCTATTGGTCATTTCAATTCTGGGACATATATATCATCTCGAGATGTAAGAGATCTTTCAAATGCAAAGTTTGACCATTTTGACCCTGTATATGAAGTAGTCAAATTTAACTTGATTTTAGAGAGATGCAGACGGACAGAGGTTGAAAATCTTGATGTCTATTTGAACAACCTCAAAAATATGTGTATTACATTTGTAAATCGAACACATTATAAGAATATTCATCAATTTTCACATGTAGACAGGCAAAGGCTTAGTGTCTTAATACATTAAATCGTTTTTTTTTTGTTACTGCACATATTAAGTGCTTAATTCTTTCTTTATGCATATAATTACATATTTAATATAATTTTAATCTCTTCACGATTCCATTGATAAACTAAAAAGACTGTTGTAGAGACAAAAGGGAAAACAATATCGAGTTTTATATTCAAAATGACAAAGTAACAACTCTTGCAAGTTGATTGGTTTAGAATAAAAGATAACCCTACATTAACAAAGATACTTCATTTATGAGATTTAGCTAACGTCATTTTCTTTTACCAACAATAGCAACATATTTTCATTTGATTATTTGCTACTTTTTACATGTATTGACATTCCAAGTGATGGAAAAAGTGCTAATTTCACCTGAAAATAAAACTTATGAAAAGCCCCTGCAAAACTACAATTGAAACTTTTGTAGCCAAATTTCTAGAAGGATTGCAATTTTCATTGACTTATTTGTTTATCTACTACATAATGATATAAGAAATCATATCCAGAGACCGGAGTATCATAACCAGTAGGCATTTAAATGCAGATATAAGAAAACATATCATTAGTATTTTTAACAATAAGGCATTTAATTGCACAAATATTATCATGGTGCATCATAGGAAACTACAAAAAATAAAGGACATTAGAAGTACTCTGTATCAGGGCTTCATCAACAGATTTGAAACTTGGAGCATCGTTGGCCTTTCTAGTGGATTGGAGTTCAAACATGCTCTTGAGAGTCTAAGCACCAATGCAACTTGTTCCTCAACTTGTGAGGGAGGAGGTATCCGACTATCTCTCAGATTTGCTTTCACCAGATGATCATCAGATAATGTTGGTAAAGATGTTATGAGTTCTCCAGGATGCTTTCCCATGACCACTTCTAGTGCAACAACTCCAAAGCTATACACATCACATTTCTCTGTTGCCACCATCGTATAAGCAAGCTCTACATCCAAAGAAAAATAAGATAAAAATAAAAACACTCACATAATTGTAACATAGATACATTTATGTACATCATGAAACTTAGGAAGATGTAGAACAACAATCACAAGATTACGTTACCCGGCGCGATATAACCGTATGTTCCAGCAATTGCAGTCCAATTGGATGAGTCTAGCTTTAAAAGCTTGGATGTCCCAAAATCAGAAATTCGTGCCTCATAATCAGAATCAAGAAGAATGTTGGCAATGGAAATGTCTCTATGAATTATAGAAGGTGAGCAGTCATGATGCATATAAGTCAAACCGTTGGCAATAGCCTTTATAATATTGACCCTTTTTAACCAATCCAATTCTTTTGCTAACACATGGCTTTTTAACATTGATCCAAGGCTGCCATTTTCAAGGTATTCATAAATCAAAATTGAGTGGCGGGTGTGGGAGCAATAACCATATGTTCGTTAATGCTCGTACCTCATTAAGGAATCCATTATTATCAACATTCTCAGATGATAAGTGAAGTTTCTTGACAGCTACAACATTTTTAGGTTGTAGCTCGGCTTTGTACACGGTCCCATATCCTCCAACCCCAATGCAATATGCTTCATCGAAATCATTTGTTGCTTTCAAGATATCATCATACACTATTTTTCCATCAAAACCTGTAATGGAAAAATAATCAATACTTTCTTCTTCCAGTGGTTTCTGTGGATTTTGTTGTCGATAAGCAATGAGGCCCGCCATACGTGAATAAACCAAGTAAAACTAGGGGGAGCAGAATTACGAGGATGAGCCTATAATGAAAGGGATCGTTTTTCTTCTTCAAAATTTTACTTACACAAAGTTTCAATCCCGTAACATTTCCACACAAACCTGGATTGCCTTGTATGGACGCATTCACAAAGTTGGGGCTTTGAGGAACTGCACCTGTGAGCTCATTGTAAGACAGGTCAATATCAATTCCGCGAGGCAAATTTGTAAAAGCATTAGGAATGGAACCGGATAGCATATTGTGGGAAAGATCTAATACCACCAAATTTTGCAAAGTTTGAACTTCACATGGTATCTCTTCTGTGAGGAAATTCCGAGATAAATCAAATTCTGTAAGATGAACTAATTTACTAATCTCGGACGGAATTTTTCCACTGAGCTTGTTATTACTAAGATTCAGGTACGTAATGGATTTGTGCCCATTGACCAATACTTACCGGTATCGACCCATTCAATCTATTTGCGGATAGATTGATTAAAAGGAGTTTTTGGAATGATCCAAGCTCCAGATGTATGGTGCCTGAAAGTTGGTTATTAGACAAGTACAAATTCAGCATGCTTTTCATCTTCCCAAATTCTTTAGGGATTTCACCTACCAAGTTATTGAAAGAAAGATCAAGCCTTTGTAGTTGAGTTGAATTTGCAAACTCTGGTGGTATGCTATCACTAAGTTTGTTGTTGCTCACATCAAGATCATTGAGAGACTTGAAATTCCCTACTTCAATTGGAATGGGACCAGATAAATTGTTCCCATCAAGGTACAAAGATTGTAGGTTGCTCATGTTTGCTAGTGACAAAGGAATAGAACCACTAAGTTGATTGTTGCTTAGTGCAAGTTCAGTGAGAGACTTCAAATTCCCAAGTTCAATAGGAATGAGACCAGAAAAATTATTCTTTTCTAGGAACATACACTGTAGGTCACTGAGGTTTTCTAACGAGGAAGGAATAGAACCACTAAGTAGATTTTCACTCACTTGAAAATTAGTGAGAGCCTTCAACTTCCCAAGTTCAGTGGGAATTGGACCAGATAATTTATTCTGATCGAGGAACAGAAATTGTAGGTTGCTCAGATTTGCAATTGATGAAGGAATAGAACCACTAAGTGTATTGTTGCTTACCAGAAGCCTAGTGAGAGACTTCAATTTCCCAAGATCAATAGGAAATGGACCAGATAACTTATTATGAGCCAGGTTCAGACGATATAGGTTGCTCAGGTTTGCTAGTGATGCAGGAATGTAACCACTAAGTTGATTCATGGCCATCACCAGAAAAGTGAGAGATTTCAAATTCCCAAGTTCATTAGGAATGGGACCAGATAAATTGTTCTCAGCTACGTACAGAGATTGTAGGTTGCTCAGATTTCCTAGTGATGAAGGAATGGGACCAGAGAGCTGATTTTGGTACAAAGAAAGGACATTTAAAGATGTCAAAGCACCCAATGATGAAGGAATTGTGCTAGATAGATTGTTTGAGGATAAGTCTAGGAACTCAAGTGAGACCATGCCTCCAATTTCAGGTGGGTGAAATCATATTCTGTGAAAAATCAAGATAGATAAGTTTGGACAGGAGTCGGATTTGTGGTGGGATAGGGCCAAAGAAGCTGTTTACTCTGAGATCAAAATGTGTAAGATTTTGTAGCAAAAAGAATGAAATTTCTTGAAGACGTGAGATTCAACTTCTGAATGCTCTCATCAACATTGCAAACTACTCCCAACCAAGAAGTACATGGGATCGATGCAGTGGAATTCATAGGGAGGGGAATCCATGAAGAGAGTAAGGAGTTGTTTGGATTTGAAGGGTTTCTTTCCATTTAAGAAGAGCATTGCCTTCCTCCACAGAAGCAGAAGCAAAATTTGGAACAGGCGAGAGTACTGTAATGATTAGTAGAACAAGAGAGAAAAATAAGAAGTTTGAAGAAGACATTATTTGCTTTGCCATGTTGTTTTATAAAAAGGATGGTTTGGGTAAATCCTACTTTATACTTGAGCTACCCTTTGTTCTTGTTTATTTCATTTCCTTTTATTCTAAAAAGAATTTTATGGCAATTTCATATTTTTCCACAAGGATTGTCTTTTATGTAGAAGTTAAATGTCATACTTTTCCACAAAGGACTTATTACTCTTTGAATTGTATTCCTCATGACAATATAGCTAGGAAGAAAAAGAAAAAGAACTTTAGAAAATAAATTTAAAATAGTTAGACATGATTTTTTTTTCAGATAAATTTTAGTGCAAGTTTCACTTGGAGTGTGTTTTACTTCAGAATAAAATTATGTAACTGATAATAATATTCAGACGATTCTCAGGTCCAAATTATGTTAATTAGTTAATGTATTAATAGATCTAAATTATGTAACTTATACCAATATCAATTAATTTAAGACCATTAGCATGTCCAAATTATGTGAAGAGAAATTAAATATTCATCTATATATATATATTTTTTCTACTCATGGAAAACCATGACAACCGACAAGTCTTACATTTTAATAAAATTAATAATAATTTAAGACATTTGTTATCGTATAGAAAAAAAAAAGGAAAAAAAAGTAAAAAGATATTATATTTCTCTTGTATGATCCAGTCAATTATGTGAATGGGTCAATGGAGACAGGTCAATAGTTGTGGCCTTTTAAGAAAATCTATTAAATGAATGAAGCTGATGATGCATTCCTTGAACAGGTGAACCCCATAACAGAAGATAAATATTGAGGATAATTAAATATAAAGAGATGTCACTTTTCCCTGCATTTATTTATTTATTTGGTTCTTTGAAAAGCGTCTAGAACATCACATACTTACTTTGACTAAAAGTGAAGATAATTAAATAAAATGTAACATTGAATAAAGGGATATTGACCATATTTTTTTTAAAGAATTTGACAAAATTGTAAAAATAGTCTTTGTATTTAGCCAAAGACCATTATTATGAATTTTATCATTTATTTGGTCCTTATTTTTTAGCCTTTATTTGGTCCTTATTAGGTTCAACCTTAATATTTTTATTAATTTTATACAAAAATTTTCTATCTTTATTTTTTTCCATATATATAATATCGTTTTTTCCTAAATAATTCTTGCTAGGAATATTCTTGAGTATGCTAAAAAAATTTCTTTATTTCTGGTGGAATTTTCTTGGTTATTATTTGTTTCTAATGATGATTTATAAATTTAGTAGTTATTTTTAGTTTAAGAATGAATATATTTATATGATAAAAAGATCATATCTATAGTTTTTTTTTAAATTATCCTCTTTATTTGGTAATAAATAGACTTTCAAATTTTGTTTTTTTTAATCAAGTAATTGGTCTTTTTCAGAGGAATACTATTTGTTTAAATCTTTATTTTGAGATGTCTGACATTAGTTGATTCTATTTCACCATATATATATATATATATATATATATATATATATATATATATATATATATATATATATATATATATAAAATGCATACTTTACATCGAAGATTAGAATATAGTATAAGTATAGGAATCAGAAAAGGTATAAGACAAGAAAAAAAATTGAAAATTAAAGAATACCTGAAAAGCTGAGACTTTGAATGGAGATGAAGATGTTTGGTTCGTCCGGCTTCAACCACGACGGTGGTGCATGGCGGTGAAGGGGGTCATGTTGGGGATGTTTCACAGGTGATGCATTGGGGCGCGTGGCTGGTGGCGGTACTGGCTGAAGATGATGGTCCAAAATCGTTCTGGAGATCACCTAAACCAGAGGTGAATCCGGACATGGAAGAAGGGTGATGTAAAGCTTGGGTTAGGTGTTGAACGATGGCGACACCGATGAACTTTGGCAGCAGGTCGATCCAAAAGGATGGTGCGTTACTGGACTGAAGGGGTCCCCACTGAGAATTTTTGTTGCTTCTGACCCGAGTCGAGAAAAGGAGAGGCAGAACAGTGGTCCCATTTGGGAGAAGAATCGCAGGTTCCCCAGATCGAAAGAATGGGAAACAGGAGAAGCAAAGACCTCCAATTCCGATGACCCACAGTTTTGAAGAAAACAACAGTTAGTACGAAGCCAAAGTAAAAAGCACAAAGCCAGTAAAAAAAGAATGAGCCTATTAAGAGATAAAAACCAAGCCAAAAAAAATTATTCCGGCTAAAAGAAACATCGTAGATAAGCCATCCTGAGATTTAATTGTATGTATAATTGGTGATTCAATTGTTTTAATTTGAAGAATAGTTAAAGGAACTTATACCAATTGTGATATATAAACTATAAGTACATCAACGATTTGCCAAGAAGTACGACCTTCAAGGACCCAGAGAAAGTGATTAATTATGAAGCTAATTAAGATTTACGAATAATCATGGTACGACCTTACATGAAGAGTATGCGATGAAGAATCCGATAGTAGAGAATGTTTTATTTTATTGATTGTTTTCTACCTTTACAATGCAAAGATATCGATCCTTATATACAAGGATCTGAACAACATTGAATTCAAATTAGACAATAGATAAATATGATAAAAGATAAAAATAACTTGTGATTATCCTAACAGAAGGATCTAGAATCCGTTACTCCCCCTCGAGTTGGAACATGAAGATTCCGAATGCCCAACTTGACTGACAACAATTTGAGCTGATCTGAACCAAGAGGTTTAGTTAGCAAATCAGCTAACTGATCTTGCATTTTGATCCTTACAAGTAGACATGACAAACGTGTCGGGTTCGTATCGTGTCAAGACATTAAAAGGGTTGAGAGGGCTTGACCGTAACCCGACCCATTTAATTATCGTGTCGTGTTGTGTCAACCTGTTTATTTTCGTGTCGATTTCATGTCGGGTTGCGGGTTAACGTTTAGACCTTATAAATATGTTGTGTCATGTCGGGTTGAAACATTTTAAAAGGTTGGAAAGTATGAGACAATGAGGTGAATAGGAAAAAGTGAAACATTGGAGGTGGGAGGTGGAATGACAAAATTTATAGTAAGTTTAGAAAACAAAATAGAAAGAGTTAGAGTTAGGGAGCAAAGGGGATAGGTGGTGAGGATGAGTATAATTAAATCACTTTGAAAGTTTGAATTTTACTTTTATTTGTTGAGTTTGGCCCACTACAAACCTATAATATATAATATATTTATAAAAATATGAAATTTATGAAAATGATATATAATTAAACGGGTCATATTCGAGTCATCGTGTCGTGTCGTGTCAACTCGTTTACATAAACGTCTCGAAATCTCTTACCCAAACCCGTTAATTTCTTGTCGGGTTTGTGTCGATTGTCGTGTCATGTCAGGTTTTTCCAAGTCTACTTACAAGTGTTATCTCTTTTGACTCTACACGTTCTCGTACAAAGTAGAAATCCATTTTAAGTGCTTTGTACGCTCATGAAGTACAGAATTATAAGCAATGTGACGAGCCGACTCATTGTCGCACAGGAGTGGCGTTGGCATGGTAGCCATAGCTTGGTACTCAGCTTCAGCTGAGGATCTTGAAACAACCGACTGCTTCTTGGACTTCCAAGAAATTGGAGCACCACCTAAAATAAATAGATATCCTGTTCGTGATCTTTGTGAAAATGGGCATCCCAACCAGTCTGAATTACTATAGGCAGTCAGTTTAGTACCAATATCCCTTTTCCCAACGTGCTTTTGAGGTATCGAAGTACTTTCATGGCTGCATCCAAATGTTTCTGCCTAGGATCAAAGACGACTTGACTAAGAACGTTTACTGCATAAGGTATATAAGGTCTAATAGCTTGAAGATAAATAACTCTACCAACAAGACGTCCATACATGCCTGCATCAACTCGATCTTCTTATTCTTCTTTATCTAGCTTTAAATTTTTCTCTATTGGGAAACGGCTGGGAAACGTACTTACAACAAGCCCTTCTTCTGTTCGAGCTATTTCTATTCCCAAGAAGCACTTCAGATTCCCAAGGTCTTTGATACTGAAACTGTTATCAAGACTTGATTTCGGGTCCTCAATCTTCTCTCGGTTATTCCCAACAGTTATGAAATCGTCTAAATAAATGAGAACGGCCACAAGTATATTTTCACTTTTATGAATAAAAAGTGAACGGTCTGCATGCGACTGTCGGAACTTAAGACTTTGAAGAGTAGCTGTCAACTTATGATACCAATTCCTTGATTCTTGTTTCAAACCGTACAAAGACTTCTTTAGCTTGCAAACTCGTGTCTCGTTTTCTTTTCTAAAACCCTATGGTATTTTCATGTATATATATCATCTTCTAGATCGCCATGTACGAAGGCGTTATTTACATCTAGTTGATGTATGATCCAGTCACGTTTAATACTATCATTAGCAACACACGGACCGTGACAAGCTTGGCTACCAGAGCAAAGGTGTCATGAAAATCCACACCTTCCATTTGAGTATAACCCTAAATTTGCAACGATACAAGCCTTGTATCTCTCCAAGTCCTTCCAGATCTCGGCTGAGGTGTTTACATATCTCAGTCTGGTTCGAATGTCCTTTTCCATGGTTGTTGTCAGCCAACCTTTGATCATAGCGTTAGCTTGCATCCACGCCATGTACATGGGAGAAGTAGATTCTGGTTTCTTGATTGATCCATCGACCAATCCTATTTTTTTCTTTGCAAACAGAAAATTCGTCATCTCTAGTTTCCATTCATTAAAGTTTTTGTCATTCAATACATCGTTAACCTGCATCTTCTTGGGGTAGTGAGACGGATGGATGTAGTAGGGTGAATTGGCATTGATGGTGTCTTCAACTTTCTTACTGCTTTCTCCCTTTACTCCTGTCATGATTTTTGCCGACATGTGACATCCTTAATGGATCTATCGCTCTGATACCGATAAGAATCCGATAATAGAGAACATTTTATTTTATTGATTGAATTCTACCTTTACAATGCAAAGAGATCGATCATTATATACAAGGATCTGAACAAGATTGAATTCAAATATGGCAATAGGTAAATATGATAAAAGATAAAAATAACTTGTGAGTATCCTAACAGAAGGATCTAGTGTGACATCCCCAATTTCACGGCCAGAAAAGACCGATTTGTTTATACTTATTTAAAAACCAGAGTATCCTTTTTGAAGAATAATATTGCGGAATTTGTTCCCAGAAAACATGATAATGATATTATCAAAGCATTTCCGAAGAAATGTATTTTATTTATATTAAAACATTAGGATGTCATAGTCAATACACAAACATAAGCATAACGAATTATTAAAAGTCTTACAGTAATTAAACTAGTGGCCTAATACTCATTGAATCTCTTAGCATAATGTATCTTTCATATAGCTACCTGTGATATAATAAACTGAGTGGGTCAGGTTGGGAAACCTGGTGAGTACATAGAGATTTCAATCCCACAATGTGATAATAATGTATATCTCAAACCTGCAAAACCAACTATTATCATTAACACTAATATATCATATCTCTAAAACAATTTATCCCATCCCATCGATTTACTGATCCTATACAACGATCTTACAATATCTAGCCTAAACGATTAATATAAACAACGAACTGATGAAGCTGCTTCGGAAATTCCCTGACAGCAAACAAGGATCAATAAATACATCAAATGAGGGGAATGGAATAAGTTTCACCAAAAACCTCCGTTCGTAAAAACAACAAGACAATTAAGTCATGAGTGGTTATCTAGATAACTGTGCCTAGCAGTGGTCTGACACCGTGAGGTATTTTACCCCCAGACTCACCCTATCCGGCAATATAACATAAGACATACCTAGTAGTGGTCTATTACTAACACACTCTATTAGGCAGACTACGAAGTTCCCTCAATTACTTCGTGAAAGGAAACACTGACACACAAAGCTCATCAAAAGAAAAAGTATGGGGAAATACTAATAAAGTACTCCCGGACGCTCCCGTACTCCAACGCATAACATTGTCAAAAAGGACTTTGTACATGATAGTACTTCTGGCACATTATAGTACCCTGGTATGAGTAGGACCCGTACCCCAGAACATAATAATACCCCGACACAAGTAGCACCTGAGATACAAAGCTTTGAAAAAGACTTGGTACATAGAAAGTACGTTTGTACGTAGGACATACTCAATCGATTATCAATATCCTGGAACAGAGTTTCTACTCTCTATTCCGATCACACACGTACCCTTGCTACCCAATATCCAAACTTAATTGAACTAAGCATCTCTTTTAAGTCTTATTTTATCACCAAGCAAGCCTACAATGCTTATAATCACCATTCAATACCAACTCTGTTTCGGCAATACTATCCTAAGTTATTGTAATATTTGATACAGAGTATTAAGTATTAACATACATTTATCTTTTCATTTATAATACTTCTATTATTATTATCATGTAAAACTATCTCAACACATATAGAACCATGTCTGGTTCGCATAAGGCCGGATGGTATCATAGCGGGGAAGAGGTGTGGGAGCCTTCCCGCACGACGGAACATCGGACCGTCGCTGCGGGAGGCGGAGGTGCGGGAATGGGGGAGGGGACGATACCCCGCGTTCTCTCTCCCTCTATCATTGGCTGAGCAATTTTTTTCTTTTTTTTTTTTGTGTAATAGCCGTTGATTAACGGTAAAAAAAAAATTAATTTTTGTTTTTTTTTCCAACGGATATATGCATTTAAACTCAAATTTTTTTTGTTTTTTTATTACCTTTTTAAACACCTATAAATACCCAACTATTTACCTTCGATCAACATTCAAACAAACCCTCTATTCTCTCTATTTTCTTCTAAAAAAAATGAATCCCGACAATCAAACTCCAACTTCCGATCGAAGGAAGAAAAAAAAGCCATGGTTCGAGTTTAAACATCCCTACTCGAAACATTTTTGCTATCGATTCATCACCACAAGGAGTTTATAGCCCCCAAGTCGATGCTCCCATTCAATCCCCACTACAATTTCAATACCAAAATGTTGGGCAATATTACCCGATCCAAGTTCCAAATGTTACATCGCAAATGTTTTCAAACTTTGTTGTTTTTCCGGATCAACAATCGCCAAATCAACCTCAACCCCAAACCTAAACTCAAACTCAAACCCAAATCCAACAACAACGCCAACTTGTCAATGAGTTGGATGACTCGGAAGAAGAAGAGATGGTTCCCGAAACCCAACCCACACCACCCCCACAAAGATGTAAAGGGAAAAAACAACTGCGCGAGGGTGTCGCACAACCGGGAAGACAAAAGCCGACAGCATGGCTTCCACACGAAGAGCTAGTTTTGGTCAAAGCTTGGGCTGACATTTATGAGGATTCGATTCAAGGAAACGCACAACCGGGAGACCATTTTTGGTTTCGCATTTTAGAACGGTTTCGAGAGGAGCTAGAAAAAGGTGACGACTACCGTACGAAACATCAACTGAATTCGAAGTTTCGAGAAATAGGAAAGGGGGTTTCAAAAATAAACGGGTTGTACAACAACCTAAAAACCCAACGAAAAAAGGGCCAAGGCGACGAACAAATACTTCAAGAAGCTTTGCAGTTTTACCTTGAGGAAGTCAGAAAACCATTCAAGTGGCACGATTGTTGGAAATTATTGGTCCGATGTCCTAGGTGGAAAAAATACGAGCAAGATTTTATTTTTGGAGTCCAACAATCAAAGCGAACGAAAACGGGCTCTAGTGGTTACACAACCTCCTCCGATGCTCGGGTCGGTCTAGATTTAAATCAGGATAACGAACTCGAGCTAGAAGAAATTATCCGGATTGGGTAGGGACAAAGCGAAGAGAAAGGGAAAAGGGACTTCTTCGAGTGCATCTGATTTCAGCGTGGACATTGACGAAATGCGGAAAATAACATCGTCGTTTGATCGATATAATCTTAATTTCTCCGAACGTTTGGCTTTCGACAAAGAAAAAGAAGAAGCATGGAAAAAGGAGCGGGCATAGAGACAAGAAATGGAGGATATGAAGTTTTTTTTTTTGAACGGCGGAAATTTTATTAAAGACTGGCAAGGAGCTAGAAAAAAACCATTACAATAAAATAGTAGCAGAATAAGGACTATGTAACCAAGAAGTCCAACTTATTTTTGCTTTGATGCACCTATTGGAAATCCAAAAAAAAGCCCTATGAACAATATCATCAAAAATGTCAGATTTTCTAGGAAGAGCCGTTCCAAAAACCATAGAATTATGAAAACTCCACAAACTCCATAAAGTTGTAAAAATTACTGCTTCAAACGCTTTTCGTTGGCCACCCCTCAAAGAAGTCGATTCTGACCAAGAGATAATAGACTAGACCGAGAAATGATTTGGAGTCTGGATATTCCACCAAATGGCAATACGAGACCAAATATGTACAAGCTCTCGACAAGAAGCAAAAATATGATCAACTGATTCAATCGTAAGAGAACAAATAGGGCACATAATCGAATCCACCGTAATACCTCTATGAGAAAGTCTCTCTCTTGTGGGAATACTCTGTAACCGAATCCTCCAAACAAGAATATTGATTTTTATGGGAACCCAATTATTCCAACGCATTTCACTACCACCAGAAAACAGTATACCACCATCTAAATAAGCTCTAACAGAAGAGATAGAGAAAGTATCTGACACATCTAGGAGCCATCCTAATCTATCCGGAACCAAAGTAAGATGGAAATCCTGCAACAAAGAGAGTAAACTATGCCACTGAGTTTGCTCAATGCCACCACGAGGAGGTCGTCTAAGAGAGTCAACATTCCAACCCACATCAATCCGATCTCTGACTGTATGATTTTTGTGGTTATCCAAAGCTAGGATCCTGTGAAAAGTAACTGACAAAGGCGAATCTCCCATCCAAACATCATGCCAAAAAGAAGTGAATCTCCCATCTCCCACCCTGATAGGACACATGGACTGAAGATCATATCCTTTTTCTCTCAATTGACTCATCATACGAATGATACCATTCCAAGGACCCAACCAAGATCATCTAGGAATAAGAGAGCCACATCCACCGTCTGTACCATAAATAGATTTTATCACCCGAACCCACAGTAAGTTAGGACAATGAAAGAACCTCCATCGCCAGCGAAAAAGCATAGCTCTGTTGAATGAGAAAAGAGAACCAACTCCCAAACCACCCTCTTTAAGAGAAGCAAGAACTTTATCCCAACACACCCAATGCATACGTTTGTCATCCATATCAGCACCCCAGAAGAAATTTGCTCGCATAGCTTCCAAGGAATTGATGATAGAAATTGGGGTCATGAACATCGACATCAAATAACTCCCTAGAGAGCCTAGGATAGACTTGACCAAGGTTAGACGACCTCCAAAAGAAAGGCTCTTAGCCTTCCAACCCGAAATCCTGGACCGAAAACAATTCAAGATGGGAGGCCAAGCGGAAATCCTGGACGACCAACCGGGATACCAAGATGAGTGAAAGGAAGATCAGTTGTGGCACACCCCATCATTCTAGACACACACTCCACCTGGTTACAAGAAACTCCCACTCCAATCAATTTGCTTTTGTGCAAATTGATTCTAAGCCCAGAAGCCATAAAAAAACATCTAAGAATGCGAATAATACTGTTGGCATTTTCAGGATCCCAAGGAGAAATCATAATTGCATCGTCAGCATAAAAAAGATGAGACATCTCAATCTAAGAAATAGAAATTCCTTTGAACACATTAGCTTCCTTAGCCCTAAGAAGAGCAACATGGAGACCTTCCATAGCCAAAATGAATAAAAAGGGAGACAATGGATCAACCTGTCGGAGACCTCTCTGTAACTGAAACTCACGAGTAGGAGAACCATTAACCAAAACTGAGGCTCTAGCTGATCTCAAAAGCTCCATAATCCACCCACACCAAAGAGAACCGAATCCCATAATTTGCATAATCTCATAAAGATAATCCCACGAAAGAGAGTCAAAGGCCTTCTCAAAATCCATTTTGAACAACATAAGAGGATTCCCAGAAGCTTTGCTCCAAGCAATCACCTCATTCAGAAGAAACGGACCGTCTAAAATCTGTCTACCTTTGATAAAGGCAGATTGCTCCGGACTAACAACACTATCAATAACACCCACTAACCTATTAGCCAAAAGTTTACCAATAATCTTATATTGGCAACCAATAAGGCTAATCGGTCTAAAATCCCTGATTAGTTTTGGGTCTCTAACTTTTGGAATGACGGTAAAAAAAGACGCGTTACACCCTTTTGGAATGGAGGAGTGTTGGTAAAAGTGCTTAATAAAAGCTACCACATTATCTTCAATAAGATCCCAATACCGCTTAAGGAATCCAAAAGAGAAACCATCAGGACCTGGAGCCTTATTTGAACCACAATCCCAAACAGCCCTTTTAATCTCATCACGAGAAAAAGGAGCCTCAATTTGTTGAACCTGCTCCATGGAAAGTGTACTAAAACCAACAGGATGGGGTGGTGATATGAGATTTTTTTTTCCAAAACCAAACCCGTAATATGAGGAAAATACTGCAAAGTACCCTCCGATACTAGGAATCTATCAAGTTTACTGAATTTGGAAACCCATTGTCACTCCAGGTAAACCGTGGCCCTCCTAACGGGATATCAACCAACTCATCGTTTTCAATAAAATCATTGAAAGTTCTCGCATTTGCCAAATTAATTTGAGAACCCATTCTTTCTGAGCCATCCCGGACTTCATTAAAATCACCCATAATGATGCATTCTCCCGTGAAAGAAACAACCAACTGTAAAATTTCCGCCCACAATTGTCGTTTAGACGAAGCTCCTTGAGGGGCATAGACGACAATAAATAAAATCTCCATTCCCGAGATCACCCAACTTGCCTCAACCACAAGAAAGAAATCAGAACTAAGCACCCGTTTCTGAGAAATGAAATCCGGATTCCAAATAGCGAGAATACCACCCGAAGCACCTCGCGAAGGGGAAAATGTATGCACAAAAGAACTATTACCCCAAAACGACCTTGCTGACATATGGTCGATAACTTCCCGTTTCGTCTCTTGAATTGCAAGAAAATTAACTTTGTGATAATTACATAAATTTCTAACCCAACTCCTTTTATCCAAGCTCCCTGCTCCTTGAATGTTTAACGAGAGACAATTCATTAAACATTAATTTTAACAACGTGACCTTCGACAATCTCTTTCACTCTCTCAAAACATCCTTCCATATTGTATCCCAAAGCTTTTCCCATTTCTAATGTTTTTTCATTTCAATCAAAAAAGAGTGGTTATTAAATGATGTTTGTAGTGAAGATTGATGACCCCCGAAATTAGAATGACATTGATTGGAAAAACCCGGTGGATGAGAAAGATCCTCTTCTGAATCTTGTATGGCCGATACCTTGCCAAACCCCCCTGAAAAACCCAATCTAGCTGCAAACAAATCTCCTGAAGTTGATTTTCGGAAATCTGGACCAATTGTTGTTGTTTTCGTAGCTGGGATTTTAGCATGTAGCTGATCAGAAATACAAACAACAATAGAAGGAGGGTCATCTTCTGAACGTAATACATCTGGGGCTGAGAGGGACATAAATCAACATGCTGTGGGACTGATCTATTGACAGAAGAGTTCGCTTACTTCTCTGCCTGGTATTTGGAGTTCTCATCAGCAAAATTCCGAAAATGCCCTTGATTAATATCCTTTTTAGCATTTCCCGATTTTTCAGCCTTCAATTTTTCTTTATCCATTTTATGTAACGTGTCATAAATGTTAAAAGGATCAGGAGAGTGTTCTTCGTCTTCACATTTTTCACACGAGGAATCGTTACTACCACCGTCTTCTGAAAGATCTTGAACGGGAACATCATTATTCTCATTATAATTGAATCCAGAAATGAATGAGGGAGTCCAACCAGGAGCTTCCTTGATTCTTATAGGGAAAACCACGCCATCCACACTAACATGCAATATTTCTGAAATAATGCCAAGATATGAAGTTAAAATGCAGACCCGTTTTTTTGTAAATATCTTCACCTAATTCATCATCAATTTGCACAATAGATCCCCACTTCTCCAATATTTTCGTAAATGAAGTTTTGCTCCAGGCACGTAAGGGAATTCCTTCAATATCTACCCAAACAATCCTATCCGAAGGAACAAAGTTCCTATCCCATGGACGTTTATCCAATACCCAATGATCAATTGCATCACAAGATAAGAAATTTTTACAAGCTTCTTTTGTCTTGAACTCAAACATGACCCACAAACCACCCATGTAACGGATTTGAAAATCATCGAAACCCTCATCAAAACACAGCATGCGAAGATTAGGTAATGTTCCATAATCTCTGGCCTTTGCTAGACATACAAGTTCTTTTTCTCCACGACAAAATCACCAGAAGATAATTCAATGACATTAGTCATTAGTTCTTTACCCCTATTATCAGTAGAGTATCCTTTAACCACACTGGCATACAAATTCTGTTAAATATTTGGTTTTTCAATCTTAGATGGAACTGCATGGCGAGCTGTAACAGAATAATGTTTTGGAAAACGTGGAACAGAGGCAAATAGTTTATAAAACCCAAACCATACTTCACAAAGTTCTTTAGCCATGCTATCAACGTTACGAACACCCATGAACCTTACAAAACCGAATCTTTTCCCTAAACGTGACTTCCTGTTTGAAATAAAGACATCGACCACTTTTCCTAATCTAGCACAAACTCTCCACAGATCCTCTATTCTAACTGATTCTGGGAAATTAGTAATGTAAAAAGATTGGGATTCAGAAGAAGTATTACCCTGATACAGATGATAATCAGGCTTGTAAATCCTTTCCTTAACTTATGAGTGTCGATTCTTAATCCCACCATCGGCAGAAGAAACCCATCTCGAACCCATGACAGACTAATCAAACGATCCTGATTGAAGAAGAAGAGAAAACGATCATGATTGAAGAAGAAGAGACAACGATCACGATCACCGGGGCTATGCCGATCAGTGGCGTTTGAACCCGCCGGGGAACATCCGAAATCGTCGGAGGTTTTTGAACATTTTATTTGCAACCCAGGATATGAAGTTTTTGATGGAAAACACCGATCATCTCTCGGGACCGGCTCTCGAGCTCGTGATGAAGAAGAGGGAAAAAATTCTGAAAAAATATTTTTCATAGGTCGTTGTTGGTTTGTTTGATTTTTAGTTTGTGTTTTTTTTTAAATTTTCTAGTTTTTTAAATTTTAGGTTTAATGTAATTTTTATTTTAATTAATGAAATGCTTTTTATTTTTAATTAAATTTTATGTTTAGTATTAAATTAAAAATTATAAATCATAAAAAAAAAATTATTTAAAAAAAAAGTGATGGAAGCTCTTCCCACCCATTCTTTGGGTTTTAGGTGAGGGAAAGGGGGTATGGCCCACAAAAAGTGAGGGAAGCTTCCCTCCCATACCCTCCAGTCTAACGAATATCATCACATAAACATATAACACATATTTCCACATAATAAGCATATAAATCACATATTAAATTTCAAAATATATTTAATACTTTTATTAATACTTGTATTAAAATCATGTTCATGAAAGGGACTATGCACTCACATGTTAAAGTGACAATTCGAAATTTGGGCAGCACTTCGCTTCTAACAATTGTCTTTTCCTTTGATGGAACCTAGTATCATTATCACTAAGTTTTAGTCTAACATTTAGTGCGGCTAATTATTAGTCTAGATTCATCATTAACTCAAAGTATACTTCAAGATCTATCAAGTAAGGAACAACCAGGTAGGATCATATTGGAGGTAGGGTCCGTTTGGTATACGAAGTATACTGTTTGGAAATCCCACTTTAAACACCTCACTAAATCCAACCTAGACATCATCCTCGTAAGTAGATCAATCAGTATAACGACTTGAATCACTAATAAATCTTGTTTATAGGTTCATAATAATGATAATGAACTTAAACATAAGTTATACTTAGCGAGAAATCGGGCTCTGCGCGACTAGAACTTCTGAGCTGAAAGCTCTTCTTCTTGGGGCTTTCTGGCGCTCCGGGGCTCACTACTAACTCCTAGGAAGGGCAAGAGATAAGGTCTTAGGACCTTGGGAGGTTTGGGAGAGAATTGGTTGAAGATGTGTGAAGAAAAGAGTGAGAAATGAGCTCTATTTATAGCTGTCAGCACCCAACTACGTTGGGCGTACTCAAGAATTACGCTGGACATAACGGCTTTTCATGGGTTACGCTGGGTATACTCAAAAATTATGTTGGGCGTAATGTGCCACGTGTCGAAATCTGGTGGCAAGCCGTGGGGAAGAATGTGTGGCCTAGATCTTGCCACGTGTCACTCGTTGGTTAATCCAAAACTTAATTATCTTCTAAAATCCGTAACGTTCACATATGAGCTCCGTTTTTGACGTTCTTTATATCCAAGCGTAGGTATCGACTAGATCTACAACTTTTGTTTAGACTCCGCCGGCTAACTTTGACTTTATTTTTAAAGTTGTATTTTAACAGTCTTACACAGTTAAAGTCCGTTAAAAATTCATAACTTTGTCATCCGACGTCCGTTTTCGACTGTCTTTATATCGTTGAGCTCCTATTAATGAGATCTTCAATTCTCGTTTAGATTGTGTCGGCTAATGTTCGATCGATCAAAATTTCGATTTACGGGCTGTATACTGTTACGCTGAATCTTAGAAAAATCATAACTTCCTCAAATGGAGTAAGATTTGGACGTTCTACTATGAATTTTGTTTAGATTTCTAAGACTAAAAAGTATTTTATCAAAAATTTAATTTTTACGATAAAAGGAGCCGTGTCGGTTTAATCGCGAAACTTCGACGGGTCATAACTTCTTCGTTATAAGTCGGATTTCAGCGTTCTTTATATGTACGGAATCCTTGTGACATATACTATACTTTGGTCAAGATTATTTATTCTAAATAATCTTCTATCAAAAAATCATTTTTAACGCTTATTATCTCTAAATTGACTATACATCTAGAATCTATTAGACGACTCGCATGTCCTTAGGTATGGCCTTGAGAAAGATTAAAGCATATTGTGTGAAGGTAAGACATGAAGGGTGTCATCTTGTGGGAATGGATGATGCGGGCCCTAGTGTGGAAGATCGTGCCTTTGTGTTTCTAGAGGACCATGATCATATGAATAAAGGGGCTTTATGGAAATGTCCATAAATTTGGCTACAGGGCTCCGTTTTAGGCCTGCGACAAGTCAAATCGAAGCTTGGAGCAAGGAACCAGTCATGATAAGATGCCAAAGGGGACCGACCCATTTTTGAGTCTCAAAATTGCTTTATAATTGGTATTATAGACATTTTTGTGTTTTTTTCATAAATTTTCAATTTTGTTTTTGGGTTTGTATTTGGCCCAAGGCTCCTTAGAGGTCTGATTAAAATTTTGCTTGGTATTTAAGTGTTTTTTTATGTAATTCAGATAACCATTCATCAATTTTGAAGAATTTTTATTTTTTCCCAATATTCTGTGTTTTTTCAAGATTTTGAAACTCAAATCCCATGGTATTCGTAGAATCAAGGTGGTTTGGAAAAAATTGGAATGTGAATTATTTTAGAATCAAAAGTTTGATCTTTGCGCGTTTGTACGCTGCATCATATAGCCTGCAGAGACACTTTTCGCATCATGTATTTTGGTTGATATGACATTGTCTAAGCATGAGTCTTATGCAAACTATTATTATTATTATGTAACATCCCAATTTTCAAGACCAAAAATTTTGTTTTTAATTATGTAACTTATAAAACCATTTACTGAAAAACAACATCATCATCATTTCAATTCATCAAACCATATTCACATGTCTCAAAAACCATAACAGATCGTAGTAATAATGTCAGAGTACAAATCCCATGGATCCCAAAATGCGGAAATCATGTGTGTGCGATGCGCTGCTATCGTGCTGGCTCCTTCCCCTTCGACGAAGAGGTACCTGAAACCAAAACCGAAAACCGTAAGCACAAAGCTTAGTGAGTTCCCCCATCATAACACATACCACATAATGCTTGTCCCTCGGTATCTTTCAACCGGTATCTGTCTGGCATAACTGGGAGCTGGACTCCCCTTCGGTATCTTTCAACAGGTAACCGGGAACTAACCTCCCCTTCGGTATCTTTCAACCGGTAACCGAGAACTAACCTCCCATTCAGTATCTTTCAACCGGTAACCGGGAGCTAACCTCCCCTTTGGTATCTTTCAACCGGTAGCCGGGAGTTAACCTCCCCTTCGGTATCTTTCAACCGGTAACTGGGGACTATTTCACCCCTACCACTACCACATAACAACATATCAAAAACATACCGCTAGACATGCATGGGTTCTGACTAATGTTTTAAAACCCGGGTTTTTAGTTGACCCGGTGTGATGACCGGTTCAACCGGTTGAACCGCTGGGTCAACCCGGTTTATGGTTTTTTTCTATTTTTATATATTTTTACTTTCCTGCATACTACATAGACATATAATACCAATAATATGATGTCAACAAAGTTTAATCTAAACACAACAAACAACCACATAGAGTATTAATAACATTTTATAGATCAATCTAAACACAACAAACAACCACATAGAGTATAAATAACAAAAGAAAACATAGTTGTAGACAAATCCAAACACGTTACGACCAAACCAAATCATGGATCTTGAGAAATTGGAGTATTATAAGCATCGATCTTGCGGTCACTTAGTAACTGAAATTCACTATCAACTTCATCATCAACATGTTCACCTTGTGATTCAGAAGCCGGTTCATGCTCTTGCTCATCAAGCATATTTTCCAAATCATCATAATTAAGTTCTCCTTCCCACTCTTCTTCAACCACCCAAAATCATGTCTTATCAATAGTTTCATAGTCAACAGGATTGTAAGACCTCATATCAACCTTCAATCTACAAAAACATTCACAAAAATCTCAAATATAACTTGGTCATTTTATAGCATAAGATATCTTAGCAAGATACCATACCTATTTTGTAAACGCAAGTTGTAATGAACAAATACAAGATCATTTAGCCTTTGATATTCCAATCTATTCCTCTGTTTCGTGTGAATCCTTTCTAATAAACTCCAATTATATTCGCAACCGGAAGAAGATGGTGTTTGACTTAATATTCTAATAGTAAACTTTTGCAAAACCGGAATATCTCCGCCAAATAACTTCCACCACTCATCTACAAAAGATATAGTTAGCAAAAAAATATTAGAAAATACAATATTTTATATATAATAGTAACACATTAAATTTAAATCATACCTGGATGAGTAAGATTACGAGAAGCAACGACCTAGATGTAGCACCTGGTTCTTGGTATGTATTTTTATTTAACTATTTTTGCATTTTTGGCCTTGGACTCGGCGAGTTGAAGGACCAACTCGCCGAGTAGAAGCGGGATGAGGCGCAGGATTTAAGTGATGGACTCGTCGAGTCGGGTCCCGGACTCGACGAGTAGGCTCTGACTGGACAAAAACCGTAATCCGAGGGTTTGCACCCTATTTAAACAATGGTATGTCGGCCACAACGTCCCTTATGCTCCCAGAACACCTCTCATTGAAACCCTAGCCGTTATTGAAGCAATCTAAGCCTTGTTGGTGGATTTTGGTGCTTGTGGTCTTAAGAAGGAAGGAGAAAGGCTTGAGGAAGCAAGTAAAGACCAAGGGAACCCGAGTTTGTGCACCTTCTACAGTTCATTGAAGGTAAAAAAGCTGTAACCTTACTCTTTCATTTGTTAGATCCCTTTTTGGGGAGATTTAGGGCTTTTATAAGCCACTTTTGATGGCCAACCATGATTGCAAACATGGTTGGGGGTTAGAGCTTCTGAATCACGTCATTAAAGGAGTCACAAGGCAGTTGGGGACTGCTTTTGCACCCATGAAAGGCCCCATGCATCTTAAGAGCTTGTTTTATGTCTTTTTGAGCTCAAAGTCCCATGCAAGCACGTAAAGTTTGTAACTTTTCGTGCTAGATCGATTATAGAAGCTTGGATCTATCTTTTGATCAAAGGTTGTACATCAGAAATCAAGGATTTAGAGTGTGGACATGACTGACTCGGCGAGTTCGTTCTTGGGACTCGACGAGTCCGAGGCTTTGAGCCCCATATCTGTTGAGAGTCAAAGGAACCCAGTTGAGTGTTAGAAGGGTTGTAATCGGACAGGAAGAGTTACCCAATGTATTGGACGTGATTTTAGACCTGGAGTTCATGGGACTCGACGAGTGCTAGAACAGACTCGCCGAGTCCAAGGCAATCTTCTTAAGGATGAAGATGAACTCGACGAGTTGTTCATCAACTCGGCGAGTCAAGGATAGAACTTGTTCATCAGATGAAGGTGAACTCGACGAGTCGTTCATCAACTCGGCGAGTCGGATGAGTTTCATGCGATGTTCATGTGAGGGAGGAAGTCATCGAGTTGACGGCCCAACTCGACGAGTCGGGTCATGGATAAGGACGAGTAAAGGGTGAGGGACTCGGCGAGTTGACGGCCCAACTCGGCGAGTCGGGTCAACTTGAAGTTGATTTTGACTAGACTTGGGTTGACCCTGTTTAGGGTTGTACTTGCTGTGTGTTGACTTGAAGGTCGTCGTGTAGGGATCGAGGAGTCGAAGGGAGTCGACTTGTGCGCCGAGGATAATTCAAACATTGCATGACATTGAGGTGAGTTACCTTCCAGTAGCGGTGGGTCTAGGGCCACAATGCCGACCCACCAATAGGAGTTGGTGTAGATGATTGTCTTTGTGATAATTGTCTATGTTTGCTACTACCTGATATGTTTATGTGCTAGAATGATATGTTATATGTGATAGTGGTAGTAGGGGGAGATTAGTCCCCAAGTTCGGTCGTTAGGACCGACGGGTAGGTCGGGCACCCCAGAATTGCCTGACAGTATGTTCATGCTATGATATTATGTGGTAGTAGTAGGAGGTGAAATAGTCCTCGGATGTCGGGTGAAATAGACCGACGGGTAAGTCAAGCACCCCAGAATGGCTTGAACTGGGTAGTCAGGCACCCCAGAATTGCCTGGCAGTGTATGTGTGTTATATGGTAGTGGTAGGGGGTGAAATAGTCCCCGGTAGTCGGGTGAAATAGACCGACGGGTAAGTCAAGCACCCCAGAATGGCTTGACCTAGGTTCGTCAAGCACCCCGGAATGGCTTGACCTGGGTTCGTCAGGCAACCCAGAATTGTCTGACAGTATGTTATAGCATGGTGTGTGGTACGATAGGGGAACTCACTAAGCTTCGTGCTTACGGTTTACAGTTTTGGTTTCAGGTACCTCTTCAGCGAAGGGGAAAGATCTGGCGCGGTAGCGGCACATCATACACACACGCATTGATTTTCCGCACTTGAGATATTCTGGGATTGTACTCTGACATGTTGCTATTATATGTTTTGGGTTTTCAGACATGATACATTGATTCACAAAATGATATATTGTTACGCAGTTTTCTTATGAATGTTTTATAATCTGTTAATTAAAATGAAATTTTTTTTGGACTCGAAATTTGGGATGTTACAAGTTGGTATCAGAGCCCTGGTTTGAGGGATTCAGACACACCTTCGGGGTGTTTGAACTCAAATCAAGGGATTTAAAAGATTTTTACATGAAAAAAAAATGGTTTTCTAAAAGCTAAGTTAAAAGAGTTTGGATAAAGAACGAAGTGTGTGATGTGCGCGACCGGCCGAGCTCAAGTAAGTATTCCCCAAAGTACCCATACAAGTTTATATTATGTTTATCAGTTTCAGTGGAACAACATGTTAGAATAGGACTAAGGATCTAGGAATGATGCCTTATGTGCCTGCTTTATGTGCTTCAGCTTATGAGAATTGCATGTTAGTATTGAGTAGACAGTAATAGGATAGCCTGTTTAGGTTATGCCTGGTAGTATGAGCTCAACATTGTATGCTAGTAAAGTTTTCTGTTCTGAGGATAGGATTGCTTGAGATCGATCCCTTTGGTCTGAATGCTGCTTGCTTTGTGCTTTGTGGGACTTTTAGTGATGGGAGTTAGCTGTTAGGTGGACACGTTAAGTCACATGTGATAAGGGTTGGATAATCTTAGAGGATTGGATTTGTCCCTATTGCGCAGCTCTTGTTTGAGTCTAACCGTTGTAGGGACGAGTCTTTTACTCGAAGGATTATCTGAGCCTCGTTACATATGATGGTATTCAGGTAATGGCTAATTGGCATTACAAGGAGGCCTTCAGCAGCTGAGGACCGGTTTGGGTAGTGTCAGAGAGTTTCCCTAGGGTAAGCCTAGGATGAGAGTAGTAGAGATCAGTAACAGTAGTAGTGACTTGGTGGAGTCAAGGCGGTTCTTGAGGAAAGTACGGATAGATGTGAAAGGTAGTATGGGCTCGTACTACTGAAAGCAGAGGATCCGTACTTGAATCAAGAAAGGATGAGGCAAGACCAAGGAGCTCGTGATGGATGTGATCCCTCTAGATGTATCAGTAGCACTGACGGTTGTCATTATGTATTGCATAATGGTGGTACTACGTCCGAGGCCAGCAGTTGGCAGTTCAGGGGAGGGATCGGGTTCGGGCTCAGGTTCCGAACCAGCGGATGAGAGGCTACGCGAGTTTATCGCGTCCGAGATCACTAGAGGCATCCTTGATGCGACCCCAGTCATCTTTGGGTCGATCAAGGAAGGGATTGCCGAGCTGATGGAGGATCGCCTCCGGGCGTTCAGAAGCGACATGGCGACCAGCCAGTCGGGATCACGCACACTGTCCTTTAAGGGCTTCAGGGGCAGTGGTGCGCCGGATTTCCATGGGGCGAAGGACCCCATTGTGGCCAGACGGTGGATTGCAGACATTGAGTCTGCACAGTTGACCAGCTTCTGCCCTGAGGGGTCGAAGGTGAGATATGCAGCAGGATGCTCGAGAGATAGGGCCAGGGATTGGTGGGAGTCGGTTGGTGACTCTCTGGGAGCCCCGACGGTTGAGGCTATGACATGGCCGGACTTTGTGACTCGGTTCAAAGAGGAGTTTGCACCTGCAGTGGAGCTCCAACAGTTGGCGAGGGAGTTCTTAGATATGAGACAGACTACGGAGACTGTGGCGGAGATCACCGCCAAGTTTCGGGAGAGGGCGTTGCTAGTGGCCCAGTATGCGGGAGATGAGGATATGAGGAGGACCCGCTACCATGACATGCTGCGAGCCGACATTCGGGAGCATGTTAGTTTTTCAGCTTGCCCTACCCTAGATCCCATGATTGCCAGGGCAAGGGAAAGGGAGATTGATCTGGAGCACATCCGGAAGAGGAAGGTAGAGGAGGGGCAGGTGACTGGGGCTTCGGGGAAGAAGCCCAAGGGACCAGACGGTAGGCCGAAAGGCCAGCCAGGACAGGGCCGCTGCAGGAAGTGCGGCAGGCAGCACGAGGGAGCATGTAGGTTGGGATTGTCGGGCTGCTACAAGTGCGGCAAGACGGGACACTTCAGCAGGGATTGTACTGCCCCTACACCCACTATTCATACATCTGAGTTGCTATGTTTCCACTGCAACCAGAGGGGCCACAAGAAGGCCAGTTGCCCCCAGTTGTCAGTAGCAGCGCCAGTGAAGGCGCCAGCTCCAGCTACCCTGCGAATTACTAATGGCCGGCAGGGCAAGGCGGAGGCTCCAGTGGTGAGGAGTCGGGCTTTTCAGTTGACTACTGAGGAGGCACGCGCCGCACCCGATGTAGTGACGGCTATGATTCTTTCCCTCTGATTTATTTATATGATGTTTATGATATTGATATGTTCTCTGTTTAGGATCGTTCCATGTGAACGGTATCCAAGTTCAGGTGTTGTTTGATTCGGGTGCTACCCGATCGTTTGTTTCTCTTGCACTCAGCAAGAGATTTCTCGAGTCTTCAGGCATGTTGGATTGCCCTCTAGAGGTAGAGATTGTCGATGATCGATCGGTGCGAGCATCAGCGGTATTCCAAGATTGTGTGCTGAGATTATTCGAGGAGCGTTACCTGGTAGACTTGGTTCCCATACATTTGCGGGGGAACAAGGTTATTATCGGCATGGATTGGCTAAGCCCCAATGGGGCGGTGATCGACTGCGCGCAACAGTTGGTGCGGATCAGGACCCCAAGTTGGGGAGAACTGGTGATTCAGGGCGAGAGGCCACGGCATGGACCCACATTGTGTTCAGCAGCGAGAGCGAGGCGCTATCTTCAGCAGGGTTGCGCCGGGTATGTCGCCTATGTTATGGACACCCGAGAGGCGGGTAAGACGTCAGTGAGCGATGTTCCAGTGGTACAAGACTACGCAGATGTGTTCCCGGAGGAGCTTCCTGGGATTCCCCCGGAGCGTCAGGTGGAGTTCAGGATCGATTTGGTTCCTGGTGCGGCCCCGATTGCAAAGGCGTCGTATCGGTTGACTCCTCCAGAGATGCAGGAGTTGTCTACGCAGCTGCAGGAGCTGCTAGACAAGGGATTTATCAGGCCGAGTAGTTCGCCTTGGGGAGCCCCGATCCTGTTTGTCAAGAAGAAGGATGGGTCGCACCGTATGTGTATAGACTACCGGGAGCTGAATAAGGTGATGGTGAAGAACCGTTACCCACTCCCGAGGATTGACGACCTCTTTGACCAGCTGCAGGGAGCATCTTGGTTTTCCAAGATTGATTTGCGCTCAGGTTACCATCAGATGAGGGTCAGAGAGGAGGATGTGCAGAAGACAACGTTTCGGACTCGCTACGGTCATTACGAGTTCGTGGTGATGCCCTTCGGGCTCACCAATGCTCCTGCCGCGTTCATGGATCTCATGAACCGCGTATGTAGACCGATGCTGGATCGGTCAGTGATAGTATTTATCGACGACATCTTGGTCTATTCCAAGGCGCAGGAGCAGCATGAGGAGCATCTGCGAGTAGTTTTGGATACTCTGAGGAGGGAGAGCTTGTACGCCAAGTTCTCCAAGTGTGAGTTCTGGTTGCGCGAGGTGCAGTTTCTTGGGCACCTTGTCAATCAGAACGGGATTCTGGTCGACCCGGCCAAGGTAGAGGCCATGATGAGATGGGAGGTTCCGAAGTCTCCATCTGAGATTCGGAGTTTCCTGGGATTAGCCGGCTACTATCGGAGATTCATCCAGGATTTCTCCAAGATAGTCGTGCCCTTGACTCGGCTTACGAAGAAGGTCGTAGTCTTCCGTTGGGGGCCTGAGCAGCAGGCCGCTTTCGAGACCCTGAGGCAGAGATTGTGTGAGGCGCCGATCTTGGCCCTGCCAGAGGGCGTAGAGGATTTTGTGGTATACTGCGACGCGTCTATTTCGGGTTTAGGCGCGGTTTTGATGCAGAGAGGGCACGTTATTGCCTACACTTCGAGGCAGCTGAAGCCTCACGAGGCGAATTACCCGACGCATGATTTGGAGCTGGGGGCTGTTGTATTCGCCCTCAAGATTTGGCGTCATTACCTCTATGGGGTTCGTTGTACCATTTACACGGACCACAAGAGCCTGAGGTATCTCATGGATCAGCCGAATCTGAACATGAGGCAGCGTCAGTGGTTAGACGTGGTAAAGGATTATGACTGCGAAATCCTCTACCACCCGGGGAAGGCCAACGTGGTGGCCGATGCGCTTAGCCGTAAGGCGGCGTCGATCAGAGATATCTGCATGCGGATGACAGTAGTGACCTCGTTATTGGAGCAGATCCGAGAGGCCCAGTAGGAGGCTATGAAGAAGGAACATCGGAAGAGTGAGCATATAGTGGGTCAGGTTTCCCCCTTCGACTATGACAGCAGGGGATTATTGACATTACACCGCAGGGTGTGGGTTCCATACCTCTGAGGCGTGCGCCAGGTTCTGATGGAGGAGGCGCACAAATCTCGATTCTCCATTCATCCCGGAGCGACGAAGATGTACAGGGATCTTCGTCTTGATTACTGGTGGCCCTGCATGAAGCGGGATGTAGCATGGTATGTGGAGCGGTGCTTGACCTGCAGGAAGGTCAAGGCCGAGCACCAGAGGCCACACGGCAAGATGCAACCATTGGATATCCCGCTGTGGAAATGGGAGGATATTACGATGGATTTCATCACCAAGCTTCCCAGGACCGCGCGGGGGGTGGATTCGATTTTGGTCATCGTCGATCGATTGACCAAGAGCGCTCATTTTATTCCGATTCAGGAGAGCATCTCGGCCGAGAAGCTGGCCGACATTTATATCAGAGAGGTGGTGGCGCGACACGGGGTGCCAGTGTCGGTAATTTCGGACAGAGACGTTCGGTTTACTTCCAGGTTTTGGAAGAAGTTTCACGACGAGCTGGGTACTCGTCTGCATTTTAGCACCGCCTTTCACCCGCAGACAGATGGTCAGAGCGAGCGGACCATCCAGACGCTAGAGGATATGCTGCGGGCATGTGTTTTAGACTTCGGAGGTAGCTGGGATACCTACCTTCCGTTGGCGGAGTTCTCGTATAATAATAGCTATCATGCGAGTATTGACCGTCCTCCCTTCGAGATGTTATACGGGAGGAAGTGCAGAACCCCGATATATTGGGGTGAGGTGGGCCAGAGGGTCATGGGGAGCACCGAAGTGGTGCTCAAGACGACAGAGAGGATTCAGCAGGTTCGGAGCAGACTTCAGACTGCTCAGAGTCGGCAGAAAAGTTATGCCGACAAGCGCCGATCGGACCTGGAGTTTCAGGTCGGGGATATGGTTCTCCTGAAGGTGTCGCCATGGAAGGGCGTCATCCGATTCAGGAAACGGGGCAAGTTGGGTCCCAGGTATATTGGACCCTTCAGGGTGATAGCCCGGGTGGGCAAGGTGGCATATAGGTTGGATTTGCCAGCCGAACTCAGCCAGATCCACAACACTTTCCATGTCTCTCAGCTGCGGAAGTGCCTGGTGGACGACTCAACAGTGGTACCCTTAGAGGACATTCAGGTCGATGACAGCCTGAATTATATTGAGCGGCCAGTGGCGATCCTCGACCGGAAATCGAAGGATCTAAGGAACAAGAGGGTGGAGCTCGTGAAGGTCCAGTGGCAGCACCGGAAGGGCTCGGAATGGACTTGGGAGCCGGTGGATGAGATGATGGAGCATTACCCAGAGCTGTTCCAGGATCGAGCAGCAGACTTCGAGGACGAAGTCTGAAATAAGTGGGGGAGATTTGTAGCACCTGGTTCTTGGTGTGTATTTTTATTTAAGTATTTTTTTCATTTTTGCCCTTGGACTCGGCGAGTTGAAGGACCAACTCGCCGAGTAGAAGCGGGATGAGGCGCGGGATTTAAGTGATGGACTCGTCGAGTCGGGTCCCAGACTCGACGAGTAGACTCTGACTGGACAAAAACCGTAATTCGAGGGTTTGCACCCTATTTAAACAATGTTATGTCGGCCACAACGTCCCTTATACTCCCAGAACACCTCTCATTGAAACCCTAGCCGTTATTGAAGCAATCTAAGCCTTGTTGGTGGATTTTGGTGCTTGTGGTCTTAAGAAGGAAGGAGAAAGGCTTGAGGAAGCAAGTAAAGACCAAGGGAACCCGAGTTTGTGCACCTTCTACAGTTCATTGAAGGTAAAAAGCTGTAACCTTGCTCTTTCATTTGTTAGATCCCTTTTTGGGGAGATTTAGGGCTTTTATAAGCCACTTTTGATGGCCAACCATAATTACAAACATGGTTGGGGGTTAGAGCTTCTGAATCACGTCATTAAAGGAGTCACAAGGCAGTTGGGGACTACTTTTGCACCCATGAAAGGCCCCATGCATCTTAAGAGCTTGTTTTATGTCTTTTTGAGCTCAAAGTCCCATGCAAGCACGTAAAGTTTGTAACTTTACGTGCTAGATCGATTATAGAAGCTTGGATCTATCTTTTGATCAAAGGTTGTACATCAGAAATCAAGGATTTAGAGTGTGGACATGACTGACTCGGCGAGTCCGTTCTTGGGACTCGACGAGTCCGAGGCTTTGAGCCCCATATTTGTTGAGAGTCAAAGGAACCCAGTTGAGTGTTAGAAGGGTTGTAATCAGACAGGAAGAGTTACCCAATGTATTGGACGTGATTTTAGACCTAGAGTTCATGGGACTCGACGAGTGCTAGAACAGACTCGGTGAGTCCAAGGCAATCTTCTTAAGGATGAAGATGAACTCGACGAGTTGTTCATCAACTCGGCGAGTCGAGGACAGAACTTGTTCATCAGATGAAGGTGAACTCGACGAGTTGTTCATCAACTCGGCGAGTCGGATGACTTTCATGCGATGTTCATGTGAGGGAGGAACTCGTCGAGTTGACGGCCCAACTCGACGAGTCGGGTCATGGATAAGGACGAGTAAAGGGTGAGGGACTCGGCGAGTTGACGGCCCAACTCGGCGAGTCGGGTCAACTTGAAGTTGATTTTGACTAGACTTGGACTGACCCTGTTTAGGGTTGTACTTGCTATGTGTTGACTTGAAGGTCGTCGTTTAGGGATCGAGGAGTCGAAGGGAGTCGACTTGTGCGCCGAGGATAATTCAAACATTGCACGACATTGAGGTGAGTTACCTTCCAGTAGCGGTGGGTCTACGGCCACAATGCCGGCCCACCAGTAGGAGTTGGTGTAGATGATTGTCTTTGTGATAATTGTCTATGTTTGCTATGTTTGCTACTACCTGATATGTTTATGTGCTAGAATGATATGTTATATGTGATAGTGGTAGTAGGGGGAGATTAGTCCCCAAGTTCGGTCGTTAGGACCGACGGGTAGGTCGGGCACCCCAGAATTGCCTGACAGTATGTTCATGCTATGATATTATGTGGTAGTAGTAGGAGGTGAAATAGTCCTCGGATGTCGGGTGAAATAGACCGACGGGTAAGTCAAGCACCCCAGAATGGCTTGACCTGGGTAGTCAGGCACCCCAGAATTGCCTGGCAGTGTATGTGTGTTATATGGTAGTGGTAGGGGGTGAAATAGTCCCCGATAGTCAGGTGAAATAGACCGACGGGTAAGCCAAACACCCCAGAATGGCATGACCTGGGTTCGTCAAGCACCCCAGAATGGCTTGACCTGGGTAGTCAGGCACCCCAGAATTGCCCGACAGTATGTTATAGCATGGTGTGTGGTACGATGGGGGAACTCACTAAGCTTCGTGCTTACGGTTTACAGTTTTAGTTTCAGGTACCTCTTCAGCGAAGGGGAAAGAGCTGGCGCGGTAGCGGCACATCATACACACACGCATTGATTTTCCGCACTTGAGATATTCTGGGATTGTACTCTGACATGTTGCTATTATATGTTTTGGGTTTTCAGACATGATACATTGATTCACAAAATGATATATTGTTACGCAGTTTTCTTATGAATGTTTTATAATCTGTTAATTAAAATGAAATTTTTTTTGGACTCGAAATTTGGGATGTTACACTAGATCTACCAAAGGTACCTTCAACATCACGAAACCTGCCTAAATTCAATGTAATATTTAAAACGTCATCACCTTTAAAAGTCTTTTCAAACATTTCAAGAACGCCTTGAAACACCTCATTCTTCTTACAAAGATTTGCATGATCATATTGAAAAACGGGATTCAACCAATAAGCCGCACAATAAATACTTTTTCTTAACATCCTATCCCAACGACTATCAATTATGTTAGTGTAAGGCCTATATAATTCCTTCTTCTTATTAAACAATTCCTTAATCCCTCTTCTTGCCCGACGCATTCCCTTGTAAACATAACCAATTGCAGGTTTTTCATCCGAATCACACAACCATAAAAGCTTTAACAAAGGAGTAATTACTTTCACTGTAATCAAACAATTCTTCCAAAAGATTTCATTCAAGACAATCTGTTTACATTCAACCGCATTTCCCACTTTCAACATCTTCTTAAACTCATTAGATATGACCATTGCTTGTAAATCTTCTTTATGGTCATACAAACTTTGCAATGCAATGAACACGGTACCAAACCGAGTAGCACCTGGACGGATAATTTCTTTCCAACCGAGTCTTTTTCTTAACCAATTCAAGGGCCACTTATGATTATAAACAAAAACAGTAACCCTCGATGCAAGATTGATCAAGCTTTTCACATCATCCAATTCTGAAAGATCCTTTAATACATGATTAAGACAATGCGCTGCACATGGATACCAAGTAATAGAAGGATATCTTTCACATAACTTAGTACCAACAAGCTTGTAATTAGCAGCATTATCAGTTACCATTTGCACCACATTTTTTTCTCCTACCAATTCAACAATCTCAGCAAACAAATTACACAAATTTGTAGCATTGCTCTCTATATCAGATGCATCAACAAATTTAAGAAATGATATCCCTTTCGGACAATAAACCAAGAAATTAATCAAATGTCGTTGTGAAACATCCCTCCACCCATCACTCATAATTGTGCAACCAGTATCAACCCATTGACTTCTTAACGAATCAATTATCAATGAAACTGAGTTTTTTGCATCTGTCAATAAATTAACCCCCAGAGCATGATAATTAGGTGCTTTGTACCCATAACCAATACTTGCTATTTTATCTACCATAATTTGAAAAAAGGAGAGTTGCAAGCATTCATAGGTATACATGCATCATAAAACCACATAGCAATAGTTAAATCCGCATCATGTATTTTTGCCTTACTTTGCATTGCAGATTTGATAGTGGGTTGGGAAGGATCATTTATACCTTTCGTAAAAAATGGATGCAAGTTTGAAGTAGATTTCCTTTTTCCCTTTTTCACAGTTGACATTTCTGCTTCCTCCATCTCTTCATCATCATCCAAGATAGTAACACTAGTGGTACGTTTTTCTTTTTCTTTTTGGGCAGCCTCTTTCAATTTCCCTTGCATAGTAAACTGCACTTCTGGACTAACTTTTGGGCATGCTACTACCTCACCTTTAATACCAGCAAGATGTTTCTTAACCCTGTTTATTCCACCACCACCTATAACTTTTTGACAAAAATTACATATCCATGCCTTTTCCCCCTTCTCATCAACGACTTGAGTAACATGTTCCCATGCTATATCCGTCTTTGTTCGTACGTACATTTGATTGAACCGAAGAATGGGATTGAGCTTGAGATTGTGCTTGCAATGGTTCTTCTTCCCTTGATTCCATATTTAACTGCATTGAAAAGTAATGTTATAATCAATAAACATATGTCAATTGGATCCTAATTACATAATCTACACAATCAAAACCTTGAAACAATGATCAATTAACAATAAATGAGCTATAAACTAACCAAATCTGTCACAATCAAAACCTTGAAACAATGATCAATTAACAATAAATGAACTGTAAACTAACCAAATCTATCACATGTTTCAAAAGAAAACAGGTTTCATAAGAAAAGCTAATCAGAAGCTATAGAAGAAAAGAACCTGATTTCACAGTCAATTGGAGAAGAAAAGAAAATTGGAGAAGAAAAGAAAACAAATCTATCACCTGATTTCACAGTCAAAAGAAAACTGATTTCATAATAACAGCTAATCAAAATTGGATGATTGGACGGATTGGAGTAAGTGGATTAGTAATAGAGGGGGAATTGGGAATTCGATGGAGAAGGAATAGGAACATCGGTTCGCTGTTTTGCAGGAAAAAAAGAAACAGGAAAAGTCGTTGTTTTGCAGGGAAAAGAAGAAACAGGAAAACTCACCTGGAGAAGAGAAGAGTCGAGTTTCTTTCTTCAGCTCGCTGCTGATGTAGCTGTTGATGTCGCTGCTTTCTTTCTTCTTCAGCTCGTTGCTTTCGTTTCCCAGAGAAGAGAAGAGCCGACTTTGTTTTGCCTGGAGCGATCTCACTTAATTATCCAAGCCCTAATAAACAGGCCAATCCGGTTTTTACCGGTTCAAAATACCCGGTTCAACGGCGGTTCAAGTTCAACCCGGCCGGTTCGATCCGGTCGGTATTTTTACAAAAACCTGTTCTAATTTGACCCGTTTTCTATTTGGGTCACGGTCCAACCGGTTGAACCGGTCGGGACGACCCGGGTTTTAAAACATTGGTTCTGACGACCCCTTCGGTATCTTTCAACCGGTAACCGGGACTAATCCCCCTACTACCACTATCACATATATCACAACATGCTAATCGCATAAAACATATCAGGTAGTAGCAAACCTATATAATTATCACAAAGACAATCATCTATCAACCAACTCCTACTAGTGGGCCGACATTGTGGCCGTAGACCCACTTCTACCGGAAGGTAACTCACCTCAATGTCGTGAAGTGTCTGAACTGTTCTCGTTGCCGGGATCAACTCCTCTCAATCCCTACATGTAACAACCTTCCTTAATTTACCATTACATACCCTTAACCCTTACAAGGGTTACTCAAGTCCAAGTCAAAGTCAAGGTCAAGACCTTGGTCAAAGTCAACTTTGGTCAAAGTCAACATCTGGTTGGCTAGACTCGCTGAGTTGGTCCACCAACTCGTCGAGTTCCCACGTCCCCAAAATGCTACAACCCCGTCCCTACTCGTCGAGTCTAGCAAAAGCTCGGCGAGTTCTCCTTCAATAAAACATCGGTACCTTCTTTAACTGACTCGCCGAGTTCATCCTTGAACTCGTCGAGTTCATCTTCATCCGTAAGAAGGTGTTTAGTCTATGACTCGCCGAGTTCTCCTTGAACTCGTCGAGTCCGTCTTCATGTGGTTGGGACATTGCCCTGAACTCGTCGAGTTCCTCCTTGAACTCGCCGAGTCCTTCGATCTTCAAGTCCATAACAAACCCCAACAGGCTGAGTTTTCCTTCAACCCAACCAAAGACCATCTCCAGAAGGCGTTTGGGGGAAACTGCGACCCGACTCGCCGAGTCCCTTTTTGTCCAAAACTATACAGTCAATTTTAATCGGTCTTAATGCATCCAAACCATAGTTCTGACCTCCTAGGGTCCATATTATACGTAAAGTTCCAATCTTGACGTCCATGCATGAGGTATTTGGCCTAAATGGCTCTAGAATGAAGTCTACAAGATGCATGGGGTGCTTATGGCAATAAAGTTGGCACCTTTATGCCATAATAACCCCCAATGGTTCCAGATCTGAAGCTATACCCTCAATGAACCACAAAATTCCGAGTATGGCACCTCTAAGGCTTAGAAAAGGTAGAAATGAACCCTAACTAGAGATCTAAGAGATAAATTGTCAAGGTTTCAACTTTATACCTCAAGTGAGCTGGAAATGGGGCACAACCTCTGGATCTACTAGCTTTGACTTGAACTTCCAAGCTCCTTCTTCCTTCTCAAGCTTCACAATCACCACAAGCACACAAAAATGGCTCAAGAACACTCAAACAAGGTTAAGGTTTTGATTTATGGTTTCTCTGAGTTGGGAGGGACGATGGAGGCTGGGTTGAGACAAGATAAGTTGTTTAAATAGGGTGCAAACCCTAAATATTAGGGTTTTTTCCAGACATCCCTACTCGTCGAGTCGGTCTCCCGACTCGTCGAGTAGGTCACTTATCCTCCCGATCAAAAGTCGAGTCTAGTCGACGAGTTGGGCCTTCAACTCGCCGAGTCCCAGTGCAAAACATGAAATTACTTGAATTTAAATATGTACCAGGAACCGGGCATTACAAATCTCCCCCACTTATTCTAGACTTTGTCCTCGAAGTCTGCTACTGCATCTGGAAAAAGCTCGGGGTAGTGCTCCCGCATCTCGTCCTCCGACTCCCAAGTCCATTCCGAGCCCTTGCGGTGCTGCCATTGCACCTTCACCAACTCCACCCTCTTGTTCCTCAGATCCTTCGACTTCCTGTCGAGGATAGCTACTGGTCGCTCAATGTAGTTCAGGCTGTCATCCACCTGAATATCCTCCAAAGGTACCACTGTAGAGTCGTCTACCAGACACTTCCGCAGCTGGGAGACGTGAAAGGTACTATGAATCTGGCTAAGTTCGGCTGGCAGATCCAACCTATACGCGGGTTGAAACTCTAAAAGGGACAATATACCTGGGGCCCAACTTGCCCCGCTTCCTGAACCGGATGACACCTTTCCAAGGTGACACCTTCAGGAGGACCATATCCCCGACCTGGAATTCCAGGTCCGAACGACGCTTGTCGGCATAAATTTTATGCCGACTCTGAGCAGTCTGAAGCCTGCTTCTGACCTGCTGGATCCTCTCCGTAGTCTTGAGTACCACTTCGGTACTCCCCATGACTCTCTGACCAACCTCACCCCAGCAAATCGGGGTCCTGCATTTCCTCCCGTATAACATCTCGAAGGGAGGACGATCGATACTCGCGTGGTAGCTGTTGTTGTAAGAGAACTCAGCTAATGGAAGATAGGTATCCCAGCTACCACCGAAGTCTAAAACGCATGCCCGTAGCATATCCTCCATAGTCTGGATGGTCCGCTCACTCTGACCATCCGTCTACGGGTGAAAACCGGTGCTAAAGTGCAGACGAGTACCAAACTCGTCGTGGAATTTCTTCTAGAATCTGGAAGTGAACCGCACATCTCTGTCAGAAATCACGGAGACTGGCACTCCGTGTCGAGCTACAACCTCTCGGATGTAGATATCGGCCAGCTTCTCGGCCGAGATGCTCTCCTGGATCGGTATGAAATGGGCACTCTTGATCAACCGATCCATGATGACCCAAATCGAATCTACTCCCCGCGCAGTCCTGGGAAGCTTGGTGATGAAATCCATGGTAATATCTTCCCATTTCCACATGGGGATGTCCAACGGCTGCGTCTTGCCGTGAGGCCTCTGGTGTTCAGCCTTGACCTTCCTGTAGGTCAGGCACCTCTCGACGTACCAGGCTATATCCTGCTTCATGCAAGACCACCAGTAATCATGACGAAGATCTCTGTACATCTTCGTCGCCCCGGGATGAATCGAAAATCGGGATTTGTGCGCATCCTCCATCAAAACCTGGCGCACCCCTCCATGATATGGAACCCACACCCTACGATGTAGTTTCAACAACCCACGACTATCATAGTCGAAGGAGGAAACCTGCCCTACAATATGCTCGCTCTTCCGATGTTCCTCCTTCATAGCCTCCTGCTGGGCCTCCCGGATCTGCTCCAGAAGCGGAGTCACCACTGTCATCCGCAAGCAAACGTCTCTGATCGGGACAGACTTGCGTCTAAGAGCATCGACCACCACATTGGCCTTCCCCGGGTGGTAGAGGATCTCACAATCGTAATCCTTCACCACATCTAGCCACCGACGCTGCCTCATGTTCAGATTCGGCTGATCCATGAGGTACCTCAGACTCTTGTGATTCGTGTAAATGGTACAACGGACCCCATAGAGGTAATGTCGTCATATCTTGAGGGCGAAGACAACCGCCCCCAACTCCAAATTGTACATCGGGTAGTTCGCCTCGTGAGGCTTCAGCTGCCTCGAAGCGTAAGCGATAACATGCCCTCTCTGCATCAATACTGCGCCCAAACCTGAAATGGACGCATCACAGTATACTTCAAAATCCTCCACGCCCTCTGGCAGGGTGAGAATCGGCGCCTCGCATAATCTCTGTCTCAAGGTCTCAAATATTGCCTGCTGCTCAGGCCCCCAGCGAAAAACAACGGCTTTCTTCGTCAGCCGGGTCAGGGGTATGACTATCTTGGAGAAGTCCTGAATGAATCTCCGGTAATAGCCTACTAATCCCAGGAAACTCTGAATCTCAGATGGAGACTTCGGAACCTCCCATCTCATCACGGCCTCCACTTTCTCCGGGTCAACCAAAATACTATTATGGTTGACAAGGTGCCCAAGGAACTGCACCTCGCGCAACTAGAACTCACACTTGGAGAACTTGACGTACAAGCTCTCCCTCCGCAAGGTATCCAGAACCTCCCGCAAGTGCTCCTAGTGCTGCTCCTGCGTCTTGGAATAAACCAAGATGTCATCAATGAAAACTATTACAGACCGATCCAACATCGGTCTGCATACGCGGTTCATGAGGTCCATGAACGCGACATGAGCATTGGTGAGCCCGAAGGGCATCACCACGTACTCATAGTGGCCATAGCGAGTCCGGAATGCAGTCTTCTGTACATCCTCGTCTCTGACCCTTATCTGATGGTAGCCTGAATGTAAATCAATCTTGGAAAACCAAGATGCCCCCTGTAGCTGGTCAAAGAGATCATCAATCCTCGGGAGTGGGTAACGGTTCTTCACCGTTACCTTGTTCAGCTCCCGATAATCTATACACATCTGATGCGACCTGTCCTTCTTCTTCACGAACAGAATCGGGGATCCCCAGGGTGAACTGCTCGTTCTGATGAATCCCTTGTCTAACAGCTCCTGCAGCTGTGTAGACAACTCCTGTATCTCAGGAGGAGCCAACCGATACGGTGCCTTGGCTATCGGGGCCGCACCAGGAACCAGGTCGATCCTAAACTCCACCTGTCTCTCCGAAGGTATCCCAGGAAACTCCTCTGGAAACACATCCGGATACTCTCGCACCACCGGCACATCACTCACAGTCGCCTTACCCTCCTCCCGGGTATCCATGACGTAGGCGACATATTCGGCGCAACCCTGCTGAAGGTAGCGCCTAGCCTTCGCTGTTGAGCATAAGGCTGGTCCACGTTGTGGCCTCTCGCCCTGAATCACCAGCTCTCCCCCACTTGGGGTATTGACACGTACCAACTGTTGTGCGCAGTCAATCACAGCCCCATTAGGATTCAACCAGTCCATACCGATGATGACCTTGTTCCCACGCAAAGGTATGGGAACCAAGTCTACCAAGTAGCGCTCCTCGAACAACCTCAAAACACAATCTCTAAAAACCTCTGATGCTCGACTAATTGGTCGTCAGTAATCTCGACCTCTAGAGGGCAATCCAACATGCCCGAAGACTCAGAGAACCTCTTGCTAAGTGCAAGAGAGACAAACGATCGGGTAGCACCCGAGTCGAACAACACCTGAACTGGAATACCGTTCACATGGAACGATCATAAACAAAACACATAACATGGCACATGAATATCATAAACAACATATAATGAAAGCTAGGGAGAAGAAATCATACCTGTCACCACATCGGGTGCGGCGCGTGCCTCCTCGGTAGTCAACTGGAAGGCTCGACTCCTCACCACTGGAGCCTCTGATTTTCCCTGCCGACCATCCGTGAGCCGCAGGGTCGCTGGAGCTGGCGCCGTCACTGGCGCTGCTGCTGTTAATCTCGGGCAGTTGGCCTTTTTATAGCCCTTCTGATTGCAATGAAAGCAAATCAGGTATGATGTCTGAAAGGTGGGGGTAGGGGCAGTACAATCCCTACCAAAATGCCCAGTCTTGCCGCACTTATAGCAGCCTGATCCCGACCCAGTTCGGCAAACCCCCTCATGTGACCTGCCACATTTCCCACAGCGGCCCCAGCCCTGCTGGCCATTCGACCTAGATTCGAATCCCTTGGGACTCTTCCCCGAAGCCCCAGTAACTTGTCCCTCATCCGCCTTCCTCTTCCTGATGGGCTCCAAGTCTATATCCCTCTCCCTCGCCCTGACAATCATGGAATCCAGGGTCGTGCATGCCGAGTAGCTGACATGCTCTCGGATATCAGCCCTCAACATATCATGATAGCAGGTCCTCCGCATCTCCTCATCTCCCGCATACTGAGGCACCAACAAGGCCCTCTCCCGAAACTTGGTTGTAATCTCCGCCACTGTTTCTGTAGTCTGTCTCATGTCCAGAAACTCCATGGCCAACTGCTGAAGCTCCACAGCCGGCGCGAACTCAGCCCTAAACCTGGTCACAAAGTCTTACCAGGTCATAGCCTCAAGGACTGAGGCTCCTAAGGAATCACCAACTGACTCCCACCAATCCCTAGCCCTGTCCCTCAAACAACCTGCAGCATATCGAACCTGCGACTCCTAAGGGAGAAGGTCGGCAACTGTACAGACTCGATGTCTGCAATCCATCTCCTGGTCGCGATGGGGTCCTTCGCCCCATGGAAATCCGGTGCACCACTACCCCTGAAGTCCTTAAAGGACAGTGTGCGCGACCATGACTGGCTAGCCGCGCAGTCACTCCTAAACGCCCTAAGGCGATCCTCCATCAGCTCAATGATCCCCTCCTTGATCGACCCGAAAATCACCGGGGTCGACTCAAGGATGCCTCTAGTGATCTCAGAAGCAATGAACTCACGTAGTCCCTCATCAACTGGCTCGACACCTGATCCCGAACCTGATCCTGAACCAGATCCTGACCCTGAACCTCCTCCTCCTCTGTGTCGTGTAATCATCACCATTCTGAAACAAAACACATAATCATCAGGGTCGTACATAACCTCGAGAGGTCTCACATACTACAAGTTTCCTGGTTCTATCTCGGCCCTCCTTGACTTGAGTACGGATCCTCTGCTTTCAGTAGTACGGGCCCATACTACCTTGCACATCTATCCGTACTTCCCTCAAGGATTGCCTTGACTTCACCAAGTCCCTTCCACCACTACTGCTCGCTGCACTGATCTCGTCCTAGGCTTACCCTAGGGTAACTCTCCGACCTACTCTCCGCCATCAGCTGCATACGGAATCCCTGCTACCCTTACCTAACTAGCTTGCGAATACCATAACATATCACTAAGACCAGATAATTCTTCGAATGAGAGGTCCTACCCTACAACGGTTGGACTCAAACAAGAGCTGCGAAATAGGGCTAGACCTAACCTTTTGAAATTATTTAGTCCTTGCAATATGTAACTTAACATATTCGTTTACTAGTTAGTTAAAGATAACTAGAACTCCTAAAAGCACAAAGCAAGCAGTATTCGAGCATTGAGTAACCATACCAAGCATGTTCTATTCAGGCCATCATATTACTGACTAATCAGTTCTAGCATATAACTCAATAGGCACATATAATAGGAACATAAGGCATCTTCCTAGATCCTTAGCCCTAATCTAGCATGCAGTTCTTATACACATATAACAGGCATACAAGGCATCCTTCCTAGATCCTTAGCCCTAATCTAGCATGCAGTTCTCATCATCATATCAAATCATAACATAACATGTATGGGTATCTTGAGAAAACTTACTTGAGCTTGGCCGGTCGCACGCATCACACAACTTGTTCTTTCTCAAAACCTTTTTATTTTAAATTTGAGAAAACGGTTTTCTTGTAAAAATCTTTCAAGCCCTCGATTTGAGTCCAGACACCCCCGGAGGTGTATCCGAATCCCTCAAACCAAGGCTCTGATACCAACTTGTAACATCCCAATTTTCAAGACCAAAAATTTTGTTTTTAATTAAGTAACTTATAAAACCATTTACTGAAAAACAACATCATCATCATTTCAATTCATCAAACCATATTCACATGTCTCAAAAACCATAACAGAAAGTAGTAATAATGTCAGAGTACAAATCCCATGGATCCCAAAATGCGGAAATTATGTGTGTGCGATGCGCTGCTACCGTATCGGCTCCTTCCCCTTCGACGAAGAGGTACCTGAAACCAAAACCGAAAACCGTAAGCACAAAGCTTAGTGAGTTCCCCCATCATACCACATACCACATAATGCCTATCCCTCGGTATCTTTCAACCGGTATCTGTATGGCATAACTGGGAGCTGGACTCCCCTTCGGTATCTTTCAATAGGTAACCGGGAACTAACCTCCCCTTCGGTATCATTCAACCGGTAACCGGGAACTAACCTCCCATTCGGTATCTTTCAACCGGTAACCGGGAGCTAACCTCCCCTTCGGTATCTTTCAACCGGTAGCCAGGAGTTAACCTCCGCTTTGGTATCTTTCAACCGGTAACTGGGGACTATTTCACCCTTACCACTACCACATAACAACATATCATAAACATACCGCTATACATGCATGGGTTCTAACGACCCCTTCGGTATCTTTCAACAGGTAACCGGGACTAATCCCCTTACTACCACTATCACATATATCACAACATGCTAATCGCATAAAACATATTATGTAGTAGCAAACCTAGATAATTATTACAAAGACAATCATCTATCAACCAACTCCTACTAGTGGGCCGACATTGTGGCCGTAGACCCACTTCTACCGGAAGGTAACTCACCTCAATGTCGTGAAGTGTCTGAACTGTCCTCGCTGCCGGGATCAAATCCTCTCAATCCCTACATGTAACAACCTTCCTTAATTTACCATTACATACCCTTAACCCTTACAAGGGTTACTCAAGTCCAAGTCAAAGTCAAGGTCAAGACCTTGGTCAAAGTCAACTTTAGTCAAATTCAACATCTGGTTGGCTAGACTCGCCGAGTTGGTCCACCAACTCGTCGAGTCCCCACGTCCAAAAAATGATACAACCCCGTCCCTACTCGTCGAGTCTAGCAAGAGCTCGGTGAGTTCTCCTTCAATAAAACATCGGGACCTTCTTCAACTAACTCGTCGAGTTCATCCTTGAATTCGTCGAGTTCATCTTCATCCGTAAGAAGGTGTTTAATCTATGACTCGCCGAGTTCTCCTTGAACTCGTCGAGTCCGTCTTCATGTGGGTGGGACATTGCCTTGAACTCGTCGAGTCCTTCAATCTTCAAGTCCATAACAAACCCCAACAGACTAAGTTTTCCTACAACCGAACCAAAGACCATCTCCAAAAGGCGTTTGGGGGAAACTGCGACCCGACTCGCTGAGTCACCTAAGCGACTCGCCGAGTCCCTTTTTGTCCAAAACTATACAGTCGATTTTAATCGGTCTTAATGCATCCAAACCATAGCTCTGACCTCCTAGGGTCCATATTATACGTAAAGTTCCAATCTTGACGTCCATGCATGAGGTATTTGGCCCAAATGGCTCTAGAATGAAGTCTACAAGATGCATGGGGTGCTTATGGCAATAAAGTTGGCACCTTTATGCCATAGGAACCCCCAATAGTTCCAGATCTGAAGCTATACCCTCAATGAACCATAAAATTCCGAGTATGGCACCTCTAAGGCTTAGAAAAGGTAGAAATGAACCCTAACTAGAGATCTACGAGATAGATTATCAAGGTTTCAGCTTTATACCTCAAATGAGCTGGAAATGGGGCACAACCTCTGGATCTACTAGCTTCCACTCGAACTTCCAAGCTCCTTCTTCCTTCTCAAGCTTCAAAATCACCACAAGTACACAAAAATGGCTCAAGAACACTCAAACAAGGTTAGGGTTTTGATTTAGGGTTTCTCTGATTTGGGAGGGACGATGGAGGCTGGGTTGAGACAAGATAAGTTGTTTAAATAAGGTGCAAACTCTAAATATTAGGGTTTTGTCCAGACAACCCTACTCGTCGAGTCGGTCTCCCGACTCGTCGAGTAGGTCACTTATCCTCCCGATAAAAAGTCGAGTCTACTCGACGAGTTCGGCCTTCAACTCGCCGAGTCCCAGTGAAAAACATGAAATTACTTGAATTTAAATACGTACCAGGAACCGGGCGTTACATATTATTATCTCCATTCCTAATAATTGCCTCTCCTAAATGCCACGTGTCCCTTTTCTACACTTCCTTCATTCCACGTGTCATATGTTAAGCTATCCTATGAATTGTTTTCCCGCCCACTCCTTTGAAGAATCGACATCAGCAATAATGATCATCTCCTATTAATTAGGAATTCAGTTACCATATTCTTCCTGGTTTTTTTGGAATGCTTATCAATCGCTACAGCAAGAAATCAGGAAATCTTCTCCAAATTTAACTTGGATCTACGTTTGTATCTCAACTAAAGCTATTATTTTACGCTTATAATTTCCAACGCTTCTCTTTCCCATCATCTACAACTCACCAAATCCACTCGAATTAATGGTCCCCGTTACTTCATTGAGGTTACTACTCGACCTCACACTCAAACCTTAATGCCCCTCTCTTATTTCTTATTATGCATGCTAAAATTCAGTCATGGGTTTTTTCTTTTTTTCTTTTCCAAATACATGTTTCAGATTCCTAGCGGTGAAGTTTATTTCAATTTCATATTTAAAAATCGGATATATGAAGGGTATGTAGATCAAAAGGAGTCTTGTGATGGAAAAAGTACATCTTTATATGCTTATCCATATGTTTTTTGGTCTCTTGAATCAGTAACTCTTTTTGCACACCACCTGTTTGATAAAATGACTGAACCAGATTCTATAATCAGAAAACCATGTAAATCACGCGGTGAGATTAATTTGTGATCTTGGTTGAGTAGAGTTCGTTTTTTGAGTAGGTTTTAATGTTTTTAACTTTAAATTTTGAAGGCTTTGAAATGTAATTATCATTTGTATTTCAATTTTTCGATTGTAGACTATGGTGTCATGTTTACGTGCCTTAAAAGATGTTGATTATGAATAACTTTCTATGGGTGCAGAATAATGATGTGTTTTGTGGATTTGGTGAGATAAAGCTGGTCTTTTTCAGGCATTTGGTGGACATTGAACTCTGACTATAGGTAAGGACCTGTTTCATCCTTTTTCAATTGTGAAACTGAGTGAGCTAATAAAAACATGATGATTTGGTGTATTTATGATTAATATTGTTTTGTATCTATTTTAAAACTAATACAAAGCCTTAACAGGAAAACATGGAAATTTATCCATAAAATCTCTCACTAGGCAAGAATTCTAATTTAGTTATTTCCTTTTTTTTTATGGGTCTTATATGGTATGCATTTTTTTAGTTGTATTGGGAGATGATGTTTCTCAAACAAAAAACAAGTTTTCGATGCTTCTATAACAAAGTATCAGTTGACGATCGCTAATGTTTATGTTGTAGTTATGTTCACATTTGTTGTCTATGTTTTCTAACTTTGATCATTTTTTTATTAATATGATCTGTTATGGCATATTCACATATTGTTACTTACATTCTGTTCACTTTTTTCGTTTCCTATTGCAGGCAAGAATTTTGACACTAAATGCAACTTATTATTATTTTAATTATGAAGGGTATTTTGTTATATCTATCAAGTTTTGTTTTCATTAATCTTTGCATTTGTTGTTGAGTGTCTTGAGTGAGTTGTATTACACATGAATCACTTCCAACCCCATTATCGCCCTACACTTTACAAAATAAAATATGTTGCAACTAAATTGATGCTTTAAAGTTGGTTTAAGTAGAAACATTTAACCATTGACCAAAACAAACCCCTTAAGATTTTAAGCCTTCCATTCCATAGACTTTTGGCTAAAAAAATTTCATCTTGCTCTTTTGATAAACATACCAATATACATCAATTATTATATATAATATATATTTTTTTGTAATTGTATGATTAAATAATTTGATTTTCTTATTATATAAACTTTTTATTTGTCACCCGTGTAACACATGGGTTATAACCTAGTTATTATTATATATTCATTTGTGGACAACATATCTTGAGTCGTGTATTGGATTATGTTATTTTGTGACGTGTGCTTACAAACACAGTGCTCCGTTTTGAAGCATATAATTATAGTGGTTTGTAAATGACTAAACTGCAGAAATGGTCTCTGTGGTTTGCTGAAAATTGCTACTTTGGTCCAAACAAGTTTGGACTAGCACCAGAGGTCCAAAGTTTACATTTTATTGAGAGTTTGGTCCAATTTGTTTTAAAAATATTCAAAATGACAGATTTTCCATTGGTATTTTCTTTTTCTATTTTTTATTTATTTAAAATGCTTTTCTGATTAAAAGAAGAATAAAAAAATCTCTCTCTCTCTCTCTCTCTCTCTCTCTCAAGATGGGAGTAGTTTCTATCCCAAAATTGTAACATCCCGACTCCCAGGTATAATATTTATTTATTTATTTATATTTTTAAGGATGACTGAGTGACTCGCCGAGTTGGATGCCCAACTCGTCGAGTAGAGACGGGTTGGCCACGTGGGTTTAACGACCAACTCGACGAGTCAGAGAGCCGTCTCGCCGAGTTGGCGCTGTGTGAGGAAACCTTAAATCTTCGGGTTTGTGTCCTATTTAAAGGGCCTTAAGCCCTCATTTCCGCCTCACCAGCCACCCTACTCTCCCCTGTGTGAAACCCTAATCGTGTTAGTGAGCTAAGAGATAAAGAGAGAGGCTAATCTTGTGGTTTTAGTGCCCTTTTGGAGGAGAAGTGAGGAGCATCAAGCTTGGATCAAGAGGAGGCTTTTGGATCCAGAGATTCTTCAGAGAGTTGCTTCAGTTGGAGGTAAAAAGATGCTAACTTGATCATTTCCTTATGAGATCTTGGTTTAGGGAGTTTTTAGGGTTTTTGTTGGATTAGTGTCTAAGTCCATAACTATTTTGGTATGTACTTGACCCGATTGTGAGCATGGTCCTTTTGGGTTGCCTTCACACTGGTGACTAGACAGGATGACAGTTGAGGAGAGAGGTTGATTAGGGCATAAATATGATTTATTTATTATATTATATGATTAATATAATAATTTGGAATCATATTATTAATTAGTATTTAATCAGAAATTAATTAGGAATTAATTTCGGGATTAAAGGAATTAATTAAAAGTACAGGGGCTGTTTTGTAATTATTTGATAGTTGAGACTTTGGGCTATTGGATCACTTTTATTAAGGCTTGAACGAAAATCCTAGAAGGATCTAGGAGTTTTCGTCCAAGGGCTTAAGGAAAGGAGTCCATGGACTTGCTTAGGCCCTAAGCTAAGGGATTAGGGTTTCCACCTTGAAACCCTAGCTAGCCTCAAGTATAAATAGCACCCTAAGGCACTAGAATTCGTCCAAGCCTTGGGAAACCCTAAAAGGGACGAATTTTAGGGCAAGATATCCTTCTCTCCTCTCTCCCATATTTATCCTTTCACCTAGTGTGTTTGTGAGCCATTAGAGGTACTACACTTGTGGTACTTGCTTCCAAGAGCTAAGGTGATTCAAGGAACTAGTTGTTATTACTATATAACAACAAAAGGTATGTATTCTATTATTCTATATGGATTTCGAAAATAATAGTAGCATGCCAGGTTTCTTTTTGTGTTCATAAAGTTGTATGTCTAATAGTGAAAACATAGATCCAATTAGGGTTGCATGCACACATAGGATTGTTTGTATAAAACCCAACAGTGGTATCAGAGCCTTTGGTTAACTTGTTTTCAATTAGTATTATACAATTGTATGAACTTGACATATTAGGGTTTATTGCCAATAAACCCTAGGAGGCTAGGATTTTCGAGATTAGGGTTTGCAAACCCTAATTTGCAAGAGTTTGAATAAGATCTTCAAATCCTTTCCTTAAGCCCTTAAATTTCGAAATCTAGGGTTTGTTTTAATCCCTTAATTTTCGAAATTAGCCTCCTCCCCAAGATAAGATCCTAAATTTTAGGGATTTGGATTATCCCATATCTTGTAATTATCCTCTAATTGTTATATATGGTAATAATAGGTTTTTTATTATCCTAACCATATTTTCAAAATCTAGAGAGATAATTAAGGGATTAGGATATCTTAAATGTATAAATGGTAATTATCCTCATGATTTAGATAATCCCTTATGATTTAATAATTAAATTAATAGTCTAATTCCAGATAATTATTAAATCAAGAGTTTTAATATTTAAAATTTTAATTTAAATAGTCTTAAATTTCGAAAATTTTAAAGTGAGATTAAAACCTAATTATTTTGAAAAGTTTCAAAACTTGCCCTCAAGTTTTGGAATTTAAAAGTTGATTAAAAGTTTAATTTTGAAATGTTAAATTCTAAAACCCTTGTATTTTGAAAAGGTTCAAATTACACCATTATGGTTTTGTAAAGTTAATAAAACCACCTAGTATTTTAAAAGTGTAAAATACACCCTATACTATATATATATGACATTAAAAGTCTAATATTATATATGTATAAGTAAACAGTCAGTCTTACCGTTAGTAGGCCTCATTCACGAAGCTGGTCTATAAGGGGTGTTTCAGGAAGTTGCCTATAAAATGGCGATTGAATGGGTATCCACTCTTACCCACCGCACTCTTGACTAGTGGAGGGTCGTTAGCCGAACGGGTAGGATAGGACGAAACCTTCCATTATAAGTATAATGAAGTACAAAGTAACTACATGCTTTTACAAATTCCCAAATTCTAGTTACTTTAGGGCAAAATGTGAATTTGTATGCTAATCCATGGAATTACACTTCGTACCCTTGTCAAACGTTAGTGGAGCGTGTGTGGCTAACCGGCACACTAATTTGGGATTGACATTGGTGGCGAAGGGTGGCCCGATGTTTATCATAGATCAATGGAGCGTGTGTGGCTAACCGGCACATTGATTAGGTGATAGTAGCAATTGGGTGCACCACGTGATTCGTATGGTTATTCACACCTTGTTTGTGATCCTCGGCATCCCAGTCACAAATAGAAGGGCATAATCGAGATTAAACATGCCATTGAAAAGTTCAATGAATCTCAAAAGATCTAGGAGTTTCAATTCATTTAAAACTTAAATTTATTTTTTCGTTTTTCATGGTGGGAATTGGTAAATCGTCATTTACCTACCTTCAAATATTCTGCAACAAGATTACGGCATCCCTCTTCTAGGTTGTAGAATGTTGTGTTGGATCCTAGCCTTGATGTTTCATTTGGGTGTTACATCAAGGATTCTTATCAACTAACTTGAATTTTCTCCCGTTTTGTAGATGTCTAAATCTTACAATGGTCTTCCCAAGTCCCTTGGAACAAGCTTTCCAAATGAAGATGACGTTCCACGATACGATCAAGGAAATGAGAGTCATGCTTCACTTCCTCCACCTCCTCCAATTATTCTCCCTAACCCACAAGTTCAAAGGCTTGAAAAGTTCAAGCTCACTCAAGCCCTATTGGCAAGTAAACACGAAGATGGGAAACCTGTGTGTGCACACATCTTAGAGATGAAGTCACACATTGATAGGTTAAGGATGATGGGTGTCGATATCTCAGAAATGTTGGCTGTTGACTGGGTTCTTCAGTCACTTCCTGAATCATATAGTGAGTTCGTTAGAGAGTACTATATGATGGACCATGATGTGACCCTCATTGATTTGACCTATTTGCTTATAGCTGCTGAATCAGAAATGATTTGGCGTGCTAATCGAGCAAATTTGTCTGGCAAATCAAACTCCCAAACTTCAATGGACATTGAAAATAGTGACATTGGAAATCCAGAAAAGGTAAATTTTGAGATAGTTCCTTGTGCCATTCCAAAAGAGTCCATCTGCTTCTACTGCCAAGAGAAGGGGCATTGGAGACGAAGCTGCCCTGTTTACCTGAGAGATCTAAGAGATGGGAGAGTCAAGACGTATGGCTCTACTTCAGGTAAAATCCAATAACTAACTCTATAAGTTCCTATTCTTTGATTTTCAATACATGATGTGATAATATTACATTTTGATGTTTTGTAGGATCGAAGAAAAGAGAGGAAGCTTAAGGGAAGAAGTAAGCTGAATCTGATCGTGAAGAAATGGATTTCGATCGCATTGCTTGAAGATCGGATTTTTGAGCTACTGCTTTAGAGTTAGAATAGATTGCTTAGAAATTGAAATAGCATAGTTTTCATTTGAATTGCATTGTAAGGACAAGTTTTTCCGCAATAGAATGAATTTTGATTTCGTCCTATTTATTTATCCTTGAAATGGCATATGTGAAAATGGATGTTTATGTATTTCTAATTTTAGCAATGTTGAATTGGATGTGATTCTTGATTATGTTATTTGTGAAATGTCGAGGATTTGCCAAATAAAGGAAGATTCTCATCGCCCAAGTTTCAATTGGACAGAAACTTGAAATCATACAACTTGGTTGCGTGATGAATGAGAAACTTCATATTTTGGAAATTAGACTAATTCTTTGGCAAAGTGTCAAGAGAAGGACCAGGAGATCGAGTACACTAGGTTGTGCGTTGATCAAGTCCACCACAAGAGTGATAAAGATATTCGTCATGATTTACTAAAGGTTAGTAAATATGATTATACTTATAAGATTAAGTATAATTCTGAGTTGATTGAAAGAGTTTCAATCAATAGCAGAACGAATAAGAAGAATCAAGTAGGCAGAAAGATAAAAGTTTCTCTATTCTAAGAAGAAGGGAGAGTACCTTTTATTGTGTTTTATGATAAGTCTTAATGATTAAGAACCATATTGATCCTCTAAGTGAGTCTTAGTGCAATTGCATGTCTAAAAAGAGGAATCGAGAATTGTAGAAATGGTTAAATCAAGAAGTCAATCATACTTCGTTCCAATATCAAGTCTTAGAGTCAAGATTCTGACATGAGTGACAAGCCTTAAGTAGGTTTATAACACTCGACAAATGTTGAATTTGGAAAAGTTTTCTTATTCTTGCACATTTGAAATTGGTAAGTTGTGATGTCTTGGATAAGACAGAGACCAACCAGGACCAATTGTGTGAAGTGTTAAACTTGACAAAAGGCTACACTAACTCTTGAATGTTTGTTTGTCAAGAAATGTTTCTTGACAAGAGAATCTTATATGTCAAGGAGTCAGTGGGAGTCTTAATGGTCTTGAAAAGTTTCAAGAACAAATCAAGAGTAAACCTAGTTGATCATCACTAGCACACGACTTGAGGTTTAAAGCCAATCGTGGATGACATACTCTTTTTCTGTGCCATTCCAATTGAGTTAATTATGCGTGTGAGTTCTATGAGTTCTCATTTGAATGCATAAAGACAAAGCACCTTGATCAATGGAAAGTACATTGATATGAAAGGGTGAGTTGCTTGGAAGACATGGTGGGCATTCATGTTACCATGAGGCAAAAAATCAAGATTGAACAAGTTCAGTCCATATGTTTTTGGATTTGTCGCAAACTTTCGTTTTGACAAATTCACATGAATAGGAACACATACATCATAAAATCTAAGTGTCATAAAGTTTTCCTCCTTCATGAAAATGATTGTGAGGAAATGCTTTCACTAAGAGAGATTTTAAGAAGATAGCAATTGTGAAAATTGTATTCTCAAATTCGATTATGATTACGGCATCCCTTTTCATAGTTCGAATTGTGAGATTTGGCGATTGATCTGAACATTTGGGACTTAGTAACATAAATTCTGAATTGTTTAGACACACATGTGAGTTATCTAAGGCAAAGGTGTATGAGCTTAAAAAGCTTAGATAAAGGCTTATCAAAGCATTAGGTATTAGAAATATGAACTTAAGGAATTCAATAAGCATTGTTTTCTAGAAGTCCAATTGTTTTCTGAATACATGTCAAAGCTAGTGGGAGCATAAGTGTTATGCTGGTAAGAAAATAATCATCATGTTAGTGGGAGCATGATTATTATGGTAAGTATTGCAAGTTAGCAATATTAATTATAGAAAACAAAGATTCACTTTGCAAAGTTGCAAGGGTTGAAAAGTTGTTTTGCTATAATTAAGGGAGAGAATATTATACTTCGTTTCAATATTCTAAAGCTAGTCAAGGATACATAGTGCATTCTCAAAATTCGATTATGATTACGGCATCCCTCTTCATAGTTCGAATTGCGGGAACATGGCACATAAAATATTATGGCAGAAGGCTGATAAAGTATCACGTCTTTATATGAGACATTATGCATCGTGTCTAATACGCTTCGGGTATGGGACCGATTGCATATGTTATAATATTTGACCATTCTAAATTTTCCAAATGCCTAGGGCATTAAGAGGGAAAAAGGACTAGAATCGGTTTTGACTAAAATAATTAAACAACTATCAAAGGACGGTCTGAGGTTCACTGAGGATTTGTCGCTTGTGAGTAGTTGGAAGTATAGTACTGGATGGACTATATTGACATTATTATGAATAGATAAGATTCTATTAAGAATAAGTTGTCATATAGCAAATATGGAAATGTTTCCATTAATGGGAGTTGGATATTAAGACTCTATGTAGATTAGAAACTTTTATGCAAAAGGATGTTCAAAGGAATGTACTTTGAGTGAGAGACATCACATTTATAAAATTGTTTTGTAACAATTTCTGATAGAGAACTTAGTAATTTCATTAGCCGGGTCTTGGTGACTTTTGTGCTATGACATTACGAAAGAATCATTGCATAAAGTGTTAGAATCTGACATATTCTAAAAGTGGCAAGAATTTGGTATTCTTATACTAATAATAAAAAAAAATTGGGGATTGTGAAATGAGTTTCATTGGGAAAGTTTTTCAATTGATCTATTTCACAGAGTATGGACCATAGGAAACCAAAGTGTGCATGCTTGGAGCATGGGACAATTGTGGTTATAATTCGAGTAATAAGTTGATTGTCTGAAACAGTAAACAATGAATAATGAGTAATCAATATGGTGTTTAAATAAAAGTGTTTTTATTTACGCTCAAAAGTTTTGGGGCCATATAGGATTAATATTATTATTGCGTTTCACTTTGCATGTTTTGACTTCCAGAATAACTAGGTTATTCAAACATCCATAGTCGGTCATACGTTGGAAGTAGGTATGAAGGAAGACTGTCATGAATCTGTCTGTAGATTGTCTAAAGTGTTTAGACATAACACAAGTTTGCTGCAGAGTTCATGAGTGCTTTGATAAGATTAGAGTATTGGATTAAACCCACGCTCATTTGAATCACTTCATGGTTTTATCACGAGTGATTGGTGAGACGATAACATTGTATATTCTTGAAACCGAGACGTGTGAGTTGTTATTTGCTGGTCGGTTGCACATTGACAATAAGTAAACGTACCAGTAACTTGGTGTTATAAAACTTATTGTTGTGTGTGATTCGATTAGTAGGTGCAAGCGAGCATTTGAGTCGAAGTTTATCCATTCCTTTTACCCAAGGTGGGATAAAAGCGATATCTGTGGGCCCCTCGATGATTTAGTGATGACAAAGGAAAGTGCTCGGCCGGGCCAGGACTGATTTGATTTGTTCAATTAGTCAGTCGTCATAAATCGGAAATCGGGAAACGACACATAGACTGAGAGAATGATTTCAATCCATGTCTCATGTCTATACGATATCTTGTAGAATGGAGGAATATATGATCCCTTATCTAAAGGACACGCGTATCTGATAAGATCAGAGTTGACAGCGCTTTTGGAAGCTACGATTGCTGATCAGGTTCTGAAGTCATACGCAGAATAGTTATTAGACTTATCCAAGTGGGAGACTGTTGGATTAGTGTCTAAGTCCATAACTATTTTGGTATGTACTTGACCCGATTGTGAGCATGGTCCTTTTGGGTTGCCTTCACACTGGTGACTAGACAGGATGACAGTTGAGGAGAGAGGTTGATTAGGGCATAAATATGATTTATTTATTATATTATATGATTAATATAATAATTTGGAATCATATTATTAATTAGTATTTAATCAGAAATTAATTAGGAATTAATTTCGGGATTAAAGGAATTAATTAAAAGTACAGGGGCTGTTTTGTAATTATTTGATAGTTGAGACTTTGGGCTATTGGATCACTTTTATTAAGGCTTGAACGAAAATCCTAGAAGGATCTAGGAGTTTTCGTCCAAGGGCTTAAGGAAAGGAGTCCATGGACTTGCTTAGGCCCTAAGCTAAGGGATTAGGGTTTCCACCTTGAAACCCTAGCTAGCCTCAAGTATAAATAGCACCCTAAGGCACTAGAATTCGTCCAAGCCTTGGGAAACCCTAAAAGGGACGAATTTTAGGGCAAGATATCCTTCTCTCCTCTCTCCCATATTTATCCTTTCACCTAGTGTGTTTGTGAGCCATTAGAGGTACTACACTTGTGGTACTTGCTTCCAAGAGCTAAGGTGATTCAAGGAACTAGTTGTTATTACTATATAACAACAAAAGGTATGTATTCTATTATTCTATATGGATTTCGAAAATAATAGTAGCATGCCAGGTTTCTTTTTGTGTTCATAAAGTTGTATGTCTAATAGTGAAAACATAGATCCAATTAGGGTTGCATGCACACATAGGATTGTTTGTATAAAACCCAACAGTTTTCTCCCATCCATCTTGTGTCATTGGGTCATTTGAGCATGGTTTGAGGTTGGAACCTCAGATCTGGACTGTAGGAGGCCTTGTGAGTCCAAAGACCCGAGCTTTATTGAGCTAGAGGCAAGATCTTGTGCATCTAACCCTTGTTGGAGCTTGTATTGGCATTATGAGCCTAATATGTAATGCATGAACGTAAAGCTTGCGGCTTTACGTGATATTCGAGCCTTAGGATGATAGATCTAGAGTTTGGAGTTGTAGATCTGCCTTTAAACGTTTGAATGAGAATATAGACTGAATGGACTCGCCGAGTCAATGAGCTGACTCGACGAGTCGGCTAGGGTTTTCCCCGATGAGTCTAGACATGAGTAACTCGGCGAGTCGATGAGACAACTCGATAAGTTAGGTGTCGCGACTTTTCTGAAGGAACAAGGGGACTTGACGAGTCACAGAGGTTCATTCGACGATTCGGGTCAACATGGACTGTTGACTCTAGTGTTGACTTTAGTTGACTTTAGGGTTTGGTCAAGATAGGGATTATTGAGACCATGGAGGGGTAGAATGGTCTTTTACCCATTCCAAGAGTTGGAGAGAGAATAGCCTTTAGATTATTTAGAGTTGTGATTGGAGTGTTAATTAGAGATAATTATCATATGTGTTAGGCAAAGGCTAGATCGGTGATTCGTGTACGAGATTCATTTGCTTGCTTACGAGGTGAGTCTTCTCACTATACTTACCTTGAGTGGTAATTTGTGTGACCGGAGGGTCTTGTATGCTATTATTGAGTATTGTGATATCCTGCATTATGTTTTTGTGATTTATGTTGTGTATTATACTGAGCTTTACTGAGTTAGGACTGGAGGGTCCACCCGAGTTGTGGGACCGGAGGGTCCCACTGAGACACATTGACCGGAGGGTCTTATTTGAGTTACAACCATGAGAGGCTAATGAGATATGTGTGGTATTTTGGGGAACTCACTAAGCTTCGTGCTTACTGTGTTATGTGATATGTGTTTCAGGTACTTCTCAGGACCGCGGGAAGGTGTCGGCTTGATTGTACACACACGAGATGGCGTTTATGTTTTTTGGATCCTGGATTTTATCAAACAATTTATAAACTTGTGTTTTCGACAATTTGACAATTATGGTTTTGGAATGTGATATTGAGATTTATGTGGTTTTAAAAATGAAAATTTTGTATGAAAATTTACGGTGTTACAAAAATCCATTGTTATACATCAATTTTACGCCCCGATATTTCAATTTCTACGTATGTAGAGTTGGAGGCATTAACCTAGTATCATGAGGTTTAAGGTTTTCGATAAACGCTTCGATCGTTTTCTCTATGTTTCTCTTGCGTCGCCGGATAACACTGGCCTGAGAGCCATCGCCACTCTGCCAGAGTCCATCACCATCGCTACTTTGCCACCCACCACACAACCCACCGTTAATGATACCTCGATTCGCCCTCCTTCACCGTCTGAATCACCTACCCTATCCGATCTGAAGCCACCATCTGTCAGTAAGATGAAGAATAATGAATTGCAGATAAGATGAAGAAGGTTCTTCAGGTAAATCGCACCGCCACTCCACCTGTTGCCACCACCACTTGCTGCGACTCTAACCCCCACCCAAACCACCGGTAAATCGCATCAGTCGCTATCTCCTTTATTTGTGTCATCTCTTAATTGTTTAACAACCTCCACCACTTGACCAAAATTATAGGTACCTGGAACGAAATCGTCGATGAGAGGGCCAAATTGGAGACCAAATTTGTAGAAATTGGCACTCTACCTGTGTGTGTCTAGGGTTTTTTATTGGGGGTGACAGAAGTTTAGCGAAGGAAGATTCTGATGCCAAAACAACTTTAGCATTGCTCGAAGCAATCATGAAGATCTCGATTCTCAAATCGTCGCTCTCTACAACCTTCTAAATCTTAGAATCGGCAATGAATCGTAAGCACTTCCCTCCCATATTCAAACCAATAGATTTTTAGGAACAAATCGATTCTCATATGAATTGATTAATGAGAAACGCTGGTTAATTGATGTTGTTCTACTTACCCCTAACGTCTTCATCTCCCACAACAAGTGGTCACCTTGATTGTCTTCCTCTTCTCCCGTTGGCATTTGTCAGATGCTTCTCCGGTGATGAAACTGATGAACTCGGTTCATTTTTTGCTTATACCCATTTCAAGGAAAAAGGCAAAATAGAGAAGTTCTTTGAGACAAAAGGAGAGAGAGAGAGAGAGAGAGAGAGAGAGAGAGAGAGAGAGAGAGAGAGAGAGAGAGAGAGAGAGAGAGAGAGAGAGAGAGACCCTTTGTAATTAAATAATCAAATAATAGTAAAGTAAAAATAAAATAAAAAGAAAAGGAAAAAACAAATAGAAGGGGGTAAATCCATCATTTGAAGAATTTTTAAAGTGTTTTTACCAAACTCGCAACAAAATGAAAACTTTAGACCTCTAGTGTTAGTCCAAACTTGTTTGGACTAAAGTGGTAATTTTCAGCTAGCCATATGGATTTGTGTAGTTTAGTCTTTGTAAATGGATATGTAAACGGGAGTTTGTGTGTTTGAATATTGCTTTTTTGCATTCTTCTATTTTCAGTACCCTTGTCCATCTTTTTTGTATAGACTTGTTTTATTTATTTTTTACAATTTTAGTCTGGTATCTACTGTTTTGCCTTTGATTTACCGTTTCTACAGTTTATCCCATTTTTAACTTATTTTTAAGAAATTAATCCACATGTTTTTTTAAGCTTTTTTTTTTTCTTACATCTTTCTCCAAGTATTTTTTTCAAACTTTTTTTGTACAATATCTATATATTTCTTTTTTTTTTTAATTTTTTAGGGCATCTTAACGTTTTGTTACAATTTTTCCTCAACCTTTTTTTTTTACTTTGTTTTCAGGGTAAATATCCAATGTTCTACAAAAATGATGTCATCTCTTTTATATATTTTTCACAACATGGTGTGGCAGTACTACCCTAGTTATAAACTATAGGAGAGCACGGGGTTTTTAGATAATAGAGGGAATTAAGTTACTATGGATGCTAAGGGCATGTTTGACAATAAGCAGTTGGAAGCGTTTGGGAGCTTCTAGATTCTACCGTTGACAAAATGTTTCGTTTTGAATAAAAAGTCTCGTTTGACATTACAAACTTTTAACTTTTAGTTTAAACAAAATGCTCAAAATCTAAAAGTTATCTCACGTAGCGTTTAACAAAATGATATCAGTTTTCAATTACCCGCTACCAACTAGTTTTTTCGAACACGCCCTAATAAGGTCTCTACATAACATAAAATTTTAGCCTTGACTTTTTCTCCTGTGTTGGCGTTTTCATGATTACTAATTTGTCAAATATGGGTCTGGATACTCGGTTCATCAAATCTATGAATATGGTTGCTGCATTTGTGTGCCCGAATGGCATCACAATGAATTTGTGATGGTCGTATCTAGCTTTGAATGTTATCTTGGATATATCTTCTTCCTTTACCATCATTTGATGGTATCCTGATAGGAGATCGATCTTAGAGAGCCAAACTGTTCCTTTGTAGATCGAATATGTCATCAATTCTTAGGAGTGGATACCTATTCTTTAGCGTGACTTTATTGAGTAGTGAGCTTGCAAAGATTGAATTTCTAGTTAACGAAAATAAGATCATAGTGTCTGAACATTACTTTTAAACTATTCAAAATGAAGATTTGTTAGTCTGGATAGAGACGATGATTTAGTGTTAAGAATCCTAAATAAAATCTTGATATTTTTTAGGTCGTAGCTAGGATTAAATGAATACATAAACACAAATAAACAAATTTTATCGAATTGAATGTCGCGATGCTACATAAAAATATTAAATTTCATTTTGTCTGATTAAAATTCACGCTAATTGTATAATTAATTAAACGTAACATAGAAAAAAAAAACTTTATTGGTAAATTAAATATAATTAAAAGATAAACTAAAGTAAAATAACATAAGTTTGTGACATTACTTGGCCCTCGTGAGTCTCCAAATCATTGGAAGTCAATTACATTATTATATATTTAAATTTATCCCTAATGACGTTAATAATAGGCTTATCTAATCAAACAAACATGCAACCCATAAACAACTACTCCTTATAACATTCATCGACCTGTATAGTGGTTACTTTGTGGTCGAGCTCATTACTTTTATATCATCAATCAAACGACTCAAACTCATGGACGAGGAGCCCATCTCAGCTATCGACTCTTTAGCCAGATTTGCCCAACCATCCGCACACTGGATAAACATGTCTCGTCTCGTTCCCATGACATCCTTCACTGCCTTTTCAACGATCAACCGATCACAAGTATCTTTCATGTCTATCCCAAGCTTCCATACCTCTCCCACAAATCGACTATTCACTTGTTGGTCCACAAAGTAAGGCCAACAAATCATGGGAACACCCTCGACTATACTCTCGATAGTCGAGTTCCACCCACTATGCGTCAAAAACCCACCAACAGCAGGGTGGGCGAGGACATCTTCTTGTGGTGCCCAATCTACGATACACCCGATTTCTTTTGTTCGCTCTAGTAGTTCAACAGGGATCTGAGATTCATCATACTCACCAGTGATTGATCCTGGGCGTCTAACCCATAGAAAGGGTTTCTCACTGTTTACCACACCATGCCATATTTCGAGCAGTTGGTTTACTGTCATGGTGGCTAGACTCCCGATGCTGACGTAAAGAACGGTTTTTGGAGGGTGTTTATCGAGCCACGACAAGCAAGTTCTATCTTCCTTCCAGACGCTATTTGAAAGGGTGGTTTCTGAGGACACCAATGTCGTATTGGCCATGAGGCGAGCTTTGTGGAGAGAGTGAAGTGGGCCTATAGGGTAAATATTTGGACAAAGTTTTTTCATGTGTGGGAGTATGAGAGCATCCAAGTCTTCGAACGTGTTGATTATGAATCCTTGAGCTTGAGGAGCTGTTCGAGCTTCTTTCAAGATGAGTTGAATTACAGGGTCTGATAGGTCGTCGGTACGACAAAAGCTACCAAGATCCCGTCGCCGCATAATATGTTCTGTTCCTGGCACACTTTTTATAAGCACGTCTAGATCATCCCCTGAAGAATAAGAGAAGAGATTGCTGATCAATAATATCACTTTTAGGTTTACACTTATAGTATTTATGTAAATGAAAAGGCTGATCAAAGCGTCGAAAGCTTAATCTTTTTATGTCACAATGGTCAAAATACGACTCCCATGTAATATATACTTTTAATTGTATAATAATAAGAGTATGTGTTTATCACGAAACCTAATATGAGAATACAGACCTTTGAATGGAACATCCCCAGCTTGAATAAGGGTAGGAAGATTCAAGTAAGAAGTCCACAGGCAGCATGGACTTACTGTGTCGAAGACAACCACAGGAGTCGACGTCTCTAAAGCAATATCCACCGCAAAACTAAAGCAAGCATCTGGTATCATCACTGTCACTGGCCGATCCGATCTTGAACTCAGGCTACCGGAAACCATCATCTCCCGGAAAAGTGGTCTGCTTACAGTATCTACAGCTTCCATCACCTCCATGAACCGGTCACCGGAGACAGGTTTTTCATGCTCAACTCCATCAGGGATTGTCTCAAATCGGAAGTTTGGGTAGCTGTTGAATCGGGATACCACCTGGGTGTGGCGGAGGAGAGGGCGGTGGATGTGCTCGGTGTTGAGGAAGGTGACATGGATGCCGGAAAGACATAGGAGTTCGGCTAACTTTAGAGCACAGTTAACTGGTCCTTGAAATGGTAACGGAAAGATTAATACATGAGGTTGGAGAGGGATTTTTGCGTTGTTTACTTGATGGTTGAGGTCCATTTTTCTTTCGAGTTGGATTGTTCGATAATTGTTTCGTTAAGTTGGGTGGAAACAGCTCACGATATATGGTGTATAAGTTGAGTCCGAGATCAGGCAATTAGATAACGTTTTAAAGAGATGGGGATCAGTAGGTGGTCATTATCGTGTCGAATTATTCAGAGGTTGCTATCGAGCGTGAAAAATATGGGCTCACTAGTCACTACGGGTTGAAAATAGCCGAAAGAGGAACTGGTCATATTCTCTCCACTCCCACACAGCCACAGCCTAGTGAGACCATTGATCGATAGATAAAAAAATAAAAAATATTATTAAAATATTAAAAAAAAATATCACTAATTCTTTCTTAATATTTTCTCTTGATTTGAATGGTTGTCGTGATCTAAGTATAAGGATAAACAATAAGAAAATATAAAGGATATTTGATTTCTCTTTGAAAAAAGAAAACAAATTAGTTAGAGAGGAAAATAAGTGGGAAATATCCCGAAAATTCATAATATTTAATTTTAATTTATGAAAAAATCTCAAACTAAAATTTGTTTATGAAAAAGTCCTAATTATCGGTAAAAATGACAATTTGACCCTTTTTGTTCCGGTTTATCAGTTTCAATACTTACCCGGTTTCATTAAACTCCTATTATTTTACCATAATTTCATTATAGTCCCATTATTTTACCATAATTTGGGACTTATTCGTAAATTATGGTAAAATAATGTAATGAAACCGGTAAACCGGGAAAAATGGGTCAAATCGTCACCCTTTCCGGTAATTGAGACTTTTTCGTAAGCAAATTTTATTTTGGGATTTTTTTTCGTAAATTAGGATAAAATATTGAGACTTTTCGGGAGATTTTCCAAATAAGAATGATTGGTTTTAGGTAACTAATGATCAGCACCGTTCTAAAAAAACTAATGGTAGCGGAAAGGTTCACGGAGAGAATGAAAAATGAAAAATGTTTTTATTCTATTAAGTATATATATATATATATATATATATATATATATATATATATATATATATATATATATATATATATATATATATAGAGTCAAGATCAAATAAGAAGGAAATTTTTGGTAGGAAGGTAAGAAGTTTTTTTTTCTACATATTTTTTTCGCAAACAAACAAAATGAATCATTAGATGTTTCATTTGTAAGATGATTCACAAGAAAAAAATTCTCAAAAAAACATCTCGATGATTCATTTATACAATGATTTTGTTGTTATTCACTAAAATTGTCATAAAAATGAATTTTTTCTTAATTTACTTAAAAATGAATCATAAAGATATTTTTTTTTGGGAATTTTTTCTTGTGAATCATCTTACAAATGAATCATCTAGTGAGTCATTTTGTTTGTTCGCGAAAAAAATATGTAGAAAAAAAACTTCTTACCTTCCTACCAAAAAAAAATTCTTACCGGATATATATATATATATATATATATATATATATATATATATATATATATATATATATATATATATATATATATAGACACACACACACACACACAACGCTTACAATGCAATTATGCATTAAACAAAATTCCCTAACTCTTTAACTTCAAATAATAATAAACTTATTATTGTTGACTTATGAGGGTAACTAACTATCGTCATTATTTCCATTTGGTCACTTTTTTTTTTGTACTCTATGTACCATTGAACTTGTTTTTGGTGTTCACAAAAACTATTACGATCGGGTGTTGTAGGTTTAGTCGGTTAAGTTGAATTTCCCGGTCAATATATGAATTTTCCGATGACTGTATGAATTTTCCAATGGATGTATGAACCTTCCGTCAATTTTATGAAATTTCTGGCGATTTTATGAATTTTCCGGCGAAGGACACTATGAATGCCTTAAACTTGTTTTTCATATCTACAAAAATCTGAACATCATTACAGCATCATATCGACCTCCATTCCAGCAAAAATCAGAGTTGAAGAACAATCTATGAAAACATACAAGAAATCGGTGTGTTCCAAATCGAAAATCTGGAAATTGAAGCTGAAGAACAACTTCAGAAACCCTAGGTTCGTTTATCTGGAAAGATTTCTGAAAATTGAAGACCCTAGGTTTGTGTATCTTGTTCTTGGATCGAAAATCTAGAAATCGGTAGGGGATGGTTTCGATTCTCTTTTTGTGTACCTCCGATTCTCAAAGATGTTGAAGCTGCCATGGAAGCTGTTTGAACAGCTTGAACTCGAAGTTGATGAAGGTTTATCCATGGAAGTCGAAACCAAAACAAAACCCTCTTTCAAGGTTTCAATTTCATTTTAAGGTTCATCTATGGAACTCGAATCGATTTTTAGATCTGGAAAATCAAGAAGAAATATCGAACATTTGAAGAAAAAATCAAGATCTGGAAAACGACCCTTCCTGTTTGTCGGAGGCTCGCCGGAGAGTCGTCGGAGGTGATGAAGTCACTGGAAACCTACAATAGCAGGTTACAATGGTATTTTGGAACACCAAAAACAAGTTCAATGGTAAATAGAGTACAAAAAAAGTGACCAAATGGAAACAATGACGATACTTAGTTACCCTCATAAGTCATTTTCCCATTAACCGGAGTAGAAATGTTTAATCATGGTAATGGTTTAAAATGTCGGCTAGTGGTGACGTAGTGTGTATGGTCATCAATTTAAATCAATAATATTTTTTCGGATAAAATAAAAATCATGCTTGATATGTTTTGTTCGTTTATTAAATATTAGATTTGATGCCAACTTGATTGTAGATACGCATGTTGTAACTAGATGATCTCTGTATAGGTGTTGTAACTAGATACTCTAAGTAATAATGGAACCATATGGCTCCATACATAGCTTTAGTTGATCTGGAAACGATTATTTGTTTCATAGATTTTCAAAATATCAATGAATCATCAAGAAAAACACAAAAACCACTAATGGATCTTCATATATTAATAACGACCCCGATGACAATCAACAAATACTTCCAGTAGAAGAGATTTTTGGCTAAAGAAACAAACCTTGACCTACCATGACGCAGTTCAACAATAAATGAGAAGGGGATGATGATATGATAACTTTTTTTTCCTATAAAAAATAACTTCTAGCACTACAAGAATAATGACCATTAGTGGCGACCGACGTCACTGCTAAAGGTCTTGAATGTCGACGCTAAAGGGTCGCCGTTGTTGGTTTGTCGCTAATGCTCCAATCGTCGCCGTTAAAATCTACCGTTGCCACTAATGCCCTGTCACCACTAATTGTAGTTTTTTTCTTTTTTTTTTAGTTTTTTGAAAACGTTCATTCCATATACAAAACAAATGTTACAAGATTATAAAAACTTTTATAAAAATATAAAAACTTTATAAAAACATATAACCAAAAACACATACATACATACCCAAATACATACATAATACACATACAAAAACACATACATACATATAATACATATACAAAAACACATATGCATACATGATACACATACTAATACACAAATACATATATAATACACATACAAAAGCACATATTACATGATATACATACAAATACACATACATATACAAAATATCCATTCTACATACAAAAATTAAAATAAACATATATAGAACATGTGGTAGTATGTAATCCGACGGAGAAGAGTGGTGGTGGACTGGTGGCGGTATTCCGGCAATATGACCAATTTTCCGGCCAATTTCCGGCAGACAACAACAAATTGCGAAAGATCTTCAACAATTTCGGCAAGGGAGTGAAACAATCCGACACCACCAACGAGTATGTCACATGGGGAGAAGATAAAAAAAATAATAAGAAAAACAGAAAATAAGGAGTTGGTGCCGGAGTGGCGACAGAGAGAAAAGAGTTCACAGAAGAGGGAAGAATGAGCTAAAGGGGGTTATATATGTGAAGGGTATTAGCGGCGACATATAGAGTATTAGCGACGACATATAGAGTATTAGCGGCAACACATGTGGGGGGAAATTTTGATGGTAATTTTTATAGTATTATCGGTGACACCTTTGGGGGGAAACTTTGTGTAACATCCCGATATTTACATGTATTTCCGAGTCCTCTTTTATTATTATTTTGTCCTTTGCAGTCCCTGGGGATGGAAGACTAAAGCCATGAGAACCCTAAGGGCTAAAGCTGCAACTTTGAGACCAAGAAGAGTACGCTAAGCGTACATAAGGTACATTGAGCGTACTAGGCGCGCCCTAGTACGCTGGGCGTATACTTGTGTACGCTGGGCGTACTCACGACAGATGGAAACCCTAATATTTAGGGTTTGGGTGCTATATAAACGTCCTTATGAGCTGAAAACCCTCCATCCCCTCAACCTCCATAGCTTTGGGCCGTTTTCCCCAAATCCTAACCCCTTTCATGAGTGTGTGAGCTAAAAGTGTGTGTTTTGAGTAGTTGGAGAAGAAGGTATTGCATCAAGAAGTTGGAGAAGGAAGACAAGCTTGCAGATCTGAGATTACTTTGTGCTCTAGAAGCTCTAAGAGGTAAAAAGCTCCAACCTTTATGCTTGTATGATGTAGATCTTGCCATATTAGCTTTATGAAACCATTTCTTGTCCCAAAAGTCCCAAGTTGGTGCATGTTATGATTTGAACGTAATAAGTTTGTCCTTTCAGACCCTAGGAAAGGTCCTAAGTGATAAAAATGATGTCCCAATGGCTAAAAGTGTCCCATGCATGTAGTAGAAAGGTCTTAATGGGTTAAGACCATGTATTAAGAACTTTCTGGATGTCCAAAGTCATAAAGTTCGAGACTTTATGGTTCTAAGACACATTTGGTCGATGGATCTGGAATTTGGGCTTAAGTGCTTAAGCCATTAAGCACTTATTAGAGTTTTGGTGAAACTTGCGTACGCCCTGCGTAATTTCTGTATGCACAACGTACTGGGTCAACCACCCCAATGGTGGTCAACGCAAGGTGGAGTACGCCCAGCGTACCAGAGGAGTACGCACCGCTTACGCCCTCGGTTGGGCTTTTTGCGATTCGGGCTTCGGGGTTGGGCCACTTTTGGGCCAGTTTGACATGGGCCGTGCTGGACTTTCTGAATAGATGTGTTTTGGGCCAGTTTTGGTAATGGATCTTAAAATGAGGCCCAATTAGGGAGTTTGGCCCAATTAGGAAAATTGGGCCAATGATGTGCCTTGGGTATATGGACTCTTGGATCATGAATTTGGTATTGGGACTTGGGCCAAATTAGAGAAAAGGCAAATAGGAATATGTGGGACCCTTAGTCAAGATTGATATCCAAATTATTTACTTAGTATTTGTTATTTTGGATAGTTCGGGATTTTCGATGAAACAACGGTCGGAGACTTTCAGTCTAGTTCAGCACTACTTGCGAGGTGAGTTCTTCTCACTATATCAACAGGGTCTAAGGCACCAAGGTCGGCCCTTTTTGTATTGTTATCCTGGTTATAGTATGCTTGTATGCAGTTATGATCTGTTAGATCGGTATCCTAGTAGATAGGATGTAGTTATGCTATTATGATCTGTTAGATCGGTATCATGGTAGATAGGATGATGTTATGGTTAGTGATCTGTATGATATGTGCTTGTCTGTTGATTGTTATGTGTTATGAGTATGTCGACATATGTGTGTGTGGTTGGGTTGAGGTGGTCCTGCTTTATGCTGAAGGCCAACATTCCCAGGGTGGCCCGGATAGACTGAAGGCCCTGCTAGGCGGTCCAGTCAGGCCGAAGGCCCGGCGAGCGGTCCGGATAGGCTGTAGGCCCTGCGAGGTGGTCTAGACGTGCCGAAGGATCAGGAGCGGTCCAGATAGGCTGTAGTCCCTACGAGGCGGTCCAGTCAAGCTGATGGCTCAGTATGCATGTTGTTTGTATGATATTGTTATGGTTTATATGGCGTTGGTATTTTGGGGAACTCGCTATGCTTCGGGCTTATAGTTGTTGATTTTGTTTAAAGTACTTCAAATGATCGTGGGAAGGCGAAGGCGTGACCGTACACTTCCTCACATTTTATGATTTGGATTTCTGGGATACTCTGATGTCTAAACTATTTTGAAAACACTTTGTAATAATTAATGATTTTGAATGGTTGAAAAAGTTTTAAATTGGCTTGAATTTTTATGGATGTTACAAGTTGGTATCAGAGCCTTGGTTTGAGTGAACTGGAGGATCACTCGTGTGAATCCAGACTCAAACTAAGGACAAGATTTTCAAAATGATTTTCAAATGGTTTTCAAATTACTAAAGGAGGATGCAAGTGTACAATCAGCCGGAGCCTGTAAGCAAACCCGAAAATACCTTACGATTATTTGATATTGTGATATGTTAGAACAGCATGTAGTGATAGGCTAGGGATCTTCAGGAATTGCATGATTATATGATGTCTGATAGCCTAGGGTTTTCCTTATATGAATATGACATCATTACTCTAGTTGCTTAGTGTACGCATCACGGTCGTATATAACTAAGATCTTATAGCCTGAGAATGTTTGGTTTGGACTTATTTCCTATTCTTGTTTGATGAAGGGCTTAGGGTAGGATCAGGTATTCGAAAGTCTATAGGGTCCAACGTTATGTATGGCTAGCATACACGAGTGCTGCATGGGTTGGTGGAAGTTTCATGGATGAGTTGTGCGGGGTTAGTCGGCCAGTTATGAGATATTTAGCTTTCCTCTAGGAGTGAGGATTGAGTGCTCGCCTATGCTTACGTATATTGTTAAGGTGTTGTGATGATACTTGAGACAAATATGGGTAGGTGTGGAAGGTAGTATGGGCCCGTACTACTAGAATCACAAGACCCATACGCATAGCAAGGAAGTCACAACCCCTAGGGCTTTGTTGGGAGTTGGTTCCCCATTGTTATATGGAGTATCTGATATCTTTCTGGTATATTTTCAGTATGGTGGTTACGAGTCGACTTGTGACCAGATCTGGATCGGGATCAGGACAGGGCAGTCAGGGTGCACCAGCAGAGCCCGAGGCTATCGGCCAGATGAGTTGGACGCCAGGATTCGGGAGATCCTGCATGATGAGGTTGCTATGTTGTTCTGGGCTCAGTTGCCGGAGATTTTGGGTCTATCTGTTGGATAAGGTGTCTAAGTCCATAACTTTATTTGGTATATACTTGACCCGACCCGACATGGTCCATTTGGGTTGCACTTCACCCGAACTATTTGTATGGTTAAACCTTTAGAATTGTATGTTTATGATTTGTTAATATATTATAAGTTATAATATATTAATATGAAATCATATTATTTAATTAGTATTGATCATAAATTAATTTAGAATTAATTTGGTGATCAAAAAGATGACTAATTAAATATGGGCTCTTGTATTTATATAAGTGTGGGCTAATACTCATTTGGAATGGGCTTGGCATGCATGGGAGTCCATGGATAGTCCATAGAGCTTTTAACCCATGGATCCTTGGAAAGGAAGAGTCATGGGTATTAGGGTTTACATGGATGTAACCCTAATCCTCCACACTATATAAAGGAGCTTATGATGCTTGAAATGGCACTAGTTGTGTGTGTGCAAGAAGGTGGCCGATTTCTACAAGCAAACATACAATCTCATAGTTTTTCCAAGTTTGTGGTGATTTGTGATATCCATTTGAGGCATCCACATTATTGGTGCTTGGCTCTCAAACTCCTAGGAATCAACTCACTATTGAAAAGGTATGTAATTCATCTAGCTTTTATGTTTAAAGTTCCCCATGCCATGCTAGATAGGTTATGAACCTTGGAAAAACAAATTTTCATGTATTCATAGTAAAACATAAATCCAAGGTTTCTAGGGTTGCATGTACACCATAGGAGTGTTAGGATGCTCAAAACCCTTCACTATCAAGACCGCCATGGTAGAGTACTTTGATGAGCGTTATGCAGCCATCGCTGAGACGGCTGCCGATGCAGCTTCCGCGGCCGTAGCCACTGCAGGCAGTGGAGCCAGACAGGCTTTTCAGTACCGGGACTTCGATAACACGAAGCCCTCGATTTTCGATGGGACTCAGGACCCGATCATAGCCATGAGGTGGCTATCTGACATTGAGGGATGCTTTTGTTGGGTTTTTAGCATTCTAACACTCCTATGGTGTACATGCAACCCTAGAAACCTTGGATCTATGTTTGATTAAGATACATGCAAATAACTATTTTTCCAAGGTTCTCAACCTAACTAGCATGGCATGGGGTACTTGAATCAAATAAAGCTAGTAGAGTTACTTACCTTTTAGTAGTGGTGGATTGTTTGAAGTTTGAGAACCTAGCACCAATAATGTGGATGCCTCAAATGGAAATCACAAATCACCACAAACTTGGAAACTTGAGAGAATAGCAAAACCTCTTCTTGAAATCGGCCCTCTTAGTTCTCACACATAAACTAGTGCAATTTCTAGAACCAAAGCCTCCTTTATATAGTGTGGTGGATTAGGGTTACATCCATGTAAACCCTAATACCCATGTCTTTTCATTTCCATGAGATCCATGGGTTAAAGCTCCATGGATTATCCATGGACTTTCCTTGCAAGCCTAGCTCATTCCAAATAAGCATTAACCCACACTATATAAATACACAAGCCCATATTTAATTAGTCATACTTTTGATCACTAAATTAATTCTAAATTAATTATAGATCAATACTAATTAAATAATATGATTTTATATTAATATATTAGAACTTATAATATATTAATAAATCATAACTTATACTATTCTCAAAAGATTATCCATAAATTGTTCGGGTGAAGTGCAACCCAAATGGACCATGCCGGGTCGAGTCAAGTACATACCAAATATAGTTATGGACTTAGACACTATATCCAACAATCTCCTACTTGGATAAGTCTAATAACTATAGTTGCAAATATGACTTCAGGAACCGATCAACAATCGTAGCTCTTAAAACTCTGTTGAACTATGAAGCGCCATTTTAGATAAGTGATCATATAATCCTCTGTTCTAGATATCAGCCGGACAAACACATGGAACAATGTCTTACTTATTGTCCAGCAGTTGTTTCCCGAATTCCGATTTGTTTGACATAGAACTTAATTGAACACATCAACTTAGTTATGACCGGGCCCGGTACATGGGTCAACACAAAATCATCGAGGGGACCAGATATCGCTTCTAATCCAAGAAGGAACAGATAAACTTCGACTCATATTCTTGTTCTACTACTTGTTGAATTACACACAAAGGCACGTTTTATAACATCGAGTTACCAATGCGTTTTCGTACAATCAATGCATAACCAACTCATAGGAAACAAGTCATATCTCTAGGTTGGAAGACTTATATGATATTACCGTCTCACGATCACTCGAGATGAATTCCATGAAGTGATACCAGTGAGCGTGGGTTGAATCCAATACTCAGAACTTATGAGCACTCATGAGTGTTGTAGCACCACTTTGTCCAACATCTTGGACCTCTATAAGCCAACCCATGACAGTCTTGATTCATATCTACTTCCAACATATGACTGACTGTGGATGGTTTGAATAACTTAATCATTCAGGAAGAGTGACTTAGTTATTCTGGAAGTCAAAACATGCAAAGTGAAACACAAGAATAAATGAATCAAATATGGTATCAAACCCTATGAATATAAATAGACCACTTTTATTTATCACCATACTAATTACTCATTATTCATTGTTTCGGTTTTAAACTATCAACTTTATACTTGAATTAAAACAATAGTTGTCCCATGCTCCAAGCATGTACACTATGGTTTTTTTTTTTTTTTCTAAACACTAGTCATGCCATACGCCAAGTATGCACACTATGTTTTTACAAACATTAGTTATGCCATACACCAAGTATGCACACTAAGTTTGTCTATGATCTTTATTCTGTGAAATAGTTAGATTGAACATAATTCCAATGATACTCATTTCACAATCCCAAATCCTTACCGCAAATGCAAGAATTCCAAATTCCTGCCATTTACCTCAATCTGTTAGATTCTAAACTTATATGCATTGGTCCTCTTGTAATGATTTTGCACAAAGTCGCAAAGACTTGTCAACAGACATTACAGAGTATTCCAATGGAGATCAACTCCATGGAATCGAAGTCTCATATTCAAAGTTCATTGCCTTTGAACATTCTTCTTGCATTAAGTTTCCTAATATTACACAGATTTAATGAATAACTTCCACCTATGGGGACATTTCCATATTCCCCTTTTGACTATTACTCCTGAACAAGAGTTGCCTCTTTTCAGAATATGTCAATATTGTCCTTATCGAATTAACACTACACTTCCAACTGTCCCTGAGCAACCAACCTTTGGTAAACCTTAGATTGTCCTCGACAATTGCTTAATCACTTTAGTCATATCCAATTCTAGACCTTTTCCCCTCTTAGTGCCCCAAGGCATTTGGAAAATTTAGAAAGGATAAATATTATAGCACATGAAATCGATCTTGTACCCAAAGCAAATGGGACACGATTTATAAGGACATGATACTAGACCAGTCTTTTGCTATAATATTTCTTTTTCTATTTGCCAAGTTTTCATAATTCAGATTATGAAAAGGGATGTCGTAATCATAATCGAATTTTAGAACGCAAATAATGGACCCATATGTAGAATTTCCTTATGTTGAACCATTTCAACATGAAATTCATATATATATATATATATATATATATATATATATATATATCCTTGACTAAATATGATTAAAACCTCAATCTAAGCTTTTAGAATTGAAGTGAAGTATAATTTCCTCTCCCTTAATTATTGCAAAACAACTTTTTCCCGATTGAAACCTTTTGTTTTCTATAATTAACATTGCTAACTTGCAACACTTATTATAATTATCATGCTCCCACTTGCATGATGATTATCAGCATGAAGCTTATGCTCCCACTAGCTTTGACATGTACTCAGAAATCTGTTGAACTTCTAGAAATCAATACTTTATTGACCTTCTTACCAAAGTTCATATTTCTGATACGAGATGCTTTGATGAAAGTTTATCAAAATCATACACCTTTCCTTAGATAGCACACATGTGTGTCTAAACAATTTCAGAACTATGAAAAGGGATGTCGTAATCATAGTCTCAATTGTTTAGACCTTGCCATTTCTCACAAGTCCATGTTAGTGCGCCGGTTAACCACACACGCTCCACTAACGACTTTGAGAATGCAAATATCATAATTGCTATCTACTTAAAATCTACTCGGTGAAAGCGTTTCCTCACCATCATTTTTCATGAATCGGAGAGAAACCTTATGACACTTAGATTTTATGGTGTATGTGTTCCTATCCGTGTGAATTTGTCAAAACCATAATCACAAGACAAGGTTAGTGACAAATCCAAACTCTTATGGATTGAACTTGTGCAATCTTAACTTCTTGCCACCTGGCAACTCAAGGGTCTGCCATTGCTTCCAAGTTGTTATGCAACCAGTTGAGAACTCTCAGAACTCATATGCAAAGCCAACTTTAACTGGAATGGGCACAGAAATAGGAATATGTCAACATGATAGGTTATAAACCTCAAGTCGTGTGCTAGTGATAAACTATAGGTTTTTCCTTCTTGATTAGATCTGGAAGTTTTCCAAGATCTTTAAGACTCTCACTGTCCTCTTGACATATAAGACTCACTTGCCAAATATTCAAGAGATAGTGCGGATTCTTTATCAAGACAAACACTTCACAAAATTGGCCTAAGTTGGTCTTTGTTTTATCCAAAACATCACAACTTACCAATTTCAAATGTACAAGAGTAGGACACTTTTACTCTTACATTTGACAAGTGTTATAACCTTTCTTTAAGATATTTCACTCAAGTTACAATCTTGGAGTATGACTCTAAGACTTGTTTTGGAGCGAAGTGTGACTCATCTTCTTGATTTAACCACTTCAACAATTCATGATTCCTCTTCTTAGTCATAAGAATGCACTAAGATGTCCTTAGAGAACCAATTGTGATATGGTTTCTTAATCATTAAGATGATCATTAAACATGATACTAAAGTACTCTCCCATCTTTTCAGATTTGAGAAACTTTTATCCTTCAGCCTAATTTGATTCTTCTCATTCGTCCTGCCATACATCGAAACTTTTCCAATGTTTCAGAATTATACTTAAACTTGTAAGTATAACCATATTTACTAAACCTTAGTAAATCATGATGAATAATCTTATCGATCTTTTGTGGTGGACTTGACCAGTGCACAAGAATGTGTACTTGATCCCTTAGTCCCTCACTTGACTCACATATACATGTGAACAAGGAATTAGTCTTAATTTTCCAAAGCTGAAAGTTCACATTCATCATATTATATAACTTGCATGATTCCAAGTTTCGGTCCAATTGAACCTTGGTTGATGAGAATCTTTCCTTATTTGGTAAATATAGACACTACCACAAATGAAAGAATCAAATTCATATTTCCATTATTGCTAGAAACATATAAACGTCAATTTTCCATAAAAGCCATTGCAAGGAGATATAAACTAAAATAAAATAAAATAAATTATTTATTTATAAAATGCGGAAAAAACTTTTCCTTACAATGCAGCTTTAAATGAAAACTATGCTATTACATATTTCCTAGCAATCTATCATAACTGTCTAAGTAGTAGCTCAAGAATCCGATCTTCGAACCATGCGATTGAAATCCATCTCCGCGATAAGATTCAGCATACTCTTTCTTTAAGTTTCCTTCCCTTTGCTTGATCCTACCAAACACCAAAACGTAATTGAGTCACATTTTGTATTAAGAATCATCAATAAGGAACTTAACAGAGTTAGATAATGGACTTACCTGAAGCAGAGTCAAATCCTTCTGACTAGACCTTCTCTCAGATCTTTCAGGTAGTTAAGGCAGCTTCGCAACCAATGCCCCTTCCTTTTTGGCAATAGAACCATATGGACCCTTTGGGAATGGTACACTGGACTATCTCAGACTTAGCCTTTCTCTTTACCATTTGGTCAACCGAGTTGACTATGGCCAATCCCTTTCCATTGGGAAGAGAAAGCTTTCTGGATTTCCAATGTCATCAATTTGTCAATGTCCATTGAAGTTTGGGAAGTTGATCTACTAATCAAATTTGCTTTACCAGGGCTCCAAATCATTTCTGATTCAGTAGCACCAAGCCAATAGATAAGATCATTAAGGGTCATGTCATAGTCTTTTACATAGTAGTCCTAAATGACACTCACTATGTGACTTAGAAAGTGATTGAACAACCAACTTTCTTAAGACTTTGACACCCAACTCTCCCGGCTTGTCCATATGTGACTTCATCTCCAAGATGTGATCACACATAGACCTTTCTTGCCAATAGGGTTGGAGTGACCTTGAACTTGTGGGTTAGGGAGAATAATTGGAGGAGGTGGAGGAATTGAAGTATGATTTCCATGATCCAGTCACGGGACATCATTTTCATTAGGAAAGCTTATTCCAAGAGTTTTTTTGGGAAGATCATAATTGTCTGAACCAGACATCTTTTTGGAGATATTCAAGATAGTTGATTTAAGTCCTTAATATAACACCCAATATGAAATATTAAGGCTAGGACCCAACACAATATTTTATAACTTGGAAGAGGGATGCCGTAATCCAAGCTATAAAATATTTGAAGGTAGGTGAATGACGATTCACCAATTTCCACCATGAAAAAAGAAATAAATTATTAGGTTTTAATTGGATTTGAAACTCCTAGATCTTTTGAGATTCATTGAACTTTCAATGGCATGTTTCAATCTCGAGTGTGCCCTTCAGGTTTTGTGACTGGGATGCCGAGGATCACAAAACAAGGTGTGAAGTAACCATGCAAATTACTTGGTACCCTTAATGTTTACCCCTCAATCGATGTGCCGGTTAACCACACGCGCTCCATCGATACTATGATAAATATTAAGTTACCCTTTTCCTACCTTGTTAAGTCTAGCTAGTGTGCCGGTTAACCACACGCGCTCCACTAACCGACTTAAGCAAAGTGCAAAGTGTAATTTCATGGGTTAGCACCTTATTCACATTTTTCCTAAAGTAACTAAGATTGGGAATTATAAAAAAAAGTTTAGTTACTTTATTTTATTCATCATACTTTTAAATGAGAATTATAGTCATTGTCCTACCTTTTCGGCTAACGACCCTCCACCGATCAAGGAAGCGGTGGGTGAGAGTGGACACCCATTAAGTTGCCATTTTATAGGCAACAACCTTATACCCCCCTTATAGACCGGCTTCGTGAATGAGGCCTACTAATGGTAAGACGACTTTGTTCTTATACATATATAAATATTATTAAACTTATAATATTATAAAGTATAAGGGTTGAATTTTAACTTTTAAAATTCTAGGGGTTGGAACTAAAGTTTTTAATATGACTTTACATGTTCCAAAACTTGAGGGCAAGTTTTGTAAACTTTCAAAACTTTTCATTTCTCATAACTTATGAGTTAATGGTTATGAAAAATGAAGACTCTTCATTTTTGTAACCTATGTGTTCTTTTAATGGTTATTTATAAATGTGACTTTTGGTTATCCATAACTTAAGAACTAGTTATGGACTCCATAAAAACACATAAAGATCAAGAATTAATCTAATCAATTATTAGCACATAATTTCTATGATCTTCTAAACTCATATGTTTATGAATGTTCATATCAAAAATTTCAAGAGCATAAATAAACCACATAAAAAAAACTTGAAATTTTGATAATAAACATTTATTTGGATGAGAATAAACATTACCATTACATCAAAATCAAGTTTTATGAACAAAAAAAAAACTTTGTGGTAATAATTCTAATCCAAAACAGGCCAAAAACTATTTTTTTTACTAATAGCATCAAGTGTCAAGAAAACAAACCCGTCTCTAATACCACTGTTGGGTTTTTAGCATTCTAACACTCATATGGTGTACATGCAACCCTAGAAACCTTGGATCTATGTTTGATTAAGATACATGCAAATAACTATTTTTCCAAGGTTCTCAACCTAACTAGCATGGCATGGGGTACTTGAATCAAATAAAGCTAGTAGAGTTACTTACCTTTTAGTAGTGGTGGATTGCTTGAAGTTTGAGAGCCTAGCACCAATAATGTGGATGCCTCAAATGGAAATCACAAATCACCACAAACTTGGAAACTTGAGAGAATAGCAAAACCTCTTCTTGAAATCGGCCCTCTTAGTTCTCACACATAAACTAGTGCAATTTCTAGAACCAAAACCTCATTTATATAGTGTGGTGGATTAGGGTTACATCCATGTAAACCCTAATACCCATGTCTTTTCATTTCCATGAGATCCATGGGTTAAAGCTCCATGGATTATCCATGGACTTTCCTTGCAAGCCTAGCTCATTCCAAATAAGCATTAACCCACACTATATAAATACACAAGCCTATATTTAATTAGTCATACTTTTGATCACTAAATTAATTCTAAATTAATTATAGATCAATACTAATTAAATAATATGATTTTATATTAATATATTAGAACTTATAATATATTAATAAATCATAACTTATACTATTCTCAAAAGATTATCCATAAATTGTTCGGGTGAAGTGCAACCCAAATGGACCATGCCGGGTCAGGTCAAGTACATACCAAATATAGTTATGGACTTAGACACTATATCCAACAGCTTTTTCACATGCTCTTGTCCCACTGACCAGAAGGTCATGTGTGTTCTGAACCTGCTGAGGTCCAGACCAAAGGACTGGTGAAGATTGATGACAGGGTCGTATACTGATGAGCAGAGAGCTGCATTGACATGGGATCAGTTCAGGGAGATGTTCCACTCCCGCTACATACCACGGGTCCAGCGAGAGCGGCTGGCTCAGGAGTTTTTGGAGTTGAGACAGGATGTGGAGTCGGTGACGGAGATCACCCGTATGTTCATTGAGAGGGCGATGTTTTGCCCGGAGTTTGCTTCCGAGCAGGCTCAGATGACACGTTATCTGAGCATGCTCAAGACTGACATTCGATAGTTTGTTGCTACCCAGCGTTGTGATACACTATTAGAGTTACAGGAGGCCGTTAGGCGGCGAGAGATAGAGATTGAATTACAAGTGCGAGAGCAAAGGAAAGCCCCGACGCAGTTACAACCGACACCGAAGCGGTCTAAGACCGCCGATTCTAGGTCTATAGGCCAGCGTGGCCGCACTTGTGGAAAGTGCGGGAAGGCTCATTCTGGAGTATGTCGATCTGGTAGTGGATTCCATAAATGTGGCAAGGAGGGGCATTACGCGAGGGACTGTCTTCAGTCCGCCCCTCCTCCGAATATGAGGATTTGTTATCATTGTCATCAGGTTGGCCATATGAAGGTTAACTGTCTGTCGCTCGCTGCCAAGCCGGTGCTGGCTCCCGCGCCGACTACTTTACGGATCACTAACGGGAGTCAGGGTAGGGCAGAGCCCCCGAGGGCTCGGGGCCGCACCTGTCAGCTCACAGCCGAGGAGGCCAGGACAATGCCAGATGTGGTTGTTGGTATGTCTCTATCCCTTATGTTATTGATTACATTTATTTTATGCTTATATGTGTTGTACCTATGTTAGGTACACTCTTAGTGAACTCGTTACCTGCTCTGGTATTGTTTGACTCGGGGGTGAGTCGGTCTTTTGTCTCCCAATCTTTTAGTAGGGAGTTCGATTTTCCTTTAGGAGAGCTAGAGTGTCCGTTGCGAGTCTCCATCGCCAATGAACATAGGATTTCTGCTTCTTCAGTCTATCGGGGTTATGTTTTGGAGATCTTCAGGGTGTCCTTCCCGATTGATTTGATTCTGATTCCCATGGGGGAAGTTTGTGTGATAGTGGGTATGGACTGGTTGAGTCGATTCGGTGCTATGATCGACTGCGAGGGTCAGTGTGTAGTAGTTCGAATCCCAAGTGGGGGAGAACTAGTTATCTATAGCGAGGGCACCAGGTTGGGTTCAGGGTTCTGTTCAGATTTCAGGGCTCGGCAGTATATATTCAGCTCGGGTGTGCACCCCGGGTTCTCTAGCATATGTGGTGGATACGCGGGTCAGAGATCAGCTCTCGGTTTCAGAGGTTCCAGTGGTCAGGGAATTCGCCGATGTGTTTCCGGAGGAGTTACCCGGAGTGCCCTCGGAGAGGCAGGTCGAGTTTGGGATCGACTTTGTGCCAGGTGCGGCCCCTATCGCCAAGGCGTCGTACCGATTGGCACCACCTGAGATGCAGGAGCTGTCATGTCAGCTATAGGAGCTGCTAGGCAAGCAATTCATTCGTCCGAGCAGTTCTCCGTGGAGAGCACTGATTCTCTTCGCGAAGAAGAAGGATGGTTCACACCGGATGTGCATCGACTACCGGGAGTTGAACAAGTTGATGGTGAAGAATTGTTATCCACTACCATGGATCGATGATCTCTTTGATTAGCTACAGGGAGCATCTTGGTTCTACAAGATAGATTTCAGGTCCAGGTACCATCAGGTCAGGGTACGGGAGGAGGACGTGGAAAAGACCGCGTTCCAGACTCGTTATCGACATTACAAGTTCGTGGTGATGTCGTTTGGGCTCACCAACATGCCAGCTATATTTATGGACCTAATGAATCGGGTATGCAGACCGATGCTTGATCGCTCAGTCATTGTGTTCATAGATGAGATCTTGGTGTATTCCAAGATCAGAAAGCAGCACGAGGAGCATCTTTGGGAGCTATTGGGAGTCTTGAGACGAGAGCGGATTTATGAAAAGTTCTCGAAGTGAGAGTTTTGGTTACGAGAGGTTCAGTTCCTTGGACATCTCGTTAACCAGGAGGGGATTTTGGTCGATTCGGCCAAGATCGAGGACGTCATGCAGTGGGAGGTTCCGAAATCTCCCTCGGATATCATGAGCTTCTTGGGGTTGGCAGTGTACTACTAGAGATTTATACATGATTTCTCTAAGATTGCAGTACCCCTCACTCGTCTGACGAGGAAGGGGGTGGATTTCCGGTGGGGCCCTGAGCAGCAGAGGGCATTTGAGACCCTCAGACAGCGACTTTGCGAGGCTCCAGTCTTGACTCTACCGGAGGGAGTTGAGGATATTGTAGTGTTTTGTGATGCATCCATTACAGGACTGGGAGCGGTACTCATGCAGATAGGACGATTGATAGCCTACGCGTCGTGGCAATTGAAGCTGCATGAGACGAGATACCCCACACACGATTTGGAGTTGGGAGTGGTGGTATTCGCTCTCAATATTTGGAGACATTATATCTACGGGATCCGCTGTACCATATACACGGACCACAAGAGTTTGAGACAAGTCATGGATTAGCCGAACCTGAACATGAGGAAGCGCAGGTGGCTGGACGTAGTAAAGGATTATGACTGCGAGATCCTTTACCATCCGGGTAAAGCAAACGTTGTGGCAGACGCCTTGAGTCGCAAGTCGGCTGGATCTTCTACTCCAGCGACATGTATGAGGATATCAGTGGAATCTCCACTTGTGAGCTTGATCAGGTAAGCTCGGGCTGAGGGTGTATGGCAGGAGAACTGGAAGCTTGAGAAGATTAGGGGTGAGATCACCAGATTCGTGCAGGATAGTCGGGGATTGTTGACCCATTGTGGTCGGGTTTGGGTTCCGATGTCTGGTGGGGTCAGACAGATTGTACTAGAGGAGGCTCGTAAGTCTCGCTTCTCTATTCACCCGTGGGCCACCAAGATGTACCGGGATCTGAGTTTGAGTTACTGGTGGCCGTACATGAAGCGAGAGATCGCTTGGTACGTCGAGAGGTGCTTGACCTGCAAGATGGTCCAGGCCGAGCACCAGCGGCCGCATGGCAAGCTGCAGCCACTAGAGATTCCCATGTGGAAATAGGAGCAGATCATGATGGACTTCATCACCAAATTGTCAAGAACGACAAAGGGTTTCGACGCTATATGGGTCATCGTGGATCGAATAACCAAGAGTGCCCATTTTCTGCCCATTCAAGAGAGCTCATCAGCCGAGAAGCTGGCCGATGTGTATATCCGGGAGATCGTTGCTCGCCATGGGGTATCGTTCTCTATTGTCTCAGACCGTGATGTGCGTTTCACCTCCCGTTTATGGCAGAAGTTCCACGAGGAACTGGGCACGCAGCTGCATTTCAGTACCGCATACCATCCGCAGACAGACGGCCAGAGCGAGCGGACCATTCAGACCCTCGAGGATATGTTGAGGGACTGTTTTATTGACTTCGGTGGGAGTTGGGACTCCTACCTACCCCTTGCAGAGATCTCGTACAACAATAGCTATCACTCCAGCATTGGTGCTCCACCTTATGAGTTGTTGTATGGACGGAGATGGCGTACCCCAGTCTGTTGGGGCGAGGTTGGTCACAGGGTGATGGGTCAGATCGAGGTAGTCCTGCAGACTACCGAGATGATACAACAGATCAGGCAGCATTTGCAGGAAGAGTGGTGTGGTACTACTGAAGGTCTCACCCTGGAAGGGTGTGATACGCTTCAGGAAGAGGGGGAAATTGGGTCCCCGATACATTGGGCCATTCAGGATCATTGCCAGGGTTGGCAAGGTGGCATATAGACTAGATCTTCCAGAGGAGCTCAGTCAGATTCACATCACTTTTCACGTCTGGCAATTGCGGAAGTGCATATTAGATCAGGAGGCAGTGGTGTTATTAGATGATATACAGGTCGATGATCGTCTGAATTACGTGGAGAGGCTAGCGACCGTTCTGGAGAGGAAAGTGAAGGTTCTACGGAACAAGGAGGTACCTTTGGTAAAGGTACAATTGGAGCATCGGAGGGGATCCGAGTGGACTTGGGAGCCGGAGGCCGAGATGCGGGAACACTACCCGGAGTTGTTCATCGCATCAGACTTCGAGGACGAAGTCTAGATCAAGTGGGGGAGAGTTGTAACATCCCGAGATTTATAGGTATTTTCGAGTCCTCTTTTATTATTATTTTGTCCTTTGTAGTCCCTAGGGATGGAAGAGTGAAGCCATGAGAAGCCTAAGGACAAAAGTTGCAACTTTGAGACCAAGAAGAGTACGTTAAGCGTACATAAGGTACGCTAAGCGTACTATGTGTGCCCTAGTACGCTGGGCGTACACTTGTGTACGTTGGGCGTACTCACGACAGATGGAAACCCTAATATTTAGGGTTGGGTGCTATATAAACATCCTTATGAGCTCAAAACCCTCCATCACCTCAGACTCCATAGCTTTGGGCCGTTTTCCCCAAACCCTAACCCCTTTCTTGAGTGTATGAGCTAAAAGTGTGTGTTTTGAGTAGTTGGAGAAGAAGGTATTGCATCTAGAAGTTGGAGAAGGAAGACAAGCTTGCAGATCTGAGATTACTTTGTGCTCTAGAAGCTCCAGGAGGTAAAAAGCTCTAACCTTTATGCTTGTATGATGTAGATCTTGCCATATTAGCTTTATGAAACCATTTCTTGTCCCAAAAGTCCCAAGTTGGTGCATGTTATGATTTGAACGTAATAAGTTTGTCTTTTCAGACCCTAGGAAGGGTCCTAAGTGATAAAAATGATGTCCCAGTGGCTAAAAGTGTCCTATGCATGTAGTAGAAAGGTCTTAATGGGTTAAGACCATGTATTAAGAACTTTATGGACGTCCAAAGTATTAAAGTTCGAGACTTATGGTTCTAAGACACATTTGGTCGATGGATCTGGAATTTGGGCTAAAGTGCTTAAGCCATTAAGCACTTTATTAGAGTTTTGGTGAAACTTGCATACGCCTCTCGTAATTTCTGTACGTCCAGCGTGCTGGGTCAACCACCCTAATGGTGGTCAATACAAGGCGGAGTACGCCCATCGTACCAGAGGAGTATGCCCCGCGTACCAGAGGAGTACGCCCCGCGTAACACCCTCTGTTGGGCTTTTTGCGATTCGGGCTTCGGGATTGGGCCACTTTTGGGCCAGTTTGACATGGGCCTTGCTGGACTTTCTGAATAGATGTCTTTTAGTCCAGTTTTGGTAATGGATCTTCAAATGAGGCCCAATTAAGGAGTTGGGCCCAATTGGGAAAATTGCGCCAATGATGGGCCTTGGGTATATGGACTCTTGGATCATGAATTTGGTATTGGGCCTTAGCCCAAATTAGAGAAAAGGAAAAATGGACTATGTGGGACCCTTAGTCAAGATTGATATCCAAATTTTTAACTTAGTATTCGTTATTTTGGATAGTTTGGGATTTTCGGTGAGACAGCGGTCGGAGACTTTCAGTCCAGTTCAGCACTACTTGCGAGGTGAGTTCTTCTCACTATATCAATAGGGTCTAAGGCACGAAGACCGGCCCTTTTTGGGATTGTTATCCTGGTTATAGTATGCTTGTATGTCGTTATGATTTGTTACATCGGTATCCTGGTAGATAGGATGTAGTTATGCTATTATGATCTATTAGATCGGTATCCTGGTAGATAGGATGATGTTATGCTTAGTGATCTGTATGATTTGTGCTTGTTTGTTGATTGTTATGTGTTATGAGTATGTCGACATATGTGTATATGGTTGGGTTGAGGCGGTCCTGCTTTGTGTTGAAGGCCAACATACCCAAGGCGGCCCGAATAGACTGAAGGCCCTGCGAGGTGGTCCAGTCAGGCCGAAGGCCCGGCGAGCGGTTCGGATAGGCTGTAGGCCCTGCGAGGCGGTCTAGACGTGCCGAAGGCTCAGGAGCGGTCCAGATAGGTTGTAGGCCCTGCGAGGCGGTCCAGTCAGGCTGATGGCTCAGTATGCATGTTGTTTGTATGATATTGTTATGGTTTGTATGGCGTTGGTATTTTGGGGGAACTCACTAAGCTTCGTACTTACAGTTGTTGATTTTGTTTCAGATACTTCAGATGATCGCGAGAAGGTGAAGGCGTGACCGTACATTTCCTCAAATTTTATGATTTGGATTTCTGGGATACTCTGATGTCTAAACTATTTTGAAAACACTTTGTAATAATTAATTATTTTAAATGGTTGAAAAAGTTTTAAATTTGCTTGAATTTTTATGGATGTTACAATTTGGCGGCCAGAATTTCTGAATCTTAGCGGCGACACCGTCACCATTATTGATGTCGCCGCTAGTGGTATGTACGGTATCAATTTCCAGTCCTTGGATTAGGGACAAAATCAACAGATAAGGTTTCACCTCATATTTTGACGCGGATCCGGGTCGATAGGCATTAGCGGCGACGCTTTTAGTGGCAACAACCATCTTTAGTTGCGACACATAACACGAAAGTTACGTGTCGCTGCTTAAGTGGTTGTCGCCGGCCAATGCATATTATTCTCGTAGTGTAGAAAACAAATAAGTTTTTTATATAATTCTGTACAAGCATACCAACAATAAATATTATAATTTGAAGGATGAAATTTGTTATTTTGTTCTATGTTTTTTGTTTCACTATTGAATCTCTCTCTCTCTCTCTCTCTCTCTCTCTATATATATATATATATATATATATATATATATATATATATATATATATATATATATATATATATAGGCTTAGGTTATTTTGTTTTTACTAACTATTGTGTGACAGAATGCACAGATCGGGACCATCGAATGGAATAGAATCAAAGGTTATGATCTGAGAGTCTATAATATTATAATAGGGTAACATGTACCATATAATCACACAAATTTCAGCATAAGGTCATTTTAGTCAATTAACATATATTAAAAAAGGAAAATTTCAGATTTTTAGGGATAATTAATTCCTTTATTTTTAAAAATCTGAATATTTTAAATTAATTCAAATTTAAAAATCCGATTTTATTCTGTCAGAATGACAGAATGGCAACCATAAAGTAGTAAATATATTTTCGATTTTATTCTTGCAGAATATATTTCCAATGAAGATATTTTTGATAATTAACTTGATTTAAGAATTCTAGATATTATTCATATACATCTAAGTTGGGTCTATGATTTTATTCTTAATACACATCTGAAAATAAAATACAAATTCATACATATTCTTACAAACTAATATTCTTATACATTTTAATATAGTTATACATATTCTAATAGAATATCATCAAAAATGAATACAATTCTTAAAAAATAGCCTTCTTGAATATAATTCACTTGATCTTCGCATATATACTTGTTGTTGAACTCGATTCAAAATATTTCTCTTGTATGATCAATATTGAATCCTTCTCCATGCAATTCTGAAAGAATAAGATACATTACTCGTTAGTATTACCAGTTAAACAAATATACTTGTTGTTAACAAACATTCTCAAAAAGACATTCTAACAGAATGCATTTTGTAACGCCCCGATTCCCGGGTATCAATTTATGGTTATAAATTCTCATGATTTCAAGGTCTACTCGACGAGTTGGTGGCCTGAATCGTCGAGTAGCAGCGGGTTGGTCCGCGAGTTTAAGTGACCTACTCGCCGAGTCCAAGAAGGGACTCGACGAGTAGGAGCTGGCAGATGAAACCCTAAATACCGGGGTTTTGCACCCTATTTAAGAAGACTTATGCCTCCTTTGGCCTCTTTGCAGTTCTAGAGAGCTCTTAAGAAACCCTAATTCGTGTGGTGCTCTATTGTGTGTGTATTAAGCTTGGGAGGGAGATCTTTGGAGAAAAGGAACTTGGAAGGCAAGGGAATTGGAGCAAGGAAAGTGTGGAAATCAGAATCTACCTCAGTTAGTATCTTCCAGAGGTATCAAGTCGCCACCTTTACTTCTTTTCCCTTCTAGATATCTTTTTGGTTGAGTTTGGGGCTTTTATGGATCCTTGAGTTGATAAGGTGGACTATGGGCTAGATCTGAAGTTGTAACTTCAGATCTGGACCCTTCTTAAGTCCTAGAGTCATAAAGTTTCTGGTTTGGGCGTGAATGAAGCCTTCCTTGGGTAGGAAACCCCATTTCGGGCTTGGATTGGACATTTGGAGCCTTTATAGCTATGCATGCACGTAAAGTTTGCAACTTTACGTGAAAAGCATGCCTTAGAAGCTTGGATCTGTAGTTTGGAGCCGCTACATGGCTCAAATGAGTCTGTATGGCAAAAAGGACTGAAGGGACTCGGCGAGTCGCATGGTCGACTCGGCGAGTCATATGAAGATAGGCATGAACTCGACGAGTTGGAAGAACAACTCGGCGAGTCCGTTGGAGATTGCCATAGACTCGACGAGTCGTATGAACAACTCGGCGAGTCGGATGAGATTTCCCCAAGTTATGTATGCGTGCGTATCCGTCGAGTTGCATGAAGGAAACTCGACGAGTGGCCTTAGAGTTTCGACCGTAAACCGAAGGGACTCGACGAGTCACCCCGATGACTCGGCGAGTGGGCAAGTACTTCAAGGAACTCGGCGTATAGGCGAGGGTACTCGGCGAGTTAGGGTCAACATGGACTGTTGACCTTGACTGATGACTTTGACTTTGACCAGGGTTTGATTAGCTGACTTATGGGGGTACCTTGAAAGGTTGGGAACTTATGGGTATTTATGATTGGATCATTGATGGATATAGGTGTTGGAGTTTGGGACAGTGTTTCGGGAGCGTGTTTTCGTGGTTCAGTCCGGCATTGCAAGGTGAGTTCTCCTTACTATATCAACAGGGTCTATGGCACCAAGGCCGACCCTTTATGATTTACATCCTGGTTTAGGATGGTTGCTATGTTGTTGCTATGCTAGATTTCATCCTGGTTTAGGATGGTTGCTATGTTAGATTACATCTTGGTTTAGGATGGTTGCTATGTTAGATTTCATCCTGGTTTAGGATGGTTGCTCTGCTAGAGATCAGTTAGATCGGTATCCTGGTTATAGGATGGTTGCCATGTTAGTGATCTGTTAGATCTGCCTTTTGTACTTGTTTATATATATGTGTGCACATGTTTGTTGGTTGGGGAAAGGGTTGAGGCAGGTCCTGCTGTGTGCAGTAGGCCAAGACACCCTGGGCGGACCGAGTAGACTGCAGGCCCGGGCCGGGCAAATCTAGTCAGGTCGAAGGCCCAGCGAGCGGTCTGGATAGGCTGAAGGTCCCAAGAAGGGCGGTCCAGACGTGCCGAAGGCTCGGAGAGCGGTCCAGATAGACTGAGGACCGGGATTCGGTCCAGTCAGACTGATGGCTCATTATGCATATTGTTGTTGTTTGCTTATATGATTATATGATGTGGTTATATCTGTATGGCGTTGGTATTTTGGGGGTAACTCACTAAGCCTTCGAGCTTACATTTATCGATTATTGTTTCAGGTATTCTGATGAACGCGAGAAGGCGAAGGCGTGATCGTGCACCTCCTTACATTTTCATGATTGATTCTGGGGATACTCTGATGTTTAAATTATTTTGAAAGTAAACTGTAATAACTTGATGGTTTTAAATGTTTTAAAAAGTTTTAAATTGGCTTGAATTTTATGGGTGTTACACATTTATATAAATAAATTCTAACAGAATACATTACATAATGCACTTAAATCATAGTCTTTTCTTCTATACGCATAAACATTCTAAAGCATGTATAAATGTATTTTGTCAGAATTACTAGCAACACATGTTTTATGTAATATTTATATTCTCATAGAATAAACATGTGTTTGCATTCTGATATGAAAAAAAAATCCCCAGCTTAACCCTTTTCATCAAAGACAAATTTAGAACAATCAAGTATCAAAAACAAAGTAGTATATACTTTAATTCTAACAGAATATTTCAACACAGGTATAAACATATTAGTATAACTCTAACAAAATAGTATATTGTTTACCTTAACATATTCTGACAGAATTTCCCAGATTATCACAAACTTTATACCTTCGGTAAACCATTTTATGACAAAAGGAAAAAAGTGTGCATCGTTGAATTTATGTTAAAATTTTAATTGTATCATGCAATTATAGCCTCTAGCAACTAGAAATATCAGGCAAATTAAAGAAATTACTAATTGCTATAAAAACAACTTTTTTTCGTCCAAGCTTTTCTTTGGTGTAATTACTAATTGCCACAAAAAAAGAAAATAGTAATTAGCAAAAAAAACAAACGTCCAACTACTTGGTTTCACCGTCAATCTGGGATTGGCTTTCTTTTTATATTTGGCGATATTAACCTTCAAGATACAGTGACCACATTTTACTTGATTTAGTGATTTTAATAGTACCTGGATATCTTTGACACCTTCATATTTGATAAACGCGAAGTATGATCCTCCTTTGTCTTTCCTCCTCGGGATGTATGTACCGACGAGTTTCCCAAATTTCCAAAAAGCGTTGTATAGCATGTCGTTGGTGGTGTCATGCTGTAAGTTTGATACATAGAAGGATGTAATTTTCTTGTTCGCCTGTTAATTTCTCCGGCACACCTCCGTCCAGTCGCCGCTAGTTAACAACGGATTAGGGTTAATGAATTGAATCGATAGATGGAGGCGGAGGAGTCGACAGATGGAGGAGGAGTCGACGATTATAAACCCTACCATAGCAAAAAGGATGCGGCTATTTGACTTTAATATCCAATATTTAAAGAGATAATAAATATATTAATTATCTACCATAATTAAATATGCAAAGATTATAATAATACCCTTAAATGATTTATTTAATGATTTATTATTTTCTCAATTCTCATTGGTGCATACATGCACACAATAGTTGCTAGAAACATTTAAACCTAACTATATATATATATATATATATATATATATATATATATATATATATATATATATAATTGAAAGTCAATTTTACATTATTATTTCAATTTGATAGCAAAAGATGTCAAATAAAGACTTGTATCAATATCATATGATCCAACGATACACATCAACCTGATAACTTTGTGGCCGAACTCATTACCCTTATATCATTGATCAAACGATCAAAGTTCATAGACGACGACCCCATCTCAGTTACCGACTCTTTCGCCAAAATTTTCCAACCGTCAACACACGGTCTAAACATGTTTCCTCCCGTTTTCATGACATCCTTCACTGCCTTTTCAATAATTAATCGATCACAAGTATCTTTGATGTCTATTCCAAGCTTCCATACTTCTCCCACAAATCGACTATTCACTTGTTGGTCGGAAAAGTAAGGCCAACAAATCATGGGAACCCCCTCGGCTATACTCTCAATAGTCGAGTTCCACCCACTATGTGTTAAAAATGCACCAACAGCACGGTGACCGAGGACATGTTCTTGTGGCGACCAATCTATGATACACCCAATTTCTTTTGTATGCTCAAGCAATTCAGTCGGGATCTGAGAGTCTTCATACCCACCTGTGATTGACCCTGGGCGTCTCACCCATAAAAAAGGTTTCCCACTGTTTACCACACCATGCCATATTTCTAGCAGTTGATTTACTGTAATGGTGGCTAGACTTCCAATGCTGACGTAAAGAACGGTTTTTGGAGCGTGTTTATCGAGCCACGATACGCAAGTTCTATCTTCCTTCCAGACACTGTTCGAAAAAGTTGTTTTCGGGGACATCAATGTCGTCTTCTCCCTAAGGCGAGCTTTGTGGAGAGAGTGCAATGGGCCTATGGGATAAATATTTGGACAAAGTTTTCGCATGTGTGGTAGTATGAGTGAATCCAACTCTTCGAACGTGTTGAGTATGAAACCTTGAGCTTGAGGAACAGTTCGAGCTTCATTCAAGAGGAGATCAATAATGGGTTCAGACAAGTCATCGCTACGACAAAAGCTTGCAAGATCTCGTCTCCGTATAATATGTTCAGTTCCTGGCACACTTTTTATAAGCTCATCTAAATCACCCCCTGAAGAGAAATAAAAGACGTTGTCAAACACCATTTTAGTTTTGTACTTAAATATCAAATTTAGAAGCCACTAATAACATCAATACATCGTATTTATGTTACAATTGTGTAGTTTTTTATATAAATTATTTTTTAATTTATAAAGATTTAATGAATACTCTTATAATTATTAGCTTTTTAATAATTTTATTCACGAATTATATTATTAAACCATTGTAAGAAAACAAATTATATAATTAATTCGAACTAACTATCATGCATATTATTAAAACATCATTGAAAAATATTTTACAGTAACACATTTGAATTAATCCTTCAGCTAAGATATAATAATGCAGTAGAGCTCTTTCCAATTCACATCATATATGATTCTTTACATTGTTTTAGTTGTAACCTACTAAGTGTATCATACTAGCTATTATAAAAATCTTTAGTAAAGTCAGTTTTGAAGCAACTTCTATAATGATAGCATAGATAATTATGAAAAAACTTTCATAAAGATTGAATATTTATAGATATGCTAGACTCATACTCATACTCATCTTACCATACATATTTAATAATTTAAAACTACTTGAAAGTTTCAAAAGTTTTTTGAACTTATTCCAAGTCTGAAGCTACTTGACATCTTCAATATAGTTTCATAGTTATGTCTCAACATAGTTAGAGATCCGCCGAAGCTATAAGTAAAAGTGACAAAACGTACTCATCCAAATCTAGCTTATGTGTTAAATGGTCGCTGTACACGTATCAATACATTATTTGACTAATTGGTGCATCAAATTAATTTTATTAACTTTTTTATTAAATGGTTGTTTTGCCATTTTCCAAGTAAATATGACTCACATGTATCATAGGATTCCAAATCGAATAAAGCCAAAAGTCCATCTAAATAGAGTCCAGGATTTATATTTGATATTTGTATTGCCTTACCAAAAATGAAAGAGTTGAATTATAAAATCCTGTTTAGATAATCTGATGTCATCATTCACGTGTTAGATATATGCTATGAATTAATGAAACAATTTTTAGTCCAGTTAGAAAATTCTGAGAGTTTCTCAAGCAAATTGTGTTTATGAGATCCTATGGCAATAGATGTAACATTTTCATCCACTGCCAATAAGGGCTCTATTCAACCTTTTAACGACTATGCTAATATGGAATTATGGATTCTATAATTTTCATCCAATACACATATTCTAAGAGGATGTTGGATGAATTTATTGTCATCCAAAACGTCAATCCAATGGACAATTTTTTGTTCTTTCATATGTTTGGGACATTACGTTTTTTTGTAACCTAGTCAAACCATAATGAAAAATAATTCCTAACGTTGGGCATCACAATTTAAACTTGATGGACATTCCATAAGTTTTAGCCTATGATTTCCTAGTGTATTATAGATCCTTCATTTGCATAACCATTAGAGCTTTCTTTAGGTTTTACATATTTCTGAGGACGTACTTAAAGGTATCTTTAATCTAGGAAAAATGACTTACCAATATAATCATCTTTGTAGTTTTGTTCAAATATAGATAACTTCTTTATTTTTATACACATTTGACTATTTAATTAATTATGTGTTTATATATTGTCATTATTACTGGTTATAACATGTGATAATGGTAATATGTGAACAAATTAACTAGTTAATGATTAAATATGTATAAAAAAAGAAAATTGTCTAAATATGAACAAAACAAAAAGTTAAGTACTTTGTTATGTCATTTTCCTCACTTTTAATAGTGATTTTATTTTTCATATTTGTTTGTATTATTTTTTTCAAACGTTATTTTTAAAATATCCATAATTTCCTAAATATTAATTAAATATTGTGCAATTTTAAACTTTACTTTTTAATTAATAAATATGTTTTTGTTTTGTGAAATATTTTATATATATAGCCTCTTATATTTTTTTTCTTTTGTTTTTAAGCATATACAATATTTTTAAAGTAAATAGTACCTAACAATAAAATTAAATAAATTAAATATGTAACAAAAAATATGGTGGATCTTTTAAAAAAATAAAAAGAAAATATTACTTAGCAAATAAAAAACAAAAAAAATTCATATAATGTAAATGTTTTAAAATTATTCCAACTTTTTAATATTTTTTAATTAGAGTTTATAAACTTTTAATTTTTTTAATACAACGTTTTAAACTAGTATTTACTGAAAATATTTTAAAATGTTATCAAAAAATATTAAATTGTCATACACAATCTGTTAAACACTTTAAAAATGTTGTAAAAGAAAGTTTAGAAATGTACGTATGAAAGTTATAAAAAAATTGTATGAAAATATAAAAAACAAGTTAAAAACTTGTAAGAAAATTTTAAAACATTTATAAAATATTTGTTTAAAAGCACTTGTATTAAAATTATATGGAAGTGTAAAAAAGTTTAAAACATTGTATTAGAAAAACTATAGGAAAAAAATATTATAAAAATGTTTTAAGAAATTATAAAAATTTATAAGGAATTTATAAAAAAAAAAATTGTTCACATTTAGACAACTTTCTTTTTTTCGTATACATTTAACCATTTAATTTGTTAAATGTGTTCATATATTACCATTGTCACCTGTTATAGCAGGTGACAATGATAATATGTGAACAGATTTAATAAGTTAAATGGTCAAATGTGTACAAAAAAATGAAGTTACCCAAACATGAACAAGACGAAAATGTAATTACCCTCGCAAGTCATTTTCCCTTTTAATCTATGCTACTCGCAGTAGTTTCCTTATTAACTTTATTCACAAGTAGTTAAAACACAACATTTAGTTTTATCGATCATCAAATCTAATAAGGTACCAAGTAAGACTTGTGTTTATCATCAAATTAGTCCAAAATCCATCCGACTAGACTTTTGGTATTTCTCAAAACCTTACTTGTTATATAGAATCATAGAGTATGAATTATTATAAACGTTTCATGATGTCACTTAAGACTAATGATAAACTCATTTTCTTTTAGTTTATACTAAATCTTCTACAATTTCAATCATCCAAAATTATGTAGTTATGCTATTAACATATGACATCTTAATGACATAAACAATTTATGACAACAATGTCTTCTTGGAATGGTTCTGTTAAAAATATAATTCATATTGCTACAAAGGACTATCATTTAGTATAGAACTATTAAAGGAAGTCGATTATGTTCGTCTTTTTAGAGTGTTATAACATTAAAGTGTATCGTTGACATTTATAGAAAATAAAGTCTTTTATCTGATACATTTAGATTGATTAAACTTCTGATAAATATTTATAACTCTTTATTGAGATTTATTAACTAGAGTAATAGCATTCACAATGATGAGTTCAATGAAAGTTAAATAAGGTGACAAGTCTATGTATCATTCAATGTCAGTTTGGCATTCTATGGTTTTAGAGTTCAATGGCCACTGAACTTTTCAATGAAAAAAAATGAAAGTTTTTAATTCTTAAATATATACTAATAATTACATTTTGTAATATTCTAGTGAACTTTATATAGAGTTTAATACATTGTAGAAAAAAATAGAGTTGTATGAATTGTAGAAAAATGATGTGGCAATCCATTGAACTTTATAAAGTTCAGTGCATTTTGGATTCCCTAAGTTCTGTATTGCACCCCGCTAAGTTCGGGTCTTGTGACTGTCGTAGATTACACTTAATTTATTTCTGGTAGGTTGAGAAGAACTCTTTTTTACCATTATAAACTCAAGGCTACAATTCTTAGATATTGTAAGGTCATTCATAGTTTTATCAAAAGTATAGTTCACTATATCGATGTCTTATGGTTAGTACGGGGAAAATCACCGATATAAGTTTCATACGGCTATGCACTGTTATCGACTGTGATCGGCGGAATCGCACTAATTTCGCCTAGTTTCCATCCAAATGCTTATGTATTAGCCGTCATTGGCAGAATCACAATAGATAATATTTAAATGTATTTTGGGTACCCGAGAAGGGTGATATATAACATATGATGAAAATGATTCTTATTAACTTTAAGTTAATTTCATGACTATGCAACATTTTTTAGTAAACGTAGTATTAAATTATTGAAAACAATACTTCATAAAAGTGTTATATTTTCCCTACTATATATTATATCTATTGAAAATTTCTACAGCCTTTTTGCATAAAGTGTTAAAGTTGTAGTGATTCTTTTATAAATTTTTGCTTCTTGAAAACTCACTTTTAAATCTTGTTTAAAAAGACATGTATTGATTTTGAAAAATAGAAAACAATTTTTTGTAGAACGACATCAATAATATTGAAAGGCTATATAACGAATACGAATGGAAATACCAACCCAAATCCGCTGACCCAAAACCAAACCCAACCTAGTAAGTAATTAATAGGTTGGTTTGATATTTTCAACTCACTTAATTAAACGAGTCAACCCGTCTAACCCGCTTAATTAAATGGGTAGGGTTAGGGTTGAAATTCTCATCATATTTGCAACCCACCGACCCGTTTAAATATTCTAAATATATTTTAATTTTTTATTTAGACGGAATTTCATAAATGATCCTTATGGTTTTATATTTGTCTCTAATATTGTCCTTATGAAACCTTTTCTTAATTAATTAATGGTCTCTTTTCACAAAATTTTGCACACCAATGGTCCTTATGAGTAACTTTGTTCACATATGTTGTTAGATGATTGTAAAATAACAAAAAAATGCTCTTTTATATTTTTTATATTTACTTTAATACCTTTATAATTTAAAATTAAAAAAAAAATTGGGCCCACCCACCCCACCCATACTGGTATCCTCTTTCTTTCTCTCTCTCTCTCTCTCTCTCTCTCTCTCTCTCTCTCTTCAATCCCCACACATGTTTGTCTCTTTCACTTTCCTCCTCCATACCTAGTACCACCACCGACGACTCCTTCCCCCTCTGAAGCCCATCCACCACTGGAAGCACCATTATACAAATACCTTCGAGCTGCCATGGATTCAAAACCAAAATAACACCCATAGAACATAAGAATCACCACTAAATCAACAATAACTTTTTGTGTGACTCTCTATTCTTCACCTTTTTTTACTTCATATAGAGGATCATAATCAAAAATTGAGGAAGGTGTTAATCGATTGAAGGAGTTATTGGGACGAGGAGATAAGCATACATATACACACACACAAAGGGACTCTACCTTGTTTTTCCTTTTTTGGGAGACACACATATCAATTCAAAAGGGGGAGGGATTGAGAAACAAATTGTTCCCCTAATTTACATATAGAGATTCATTGTATGAGTGACCAGAGATATAGACCAAGATATGGGTTTTTTAGGCCTAGGGTTCTTATAATAGTTATGGTGGTGGTGGCAGATGATGATAGCAGAGGAGATTTGGAATGATTTTCTGACGAAGATGGAAGTGGTAGAGGAGATATATATGGAGATAGAGGTGGTTGAATGAGGTAGTGGTGGTGGCAGGCATATCGTTGCCATTCATTTTGTGTGTGAAGCGTGTATGTTTTTTTAGTTTAGTATGTGTATATGCGTGGTATGAGTTGTAGGTAAATAAGTGAGAAATATGGAGTAATGTTTATGCGGATGAGAGAGAGTAAATGAGAGGGACGGAGAGGATACTTTTGGAAGAGAGAGTGATAGATGTGTGTGTATGTGTGTGTGTGTGTATATATATATATATATATATATATATATATATATATATGCGTGAGAGAGAGAGAGAGAAAGAAAGAAAGAAATAAAGAAAGAAAATGGGAGGGAGTCACTAGGGGTGGGGTGGATGGGTCTAATTATTATTTTTTAATTTTAAATTAAAAAGGTATTGAAATAAATATAAAAAATAAAAACAATGGGTATTTTTGTCATTTCACAAATATCTAATAGAATATATTAACAAAGTTAGTCATAAGGACCATTGGCGTGCATAGTTTTTGTCGAAAGGTATCATTCATGCTAAAAAGTTTCATAAGGACTGTAACGGGGACAAATTTAAAACTGTAAGGACCATTTGTGTAATTTTGTATTTTATTTATTTATTTATTATTATTATCTAATTTGTTAATATATTTTGATTATGTTTTATTTCTAAAAAAATGTGGGTTAGTAATCGAATAGATGAAAATGAAAGTCGAACTTCGTATAATTTAGAAATTAAACATTTATAATGTTTTATGGTTAAAATGCTTGATTTATGTTTATGTTATGGACTTATAAACCTATGCTTATATTTTTCAAACTTATTTATTAAATAGATTGGGTTGAGAAAATAATAAATTGATCAACCCAATTTCCACCTATTTACTGAAAATGTGGGTTAGGTTGGAAATTTTCAACCTATTTACTTAAACATGTTGGATTGGATAGAAATTTGCAACCCATTTAATTAAATAGATCAACTTGTTTATGATCCAACCTAATAAATTGTCACACCTAATAGTGAATCGCTAGAATAACATATGCAAGAAAAATAAAACTCTAATTATTCATATCCTCAAAATCATTACTTTCTTTCTACAGTGGTGCGATGAATTGTATAGCAAGCAAAGATTATATATATATATATATATATATATATATATATATATATATATATATATATATATATATATATATATATATATATTGTTATGAATTAAGCGTAATTAATGTAACTATAAATCAAACCAAACTAGTAAACTTTGATAAGAACTTTAATTGAGAAGAAAGAATATTTAGAGAGAATATGAAAGTTATATCTCTTATAACTTTTGGTGTATCACATTCTTTACAATGGAAGGATATTTATACTACAAATTTTACTAACATATAATTGTAACTAGTTAGAAATGTTGACAAATGTACCATGCACCAATTATTATGTCATCCACCAATTATTTACAACACCACCAATTATTTACAACACTCCCCCTTGGATGACATCATTTTAGCGTTCAACTTTGACGTACTGCCTCATTAAAAACCTTGCTAAAGAAAACCCAGTGGGAAAAAAACTTTAGCGAAGGGAAAAAGAGTGCAGTGTATAGTTGACTCCCCCTTATTTAGACACCCGTCACATTATATTCTATGCACATGTCGCATTCCGATGCCATGGACATGTTTCCTAAAGATTGCAGTAGGAAGTGCCTTCGTAAAAAGGTCTGATGCATTGGTACTGGATTGAACATATTTGATTTCAACTTGATGGTTCTTTATAAGCTCTTGAGTGTACTCAAAAAACTTTGGAGGTATATGTTTTGTCCTGTCGCTCTTGATATATCCCTCTTTCATTTGAGTGACACATGCTGAGTTATCTTCATAAATTAAAGTTGGACATATATCCTTTTCAAGTCCACAAGAAGTTAAAACTAGTTGTGTCATCGATCTTAACCATGTACATTCTCTACTAGCTTCATTTAGTGCAATTACTTCAGCATGATTTGAGGATGTGGCAACAAGTGTTTGCTTTTGAGAACGCCAGGAAATTGCAGTACCTCCATTCATGAATACATATCCAGTTTGAGATCTAGCTTTATGAGGATCAGACAAATAACCTGCATCTGCATAACCAATCAAGCCTTGTTTTGAATTGTTAGGGTAAAATAACCCTGAATCACTAGTTCCTCGAAGGTATCGAAAAATATGTTTGATTCCATTCCAATGTCTTTTTGTTGGGGCTGAACTAAATCTTGCTAGCAAGTTTACGGCGAAAGAAATGTCAGGTCTAGTACAATTGGTAAGATACATAAGAGCTCCAATTGCATTTAGATATGGTACTTCTGAACCAAGGACTTCTTCATTTTCTTCGCATGGACGGAATGGATCCTTGTCAATATTTAATGATCTAACAACCATTGGAGTGCTTAAAGGATTTGCATTTTCCATATTGAAACGTTTCAAGACTCTTTCTGTGTAATTTGATTGATGCACAAGTATTCCGTTAGGCATATGCTCAATCTGTAAACCAAGACAATATTTGGTTTTTCCAAGATCTTTCATTTCAAATTCTTTCTTTAAAAGTTCAATCACTTCAAGGATTTCTTTATTCGTTCCAATGATGTTCAGATCATCAACATAGACTGCTATGATCACATATCCAGATGTTGTTTTCTTAATAAATACACATGGACAAATAGTGTTATTTTTATAACCTTTACTTGTCAAATAATCGCTTAAACGATTGTACCACATTCGCCCAGATTGCTTTAAACCATACAAAGATCTTTGTAATTTTATAGAATACATTTCTTTGGGTTTTGCACTTAACGCTTCAGGCATTTTAAATCCTTCAGGGATTTTCATATAGATATCACTATCAAGTGATCCATACAAGTAAGCTGTAACAACATCCATAAGACGCATCTCTAAATTTTTAGATATTGCCAAGCTGATTAAATATCTGAAAGTAGTTGCATCCATTACCGGTGAATAAGTTTCTTCATAATCAATTCCAGGTCTTTGAGAGAAACCTTGAGCAACAAGCCTGGCCTTGTATCTTACAATTTCGTCTTTCTCATTTCTTTTTCGTACGAATATCCATCTATATCCTAATGGTTTCACAACTTCAGGTGTGAGGATAATGTTCCCAAAAACCTTTCTCTTGTTAAGAGAATTTAATTCAACTTGCATAGCTTCCTTCCATTTAGCCCAATCATTTCTTCTTTGACATTCAATGACAGATTGTGATTCGGGATCATCAGTCATAATATCACATGCAATTGAATAAGAAAATATTGCACCTATATTGTAAGTTTCATTTTGGTCACATATTCTATTTGTCTGACCATAATTTAATGCATTATCCTCCTTTCCTGGGGGAATTTGAATAATTCGTGTTTCTCCAGGAACACATTCATCGTGATCTAGTGCATTTTCTGCTCCTCTTCTTTTTCGTGGGTTCTTATCCTTAGAACCAAATGGCCTTCCATGCTTCAGGCGTGTTTTAGACTCTTGAGTGACTTTATCATCAGATTGTCCATGTGGAATGTCAATTCGAGCTGGAACATTGACAGCTGGTATATATGATTTAGTCACCATTTTTGTGTCAGTAAATGCATCAGGTAATTGATTTGCCATTTCTTGGAAATGCATTATCTTTTGAACTTCCATGTCACATTGCTTTGTGCGAGGTTCAAGATATGATAAAGTAGGCTCATGCCATGACACATCCTTTTCCAGAATCTTATTTTCTCCACCTAATGATGAGAAATTTGCCTCATCAAATTGACAATTTGCTAGGCGTGCTGTGAAAACATCACCTGTTAATGGTTCAAGATATCTTATAATAGAGACTGACTCATAACCAACATATATTCCCAACCTTCTTTGAGGACCCATTTTCGTCCGTTGAGGTGGTACAATAGGGACATATACTGCACACCCAAAAATTCTCAAATGGGATATATTTGGCTCTTGACCGAAAGCAAGTTGTAGTGGAGAATATACATGATATGAACTTGGTCTCATGCGTATCAATGATCCAGCATGTAATATTGCATGGCCCCAAACAGAAACATGAAGTTTGGTCCTCATTATCAATGGTCTAGCTATTAGCTGGAGACGTTTAATCAGTGATTCAGCTAAACCATTTTGTGTGTGTACATGAGCAACTGGATGCTCAACAACAATTCCTACAAACATACAATAGTCATTAAATGCTTGTGAAGTAAATTCACCAGCATTATCAAGTCTCACTCTTTTGATAGTATAATCAGGGAAATGTGCCCTTAATTTAATAATTTGGGCAAGAAACTTTGCAAATGCCATATTACGAGTTGATAATAGGCAAACATGAGACTATTTGCTTGATGCATCTATTAAGACCATAAAGTATCTAAATGGTCCAGATGGTGGGTGAATCGGTCCACATATATCACCTTGAATTCTTTCTAGAAATCTAGGTGACTCCCTTTCAACTTTCATTGGAGAGTGTTTTATAATTAACTTTCCAAGGGAACAAGATGTACATGGTTTTATGCTATTGGATTGAGGGAACTTTTGGTCCTTCAATGGATGCCCATGTGTATTCTCAATTATCCTTCGCATCATTGTTAATCCTGGGTGGCCGAACCTATCATGCCATAAACTGAATGTCCCAGGATCACAATGTTTTCCTTCGACTACCATATTTGTTCAATCATATGTATATATGTATAATGCAGAACAGAATCAAGTGTTGGTAGTTTTTCAAGCACATGGTTTGTGTCTATGATATACATATATTTCTTATTTTCAATGGTCACAGTTTTTGTGTCATATCCTTTGAAATATATGTCATTGAAACTTAATAAGTTTCTATTAGACTTTGGAGAAAATAAGGCATTTTCTATACAAAAGCTTGTACCATTTGGTAATATAAAATTGGCTTTCCCGGTTCCTTCTATCAAGTCTGCTGGACCTGATATTGTATGTATGACTGTTTTTGTTGGTACTAATTCTGAAAAATATTTCTTTGATTTCAGAATAGTATGTGTACTACCACTATCTGCTATACAAAGATCTCCAATCTTTTCTTGGTGTTGTGTTCCAGTTGGACTCATATTAAACTTCACATATAAAAGGAATAATAAGTGAATACACATAATCATAATTATTATTAAAAATAAAGTTCATTTATTGTAGGAAAGACATTACATGAAAAACAAACGAAGGAAAAACAATTTTAATAGAACAATAATAGATTTTTTTTAGTTTATGTCTTTCATGTCATTGCAGAAATCAGCAACATTTAGCGGAGTGAATTCAACATTATCAATGAGGTTTGCTTCTTTTCCTTTTTCTTTAATGGACTCTTGATAAAGTTGACAAAGATGTGCAGGTGTGCGACAGGTCCTTGACCAATGGCCTGTGCTACCACATCTATAACATGAACCATCAGATTTTTGTGATGTCCCAGTGTCATGCCTTGCCACTTTGGCCTTATCTTGTGTGTGTACATTGTTTCTTTGTGAATATTGGTAATTATTTCTTTTCTGGCCACGACCACGATTATTACCTTGTCCACGACCAAAATTATGGTTCTGATTATGGCTTTGGTTTCGATTAAAATAGCCACGGCCTCGCCCTCGTCCACGTGTATTGTTTCGATGACCATCAATATTTGTAGCATTTGCTTCAGGAAGTGCTACTGATCCCGTTGGACGAGATTCATGGTTTTTCATCAAGAGTTCATTGTTTTGCTTTGCAACGAGCAGACATGCATTCAATTCAGAATATCTTGTGAACTTTTGCATCCGATATTGTTGCATCAAAGTAATGTTTGTTGCATGAAATGTTGAGTAAGTTTTCTCCAACATATCTTCATCAGTAACCTCTTGTCCACAATACTTGAGTTGTGAACATATTCTGAACAAAGCTGAGTTGTATTCATTTACTTTCTTAAGTCTTGAAACCTTAGTGTTCTCCATTCATCTCTAGCATTTGGAAGTATAACTTCCTTTTGATGATCAAATCTTTCTTTCAAAAGATTCCAGAGAATACTTGGATCAGTAACATCAAGATATTCAAATCTCAACATTTCATCAATATGCTTACGAAGGAAAACTTGTGCTTTTGCTTTGTCTTGTGCCAAACAATTATTAAATTCATATATAGTATTTGAGATACCCATGGATTCAAGATGCATTTTTACATCTATCATCCATGGCACATAGTTTTTCCCACTAACTTCAAGTGCTGCAAACTCGAGCTTTGCAATGTTGGACATAATGTAACTATAAATTTTAAACAAAATAAAAATTAAAATTAAAATCCATTTATTTCAATAAATATTACACAAAAAAAGAAGCGGTAAAGCTAACATTGCATACAAACCTAAAAGTAGATGAAATTCCATATTATCTTCGATGTTAAAGATTGGGATGAAAAGTAACATGACTATTATAGTCATGATTATCACAAAAGGATGAATCATCTTGAAGCTTGATTTCTTGAAATTGATTTATTTGATACAAGAGAGAAAAATTTGTTGTGGGTAAAATGAGCAGGATAAAGATGTTTATTTATGGTAAAAAAAATATAGCCGTTGTTTTTGCTGTTTATAACCGTTGCATATATATTCCCGTTGTGTATATATGTATATGTATTTTATAAATCATTTAATAAGACTTATAACTAATACATAACTTTACTAATTAGAAACATAAATAAATATTAGTAAATGTTTAAATAAAATTATGAAGAATATCTAAAATATAAATAAACATTGACATATATAAATAAATATAATTTAAATGTTAGTATGCACAAATAAAAGTTAGTAGCATAATGTAAATGTTAGTTTGCATAAATAAAAATTAGTTGCATAATGTAAATGTTAGTATAAAAATTAGAATACATAAAGAAATGTTAGTATAAGAAATAAAAATTGTTAGTAGTCCATAATGTCCATAATGTATAAGTTTCATTAATTCATTAGTATTATTATTATTTTAATATGATTGAGGTTTTTATAATTAATAGTGTTTTTAATAAGTAATACATACCTTGATTAAGATAGATGTGATTTTCCACTTGTTTAATAACCTTGATTAGAGCTTTCGTGCTGATAACGTGTTATTAATTAAGCGTAATTAATGTAACTATAAATCAAACCAAACTAGTAAACTTTGATAAGAACTTTAATTGAGAAGAAAGAATATTTAGAGAGAATATGAAAGTTATATCTCTTATAACTTTTGGTGTATCACATTCTTTACAATGGAGGGGTATTTATACTACAAATTTTACTAACATATAATTGTAACTAGTTAGAAATGTTGACAAATGTACCATGCACCAATTATTATGTCATCCACCAATTATTTACAACACCACCAATTATTTACAACATATATATATATATATATATATATATATATATATATATATATATATATATATATATATATATATATAACCTAACCAATTGTCACCCATAATACCAAATCGCTACGGTAACATGCAAGAAAAATGAAACTCTAAGTATTCATATCCTCAAAATTATTACTTTCTAGAATGAATTGTATTGCCTTAAGATTAATAAGAGCAAGCATATATATATATATATATATATATATATATATATATATATATATATATATATATATATATATATATATATATATATTATAAATTAAGGTTTCCCTCATAGATGCACTAAGGAATGGAGGAAACCCTTGATGGTCTCTTTTCTTTATCAAAAGAGATCCTTTATGATCTTCTAAGACCAGTCTAAAACTCCTTTTAAATCTATAATTCTAATATAATTCCTTATGTATATTCTATTAAATCTTTTAGCTACTTATTCCTTATAACCTTTATATGAATAAATAACATTAGCTAATAATCATACTTGTTCATTTATTTCCTTTTTTCTATGGCCAGGTTAGGATCAACCAAAAAAAGTCGACAATACATTCAGTTTTTTATGACCATGCACACATTCTAACACTTATTTTTTCTTCATGGAGGGTTGTATTGCTTAAGCATGTTGATTCCTCATTATGGTCTTCCTTTTCATTATTTTCATATGTGTTCTCTCATTCTAATTTTTCTCATTTGATTTATTCTATTGTTTTCATTCGATCCTAAGTTTCTTCTTATTCAAATACAATATATTTGTTGATAATGACCTTCTTTGAGACTAGATCATATATATGTAAATTTCATAACTTCCTTATCTCTCAATTGAGAATTATAAATGAATATATAAAGGAAATACCCAAACCCTGAGGGTCTTAAGCCTAAACTCTAACCCAACACACTAACATTCCCCAAAAATTTTATAGGTATCAAACTAATCTTGGAAAGAGATAGTAGATTCGCAGAATGAAAAAGGACAAGTCGATAGAGATGCATAGTCGAAGATCAAGAACACGAGAGGCAGCTTCAATGGCTAGAACTGGAGAAAACAATGATGGCTACGAAAACACTAGATCTACAAGAGGTGGCAAAAATGATGGTAAGGGCGGCAAGATCTTGAATGAAGGTAGAAGTAATGAGAACTAGAGGCGGCGGTAGCAGTTAGATCTTGATGTAGCAACAAAGCAAAGAAGAAGGGCAACAAATTCTCATAAACGTGGAAGGAGAAGGAATCTCTGGTGGTTGGTTATAAGAGAGAGGTTATTTTTGGAGGAAAAAGAGGATATTAGAGTTGAAAACGGAAAATATTAGACATAGAAACGAAAAACAACAATGACAGCACGAGAAGGCACCTCCGATGACTAAATAAGGTCGACATCCAAGGGTTATGGTCAGCAGCATAAGGTTTTACCCTAAAGCTCTGATATCATGTAAATTTTATAACTTACTTATATCTCAATTTAGAATTACAAAGGAATATATAAAGATAATACCTAAATCCTAAGTGCATTGGGCCTAAGCCCTAACCCTACATACTAACAGTATACAATATATCCCTTGGATTCCTCACCCACTGCTAAAATAATATATTTCTTGCTTGTATCACCAATATTTTTCCTTCTTTAATCCAATATATGTATATTTTCTATGCATAGAAGAATACAAAATAATCCACTATTGATTTCTTATAACTCCATGCTTCTTATGGAGTTTCGTTTTCAACTTCTATTGTTGTACTTTGATTTTTGAATACATATATATATATATATATATATATATATATATATATATATATATATATATATATATATCCCTACTCTAATAAAAGAATAGATTTATTCTCCTACTGACAAGTGTCATTATATTAGACATCCTCATTAATATTATATGTTCCCTATCATGCCATCTGTCAACATATTAATTACCCCTTTCAATTTTTAAATTTTAAATTTCCTATCCTAATTACATTATATTTTAAATTTCAAATTTTAAAATTTTTCACTTTAATTATATTAAATTAATAACATTAGATTAAAAAATAAAATAAATTTTATACAGATTATAATGTGATATAACTTCACGTATTTATTTAAATCAACGATTATAATTTTATATAACTAAAAAAATATCTTTTAATTATAATTTATTTAAAATAACTTATTAATAATTTTGATTTTTTAATATTAATGTTTACTTAATTTTATAACCGTGGTTCTCAGGGGTTATAAACTAGTATATATATATATATATATATATATATATATATATATATATATATATATATATATATATATATATATTATATATATATATATATATATATATATATATATATATATATATATATATAATTGAACAACATTAGGCAAGAATGCTTTGAGGACCTTCTTCTCATTTAATATCAACCAAGCAACATTCATTATTGTTACATTTCCTTTTAACCAGTTTGTTCTACCGAGGGATGTAGACTTGTTAATTGCCTGTTCATGCCTAATGTTCGAAAAAATCATCAAACTCGGTAGAAGTGAACTTGCCACCCGTATATATGTCTTACGACATGTTATGTGTATATTTATCTCCTTTTCAACAATAGTTTTAAAGTTTTTGAAGATAACACATGTTTTTAATTTCATAGGTTTGATCTAATCGCATATTTTTCAAAAGAAATAATTGATTAAACTTAGGACATACTTGTTGGTGGAAGTTGGCTTGATAATTCTCCATACACCTTAATGTACTAGCTAAAGTTGCTTTGAAGCCCCACATAAAATCTTTTTTGTTACATGTTCGTTAAGGTTTTTTATGTTCAAATAAGTAGTCCATCTTTTTGTAAAAGATCATTGTCATCCTTTGTTGTTTAGGTGGCCAAAGCGACAACGATACAAGTGAGATTCTTTCTCCAGTACTTCTTCATATTGTATATAATGAAAAATAGAACATCATGTTCTTACTTATATTTATGTGTATATTCAACCCTAATTTAGAGTGAAAATGTTTAGAGTTCCATCATATAGAAACATGGATAACCCTTCTTCCCTTGAATTTGTCCTAAACATAAAAAATTGTTCTTAAGTTTAGAAATGTAATAGACACCAGAGAATAATACTTAGGTGATTGTATTTATCACATCCTTATTCTTCTTTTGGCTACCATAGCAATCTCCATATCATTCTCTATGACCATTTTTTTTACTGAAGTCTTCATCTAAAATTTAAAATCCATTCCTTTTTCTTAGTTATATGATTGTTGTAGAATGTCTAGGAACTAAACTTCTCCTTTTTGAATTTTATGATACTCTTCATAATACATCAATAAAAGTTCATCTTAATCTTCCTTGAATTCAACATAGTTAGCCCAAACATGACATTCATATTGGAAGTGCTCGAACTTATATGTATTTTTAATGCATTATGATTGCTTTGTTGAGAGGTTTTCTTCATGTACCTTTATCATGTCATCCTCTAACTTAGCCTCGAACACCACCTCATATGTCTAATTTGTTTTCTTAAGAAACTTTTGACACATGTTGATCATCTTGGATTCGTTACATCATTTTTTTATGAACAATAACACTTTTATTCACCTCATCAACCTTGAGGATACTCAATGTAACATCTGTTTCAGGTATTATTCTTTTGGCATTTGATTATTCTTAAATCTTGGATTTTGGGATTTTGGTTGAACGTGACGCAGTGGTGGAGATCCATCGTGACACGGTCATGTCATTTAAGTTGGGGCGTGTTCAAGTGATGACGAGGACATGGTGGCGGGTGGGCACTAAACCCTAAATCTCGGTCCTTACACCCTATTCAAAGGCATTAACTCCTAGGGTTTTGGGAATACATCAGCCTCAATCCCTGAGAAACCCTCCCATGCAAGCCTTATCATCCATACTTCTGTTATGATCTTTTTCTCTGGTTTTTGTGAAGTTTGGTAAAGAAGGAGTTCTCTTTTGGTTCAAAGAAGTGAAGAGCCAGCCTAGATCCAACATTTTCTTCATATCTTTGGACATTTGGAGATCTAAAGTCTTAACCTTGATCTCCAGTTCATTAGATATTGTTTTGAGTCATTTATGATGGGGTTGAGTCCTTTTTCTTGGTGTTCTTTGAGTTTGGACAAATATAGAGCATTTGAGTGAGTATTAGAACTTCTAAACTTGATTGTTGAAGGAAAAAGTTATATGCATGCTTTTTCCTTGATCTATGCATGAGTTTTGTCCATGAAAGAGTTAGGTTTTTGAGATTTGAAGAATTTGAACCATGGGAATTGATAAAGTTGGAAACTTTATTTATTAAGTCATTAAGAAAGTCTAGATCCGATATTATAAGCTTTGGACATTAAGGATTAAGTCCTTAATGGATTATGTTGTTATGGCGATTTGCCACGATGCGGTGGATAGAGAACCGTGGTGTAGGTCACGAGACCCAGTCGCGACTATTTTTCCTTTAGCGACTGCAGTGCAACCAAAGGGTCTGGTCGGGCTCAATGGTCGATGTTGGTTAAGTGTTGACTTTTTTAACCAATTTGACTTTCAGTCAAACTTAGGAGTTTGATTAGTAGACAGAGGTTGGACCTTTGTTTGGTTTGGGTAGCATGTGTAGCAGAATATGTGTGACTGTGAAGATTGTCTTTTCAGATCTTGATTTAGGTGAGTGTTCTCACTATACTGTATGACACTAGGTGTCAATATATGTTCGTTGTCTTCGTGACTCTTATTGGTTTGATGATACACTTGATGGGTTGGGCCTATTTATAAGATTGATGGGTTAGGCCTGTTGATATGTCTGTTGGGTTGGACCCTTTGGGTTGGGCCTACCTATATGCTTCTTGGGTTAGGCCCGTTATTATATGGCATGTGGTATTTTGGGGAACACCTAAGCTCTATGATTATGGTTGTACGTTTCAACGTTTCAGGTATTTCTGGTTGCAAAAGGAAGAACATGATCTGATTGTATCGTATCCACTGGAGATTTTCCGCATTGATGGCTTATATATTATTTACTATAATATTTGATTTTGGAATTTCAAACTTATAACTCGGTTACTTTTGTGGAATGATGATAGGTTGGTTTTATTATAATTAAAAGTGAAAATTTTACTCTATATTTTGGGACGTTACACTTAAGTTCTTTGAATCTTCTATCGAACAAATAACATAAAAAAGTTTAGACAAATTTTAAAAATTGGTTCCTGTGGTTTCTAAAAAAATATCATTTCAAGGATAACTATAAAAAAACATCAAGCTAGTGGTCCTTGTGGTTTAAATTTCATATGTAGTTGGCCTTGTTGCATGTAAAATGGCATGTATGCCCTTCTTAATTTTTTAGTAGTTTATTATAATTTATAATATGAATCCCAAACCCCACCTACACCCCTTTCTCCACAGTTAAGTACAACAAGAACATCCTCATCACCGACATCATCTTCTTTCTCCTCATCCCCGTAACCTAGAACTAGTATATTCAAAGAAGTCCAAAGTGGTTAATCATTTTCTAAAACGATAACTAATTCTTTCTTCAACAAATCTCCCATAAAAACTACCCAAAACTATACTGATTCGTGGGTATCTTGCTAAAAATTGTATTTTGCTTCATTGCCTCACTAAGAGACTATCCTTGCTCTCTTATTCCTTTATTACCAATATATTAGAATCATTCATGCATTATGCTCTTTTAAACTTTTTGGTTACTTGATACCCTCTTTTTCATTATTTCTCATATTTTCTTCAACATCCCTTTATCAATTTATTATTTCTATTCTATTACTTTGCTAGAATAGGTTGTTATTAACCTTAATCTCTTTGATATTAACATGCTCCACAAACTTCCATTGTGTATCATTAGCGTATGTCATCCCAAATGTTAATGTGTGGATTCCTTCGTCCATCAAGTTCTACATCTCCTTGTTTCTTAAAAATTTCTCAACCGCAACTGACCAATAATCATAACAACCATTGAACTTTAGTAGTAATATACACAAACTTTTATGATGATAAAGTTAGCATTCTGATCTTGTTACATGAGATTCATGCCTCTTGGAAAATCTCTTGCTTTATCAGCACACTCTGACGCTCAATTACACCCTTCAAATAGCTTTGGTTTCAAATGTGAAAATCAAAATTTTAAAGAGCGGCTTAAGGGATATTATTAAAACCACTAAACCGAGGGCTATTTTTAGCTTTTACATCACTAAACTAAAATAGCCCCTAAATAAACTTAGGTCATTGTAAAGAACAACTTCTCTTATGGGTATCCACAATGTAGTGAACACAACATAATTTAATGAATTACCATATCATCTAACTACTTTTTATACAACTATAATTGTTTCCTACAATCAGTGTTGTAAAACCCGGCCAACTCGACCGAGTACTCGACCCCTACTCTGAAATCGATCATTGTCTAAGTTGGTTTATAAAATCTTAGGCAAGTTACTCGGATCCGGTCAAACTCAAAACAACTTGATCAAACTTTGGATTCTATGTTTTACTTTATATTTTTACTCTATCTAATATTCTAACTATATAACTAATCTAAAAAATACCACATAAACATATCATATACACTTTCTTACTCTCACCCTAAAGTTTTTTAAGATTAAAATGTTTATTATTTGAACTAGTTTACCATTTGAACATGTATACTTTTATTGCTATTTGTCTATTTTGTGATGAACTTAATAACCTACTAATGTTTTTCATATATAACAATTCCTGAAAATGAGTAGGCTTACAATTTACTCTAGCCGAGTACTCCCTAAGGATGCATTGTGTCATGCATTTTTTGTTGATGGAAAACAGACATGGACATTCTTACCGACGGTGAACACCGACTCATGTTTCTTTTTTTGTCGGCGACAATATGCTGGATGCATGTTTGTGTCGTTGTGTTTTCCGTTTAAAAGGAAGAAGATATCAATTGGGATCAATTTTATTTGAAATTAATATCTATTGGGTTGAAAGTAAAGCACATATAATATATGTGGGTACTTTTTTTGAACGGCAGTTTAGTACGCCTTAGCCCATGATCGAACTTGGGGCACTACTCTAAGAGGAAATACCCTCTACCAACCAGGCTAGCCGTTGTTGCCCAGTTGCTTGACATAGTAGCACCTAATAAGTTTTTCAACATTTTTTACAATACATTAAACTTACAAAACTTTTTTTTTCACATTGAAGAGTTTATTGGTCATTGACTCCACATTTATTAAATGTCTACTAGTTTTTTCCTTCATTCAAACCTTCCATTAAATTCGCAAAATAATATGGATGCTCTAAAAACTAGTAATTAACTATTAAACCAAACATAAATAAAAGCACTTTGTTCCTAATTAACATGGAACATTAAACTATCATAATAATATGGATCTAAAAACTAGTAATTAACTATTAAACCAAACATAAATAGAAGCGATAAAATTACAAAAATAGTCATTTTTGCTAATCTGTTTGTAGAAAAAAGCCAAAAAAACCCAAAATTACAAAAATAGTCACTAAAATCACAGATTGATTAGGGCCATCTATGATTTTGCCTTCTCGTCTGCGAACATACAAGTAGTTAAAACGGTGTCGTGTATAAACGATTTGTACGTTTGCAGATAGACAAACATGGGACCATCTATGATTTTAGCTTTTTCAAGGTAAAACTACCTTAATTTTTTTAGAGCACTCATTTTTTCTTGATTTTTGTTGGGAAAAAGTCTCTCGGAGGGAGTTATGTTATAGAAATGTGATAATAATATGATTTGTGTTAAAAAAACTGTTTTCTGATCCATCTTGTAGTTGTACCTTTGTATTTGTGAGGTTATACATTCGGTTTTTATACTTTATATTTGTAGCCAACTGATTTTTGATGCAAGTATTATGTAAATATGTTAGACAATGTGATATAAATATGATTTCTGTTATAAAACTGATTTCTGATGCATCTTCAGGTTGTACCTTTGTATTGTACGTCAACAATTTTTTTTTCACGTGGAAAAGTCCGTCCGAAAGACTTTCCCCAACAAAAATCAAGAAAAATGAGTGCTCCAAAAAAATTAAGGTATTTATACTTCAAAAAGCTAAAATCGTAGATGGTCTCTCATGTTCACAGGTAGACGAGTCCATCTACAAACGTATAACTCCCCATTGCACGAGTCTGCTTTAATAACTTGTACGTTCGCAAAAGAGAACGTGAAATCATAAATTATTATAATCCATCTGCGATTTCAGTAGCTGTTGTAATTTTGGTGTTGTTTTTGTTATTTTCTAAAAAAAATAAGAAAAAATAACTATTTTTGTAATTTTCTCAATAAAAGCACTTTGTTACTAATTATCAAATTCGATGTGGAATAAGTTTTGGTACAGAGAATATATAAATAATATTAAAATTGAAGTAACCTTATGTCACAAAAGCTCAAAAGAATTGTCTTCTTATGCCATACTTGTCAAAATACGACACTATATACTTAAAAAATAAATAAATAATAAGAGTACCTGTTTATGACGCAACCGAGTAATTAAGAGAATACACACCTTGGAAGGGAACTTCCCCAGCTTCAATAAGTGTAGGAAGATTCAAGCAACAAGTCCACAAGAAGCATGGACTTACCGTCTCGAAGAAAACCACAGGAATCGACGTCTCGATAGCTACATCCAAACCAAAACTGAAGAAAGCATCAAGTATCATCACCGTCACCGGCCGCACCGATCTCGAACTCAGGCTACCGGAAATCATCATCTCCCGGAAAAGGGGTCTACTCACAGTATCTATACCTTCCATCACCTCCATGAACCGGTCAGCGGAGACAGGATTTTCATGTTCAACTCCATCAGGGATTGTCTCAAATCGGAAGTTTGGGTAGCGGTTGAATCGTGATACGACGTGGGTATGGAGGAGGAGAGGGCGGTGGATGTGCTCGGTGTTCAGGAAGGTGACATGGATGCCGGAAAGACATAGGAGTTCGGCTAACTTTAGAGCACAGTTAACTGGTCCTTGAAATGGTAGCGAAAAGATTAATACATGAGGTTGGAGGGGGCTTTTAGCGTCGGTTACTTGATGGTTGTTCTCCATTTCTTTTCGAGTTGGAGTTGTTTGATGATTGTTTCGTGAAGAAGTTGGGTGATGGACTATGAAACTGTGGAAACAGCATACGATATATAGAGTATAAGTTGACCCTGAGATCAGGAAGATAAACGTTTTAAAAAGATATTCAGAACTTTTTTAACCAGCTGCAACATATGTACTTGCTCACTACGAGTTGAAATAGCCAATGAAGAACTTGTCATATTCTCCTAAAATATCAAGGGAATCCTTTGATCGATAAATTATAACAATAAATATTAGTAAAATACTTTTAATTAAGAAGAAAACAAATTAGCTAGAAGAAAATAAAAATGACTGATTTTAGGTAACTACATGAGGTTGGATCGAGAGGCCTTTTAGCGTCGTTTACTTGATGGTTATTGTCCATGTTTTTTTCGAGAATCGGATCGGGTTATTTGATGATTGTTTTCGTGAAGTTGGATGATCTACTATGAAACTGAGGAAACTGCGCGCATACGAGATACTGGGTATAAAAATATAAATTGACCCGGAGATCATGAAGATACAATGTGGCGAATCTAGAACAAAAAATAACGTGGTTCCTAAATTAAGTGAGACCAATAAAAAAATCAACAACATTTGGGGTCGGGTCAGGTCGGCTCATGTACCTTAAAAAGAACTGAACCAGTTCAATCGGCTCATGTACCTTGTGCCACCGATTAAAAATTTTAAAAAACTGATTGAAATATAACTGAAAAATACGTACGGTTTAACGAAAAACTAGTTGATTATTAGTCCATTGATAAAGCGGCGAACGGAGAATGAGAGTCTTTGGCATGTGGGCTTTCATTTTATTAAAAAAACTTATTTATTTATTAATATTTTGAGAGTGCCGATTAAGAGTGGTTAACTTTTGTTATCAATCTCATAATTTAAAATAACAAATTGCCCTAATAACTTATATATTTCTCTTTTTAAAATGGTTTTTTAAGAAATTTTTGTAAAAAACAAACTAAAGGTAGGTCTTTTATTTTTTCTAAAGTAGTTCCTAATTTTTCTATTGTATACATTCTAAATGAAATTGAGAACTTAGGTAGGTCTTAGGACCTACCTAAGCATATGGTGGATACGCCCCTGAAGATACACCGTGTTTTGTAGTTTTTTTTAAGAATAAAATGAAAGGATTTAAAGAGATAATAGTGTTTGTTCTTCAGGAAAGGAAATAAAAGGATTAGAAGGGATAAATTTAAAGATTTTCGACCTCAAAAACATCCATCCATTTTTGGGCTAATTATGAGTGAAAAAAATAAAATAAATAAGTGCTATATAAAAAGGGAAAATTATATATATATATATATATATATATATATATATATATATATATATATATATATTAGTTTATAACCCGTGGGAACCACGGTTAGAATGTCAATTAAACTTATATAATAAAAACTTAAAATATTAATTACTTATTTTAAATAAATTATTAATTAAGAGATTGTTTTTAGTTTTATAAAATTATAATCATTGATTTAAATAAATATATAAAATTACATCACTTTATAATTTGTATTAATTTTATTTTAATTTTTAATCTAATGTTATTAATTTAATTTATTAGAGTGGAAAATTTGAAATTTGAAATTTGAAATAGAGAATCAATAGGTTGACAATTGACATTCATTAATTATGAGACATAATAGGGTGACACATCAAAAAAGAATAAAATATGCATTAATTATAATGCCTAATATGGTGACATATGTCAAAAAAAGAATAAAACTATTTTTTTTATTAGAATAGGGATATATATATATATATATATATATATATATATATATATGTATATATATATATATATATATATATATATATATATATCCCATTCTAATAAATAAATATGTTTATTCTCCTATTGACAAGTGTCATGCTATTAGAACTTTCATTAATATTATATGTTAATTATAATGACACGTGTCAATCTACTCCCTCCGTCCCAAAATAATAGTCTACAGACAAAAACCACACAGTTTAAGAAAACATTAATTACCATTAATTTTATTAAATAAAATGACAGTCTTACCCTTCTCTTGCATTTAATTCTATGGTAGTTGCATTTAATTTTATGGTAATTTAACTAATAATGAGGGGTATTATGGTAAAAGAAATATTTATTTTTAGAAGCAGACAATTATTTTGGGACAAACCAAAAAGGAAACATGGACTATTAATATGGGACGGAGGGAGTATTAATTATCAATTTCAAATTTCAAATTTCAAATTTCTCACTCTAATTAAGTTAAATTAATAATTCATTTTCCATTTTAAATTTCAAATTTTAAATTTTTTCACTCTAATTATATTAAATTAATAACATTAGATTAAAAAATAAAAGAAAAGTAATACAGATTATAAGATAATATAACTTCACGTATTTATTTAAATCAACGATTATAATTTTATATAACTAAAAAATATTTCTTAAATAATAATTTATTTAAAATAATTGATTAATAATTTTGATTTTTAATATGAAAGTTTAGTTAGTTTTATAACCGTGGTACTCACGGGTTATAAGCTAGTATATATATATATATATATATATATATATATATATATATATATATATATATATATATATATATATATATATATATATATATATATTCTAATAAAAGAATAGTTTTATTCTACTTTTGACACGTGTCACCTTATTAGGCCTCTTAATTAATGCATATTTTTTTTGTCACGTGTCACACTATTATATCTCGTAATTAATATTTGTCATTTGTCAACCCTTTGATTATTCATTTTAATATTTAAATTTTAAATTTCTCACTCTATCTAGATTAAATTAATATCATTAAAATAAAATTTAAAATAAAATTAATACAAATTATAAAGTAATATAATTTCACATATTTATTTAAATCAATGATTATAATTTTATATAACTAAAAAAATCTCTTAATTAATAATTTATTTTAAATAATTGATTAATAACTTTGAATTTTTAGTATAAAAGTTTAATTAAGTTTGTTACCGTGGTTCCTACAGGTTATAAACTAATATATATATATATATATATATATATATATATATATATATATATATATATATATATATATATGTATACACTTTAAGTATTACGTTAATGTTCTTAGACTAAAAAATCTTGCTCCAAAAATAAAATATTGCTCGTATTTTTTCCACCTAGGACATCGGACCAATAATTTCCAACAATCGTGCCACTTGAATGGTTTCCCAACTTCCTCAAGGTAAAACTGCAAAGCTTCTTGAAGTATTTGTTCGTCGCCTTGGCCACTTTTTCGTTGGGTTTTTAGGTTGTTGTACAACCCGTTTATTTTTTAAACCCCCTTTCCTATTTCTCGAAACTTCAAATTCAGTTGATGTTTCGTACGGTAGTCGTCACCTTTTTCTAGCTCCTCTCGAAACCGTTCTAAAATGCGAAACCAAAAATGGTCTCCCGGTTGTGCGTTTCCTTGAATCGAATCCTCAGAAATGTCAGTCCAAGCTTTGACCAAAACTAGCTCTTCGTGTGGAAGCCATGCTGTCGGCTTTTGTCTTCCCGGTTGTGCGACACCCTCGCGTGCTTGTTGTTTCCCTTTACGTCTTTGTGGGGGTGGTGTGGGTTGAGTTTCGGGAACCATCTCTTCTTCTTCCGAGTCATCCAACTCATCGAAAAGTTGGCGTTGTTGTTGGGTTTGGGTTTGAGTTTGAGTTTGGGTTTGGGGTTGAGGTTGATTTGACGATTGTTGATCCGGAAACACAACAAAGTTTGAAAACATTTGCGGCGTAACATTTGGAACTTGGAGCGGGTAATATTGTCCAACATTTTGGTATTCAAATTGTAGTTGGGATTGAATGGGAGCATCGAGTTGGGGGCGATAAACTCCTTGTGGTAATGAATCAATAGCAAAAATGTTTCGAGTAGGGATGTTTAAACTCGAACCATGGCTTTTTTTCCTTCGATCAGAATTTGGGGTTTGATTGTTGGGATTCATTTTTTTTTTGAGAAGAAAATAGAGAGAATAGAGGGTTTGTTTGAATGTTGATTGAAGGTAAATAGTTGGGTATTTATAGGTGTTTAAAAAGGTAAAAAAAAAAAACAAAAAAAAAAACAAAAAAATTTGGGTTTAAATGCATATACCCGTTGGTAAAAAAAATTATTTTTACCTTTAATAAACGGCTATTTCACAAATAAATAAATAAATAAATAAATAAATAAATAAATAAAACTCTGGCCAATGACAGAGAGAGAAAGAGAACGCGAGGTATCTTCCCATCCCCCATTCCCGCACATCCGCCTCCCGCAGCGACGGTGCGGTGTTCCGTCGTGCGGGAAGGCTCCCGCCCCTTCTTCCCGCTATGATACCGTCCGGCTTCACAGTTTAACCATCATCTCCACACCGGTCGATTTTGCTTTACAAACCTCGAATTCCCGTGATCGTCCCTTGGATTGTTGATTCAGGTATGAGAAGTACAGATGCCAAATTTTGTTTTCAAACTCTTCAAAGCCGGTATGAGAAGTAATTTGATGGTATAAATTTCGTTTGACCTCGATTTCCCGTCGCCCTAATCCAGAGTAGCTTTTAATTGTGAATTCCGATTCTTTTCCCTCTGTTATTTCCGCTTACGCTGGTTGCTTTTCGTGATCATTGAAGCCTCGATAGCCTCTATTTCCCATTTGTTTATCCCATCCTATATACTAAGGAAAAGGTAGCATGACCTTCATGACCGATCGAACCCTACTAGAAACGATGGTATAATTTATCTCTGATCACTATTTTTTTCGTTTATAAATCTGAATTTTTTCATTAAATATTCTGATTAGTTTTTTTTTATCTTTTTCTGTACGAATTGTTCATATTTGCTTGTTTTCATTGATCTGTCAAGTAATTGAAACTCACTCCTCCACACATTCAGATTAGATTAAAAACTAGGATCTTCAAGGTGCCTTCTATGATTTTGACTTATTCGTTATTCTGATGTATTGATTCAGTGCTGGAAGCCAATCTAGTTGGTGGTCTTGCTTATTATGTTACTGCACCTTCTCAAGGTAATGACTGACTCCATTCCATATTTCCATTCCATTCCATTCACATTCCTTGATTTGTGATGATTTATTGTTTGTTTGTATGTGAATATCATCATCAGCTTGGCTGATATTGCAACAAATTCCTTCCATGCTCTCTTCTTTTTTTTCTTTTTTTTAATATTTTAGTTAATTGAGTAATACTTAAAGGTTTGCAAACTTTAGCTTTAAATGGTTTCAAACTTTATAATTTTTGATTTTCACTTACAGTAATATAACTTGTTTGCTTTACCAACTGAATGTTAACCTGAAAATTCTTTCAGAATGAGGGCAATATTCTTTTAAAATAAAGAGGACTTTAGTTTGAAGAAGGCTACTATTCTTTCAGAATGAAGAAGGGAAATATTCTTCACATGTAATCCTGGAAATTGATCAGACCTAGACAACCAAAAAAGGCAGGAAAGCTTTAATTTTATTCTTTTACAATGATTGTTCTCTAAGAATGAACTGGAATTTTATTCTTTATTTTTTTCATATCAGAATGCAAACACAAGTGTATCACTACAAATTACTTGGCAATGAATTTCTGATAGAAATGGCTTGAAGAATGGCTTGAAGACCTGATGGGAAAGGCTTGAAGAATGAATTAAAGAATGATCACACTCATTGTTTAAGAATGTTGTTATTTTTTAAGAATTATACTTGTTATTCTTTCAGAATGTTTGTTATTATTCAATGAATCACAATCATACAATGTAATTATTTGGTATATTATTAGTTCAAGAATCGATTTTTTGTATTCTTTCAGAATATATTTACTAGTTTATGGTTGACAATCTGTCATTCTGACAGAATACAAACGAAAAATATGTTTAATTATTTATGGTTAAAATTCTATCATTCTGACAGAATAAAATCGGATTTTTAATTTTAAATTAATTTAAAATATTCATATTTTTAAAAATAAAGGAATTAGTTATCCCTAAAAATCCGAAAATTTCCTTTTTTAATATAGGTTAATTGACTAAAATACCCTTATGCTCAAATTTGTGTGATTATATGGTACATGTTATCCTATTCTACTATCATAAACCCTCAGATCATGACCTTTGATTATATTTCATCCAATAGTCCAGATATGTGCATTCTGGCACACAATAGTTACTAGAAACAAAATAACCTAACCCTATATATATATATATATATATATATATATATATATATATATAGGCAGGTTCAAATGTTTCTCACATCTATTGTGTGCTAGAATGCACCAATAAGAATTTAGTATTGATTATATGTATATTAAATGTTATACATACTTATAATTCATTTTTATGGAAACTAATTAAATTCGTCATTAATGTCAACAATAATATTCTTTAAGAATGAATACATATCTAGAAGAATGAGAGTGTATTCCAACAGAATGAGAGTAGAATACACTCTCGTTCTTCATATTCCATTCAACTTTATTGTATTTTAAGTGAGTGAGTTCTGAAACAAAATACGAACTCATATATAAAAACATAGATACAAATTTATTCTGAAAGAATGTTATTGTTGACATTAATGACGGATTTAATTAGTTTCCATAAAAAAAGAATTATAATTATGGATATCATTTAATATACATATAATTATGGAAATCATTTAATATCCATATTTATTTAATTAAATAATTATTTAATTTACTAAATTTCGATTGCTGATATATATATATATATATATATATATATATATATATATATATATATATATATATATATATATATATATATATATATATATATATATATATATATTAAAGCATATGGATAGTTTTAACAGTAACTTTTCCCAATTCATACTTTTGACACTTTACTTTTATTTTTTTTACATTTTTGCCTTAACCTTTTCCAATTCATATTTTTGCCATTTTTAACTTTTCCCCATTCATATTTTTGCCACTTTACTTTTATGTGCTTACACTTTTGCCTTAACTTTTTCCAATTCATACTTTTACCACTTTAGTTTTATTTCTTTACACTTTTGGTTTAACAGAAACCTTTTCCAATTCATATTTTTTCCACATTACTTTTATTTCTTTACACTTTTGTCACAAAACTTTCATTTTTACTTATTTACACTCTTCGCACTAAAGTTCGATGATTCTTTTACTTTTATTTCTTTACACTTTTGCCACAAAACTTTCACTTTTATTTATTTACACTCTTGGCACTAAAGTTTGAAGATTTTTTACACTAACGCCACTAAACTTTGACAATTGTCACTTTTGTGCCAATTTTTTTTAGAAAACTTTAAATTATTTCCAACCAATTTTTTTTTAAGAAACTTTAAATTATTTCCAACCCATGCGAAGCATGGGCACTTTCCTAGTTTTAACTAAAATTAAACTAATATAATATTAAAAAATATATTAAAATTCAAAATTGAATAGGATATAACCGAAATAGTCTTCTAAGTAAAAGACTTAATTTAAACCATTATTATATATATATTAAAATTGTGAACAAAAGGAACAGTTAACCTGAAACATTTTGGCCAGTTTTGGTCCCTTAAATTACATTTCTGGTCCTTCTATTTTTGTTTGTGTGTCTCTGTTAATTTATATATAAGGAGGTTATTTGTCTCTTTTAGTCCCTGTAGTTGCATTTGTTATTGGCCTCTTTCTTTTAGGGGTATATTTTGCCATTTTTTATAATCTTGGTGGAGACGTGTTGTTTCTGCTTAGCTTCACCGCTTCTCGACCCAATCAGATTCTGATTAGTGCCTCTTCACGTGTTCTTCTCTGGGGTTAATCTGTCCACCGATCAACCGCCTCAGATGCTTCTCCATTCTTATCCCCTCTTCTCCTGTTTCTCATTCGACTTTCGCTTTCTTCAATCACAGTTGTAGTACACGATGCCAAGGCGCTTCTTCTCCACCTTCTGGCTTACCTGTTACGATCGAGACACCACCATCAAGTATTACCATTAATTGAAAAAAATTCAAGCGTTTCCAATCATTCGGCAACCCACGACGACTTCACAATTTTCAGGTTTCTGGCTTCAATTTTGAAGGTATGTGAAGTTCTACAGCCACGATTTTCATCTTTTTAGATCGATTTTTATCTGCAGCTGCTCCACCATGTCGCCATCGTGGACGATGCAGCATCGGAGGCTTCTCTCAACAAAAAACATTGCTACCAAAAAACCCTAAAAGTCAGGAACGAGGATGTCTGCCACCGATCGAACCATCTTCAGAACGACCGGTAACCACAATATCCATTAAATCCTAAATCACTTCTCTTCCTTCTTTGCTTCACTAAGGTCACTCTTCCATTTAATTTCTTTTCATTAATTTACTGTATTACTGGTTTATACAGGAGTTTAAAAAGTCAAACAATGAAGAAGCTGCAGTTCTATCTGCATCTCGAGCTGCCTCTACAGTTGTTTATGCAACTAATGCTACCGAAGTTTTCAGGTTTGTAATTTCTCATATCTATTTTTTTCAACTTTGCGGACTTATTTTGGGATGTTTGAAATAATCTGTTAAAGCTTTTTGAGCGACGACCTCCTCTGGAGTACAAACCACCTCCTGAGAAGAGAAAATGTCCACCATACACAGGTATGTCATACATGTTATACTATTTAAATTCTAATTCATACATTGTAGGTTGAAAAATCTAATTGATTTGCTTCTATTTTCATTTGAAAATGCATGGCCCAATTTGTTACCCACTTTGCTGAGCCCACTGATCCTGAATATGCTCCACCAGTAGTAAAGGGTGAAACACCTGTAAGCTTCTTCATTTAGCAAACTGTACACATGTAAATCATCCATTGTATGTTAGTTATCTTTTGGTTGATTCTTGATGTATGTGTATGAATCAGGGCCAAAGGAGGGCTAGGATTCACCGGTTACGTACAAATTTCGAGTTTATAACCTTAACACTGTCATTGTGGTTGACATTTGTTCATTTCGATGACAGGTGATGTTTCTTATGGTTAATTGCAGGGAATGCTTGCTAACGTGGTTAAATAAAAGATATTTTGTTGTATAATTTATTGTCAGTATTGTGAGTATAATTTATTGTCAGTATAATTTATTCTCATTTGAATGAAAAATGAGTATTTGATTTGTTGTGTGAAAAGAGGTTATATATATATATATATATATATATATATATATATATATTTTAGTTATGAAATGGTTAAATAAAATATATTTTGTTGTATATAAAACAGGGATCTTTCATACAATTTCTTTAATGGATCCATTCCTGAAAGCCTTGGAGGTTTAACATCACTTCGAATATTGTAAGATTCTTTTCTCTAACAATAAATATAAATATATAATTATATAAAACATATGAATTATTGTTTTAACAAATTTGGTTTAATTAGGAATCTGAATGGGAACTCCCTATGAGGAAGAGTCCCAGCTGCAGTAGGAGGGACGCCTTTACAGAGAGCAAGTTTCAAGTAGGTTTTTATTTTTTTTAATCATAAATAACTTAAATAAAAAAGAAAAATACATAATTATTTATTTACTAATTGTGGGTAATATTAATATATTATGCAGTTTTACTGATAATAAAGGTCATTCTGGGATACCTAGATTACAACATTTTCTCTCCCCTTTTGTCAGACAATAGAAGGATCGGGAAGAAATGAATAAAAGTGTCTGTAACTCAGAAGCGACTACGACATGGTAAGGGGGTGAAAATTCTTGAGTGCGTTGGAAAAGAAACTGTTGATGTTTTGATTGTAGAATCAGGAATGGAAGTTGTCTTAACAAAGTTAACAGTTCCTATCCTCTTGCTGCTAAGTAAGTGCAATCCAAATACAGAAACTCCATTTGAATGAAATCACTAAAATACCCCTATTGCTAACTTTTTTTAGAGGGCACAAGTGGTGGGTTGGCCTCCAGTTACATCTTTTTACAAGAACATTTTGGCTACAAATTCAAATAACAATTATGAGGTGGATGGGAAGCCTGGACCTGGTGCTTTACAGTCAACCTACAGACAGAATCATTAATTCCGTGGAATGAAGGGACGATGGGAATGGAGCTTCAAGCAGTGGAAGTAAGCATAAAAAATCTTATTTTTTCACATTCATTAATCTCGATTCTTGATTTTGTGATGTTTTTAAAGACACCCGTATTGAGTAATTTGCCAAAAAAAAAAAAAGGATAAAAGATAAAGGTTGTCATTTAAAAAAGATTGGTTTTGTTTAATTTGTTAATAATTTTCAACTTTTAAAAGCTCGATTTCTAATCCTAATTTTCTAATTTTGTTTTTTCTTTTTTTTACCTTGACGAACAAAAACAAGTGCATACATATTGTTTTGTAAATACCTATAATTCGATTCAGTTTTCATCTTCGTGAGAATCATATTCAATGACATTTTTCATACTAAATGGTGAAAAGAAGTTAAACTGTGAAGACTGATGTATGTATTTTTTTGTTTTTTATTTCTTATTACTAGATAAAAGAATAATAGCAAGTTTAACAAACAGACACACTTGCTGAAATGGGAACTTAAATAAAAAACAAATGTAATCAAAAGCAAATAAAAAAAATCCAAAAATAATTACAAGATTACCCCTTGGTTATTTCCATTTTCAATCCAACCCTTTTTCCACATAAGCTGGGTCCTGCACCTTTGGCAAATCGATTTCTTTTCATTGATGGTGAGAATGGGTAAGTTAAGGTTGTTAATATCATTTTTGTTCATCATTGGTTTTCAAATGTGCGTATGATCTCATAAAAAGTTATTTAGTAATGGATTCCATAATTTATTGTCTTCCATTCTTTTTCAGTTTCTTTTAATTATTTGATGCATGTATGAAGGTTCTTAGCTTGGTGTTAATGGACTGTAATAGAAATTACTTATTATTTCTTACATAGATTCAACCATTGTAGTATTGTTTTTTATAAAAAAAATTAGGTATTAAGCCCCTGATGTTTTTTGGAAGGTGTTATATGTTGGATCCTTAGATGGATCCCGTTATTTTAAAATACTCATGCCAGTTCGATTAATGCAAGTATGTTGGACATTCGCAACCGCAGGTGATTTTTTATCTATTTTTTCATCAGCTATTTTATGATTTTCATTTTTTATAAATACGATGACATGATGATATGATGACATGATGATATGTACAAAATTCTTACAGAAAAATCGGAAACATAACAGAACAAGCCATAAATTCAATCAAAATTGTTAATTTTAGAGTTTGTTCTTTTAAGTCGTACCAGTTACATTATTCGTACTCTTATTATTAGTGATACCAGTATAAGATGGTTGTTTATGGAATTGCAGGAGCTCCCTGGACAAAGGAAGAACATATGACCTTTCTACTGGGGTAAAAGGAGCTGATGCAAGTTGATTGGTAAATTGGTCAAAAGCTGAATTTTTTTTTTTGTTTTTTCGCATCAATAGAATGTTCTTTCTACATTTGTTGTAGATTATATTGTACTTCCATTTAAAACTACCCGGATATAAGACTGTGTTTTCATTGTTTTTGAAAATCTATTCAAATATAGCATTGTACTTCTTTTACTATCATGACTTACATTGCATTTCTGCTCATCCGATCGATGGCGGTTTACACATAATAGCAATGTACTTTACTTGGATATCAATGCAAGCAACATATTTCATTTGACAAAACGAACACCTTCCGTCCCGTGCAACGCACGGGAAACCACTCTAGTTTTAATTATGAATTAATCAGACTGAACAAGGACGATGTTGTTGCATTGTTTCTTCCTCAGGGCAAATATCAATCTGCAAAAGTCGACTACTCTATCCACGAATGAAGGTCCTTCAATTAACACAAAATCATTAACAATAAGAGAAGTTCTTTACATTTTCAATATTTTCCAGTGGATTCTCTGCTCAATTGTTACTCTGCCACCAAGAATCCTTCTCCATTTGAAACCATTTCGCAAGGGAATTCAAGTACATTTTGGGTTGTGGGTTTTTTGAAGCGAATAGTTACTCTCATCGTCGTCATTATTATAGATTTTAACATAAATTCTCCCATCGTTTGCGTTGTGTCTACCCTAACCAGGTTTCAGGTAGTTTCTTCACAATTTTGATAGCTTTTGATAAATTTCTTTCATTTATGTGTTTTAGAACTATGAGTTTATTGATGGTATTGATTCGGGCCATGAATTCTACTATTTCATCTTTACTTGGGTATTATCAGGCTTACTTGATTCTATGTAGATGGGTTTCTTTATTTTTGCACATTAGGTGTTTGACAAAATGTCTAAAAGAAACATTATAGAGCTAACATAACAATATGTGTTCTCCAGAGAAAGGGGAGACTCGGGGAACAAAATGAAGTCAATGACGTCTCATAGGAAGGTTCAACTGACTCTCCGGGTAAACCATCAACCGACATGGAAAAAAGAAGAATCCATTACATTTGACAATAACCAATTGGGTATGTGACATGAAATGTGAAGGGGGTGAAATTTCTGAATTCAAATTTGTAAGTGAACAAATGGACACGAGCATGATTTGAGAAGGTGGTGACAGCCATGTCTTGAAGTTGCCAAAATCTACTAGTTTTAAGACGGATGGTGTACAAAAGACTCCAATTCAGAACATTTTTAGCCTACAACAATAAATTCCCTTCTAGCTATAATCATAAGGCCAATCCCTCAAGTAAAATCTTTTGTTTTTGGGCATGATGCTCCTGTTGGTTGGTTTTATAACAAATAACTTAAGAGATATTGGGTTTGGTTTGTACAGTTGTATGTAGATGCACATTTTCTTTTCCTTATCGTACTATAAACAATATAGTTAAGCCAGGGAAACAAATTTAGATCAGATTCAGTTTGATGTATGAAACAGAAATGAGAGATTGAATTTATACATTTTTTTCTTCTTAAATAATGGTTTTAGATGAATCACCTGTTGTAGATCTACCTTCTCGATCTCTAATCTAATTGAAAAATGGTTATTGACATAGAAGCACAAGAATGTTTTCCATTTGGTTTTAAAATGTTCTTCAACTAATTTTTGTACATCTGACCTCACTAAAGTGACAAATTACCTACTAAAATTAGGATTTCTTCGTTTTATTACTGGTTACCCGTTTGGTCAATGAAATTCATACGTGACGAGGTCTATGGAATCATTCTAGGTGTCCAGTCAGCGTACTACATAATCTTCGTAAGGATTCAATAGATCCACTCTCACAAATTCCTTACACTCCGACGAACACCAACCCTTTCGACGATGTCTTCCTCCTCAGAATCCTATAACACCGTCGTCATTTTCCATGTTGAAGTGAATCCTCCCTGCTTGTTCCGCGATCAGCCTGTGTCGAAGCTCAGAGAAGCCTAACAACCCAGCTCGTCGCTTCTATAATTATGCAAAATCAACGGTAAGCTATCCCTCGTTTACATTTGATAGCTTTTACACCTAAAGTTGTGATTTTTCTATTGCAAACCCCCATTTCGATCGACAAAAACCCCATTTACAACGATAAAACCCTAAATTACGAACAGTAAACCCTTTTTCTGGTGTGTGGGTTTGTTTTGTAGATATCCAACGACAATTGCAACTTCTTCCAGTGACTTGACCCGACATTACCAAAACACTACAAGGATACCTTATGGAACATGGAACTTAGGATCGACGACCTTTTGGTTAGGAGTGCTCAAGTTGTTGAGCTGCAGAAGAAGGTTGAGAAGCTCAAGCTTCTTAGGAAAGCCGAGAAGGAACTTGCTGAGGCTAGGATCCAGGAGCTACTCATTGAAATTCAAAGTCTGAAGAAGATGTTGAAAAAGGTTGTTTTAATTGTTTTGGTTTGTTTGTTGTTTGTGATCCTGTACTTTAAGTTGGTGTAGGTGATGTAGGATGTTGGGTCATGGTGTATAGGTGGTTTTTGGGTCATGGTGCATATGGGAATGTTCTTTTGGGTGATTAGGTATTTGGCAATCAAGTTAAAGTTGTGTTAGGTGATGCAGGGTGTATAGGGTTGTTTGATGGTGTAATGGTGGTATATGGAATGACGATCCTTTTGACAATTTAGTATAGGCATTGTACTTTAGCCACATTACGTATGGTCATGTAACACCTTTTGTATGGACTAATTATATAATAGAAAGCTTGGATTTTTGTTTTTGTTTTAACATTCCTTTATGGGTTCCTTCATAGTATACTTCACGAATTGTTATATGGTCCCCAAAGAATGCAAGTTATATGGTCCACTAATTATATAATATCATGCATGATATGGTCCACAAACAATTTTTTAAGTAGCATGGTCCACCTAACAATTCCAGGAGGGACAAGAGACAAGGGACCATATAATGCTCATGTATAAAAAGGACACAAAGGACAATGGATCCCACAAGAGAATACATGACCAGGTGGAATCGCTTCATTCCTAGAAAGGTAAACATATTTATTTGGAGATTGTTAATTGATCGTTTACCTTCCAGGTGGAATATTAGCATCAAAGGTTTAGATATCCCTTCGTTGCTTTGTTTGTTATGTGATAAACAAGTGGAAAATTCAGATAATGTGTTTCTTATTATGTGAAAAAGTTTATGTTATCTGGAAAAGGGTATTTAGATGGGTGGATTTGGTGCTTCCGGGTGTGGATATACTACATGATCTATTTTTTTTGGTTGGATACGATCTCGGGTAATAAAAAGACGGTTTTGGAGACTATTATTCAAACGACATTATGGGTGATTTGGATATATCGTAATGGTATCATTTTTAGAGACTCTAATCCGATTAAAAATCAGATTTTTGAAGATATAGTTGATTTTTCCTATAATTGGTTTAGTTCTAAAAATTTTAAAACTAAAACTAATTGGGTTGATTGGCTTAAAACCCCAATTCTAGCTATTTCTTTGTAATTTCTAGCTTCTTGCTAGTTTCATTTTAATATTATTCAGCTGTTCAAAAAAAATCAGTGCAAAGCATTACATAACCATTACGGCATATAATCTTTAAAAGAAAACATCCTAACATATTTTTACTACATATGCTAGTACAAAGCATTACATACAAAAGCCTACATAATAAAGGACACATCCCATGCACTTCCCATGCAAAAACTACTTTAAGTTTACAGGTTTTTCTGAAGTTTTCCCCTCTAAATTCTTTCTTATAACTTGGGTCGCCAATTTTTTCTTGATGATTCTTTCACTCTTTTTCCTCCTCTTAACCTGGGTAAGTAAAACATTACTCCTCTCCCTTGTCACTTGTGTAGTCTCACTCTCCCTAATACCTTGTATATCCCCACCTTCCATTCTTGTCCTTCTTCTACTTGCTACTTCTACAATCCTTTTCTTCATATTTTCACCCTTTTATACACACATAATATACACTGAAATGACACATATTGATTAACAAATAAGAAAATAATAAATGAGAAGTTGTATTTACCTTTGTTGTCTTAGTCCTCTTAACCATACTACCTTGTGTATCCCCACCTTCCATTCCTGTCGCACTTCTACTTGCCACTTCTACAGTCCTTTTCTCCATATTTTGAGTCTGTTATATTCACATAATATACAATTAAATGACACATACTTAATAATGAATAAAAAATAAGAAATAAGAAGTGGTAATTACCTTTTTAGTCTTAGTCATGTTAACCCTAGTTGGTAACTTCCTTGGTGTTGGCCTATCAAGAGTTGGGAATGTCTTCTTGTTATGTCCTTCCACTTTGCACAAGCTACATGATATCTTCTTACCCTTCTTAGAAACTCTATGTTTTCCACCCTTTTCAATCATATCTCTAACTTTTTGTTTTTGGCCTACTAGGCATCCTTCTATTCTTGGGGGGTAAAGGTGGAATGTAATTAGTTTCAGGCCACATCTTGCTTCCATTCATTGGACAAATTTTGTACTGGTAGGTCTTCATATACATTGCTCTACAAGAATAAGGATCCACGTATTTATGCACATCTCTATTAAGGTAGCTAATGGCAGCCACTAAATGAACACACCCATAACCATTAAGTTGCCACATCATGCATGAACATGTCCTCTTGTCTAGATCAACATCATATGCCTCACTTCTTGACCTAGTCTCAAATTGGTTGAGTCCACTTGACAATACGTTCCAAAACCTTTTATTAACCTTTAACTCATTCAAGCTTAGCCTTATTTCAGGTGAAACATCACTTGACCATCCATTAAGTTTTGTTGTGAACAATTTGTTCATCATATACATTGTCAATTCTTTAAGCATTGTGATGATAGGTTTCTTCCTGGATTCAACTATGACTGCATTGAAACTTTCTCATCCTCCATTCTCCACACTAGCACAACATCTACCAACTTAAGAGTAAGCTCTTGACCATGTTCTAGGGTCCTTCTCCATCAAGTAGTTACTTGCCTCTGGACTCATAGCTCAATATCCTTCATTATTTCCATGAAATATTGTTCTATTGTTGCATTAGATGCAGCCCAAAACAAATTAACAAACTCTGCCCCTAGAAACTTTTTACTAAAGTTGGCAACAATGTGCCTTGCACATTGCCTATGCTCAGCTTGGGGTAGCAATTCCTTGACAATTTCCATAAGACCCTATACCAACATACAAGTAGTTAGATATGAATTGGGTAATATACTTTGTGAAAGAGAAGTAATAAAATGTTTTTGTTACCTTGTGTTGGTATGACATAAGAGTGAAACCTTATCTCATACCAAGATTGAGATCATCACTTAACAATAACAAAAACCATTTCCAGTTTTCCTTGTTTTCAGCACATACTACTGCCCGGGTAATTGGGTATATTTGGTCCCTAGCATCTTTCCCCATAACACATAGCAACTCACCAGTAACATACCCTTTCAATAAGAAACCATCAGTTCCAATCACCTTCCTACCCTCTTCTAACCACCCCTTCTTTACACCATAAAAAAAACATAATACTTACTAAAGTGATTAGTTCCATTTGGAATTGTAAGTACATCCATGCTGACTGTTGAACCAGGGTTGGATCTTCCAATTTCATCTCCAAAAGACCAGAGCTTAGCATAATGCTCAATAAGGGTACCTTCAATAATATTTATAGCATACTGTTTGGCCCTTCTGCATTGGATGATACCGACTTCAATACCAAATTTCATGAATACATCCAATCTTAGTTGCCTAATTGTCATTTTTTATCTATGCAAAATCTTCTTGGTGTAGTGGCTACCAATCCATTGGTAATTGACAATTGAACCTAGTTTGTAGTTCCTAGCACATTGATGCTCACTTTTTAGAGATTTGATTTGAAAACTGTGTTCTGTACTCATCCAACTTGCCCATATCCTGAAAGTACAAGCACCTTTACAGCACAGTACTAGAAGCCCTTTACTGCCATTCTTTTTAAATCATAGTTGATAGTCATTCTTAACAACATAATTACATAACATGCTTTTAAGTTGTTTTGGATTCTCAAATCTCATGTCTAAAATTGGTTCTTGCTTCTTCCAATGTACATGAGGATTGAAGATAGGATGTTCCTCAAGAACATCATTGTCCAATTCCTCACTATTATCCATTTCTTCAACCTTTTTCTCTTCTCCACCTTCTGGGCATAACTTGTTAAGAAACTTATCTTCCTTGGTCTTTTTTAGAGGGGCACAGTCTTCCCTATTGATTTCATCTTCCAAACCAGCATCAAACATATAGGCTGGTTCAGGATCAGGGGTTCCTTGTGAAGGCTCTTTGTCATCCCCCTGGATCACTGAACCACTTTCATCATTTTCTTCATCCAACCAGTCCTAAAATCCTCCCCCAATATGATCTAAATACATGTCTATTGGCCTTTCTAGTACTTGATAAGCAACATCGATAAAAAAAAAGCATAATCCTTTCGTTGGCTATTAACCTAAGACCATTTGCCATAGTTTGATCACGTGTTGAGTGTAACAATTGGTAAAAATATGAACAATTATAGGATGCCATATACTGATTCTAATCCATATGATTAGTTTACCAAAAATGGTTTAAGGAATTTAACACGTTTTATTTAGAAAATGTCTTGTGAAAATAAAACTGGTGAATAATGATAAATTCTTTTACGTTGTATTATTCCGAACTAAAACCGGTTCGTGAAATCTATCAAATAATGTCATTTGAATACGGAATTTTAATTTCCATTTCAACACGTCTCCGATTAATGAGTAACTTAAATTCCATCTACGAACTCGTATTCAATAGTTTTGAGGAATCAAAAGTTGACTACATTACAAACCAAAACGACGAAAAATGGTTAAAAGCTATGCTTCAAGCGGTTAAAAATCACAAAATATTACATTGGGAAATCAATATTATATTCATCTTATAAAAATATAAAATGGATTATTATGAGGCATAATTGAAAGTATCCAAATGTTTATAAATAATACAATCAAATATAAATATTTAAATACCAATATGTATAAACTTCATTGCTATTTCTCAACAATACATATAGATTCATATTTATGTGTATCATGATATGATAAAATGACAAGTTATGGATTCGTAACTTAAAAATAACTAAAAAACACATAATATGAGGAATATGGTGTTTAAACCATTTGATAAGGTAAAATATTTGACTTAAGATCATTGAACTAATGCCCTTGATACATTGAGTCACTAAGAAAGCTTGTTTCATTCCTAAATCTCGAAAACTTGCTCCTTACTCTTCCTTAATACATCTTTTAACTAAATCCTATCTCTAACTAACTAAACTACCTTCCTATCTCTAAGTAACTAAGTCTTATCTCTATGTAACTAAACTTGCAAGTCGGGATGCAAGTTGCAAGGTGAATCTTATCCTATCTTGGATAAGATTTGGAAGATATTTTACACCTCTCTCATTCCCCTGTAAATATCGAAACCTTCCTCCTAATTTCTCCTTCATATTCCAGCCAAATGCTCTAAAGAAATCACTCCAAGATCACTCTCAAACCCAGCCATTTTCAGCTCCACTTTTCCTCTTCGTGATCTACCAAAACCGAGAGCAAGAAATCTGTTGCTGCCTTTGGGATTTCTGCTACCATTTCAGCCCCTTCCACCTTCACTTTTCATGGTACTTTCACCTCAAATTACCTCTTAAAGTTACTTGATTTGCTTCATTAAAATAGGTTATCAAAACAGTGAGTAAACCACTATTTTTCTTACTTCTTTGCTGGAAAAATCGTGACAGCAACAACCCAAAACAGTGGTTGTTTTTCGAGTGTTATACAACCCACAAAAATATCAATTTTTGCTGCCATATTTCGAGATCTAAACAACCTCATGAAGTTCTGATTTCTAGTGTCTATAAACCCAAGAAAACCTTCATCTTGTTCCTTAGAATCGTTGTGTTTCAACACTCTTTTGGTAACACACTTTGGATCCAAGATAAACTAGGTGATTATATGATTTCTACTTTGTCTATTTTATCATAAAACTCACTTGTTTTAAGTGAGTTAAAGCTTGATAAAATTCTAACTTATTGTTAATGAATGTCTTTATGTGTTAAGACATCCCAAAAATCATTCAAATCTCAAGCTTCGTTGGAACCGGAATTTTCACGAATCTTTCTCGAACCGAAAAATGTTACGCGACAAAAGCAAGTTTCTATGGCTCCTATTTTATGTTTCACAAGTTTTGGGGGAGAATACATGCTAAATGATTTCTATTTAGGTGAAATAAAGGCTTGATAAACTAAAAATACAAGTTATTTCTCTAAACATTTCTAAGCTTAATTGTCAGCCTTTTTTACAGAAAAATTGTGGTCTGTTCAAGAACTATTTTGCCCATATTAAACCTTATGGTTTGCAAAACTGTACAATATGAAAGTATTTAAGATTAATACCTTTTCATGGACTACTCGCACATATTCATACGATTTTTCTACAATTTATGATGATTTTTACAAAACTGCATATCATTTTAGAACATTTCGAACAAATCTGTAAAAACGGACCTTTTTACCGTGGTTAGGATTCACATAAAGTCATCGAAAAAAAATCATGGACAAAATAGACTCAATTTCTAAACCTCGAGAGTTTACGGATCCTAATTCCGACCCCCGATGATTTTTCTAGAATTTTTCTAAAACAGAGACAAAATAGACATTTTAGATTAATTTCCCAACCTTGTCTCATTGGGTTAAATTGACTTTAAGTGATATAGATGTTGTATGTAGGTGTTGATTTTTAAGTATATATACATATTTTATCACCCAAATGATAATAAAATATATACATATATATTGTTATAAAAAAAGGTTTTCCATATATATATATATATATATATATATATATATATATATATATATATATATATATATATATATATATATATATATATCAAAAGAACGTAAACATAAATGTTATATGTGTTCATTAAAATGTTTGCCTTGTGTATGTACACATTTAAATTTCATTATTTTCGCACGTATTTTACTACTATAGTTGTACAGGTTTAGATTGGTAAGGTTTTTGTTGGTTTCAATTAGGTTGAAATTTAGTTTTAGTCAAAACGCAGTCGTTATGCTGTAAAAGTCAACCGTCATCAGATTTTATAAAAATGTTACTTAGGATTCATTAAGCTTTACAACCAAAAGTTTCTGAACATAAACACTTGGAAATTGTAACTAAAACTTGGATAGGAAGACTTTGTAGCTTTACACATGTATTAAGCTTTACAACCAAAAGTTTCCGAACATAAACAATTGACAATTGTAACTAAAACAAGGGATTGTTGTGGGAGTTTCTCATTCATCAAACTAAGAACACCAACTTAGTGAAGTCCTCTGTAATAACCGTTAATCCTTTGTGAGCAGAGAATGTTGTGTATAGATCTATACGTGTTGACAACTCCGTCTGTATGGTTGTTAGCCAGTTTGGTAGTATAAAGATTGTTAACCAGTTTGGTAGTGTTTATTTATATAAACACTTAATATTTCACTTCACGAAAATATGTTAGTTTTTACTTATTCATTATAAGTATATTAATATGAATACTTATCTCGGATTACAAGTATTGGGTCTCACACGGTGTACATCGGTAACATTATTGACTATGCGGATAAACATTCTACGTTTTATAAACATTTACTCTCAGATCAGGATTAATTGTAGTGTTTTATTTAAATAAAATAAACACTTAAGAGTATAGAATACGAAATCATGTTGACTTCAACTTATATTTCATAAGTAAATCAACTTCCATACTTGTATGGGATTTCAAGTACATTTACACTTAGGTCAGGATGACACTTCTCATTACTGTTATACCACTCTGAATTATAAAAGTAACATTTTTATACAATCTGATAACGGTTGACTTTTACACAAAAATCCTCTTTTAAACAATACAAATAGAGTCAAAACCTATAGAACTCACCAACAATTTTGTTGATGTATTCTCGCATGTATTCTCAGGGAAATAGAAGCTGGATGATAAGCCTCGCGAGTTGGAATAACCTTTCTTGGCTAACCTCTTCAGGGCTTTTTTTGTTTTTGTTAAAGTATGCCTTGCTGAACTTGTTTTGTAAACTTGTATTTCGAAGCTTGACTCAATGAAATCCTTGTATTCAAATCTATGAAGACATGTAATGTTCTTCAAGTCTTGTACTCTTCAATGTATGTCTTGTAACTGTGATCCAATTTTCAACGTCGCAACCTCGGCGCTTCCGCCAGCGGCTGGGGTGTGACACTGAGTAATAAAGTTTCTCAAAAGGTTCTCCGACAAACCTTTCTAGAAATTCACAACACCCATGTCAATCCATTCCAGAGAAATCATGATCAGTAAACATGAACGTATCACCTCCAATATATCTATGTGGGTGTCTTGTAAAAACACCGTTATAGTGCAAATGCACGTTCAAGTAAATAGCATCAGCGTTTTCGTTTGCCATGCACTTTCAATTGAATACCATAAAATCTACAACAAAAGAACCCTAGATGAGAGAAAACTTACTAAACTGGGAGAGAAAAACCCTAGAATCTTGAGCACTTCAACACGATTTTGATAAATGACTCATGTAAAGCCCTTTTTAAATAGTTATACGAATGAAAAGTTGACGTGTCATTGATGACATGCCATTTAATTGAAGAAATCGGAGGTCAAAAGGCCATGTTACATTTAATTATCGGGTGATCGGCTCGCATCATCTAAAAGGGTGTAAATGACACATAATTTGTCACTTTAGTGGGGTCATAGGTACGAAAATTAGTTGAAGGACCTTTTAAAACCAAATGGAAAACATTATTGTGCTTCTATGTCATTAACCCTTGAAAAAACTAGATTATTAGTGAGTCAACACTTCTATTTTGGTAACATATATTTGCAGTCCTTTCGTTTTCTTTTTACATATTCATCTACGCTCAGCTAGTGTCATTGTTTCAGGCAAGTATTTATAAAAATAACAACGTACTTACATTTTTTTTATAAGAAATAGCAACGTACTAGTAAGTTTTAACATAAATAACAACATGATGTGAATTCATTTTTAACTTGTCTAAAATGATTGCAAGCACGACCCTGTGGCAAAAAAACTTGACTGGAATGTTCCCTATGTACAAAAACATTACATAATTAGTCCCTATAGCAATATCCTAATCACTAAGATTAGAGATCAGATATATATATATATATATATATATATATATATATATATATATATATATATATACGCACGCACACACATACATACGTAAAACCTGCTAATATACATAAGATCCCTGATAACATTGTCATATGATTATAATAAAGAGAAAATACAAGGGTTCTCAATGAAAAGCATAAAGCTACAAAGAAGAAAGTGGATATAAATACTAGCTAGACAAAACCCTAATGGGCTAAAGACTAAAGGGCCCATAAGCAAGTGGGCTAATAATATATAGGCTAACATCCGCCCTCAAACTCATAATGCCGCAACAATAAGCATTGAGAGTTTGTCACATAAGAACCGAAACCGAGAAGTCGATAGAGCCTTTGTAAAAATATCCGCAATCTGCAAGGTTGATGAAACAAACGGAAGCGATATGGTCCCGAGCTGCAGGTGATGACGAGTAAAATGACAATCAATCTCAATGTGCTTCGTCCGCTCATGAAAAACAGAATTCTTTGCAATTTGTATCGCACTTTTGTTATCACAATGCAAGGGAGTAGATAAAGAAATATGAACTCCCATATTCGCAAGCAGCCACCGTAACCAGATAATCTCACATGTAGTTACAGCTATAGCACGATATTCAGCCTCCGTGGAAGATCTAGAGACAACGTCCTGTTTCTTGCTCTTCCACAAAATGAGAGACTCTCCAAGAAATACGCAAAATCCAGTGGTGGAATTACGATCATGGCGATCACCATCCCAATCAGCATCACTATATGCACGTAACTCAAGAGAAGACGTCGAGGGAAACAAGAGGGTCTGAAACTGAGTGCCACGAAGATATCTCAGAATACGGAGAACAGCTCCCCAATGAACAGAGGTAGGGGCAGTAACAAACTGACTGACAACATGAACAACATGGGCAATATCTAGACGAGTAACTGTGAGATAGACCAAACTTCCCACAACAGTGCGATAAAGGTTCGGATCAGACAAAGGAACACCATCAGTAGGAGAGGAGCGTGTATTGGTTTCAAGGGGAGTATCAACAGTCCGATTGTCAGAGAGGCCCGCCCGTGTAAACAAGTCAGATATATATTTAGTCTGAGAAAGAAGATACCTTTCTTAGACTGAGCTACCTTAATACCCAAGAAATAACGCAGCAAGCCCAAATTCTTCATAGCAAATCGATGAGCTAGATCATGCTTCAAAGACCCAATACCACCGTGGTCATCACCTGTAATAATCATGCCATCCATATATAAGGATAGAAGAATCCGTCCTGCACTCGAGCATCTAACAAACAAAGCAGGATCGTGATTACTCTGTACAAATCCAAGAGAGGTAATCACTGTGGAGAATTTCTCAAACCAAGAATAGGGGGCTTGCTTGAGACCATACAAAGGTTTGCGAAGCCGATAAACCTCACCTGGCCGGTGCTGAATTCCTTGGGGAGGAGTCATATAAACCTCTTCATGGAGATCACCATTCAAAAAAGCATTCTTGACATCCATTTGAAAAATCTTCCACTGTCGAACGGATGCAACTGCAATCATAGTACGGACTGTCTTCATCTTTGCAACTGGGGAAAATGTCTCCTCATAGTCAAAACCATACTGTTGAGAATACCCTTTTTCTACAAGCCTGTCCTTGTACCGCTCAACAGACCCATCAACTTTTGTTTTTATATTATACACCCAACGACAACCTATCGTATGTTTCCCAGGAGGAAGGGAAACCAAATCCCATGTATGAGTCTGATGAAGAGCAGTGAGTTCCTCAGCCATAGCGTTCTGCCAAAGAGGATCTAAAACAACTTCTCTATATGATTCAGGTTCAGACAGATGATGGATACTCGCTATAAATGAAGCAAATGGTCCTGAATATGTAGAGTAAGTAAAATCTGGAAGCTTGGTGGACTTGACAGGACGAGTAGATCTCCTGAGGGGTGGTGGTGGATGTGGATCCTCAATTTCAACAATCGGAGGAGCAGGCTCAGGACCATGGGGAGTTGTGGAACTCTCTGAAGAGGTGGGTGTATCATGAGCTGAAGGATCAGGTGGCGTAGATGGATCTCGAGCCTCTATCTCTTCATTAAAAGGATCAATATGCAGAAGATCAGACTTCTTTACATTGTGGGCTGTAGCAGGAATTGAGTAGAAATGAATATGTTATAAAAAAGTGACATGACGGGAAACATATAACTTCTGACTCACAGGATCATAGCAACAGTATCATTTCTGTCCAATACCATACCCCAAAAAAACAGATAGCAGATTTCGGCCCCAACTTGTTCCTCTCAACATGGGGACGAAGAACAAAACAAGTACATCCAAAAACTCGTAAGGAAGAATAGTCTGGTAGATGACCATATAGCTTCTCAAAAGGAGACATTCCTGAATTCAATGAAGTAGGGATACGATTAATCACATACACAACAGTTAGGACTGCTTCTCCCCAAAAGGCACTAGGGACCTGCGCAGACAAGAGCAATGAACGGGCAGTCTCAACAATATGACGATGTTTTCGTTCTGCCACACCGTTTTGTGGAGGTCTGTTAGTACACGAGGACTGGTGTATGGTACCATCAGAAGCAATTAATTGAGTAAAATAATTAGAGGTATATTCACACCCTAAGTCACACCTGAAGCACTTAATCACAGCCGAATGTTGAGTTTTAACAAGAGCTCTAAAATTACTGTAAATATCAAAGAAATCAGATCTGTGTTTCATAAGATAAACCCATGTATATCGAGTATAATCATTTACAAAAGATACATAATAGGTTAACCCACCCTTTGTGGATACTAGTGTAGGACCCTATACATCAGAATGAATAATGTCAAAAGGGGCAGTAGAACAAGACATACTTTTATTGAAAGGTAAAGCAGAGAATTTTGTCAGTTTACAACCACTGCAATCAGAAATATCACAAGTGTCTAAATGACCCAAAACACCACTAGATGCTAAAAAAACTCAAACGTGATACATACACATGTCCCAAACGAGAATGCCAAAGATAAAACTCAGACGACAAAGGACTCAAACAGAAATAAGATAAATCAATGCTGGAGGCAGCAACAATAGGCACTTTGAGAACCTCCAAGACATACAGTTCCCCCACCCTACGGCCGATCCCAATCACCTTCTGGGTGTGTTGATCTTGTATAACACAGACAAAATCAGAAAAGAACACCCAGTTACCAGACTTACATAACTGACTGACTGAGGCAATATTCAAAGTAAGTTTGAGAATGTAATAAACATCAGGGAGAGTGATATGAGAAATAGAGACAGAGCCAACACCCTCAACTAGCATAGATGTATCACTAGCAAGCTTAACAGAAATAGATGAAACTTGTGACAAAGAAGTAAATGATGACAAATGAGGGGTCATATGATGGGTTGCACCAGAATCTAAAATCCACAAAGATGAGGGAATACCCGATGTACCAGATGAAGTAGGACCAGAGTGAGACATAGATGCAGACATGGCAGTGGGGTTAGAAGCCAAATACTGCCTGAAGCTCTCAAATACCTTGGGATCCAATGCAGATGGGGGCATGTTTCCAACAGAATCTGTATCAACTGGTGGGATAGCAGCAGCAAACTGTGGAGGACGAGGGGTCCATAGAGGAGTACCATATGAACGTGGTTGAAACTTCTGTTGACCAGACCTATTTTGTTGTCCCAACTGAGGTTGACCAGATTTACCCTTGTTGACTAACAATGGACACTGAGCTTTCCAATGATTCTTCTGTTTGCAGAATGCACACTCATCATAAGCAACCCTTGAAGTTTGTCGGGATTGATTAGAGGAGACAACAAGCACAGCAGGAGCGGGAGTAGGAATAGAGGTTGCTTTAAACCCTTTATCTGCATGAGACTTGATACGAGTCTCTTCTACAATTAACTCATGGACAACAGAATCAACTGGGGGGAAGAGGAGAGCGATGAAGAATTGTTCCACGTAGACCTTCAAAATCAGAATGCAAGGCCATCAAGAACTGGACCAAGCGTTGTTCTTCCCTCCTAGCAATGTAAGTCTCAAAATCTTTTAACTCTTTAGATTCAGTAAGAGCCAATTGATCCCACAGATCAGACATAGCAGCATAGAAATCTTGAATACTCAGGTCATTCTGTTTAAGGGCACGAATATCATATTGTAACTGGTATTGTTTAGCAAAATTAGATTGAGTATACAGTCTCTCCAAGTGATTCCAAACTTCCTTTGTTGTGTCATACTTAGCGAACTGCATACCAATGGACTGAGTAACAGAGTTATTAATCCAAGTAATAACCTTGGAGTTATCAGTCTCCCAAGCATCAAGCAACAAATCAAAATTCTCAGTTTGAGGCACTCAGGGTTTGGCTTTAGTCCCAGTGACATAGCCCCACATATTCTTCCCATGAAGGAAGTTCTTCATAACGTAACTCCAATACGTATAATTCTTTCCATCTAGACGAGTACTGATTGACTGAAGGGAATCATCCTTTCCAGTCATGTTGGCAGTGAATAAATAACCACAATAACAATATAATAATCTGAGAATAAAAGGAGTAACAAACCAGCGGAAGCAATCAATCAGACAACGAATCAACAGCGACAACGAATCAACGTAACAACGAATACTGACAACAGCGAACGAATTAACAACAACAACGAACGAATCAATAGCAACAACGAATCAACACTTCAATCTGCTACGAACGAATCTGCTACAGTAACCCTATAAAATTTCGATCTGCGCCACAGATGACTGCTACAAAGGCTTCTAACAACGTATCAAACCTCTGCTCTGATACCATGATAACATTGTCATATGATTATAATAAAGAGAAAATACAAGGGTTCTCAATGAAAAGCATAAAGACTATAAAGAAGAAAGCGGATATAAATACTAGCTAGACAATACTAACTAGACAAAACCCTAATGGGCTAAAGACTAAAGAGCTCATAAGCAAGTAGGCTAATAATATATAGGCTAACAATCACCAAGATTATTGGTTCAAACGTTGATAAGATCTGATGTTGGCGCTGGTGGTCAGCGTGTAGTGTTTGACTCATCAGATCATAAGGTGTGACATTACATTAGGAAGTGGTTATTTGACAGCATTTGAATTTTAAAATGTCTGATTTTTTTAAGACTCTTAATTTTTAAGATGTCGGAGAGAAGAGTGGAATGGAAAAATGAGGCGATCGTATGAAATAGAAAAGGAATATGGAAAAAGGTTTGCTGAAAAATTATGGCATTTCAATAACATGCTCGTTTTTTTATTATTTAGATATAACTCATTCTTTTAAAAATTAAGAGGTACTAACAATTAAGAAATACAAATTAAGAGCCTATCAAACGTTTTGAATCTAAAAAATTAAGAGTATGCCTCTTAATTGAAAAATAAGAGATTGCCAAACAATAATTCTTTAATTACATTCACTTTAAAGGATTAGAGTTGATTTCTTTTGATAAATTCATCTTTCGTTGCAAACAATGTTTCTTTTTCGAATATCAATAATTTGTCGGATTAGAAAGTAAATAACAAGAGATTTCAGTTACGATAATTCTAACTCTAATTTTAGTTGGTTTAATACCGAATTCTATAAAGAGTAATAAGACAAATAAGAAAATAAAAAGGCAACACACGCTTTCCAGACATGCCATATTACATGTCCCTTGTGCAATATATTTACCTATAAATTGTCAATTTTACTATTACTTTTGTTTTTCTTTTATAGGGAATCATCTTTATTGTTTCCCTTTTTTTTTGTTGTAGCAATGTGTGCGTGAGTGTGAGTGTGTCATACCTCAACATAAGCAGCCACCCATGGTGGATGTTTCAAACAAACCATTTTTTCATTCTTTACTATATCTCACAAAATTCCAATTACCATTATCGAAATAATGGATTTTGCTTTATTAGACAATCTTAAAATATATTAGTTCCAACTCGAGTGCGATAAAACGTGCCTCATTTTAAAAAGCTCAAACCCAGTCCTAGATTAATTGACCCGATCATTTTATGTATTAGATCTTACTTTAGATGAAGGACCGAAGAAAACCCGTACGAATTAAAAAAATGTTGACACAAATTATTGGATGCAATTTGACACAATAAACAGATTAATAAATCATTAATAATTATAATAATAACTTAACATAAGAGCCTAAAAGAATCATACCCGGCCGATATTAGAGTATTTTTATTTATAATTATATCCATCCCAACCATTCAGTTAAAAATATTTTTTCTTTCATCCAACTAGAGAGGTTATCATCACAACTTTGGCATCTGAAATAAAACTAGTGAAGCGGTCCATGTTTCGTATGGGTCGAAAGTGTTATTGTTTTTCATGGTGCATTCGATTTGAATTTTATGAACAGACAGAAGGTAAAAATCTAAAATTGTAATTGTCACCAATGCAAAACAAGCGTATTTAATATGCATATCTTTTTAAGAACTTTGGTGTGAGTTCACATGAGGAACCAAAATTGCTTTTTTTGATAGTTAAAATCTCTTTTCTCAAAAATTCTTAAAAATCATTTATTCAGACAACATTTTATTAGATACGATGCTTTGAAAAGTCAAATGTAAGTCCATTTGCAAAATAAGACACTAACATTGCATGGTGAGGGTTCATGACCATTCCATAATTCATACATCTCAATCATATCTATGGCTCCTTCTTTTGTTGTTTTCATCAACCTGGTTCAACTTGTAGCCTTGCACTCTCCGATTGATGAGAAACATCAAAACATAATTGAAAGATCAAAACAACCCCAAAAGTGGAATGATTTATTAAATTTCATTGTCATGTTTGTGAGATTTGGTATTTTCCCTTGAACGTATTCATTCGTTAAAACCGGAATATATACATCTTAAAAATGGGCTGAAATACATAAAAGCCTAAATACAATTGGACTCACTAAAAATACAATATATAAACAAATATTAACACCTGCTAACAGCCCCCCCCCCCCCCCCATCATCGCAGTATGAACGGGAGAATCACGAACGTTTAGATTCGACCGAAAATCAAGGAAAAGTGGAGAATGTAGACTTTTGGCAATGATATCTGCATATTGAGACGAATATGGAACATGAAGAACTCAAACTTGACCAGTGGCAATCTTGTCACGAAAAAAATGAAGATCAATCTTAATATGCTTGGTCCTATGATGTTGAATCGGATTAGACGACATATATATATATATATATATATATATATATATATATATATATATAACACTCACATTATCACAATAGACAATAGTAGCCCGATAAGGTGAGTAATGAAGCTCAAGTAACAAATTTCGTAACCAACATGTTTCTGCAACAGTATTAGCAACACCTCGATACTCTGCTTCCGCACTAGAACGAGAGATAGTATGTTGGCATTTAGAGGACCACAGAAGAAAATTATGTCCTAAAAAGACACAGTAGCCGGAAGTGGAACGTCTAGTAACTGGACAGCAAACCCCCCCCCCCCCGGTCAGCATCAGAGTATGCAATGAAATCACGGGAAGGCGAACTATATAGTTGAAGACTGTGAGCAGAGGTACCTTTAATGTAGCGAATAATGCGCTTGAGAGCAGATAAATGAGGCTCATGAGGATCATGCATGTACAATCATATCTGTTGAACAACATATGTAATATTCGGTCTTGTAAAAGTGAGATACTGAAGCGCAACCGCTAAACTACAATACATGGTTGAATCAGCAACGAGAGAACCAAACCCATCCAACTTGGCAGAAAAATCGGTTGGGGTGTGATCAGACTTACAATTAAGCATGGAAGCACGATCTAAAATGTCAATAACATATTTCCGCTGAGAGAAAAATAAGCCCGCATCATTCCTGGTGACAGAGATACCCAGAAAGTAGTGAAGGTTACCTAGATCAGACATAGAGAACTCGCAACTGAGAGTTCAGATGATGCTTCTCAGAAAAGGAGATGAAGATCCAATAAGAATTATCTCATCCATATATAGCAATAAGTATGCAATGTGACCTTCATGTCTATAAATAAAAAGTGATGAATCACACTTGCTATGAACAAAACCAATACATGAGAGAAACAGAGCAAATCGCTAAAACCATGCACAAAGTTGCTTGTTTTAGACCTTAGAGTGATCTCTGAAGTAAACATACATGATTCGGTCTAGAATGGTCTTTGAACCCAATAGGTTGTTGCATATGAACAATTTCTTGGAAATGACCATGAAGAAACACATTGTTTACATCAAGCTGTCTGATGGGCCACTTGTGAGTGACATCAATACTAATAACAATGTGTATGGTGGCCGGTTTAACCATGGGACTAAACGTCTCATCACAATCAATTCTAGGTATTTGACTTCTACCATTAGCTACAAGACGATCTTTGTAACGGGATAAAGTGCCATATGCATTAGTTTTCTTTGTAAACAGCCAAATACAACTGATCACATTAGCAGTATGAGGTCGAGGTACAAGCACCCAAGTCTTATTATATATAAGAGCAGAAAATTCATCAGTCATGGCATTTAGCCAGTTAGGATCCTTAAAGGCTTGAGAGTAAGTGTAAGGAACAAGAGAAGAAGAATCAACATGAAAATTCATTTTTTCTAATGGCTTAAAAATGTCATGTTTAGCACGAGTTTGCATAGGATGAACGGAAGAATATGGGGCTGTGGTGTTGATGAAAGGAGAGATATTTGTGGTAGGAGAGGAGACAGTAGATGTCGGAGTATCCAAAGAAATATTTGGAGTGGATGAGGCCAAGGGATAGGTAGTATTAAGAGGAGAAGCAACCTTGGATGAGAAAGGAATAGAGGAGGGAGACGAGGTATTGTTTTCGGCAGTAGCGGTGGGAAGTGGTTTAGATGAGGGTGTAGGAGTAATAGTGGGTGTAGGTGTAGGATGAAAAGTGATATTTGTAGGTAATGTGGTAATATGATCAAGAAATGTGTATGAAGGAGAAGAGTCAGGGGACACAGAACCGAAAGGAAAATTTGACTCGTTAAACACGACATGACAAGATATAATAATAGTATTGGTGTGAAAGTTAAGACACCATCCCTTATGGTGAAAGGGATATACCAGAACAACACAAGGGGTGGATCTTGGTGATAATTTATATGGGATGACAAGGTGAGGAAAGCAAAGACACCCAAAAACTCGAAGGTGAGTGTAGGAAGGTTGTTTGTGAAATTTTTTGTGGAAAGCAGTGTCATTGTTTAAAGTAGTGGTGGGAAGTATATTTAGGAGGTGAGTAGCCATGTGAAGAGCTTCCACCCAAAATGTAGGAGGAATTCGAGCATTAAAAAGGAGGGTACGTATGACATTGTTTATAGTCCTGAGCATACGTTCAGATTTACCGTTTTGTTGAGTGGTATGAGGACAATAGAAGCGTATGTGAATACCATTCTGATCGAAAAGTTCATGAAATTTACTATTATTTTACTCACCACCATTGTCACACTGAAAATATTTGATGCCGATTTTGAATTGGTTTTGAACATAAGCGCGAAGTTGAATAAATTTAGAGAACACATCAGATTTAACACAAAGGGGATACACCCATAAAAAATGAGAGTAATCATCTAGAAAAATAACATAATACTTAATACCACTAATGATTGTAACCAGAGATGTCCACACATCAGAGTGTACAAGTTCAAAAGGAGAATGAGAAACAGACTCAAATATGCTAAAAGACAATTTAACATGTTTGTCCATTTGACATGCATGACAAAGACTAGTGTTTTCAATAGAACACGAAATTAAATTGTTATTGACTAGGTGTTGAAAAACATGGTGACCGGGATATCCAAGAAGTTGATGCCAAAGAGAAGAATCAATTGATGTGAAGGCTTGAGGAGTCGACTTTGTAACAAGACAGAGGTCATCAGAGCTGTCTCATCGCATGAGAGTGCGTTTACTCTGTAAATCCTTCACAGAAAAACCAAGCGGGTCAAATTCAATGGAAACCATATAATCACAAGTAAACCGAAAAATAGAAATGAGATTTTTTATGATTTGTGGAGTAATCAGGATATTTTTAAGTGTTAGAGTACAATAAGGATTAGAAAGCAGAATAGTGGCATGAACTTGATTGGTCACGGGAATTGAGGATTCGTCTCCAACTAAAACTGATGAAGATAAATAATTGCTTTTATCTAATAAAGATGAGTATACCTGCATCCAAGTGAAGATGAGAAGTGGCTTCGATGTCCATGTACCAATTTACATGCTCGGGATCATTTAGAGACATGATGTTGAACATTTGCGGGAGTGTAGTAGGCTACTCGGAGGATCTCGTGGACTGTTGGACGGTATTGAAATTTTGCTGAGAAAATGGACTTTGAGTAGGTGGCCCAAAAAATTAGTGAGAGTTTTGTTGGACTGGTGGCAATCTCGATCCAGCGGACTGATGTGGGGTAGCAAATTGGGCCGGAGGTGTAGATAGAATACCCAACTGACAAGAGACTTGATACCACCCGAAGGCCCAACCTGAAGGCGCGCTAAACATCTATTGTTGTGAAACGAGTGATGTCGCCGCCCTCCGTGATTTTGACGACCACCGTGTCTTCCTCCGCCACGAGTACCTTTGTAGTGTTGGATTTAGTGTCTAAGCCCATAACTATAATTGGTATGTACTTGACCCGAGAGTAGCATGGTCCATTTGGGTTGCATGGCACCGGAACAATCTGAAGGATGGACTTTCGAGAAGAGGATTTATGATTTATTAATATATTATAAGTTCTAATATATTAATATGAAATCATATTATTTAATTAGTATTGATCAAGAATTAGTTTGGAATTAATTTTGTGATCAAAAGAGACTAATTAAATAAATGGGGATTGATTGTGTAAATCATTCATTCTTATATAATGGGCTTATGATCCATAATCCTTTATGTTGGGCTAAACCTATGTGGTGACCCATGGATACTCCATGGAGGTTAAAACCCATGGAGCATGAGGAATGTGGAAAGGCATGCACATTAGGGTTTGCATGGTGTAACCCTAGTTGTGTCACACTATATAAAGGACCCCATAGCAACCAAAATCGGCACTTAAGTGAAAGAAAAGAGGGATAGCCGATTTTGAGTGCAAGTATACTTCTCTCAAGTTCTTCCAATTGTTGGTGGTGTTGTGTGAAGCATTTGAGGCATCACACTTGGGGTGCTAGGCTCTTAAAGGCTTAAGGAATCAAGCTACAAGAAAAGGTATGTCATTATACTAGTTTTTTGTATTACATATACTTCATGGTATGCTAGTTAGGATGAAACCTTGGAAAAATGAAAGTTTGCATGTATAATAGAGAAAACATAGATCCAAGGTTTCTAGGGTTGCATGCACACCTTAGGAGTGTTAGAATGCTCAAAACCCTTCATGTAGTTCTGACCGCCCCATCCTCGACGGAACCCGCCACAGTTATTGTTTTGATGAGTGGAGTCAGCTGTGATAACTGTTGGTGATGAAGAGTGATCAGAATGAGAGACTGAGGAGGAGTGATTCTGATCTTGGGTGAGATGTTGGTCTTCAAGAACGAGCATAAATCGAGTGTCCCAAAATGAAGGGACCGATCGCTTATGATGGTTAGTGGTGTGATGTGGCAGTACTTAGAGAATAGCCCATTTAACATATAAGAAACAAGATTGATTTCTGGGATCTTTGCATCCATATTCTCTAGAAGATCAGCAAGTGACTTGACTCGATTGCAATAGGCAACCATAGTAGAATCGCCAATTGTAATATTTCGGAGCTCATTGTCAAGTTGAATCACCTTGTTGTTTTTATTGTCACGGAACACCTTTTCAATGGTTTCCCATACTTTATGTGTAGGTGTTTGTTTCTTGAATATAAGGTGAAGTAATAGGAGAGAAAGTGTGCCATAAAGGCAAGATTTAACAATCGTATCGTTGCGTTTCTAGGTTGTTGTTTCTATGATCGGAAGATTATTCTCAGGTGTTTTCTCAGTCGATGAATAGGATGGAGTAAGAACCGGAGGTAGAAGATGACCAGCTACCCCATAACCAATGCAGTGGATCTCGAATAACTCTCTCCAGATGTCATAATTCATCTAATCAAGATCAAGAACAATAGGAACTGCATGTTTGATATTAATGGTAGAAGATGGCTATTATGAGAGATTAATAGAAGTCATAATGAAGAATGATCACAAAATAATCAATGATGAGGAGAAGATCAGAAGAAAACGGCTAGGGTTATGAGGAGAGCAGGATTTTTTGGCTCTAATACCATGATATTTGGTATTTTCCCTTGAACGTATTCATTCATTAAAATCAGAATATATACATCTTACAAATGGGCTTAAATACATAAAAGCCTAAATACAATTGGACTCACTAAAAATACAATATATACACATATATAAACACCTGCTAATAGTTTGGCTGGAAATGAATCAGTCATATTGTCTGTTATGCACAACTAAAGACCTAAATGAAAGTAGAGATTTAAAATTTATACATTTTTGGATACAAATATCTGTAAGGTAATCCCAGTAGAGTAAGGGACTGAAAGAGTGGAGGCATTGGCAAGTCTTTTGTGACTTTATCCTACCAAATTACATATATAGGTCAAAACATATAGATAAGAGTAATGATATAAGAACCGGGTTTTAAATTTCATAAGACTTTTTTTAGTAATGGTATAATACCTTCAACCGATGCCAACAACCCCAAAAATGATCTCTAATAATTTTATCCAAAAAAAAGTTATTCAAGAAAACCGGATTATAGCCTTGAATTCTGAATGTTATGTATTTGATGTCTAATTCTAACGATTCTATCAAACATGAAAACATAATTTCTCACAAACATAATATATTAAAAGCAACGAGGCCCTTTTCCTGAAGAACTTAGGATCCTCACAAGCACGAAAGTCACGAAAGGTGAGAGTGTGTGCCCCAAATTGATCAGCTGCTAGCTCCGCCCGGAGAGTTAGCATGTGCTTATCCATCATCTCAATCAGCCCCTCCTTAACTATATCGAACTGGTCAGGCATGTCCTCAAGAATGACTCTCAAAACCTTTTCAGCAATCAAGTCACGCAACTCAGCATCCCTTGGCTCAGAACCAAAGCCTAAACCAGAACCATAACCAAAAACACCTCCATGACAGGTTATCACCATTTTGAAAAAGAATGTTGTAACATCCCGAATTCAGGAGGTCTAGAAAGGAAAGAAAACCTCAAATTGAGGAAGGGACTCGTCGAGTAGATGGAGTGACTCGACGAGTAGGAGCGCGGATAGGGTCGCGAGTTAAGTGACCTACTCGACGAGTCAGAGGACCGACTCGGCGATTTGGCCAGGTTTGGGGAAAACCCTAAATGCGGGCCTTGCAACCTATTTAAGGAATATTATAAGCCTTCATCAGCCTCCTTGATGCTCTCTCAAGTCCAGAACGAAACCCTAGAGCCTCCCTTGAGTTTGTGAGCCATTTTGTGAGTCTTGGAGCATTTTGAAGCTTGAAGGAACAAGAAGGAGGTTGGACGTTCAAGGAGGAAGGAGTAGATCCAGAAGATTCACTCCATTTGCTGCTCATTTTGGTAATCAAGTTCCTTCCTTGACTTCTAGTTTGTTAGATCCATTTATGTCCCTTTTTATGAAGTTTATGGACCAAGAATGATGTCTTTTGGGATTTGGACGTCCCCAAGCTTAATCCTTTCAGATCCAGGGGTGTCTAGAGTAGTAAAGGCATAAAGGTGGAAGCTTTATGCCAATAGAACTCCCCATGCAAGGTTTGAGTGGTTTTTATGGCCTTTTGAGCAAAAAGGGCCATGCATGGGTGCAAAGGCAGCAGCTTTGTGTGATATCCCGACCCTAGGAGGCTAGATCTGGGTCTTGGATGTGTTGAGCTTGTCTGAAATCGTCTGAATAGTGTTGGACATTGAGAGACTCGGCGAGTCGGTTATGGGAATCGACGAGTCAGGCCAGTTTTTTCCCTAAAACCCTTCTGTTAAGGGTATGAGTTGAGTTGGAAAGGGACTCAGCCAATCTGAGTCCATAATGGTCATGAAGTTCATCATACTCGATGAGTTCAAGGAAGAACTCGGCGAGTCCAAGGCAATCTTCTTAGTTATGAAGATGGACTCGACGAGTTGTTCATATAACTCGGCGAGTCATGGCCTAGATATTCATATGTGGATGATGAACTCGACGAGTTCAAGGATGAACTCGGCGAGTCAGTTGAAGATAGTCCCGAAGTGTTAGACGAAGGAGAACTCGTCGAGTTCTCGCCAGACTCGACGAGTGGAGTCAGGGTTGTTTTGGGACTTGAGGAGCATGGACTCGGCGAGTTGGCAGAACAACTCGGCGAGTCGAGTCAACTGGAAGTTGACTTTGACTGTTGACTTTGACCAAGTTTGACCAGGGTTGACTTTTGGATTATTGTGGTCTAAATGTTGCTTGGGTATTGATAGTTCGGGAAGCCGAAGGGTCAGCGGTTCAGAAGTTGCCGGTTAGCAGTCAAAAGTGTTCAGCGAGTTTTCAGCAGTGCGAGGTGAGTCTCCTCACTGTGTGCATGGGTCTACGGCCACAATGTCGGCCCATTATGTTCATGTTCATGATTATGCTTATGTGTAGAAGGAAGACCCGGGGGTTAGCCCTAGGCACTTATTGATATATATTCCGGGTTACGACCTGATGTCGGGCGAGGCCCGATGAATGTTAGGATGCTAGAGGTCTTTGTGATTCTTGCATGTGTTGGTACGATAGGATCCGGACCGAGGGTCCGATGTCGGGGTAAGCCCGCAGTACGTTAGACAATAGTATGTTTCCGGGCCGGAGGTCCGATGCCGGGGTATTCCCGAGGAAGATTCTTATGTAGTGCGTTAGATTATACATGTTGTCTTCGTGATACTTGTATGTGCCTGGTAGGGAGGTGAGTGTGGGCGAGGTCCCGTATCTCATCACTAGCTGAGTATGGATGGGGTTCCATATCTCGATATTAGCAGAGCAGGGGCGAGGCCCGTGATAGGAAGGATGTGAGTGTGGGCGAGGGCCCGTATCTCACTACCAGTAGGGGTGTGGACGGGGTTCCACTACTTCAGTAGCAGACCAGGGGCGGGGCCCAAGATAGGCGAGGCCTTAGAGCAGGGAATGGTTAGGGAATGATTATGTATGTTTCAGTATGTTATTTAATCGTATGTATGTGTATGGTGGGCGAGGCCTAGAGACAGGCGGGGCCTAAAGGAAACATATCTATATACCGGGCGGGGCTCGATGCCAGGCGGGGCCTGATGACGAACGGGGTCCGATGGCGGGCGAGGCCCAATGCAGCGGGCGAGGGCCCAGTATGTGGTTATGTGCTCAGAATTATGTATGGCATGTATGGATCAGTAGATATGTATGGTATGTGGTAGGTTGGGGAACTCACTAAGCTTCGTGCTTACGGTTTTCAGTTTGGTTTCAGGTATTCAGTTTTCAGTGGAGGAGCTCGGGAGGGTTGCAGTGCACACACCATGACAAGTTAGCATGGGATGTTTACTCTGATAATTGAACAAGTGTTTTGGAAAATATACTCTATTTTGTTATATAACCCTTTTGTATGTTTGAAACGAATTAATGCCATGGTTTAGTAACATTTTAAAAAGAAATTTTTGGACCTGATTTTTGGGATGTTACAAGTTGGTATCAGAGCCTTGGTTTGAGGGATTCGGGCACACTCTCAGGTGTGACTGAACTCAAACTGACGGCTTGGGAAGGAAATTTTCAAAAGAGAATCATTTTTATAAAAAGAACTTTGAAAAGAAAAAGGATTTCGAAAAAGGAATAAGAACTTTGAAAAGAGAAAAGGGTGTGGTGCATGCAATTAGCCGAACTCAAGTAAGTTCCCCCAAATTACCCATACAAGTTTATGTTATGATATGATTATGTGATCAGCATGCTAGATTTAGGGCTAAGGATCTAGGAGGATGCCTTATATGCCTGTTATATGTGTTTGTGAACTGCATGCTAGTATTGGTTAGAAAGTGGTAGGATAGCCTATTTAGGTTATGTCTGATTATATGAGCTTAGCATCGCACGATAGTGCAGATTCTTGTTATTTGGATAGAATTGCTTGATTATGTTCTGGTTAGATTTCCCCTTATGTCTGAATGTTGCTTGCTCTGTGCTTTGTGGGACTCTTAGTAATGTGAGCTAGCTATTAAGTGAATATGCTAGGTCACATGTGGCACAGGCTGGATAATCTCAGAGTGATAGATTTGACCCTATTGCGCAGCTCTTGTTTAAGTCCAACCGTTCTAGGGATGGGTCTATTACTCGAAGGATTATCTGATCTCTGTTGCATGTGGCTATATTCATGAGGTAGCTGGTTGATATTACTGGGAATCTTTCAGCAGCTGGGGACTGGTTTAGGTCAGAGATTTCCCTAGGGTAGGCCTAGGATGAGTTTAGTGCTGGGAGCAACGGTGGTAGTGAAAGGGACTTGGTGTAGTTGAGGTAACTCTTGAGGAAAGTACAGATAGATGTGGAAGGTAGTATGGGCCCGTACTACTGAAAGCAGAGGATCCGTACTCGATTCAAGAGGGGCCGAGACGAAACCAGGGAACTTGTAGAGTGTGTGTGATCCCTATGCAGTGATGTGTATTTTGATGATTGTTATGGCATGTTTTCAGTATGGCGACATTGCAAGTTGGACCAGTGGATAGGTCAGGTGTCAGAGAGGGATCAGGCTCGGGTTCAGGGACCGAGCAGCTCGAGGAGCGGATGAGAGAGTTTGTATCAGCGGAGGTTACGCGCAGTATTCTAGACCAGACTCCTGTGATCTTTGGCACGGTCAAGGAGGGCATCCTGGAGATTTTGGATGAGAGTCTTGGAGCCTTCCGCACAGAGATGATGGCCTTGTTGGGAGCGCGTACATTGACATTCCGGGAGTTCAGAGCTTGTGGAGCTCCAGACTACCATGGGGCTAGGGACCCCATTGCTAGTGGCAGATGGTTGGCTGATGTCGCCAACGCTTTTCGTTTTAGCCGGTGTCCCGAAGGGGACAAGGTTCGACTCGCCTCCTGTCTTCTGAAGGACAGAGCACGGGATTGGTGGGAGGAGGTTGGTCATGCTATCAGGGATGATGTCACGTTGGACGCGATGACATGGAGTGATTTCTCGACCCGATTCAGGGCCTAGTTTGCACCGATGATTGAGGTGCAACAGTTAGCACGAGAGTTTCAGGATCTGAGGCAGACTACTGATACAGTGGCGGAGATCACCGCCAAGTTCAGAGAGAGGGCTCTTTTTGTTCCGCAGTATGTCGTGGATGAGGAAATGAAGAAGGCCCGATATCACGAGATGTTGAGAGCTGACATCAGGGAGTTTGTGAGCAGGTCCAGCTGCAAGACGCTGGAGGACATGATTGCTCGGGCCAGGGAGAGGGAGATTGATCTGGAGCAGATCAGGAAGAGGAAGCCGGATGAGATTCAGGTAGCCACAGGTTCGGGCAAAAGGCCCAAGGGGTCAGATTCGAGATCGAGGGATTATCAGAGCCGCAGCCGGTGCGGGAAGTGTGGCAGGACGCACGAGGGTGCGTGTAGGAGTGGCAGTGGTGGTGATTCTGGCTGCTTCAAGTGCGGCCAGACTGGTCATTTCAGCAGAGATTGTACTGCTACCACCACCCAGGGATCGGACCTGTTATGTTTCCATTGTAGTCAGAGGGGCCACAAGAAGGCCCAATGTCCGAGTTTTCATTCAGCAGGACAGGTAATAGCACCTGCCCCTGTAACTTTGAGGATCACCGACGGCCGTCAGGACTGGGCGGAGGCGCCTGCAGCGAGGAGCAGAGCGTATCAGTTGGTTTCAGATGATGTGTGAGCAGCCCGATGCGTCAGGTACATATCTTCTTTCTTTTCCCTATCAGCTTATGTTATGATCTTATTGTTATGGTTCTGCATCGGTATTGATAATGATATTTCGGAATTTTGTGGCCTGCTTGTGATTGAGTTATATGTCATCTGCATACCTTGGATTTTAGAATGATAATAGGAGGTCGCCTCCTTTAGAGCAGGTTACTTTGGATGCAGTAACTGTAGCATGCATGTGTGGGGCTAGGTAGTGTCTCGCTAGTTTTGGGAAGGTGTCGTTAGGGGATAGATCGGTTAGATTCCCAGCTGTGGTAAGCTCGGGTTTTCAGCAGAAGTGGCCAGATGATGGTAGGGAGAATTGGTAATTCTCTCAAGCCGTGAGCTGTGAGGAGCTAGACGAATCGAAGTGGGGGAGAGCCACTCATGGGGGCCAGACACAGAAGTAAGTACAAGACTGAGGTGGTTCCGCAGTCTTGGTGAGGAAGGAAGCAGCTCAAGTGGTTGTTTGGATTGAGGAGCAGATAGGTTGGAAGTTGGGGGAAACTTCCCAACCTTGAGTTCGCGTCTTCGCGAGTAGTTGATGGCTGGTTCGGAGAAACCAGATCAAGGAGCCTTCGGCAAATGCGAGTTTAGTCGGGATATAAGGTTGCGGGGTAGTCGCAGCATTCCCCAGCAACAAGTCAGTGAGGGAAGTGATGTAAGACTGTGGGTAAGCCGTAGCATTCATTAGCTGCTTAGTTAGCAGAGTGTGGGCGGGGGCCCATATCTCCTAGTTCGCGGAGTGTGGGCGGGGGCCCGTATCTCCGAGTTAGCATGATAAGAATCAGGAAAGTTTAGATAGTTGAGATTAGAGTAGGAGTGGGTCTGCATAACCCTAGATAAGTGAGACCTGTGGGAGAGGCCGCTTCGAAGTATAGATGGGTGGGACCCGTGGGCGAGGCCCATGTTCTTGTAGCAACAGGTGGGACCTGGTAGAGACCTTAGGGTAAGGTAGGGGATCGGGGATCCTAGATCTTCTAGAGCCAGAGTGGCTAGGTTGGTAGAGCAGTTCAGGTAGTAGCGGTATCTTCATGAGTCGCTGGAAGCGACTGAGGGAATGTTCTCGCGTCTGGTAACCAGTGGGGGACCGGTATTCCGGGTAACGGTGGATCGGTTGAGACTTGGATGGTCTCGGTTCACCCGGAAGGCAGATGGGAGTCGGCAGGAATGATGATAAGGTGTTTGGTGCAGAAGGCAGAGAACTGATCGGGTGATGCTAAGTTGCTCACCGCGGAATCAAATGATCTCCGAGTAAATGATTTGGCTCGGCGATGCCATTCTCGTCTGAGCCTTAAACGTGGCAGAGAGGGATCTGCTACTCGAAGGATTGTCTGGATTCTCACGTTGGGTGGAGTTTTCAGTATTAGAGTACCGTAAGTGGAATTATTCTGTGAGTACTGATGTGATGGTCGGCACTGAGAGTGGCCAGGATTGCGGATTCAGCAGAAGATTTATTCTTGATGGAGATCGGAAAGATCGTTGCTTATAGGAAGTTTCCTTGGAAAGGCCAGTGGCAGTGCAAGGAAAAAAAAGGGGTAAACCCCTTGTATATCAGTGTAAGTGCACTGGGAGTACCGGTAGGGCTACCGGTTGGGTAAAAGTGTTGTACTCGAAGGTAGTAATGATCGGATTATTCAAAGGGATGATATATCCAGGGATGGACCTAATGGGTAAAGTGCGTAAAGCGGTAAGCGGGTTGTAAGATAGTTGACCATGGCGGACTTCGTGGACGAAGTCTAGTTTAAGTGGGGGAGAGTTGTAACACCCCGAATTCAGGAGGTCTAGAAAGGAAAGAAAACCTCAAATTGAGGAAGGGACTCGTCGAGTAGATGGAGTGACTCGACGAGTAGGAGCGCGGATAGGGTCACGAGTTAAGTGACCTACTCGACGAGTCAGAGGACCGACTCGGCGAGTTGGCCAGGTTTGGGGAAAACCCTAAATGTGGGCCTTGCACCCTATTTAAGGAACATTATAACCCTTCATTAGCCTCCTTGATGCTCTCTCAAGTCCAGAACGAAACCCTAGAGCCTCCCTTGAGTTTGTGAGCCATTTTGTGAGTCTTGGAGCATTTTGAAGCTTGAAGGAACAAGAAGGAGGTTGGACGTTCAAGGAGGAAGGAGTAGATCCAGAAGATTCACTCCATTTGCTGCTCATTTTGGTAATCAAGTTCCTTCCTTGACTTCTAGTTTGTTAGATCCATTTATGTCCCTTTTTATGAAGTTTATGGACCAAGAATGATGTCTTTTGGGATTTGGACGTCCCCAAGCTTGATCCTTTCAGATCCAGGGGTGTCTAGAGTAGTAAAGGCATAAAGGTGGAAGCTTTATGCCAATAGAACTCCCCATGCAAGGTTTGAGTGGTTTTTATGGCCTTTTGAGCAAAAAGGGCCATGCATGGGTGCAAAGGCAGCAGCTTTGTGTGATATCCCGACCCTAGGAGGCTAGATCTGGGTCTTGGATGTGTTGAGCATGTCTGAAATCGTCTGAATAGTGTTGGACATTGAGAGACTCGGCGAGTCGGTTATGGGAATCGACGAGTCAAGCCAGTTTTTTCCCTAAAACCCTTCTGTTAAGGGTATGAGTTGAGTTGGAAAGGGACTCAGCCAATCTGAGTCCATAATGGTCATGAAGTTCATCATACTCGACGAGTTCAAGGAAGAACTGGGCGAGTCCAAGGCAATCTTCTTAGTTATGAAGATGGACTCGACGAGTTGTTCATATAACTCGGCGAGTCATGGCCTAGATATTCATATGTGGATGATGAACTCGACGAGTTCAAGGATGAACTCGACGAGTCAGTTGAAGATAGTCCCGAAGTGTTAGACGAAGGAGAACTCGTCGAGTTCTTGCCAGACTCGACGAGTGGAGTCGAGGTTGTTTTGGGACTTGAGGAGCATGGACTCGGCGAGTTGGCAGAACAACTCGGCGAGTCGAGTCAACTGGAAGTTGACTTTGACCGTTGACTTTGACCAGGGTTGACTTTTGGATTATTGTGGTCTAAATGTTGCTTGGGTATTGATAGTTCGGGAAGCCGAAGGGTCAGCGGTTCAGAAGTTGCCGGTTAGCAGTCAGAAGTGTTCAGCGAGTTTTCAGCAGTGCAAGGTGAGTCTCCTCACTGTGTGCATGGGTCTACGGCCACAATGTCGGCCCATTATGTTCATGTTCATGATTATGCTTATGTGTAGAAGGAAGACCCGGGGGTTAGCCCTACGCACTTATTGATATATATTCCGGGTTACGACCTGATGTCGGGCGAGGCCCGAGGAATGTTAGGATGCTAGAGGTCTTTGTGATTCTTGCATGTGTTGGTACGATAGGATCCGGACCGAGGGTCCGATGTCGGGGTAAGCCCGCAGTACGTTAGACAATAGTATGTTTCCGGGCCGGAGGTCCGATGCCGGGGTATTCCCGAGGAAGATTCTTATGTAGTGCGTTAGATTATACATGTTGTCTTCGTGATACTTGTATGTGCCTGGTAGGGAGGTGAGTGTGGGCGAGGTCCCGTATCTCATCACTAGCTGAGTATGGATGGGGTTCCATATCTCGATGTTAGCAGAGCATGGGCGAGGCCCGTGATAGGAAGGATGTGAGTGTGGGCGAGGGCCCGTATCACACTACCAGTAGGGGTGTGGACGGGGTTCCACTACTTCAGTAGCAGACCAGGGGCGGGGCCCAAGATAGGCGAGGCCTTAGAGCAGGGAATGGTTAGGGAATGATTATGTATTTTTCAGTATGTTATTTAATCGTATGTATGTGTATGGTGGGCGAGGCCCAGAGACAGGCGGGGCCTAAAGGAAACAGATCTGTATACCGGGCGGGGCTCGATGCCAGGTGGGACCTGATGCTAGGCGGGGCCTGATGACGGAAAGGGTCCGATGGCGGGCGAGGCCCAATGCAGCGGGCGGGGGCCGAGTATGTGGTTATGTGGTCAGAATTATGTATGACATGTATGGATCAGTAGATATGTATGGTATGTGGTAGGTTGGGGAACTCACTAAGCTTCGTGCTTACGGTTTTCATTTTGGTTTCAGGTATTCAGTTTTCAGTAGAGGAGCTCGGGAGGGTTGCAGTGCACACACCATGACAAGTTAGCCTGGGATGTTTACTCTGATAATTGAACAAGTGTTTTGGAAAAGATACTCTATTTTGTGATATAACCCTTTTTGTATGTTTGAAACGAATTAATGCCATGGTTTAGTAACATTTTAAATTGAAATTTTTGGACCTGATTTTTGGGATGTTACAAATGTAATGAAAGATCCATACATACCTATATAGCCATTCACACTACAAGCTCCCTAGAATCTTTGTGACTTTACATGATTCGAGTACGGATCCTGTGCTTTCAATAGTATTAGCCTATAATACCTTCCAAACATATCTATACTTTTCTTAAGAACCATCTCGAATCTTATAGGTCACTCTCTTATGGCTACACATACAGTCCCTCCCTTATTTATCAATGTACACAACATGCTAGGTTAATTCCTATACTTTCCTAGGATTCTACTTCCCATGCATGCTCATAACGTTCTTTCTGGCACCGATAAATCCTTCCATGAATGCGGGTCATACACACTTGTAAAAAAATAGATGTTCTACCCTAAGGCCTTCATCAAATAAGAACATGCAATAAGGTTGAACCAAACATTCTAAGGCTATCTAGTCTTAACTATGTACCGCACTAGTGCATTCATCAAATAATCTCCAATATTAGCATAAACCCTAAAGCACCTAATCAATCAACACATAGCAAGCATGTAAAAGCATTTCTCCTAACAAGCCATCATGAGCAGATACTTAGCCTATCTTTAGCAAGCAACTCATATAACAAAATACTTAAACATAACATTCATGTATGTGTATTCTGGAAATTACTTACTTGAGCTTGGCTAATTGCATTCATCGTTCCCCTTTTTCTCTATAAAACCCTTTTTAGAAAATCGTTCTCTTGTAAAAGATTTTATCGACCAATAATTTGAGTTCAGACACACTATAAAATGTACCTGAATCTCTCAAACCAAGGCTATGATACCGACTTGTAACGTCCCAAAAATTCGGAGTAAATTTTTCCTTTTAAATAAGATAAAACCATTCATTCCATTCCATCAAAATATAATCAGAGTATGAAATGTAGTCTCAAAACATTAGAGTAAAAACATAAAAAAAAAAAAGACCAGAAATCCCCGGTGGATGTGATGCAATCAAGCCTAGCGCTTTCCCTTGCTACCAGAAGTACCTGAAACATTCAAACATGAAAACATAAAGCATAAAGCTTAGTGATATTCCCAAAATACCACACACCATACACAACAATACATTTCAGGTGAATGTTATGGTCCTCCCACAGTCTTACAATCACTTCGATGTTGTAGTCCTCGTAAAGTCTTTTTGTTATTTTCCTCTCATAGTCTATCATACAATAACCATGGTCCTCCCATGGTCTTTTCATAAAGTTGCCATGGTCCTCCCATGGTCTTTCATATAGTTGGCATGGTCCTCCTATGGTATTCTCATTTAATTATCACACAGACAATCTGTTATACTACATAATATAGTGAGAAAACTCACCTGATCAAAGAGTTGTAATCCTCTACTAGAAATCCCATGGAATCAGCTACACGAACCACCTAAAACAATTAAAAACTAAACCTTAGACTATAACTCAAAAACTCTCCAAATTTAACCAAAGGTCAAATTGCTCTAAAAGTTAATTGTCAAAGTTAAAGGTTAGCCACCACGCCGTGGCCAACCATTGATCGTGTTGTGGCAACAACACGACAAAACAATCGCGGATGAAACCCGTCGCTGCGTCGTGACGATCCTCCCATCACATCGTGGCCTTTACCAATCCAGAATCGTGATGGATCTGCCCGCCACGATGTGGTCAACACACAGCTACGCTGTGGAGGCGATGAAAGATCCAAAACTCATTAAGTCCTTATTACATTAAGTCCACCACTCCAACTTTCTAGAAGGCTTATATGCACTCACTTAATACATAAAAATCCTTTCTTTATATACATGCATGTCCAATGCATGTCACATTGCAAGTTAGGTCAAAATGATGAGAAATAGGATCAAACCCCCATGCATGGCATCTAATCCACATTAAAGTCCAGATCTGAGATATATATATATATATATATATATATATATATATATATATATATATATATATATATATATATATATATATATATAAGACTTAAGGGACCTTAATACCAACCACTCATATGAACACCACATGAGGAATATGTTGATTTTTTAGATCTATAATTAATAAACCATAAAGGTTAAAACTTGGAGAATTACAAAGGTTTAAAATATATACAAGGAGCTAAGGTGAAGCTTGTTTGCTGATCTTTATCTCCACAATCCCTTCCTTCTTCCTTCAAATACCACGAAATCACCAAATCATCTTAAAAATGGAGATGAGTGGATTAAGGTTTGAATGAGATGCTTCTGGAGTGATGGAGGCTGAGGGTGGTCAAAACCCTAGCCCTATATTCCTTATATAGGTCCCAAAGCCCGAAACTTGGGGTTTTGTGCAAAACGAGATGCCACGTCATGGTCTCATTTAACCACCACATCGTGGCACACGAAACACCACACCATGGGAAGATAAACCTGAAAAATTCAAATATTAACACTGTCACACCCCCAAACCAAGGATGGCGGAAACGTCCGAGGGTGGCGGACTTCATGTATAGTATCATAACAACGAGTATAATAGTGACCAAAGCAAATACAACCATCATAACATAAATGAAAAAGTTACACCGTAGTATGAGTTTACATATTCCAAAATCATTTACACTATGATGACAAAATGAACTGGTTGACGCCTTAGCGTCCCATCCTCAAAAGTTGCGGTTTACCTGTTTTACTGATTTCCTGAGAATACAAGTAGTTTTGAAAAAGTGTCAACAATTAAGTTGGTGAGTTCATAAGGTTTTGGATGAAGAGTTTGAAAACCTTTGTTCGTAATGGTAATGTATGCTTCAAGAAAAATCCATTATTTTCCTTATAAAAAGTCATGTAGTCTTAAATCCCAAGACCGAGAGTATGTATGTATTTTGTACTTATAACGTGTTTGAAATTGTAATGTGTATCCAAGAAAAATCCAATATTTTCCTTATAAAAGTCATGTAGTCTTAAATCCCAAGACCGAGAGTATGTGTGTGTAATTTTGTACTTATAACGTGTTTGTAATTGTAATGTGTACCTAAGAAAATCCAATATTTTCCTTATAAAAGTCATGTAGTCTTAAATCCCAAGACCGAGAGTATGTGTGTATTTTGTACTTATAACGTGTTTGTAGTTTTAGATAGATAAAACCCCTTTTTAAGTAGAATTTTACCGTAAACTTGATGTTGTTAACTCCCTATGTGAGTCGTTATAACCATACTATAACTAGAATGAACCTGCTACAACGCTTTTCAGACGTCAAGATCCTATGACTTTTGTCACCCGTAGACCTGCAGGTCCTGCTGTAGCTAGCAGCGAGGTGTGGGGTGTCAATCCCAATATAGATCTATACACAATTATCACGCTCTCCCTACAAGAGACTCTGGTTATAACTTGCAGGAAATTTTTAACCCGTACTCTAAGAGTACAATTGAAGAATTGTCTCACAACTTACGTTAACGAGTTTACTTATAGTTTGAATGTAAAACCCTTTTCCGTGGTGGAAGTGAAATCACCCTTTGTGTAATAAATTCGTGACGTGAAATCCATAAACTATTACTATTATAGATTATCATGTAGTATATGAAAAACCCGTTTGTATTGACAGTAAAACCTTTTTCATGTAGTATGCTTGTATTGTAAAATCCATAAACTATACTTATTATAGTTTATTTTACTTATTAGAAGCGTATGAAAATCCTTATCATGAATGACTAATTTCTGTTTATGATGTTCGACTAACAAGAAATACATTCAACATTTAGGAACTTATTGCTATATACTTTGCTCAACATGCTACAAAGTGTTATTAATATTGTAAGCTATGTAAGTAGTCTTTAACTTATCTGCACTGTTTTATAAAAATCATACGAAGTTGAAATGTAACGAAAAAATTCCAACCAATTTAAAGCATTTTATTTCATTCAAAAACCATTAAGTTCATACATCTTGTTTTCAAAATAGTTTAGACATCAGAGTATCCCCCAGAACCATATCACATAAATCATAAAACATGAGGAGCGGTACGATCACGCCTTCGCCTTGCCACGATCTCCTGAAGTACCTGAAACAGTAAACTGCAACTGTAAGCCCGAAAGCTTAAGGAGTTCCCCCAAAGTACCCATACACACATAAACATACGCATGCAACAAAGAACAACATAATATGGGTCCAATCAACCTTCCGGTTGGAATACCCCTGGCCCTCAACCATCGGGTTGGAATGCCTACATACTACGAGCCCAATCATCCTACCGGGATGGAATACTCTCGGCCCACAACCATCGGGTTGGAATGCCCATACACCTATATGTACAACAATAACTACTATGGGTCCAATCATCTCGCAAGATGGAATACCCCAGGCCCCTCAACCATCGGGTTGGAATGCCAACATACTATGAGTCCAATCATCCTACCGGGATGGAATACTCCTGGCCTGCAACCATCGGGTTGGAATGCCCCACTTCCTATACATACAATAACTACTACTATGGGTCCAATCATCCCTCAGGATGGAATACCCCAGGCCCCTCAACCATCGGGTTGGAATGCCAACCTACTACGAGTCCAATCATCCCACCTGGATGGAATACTCCTGGCCCACAACCATCGGGTTGGAATGCCCCTACACTAGCAAACATGCACACATAACAGGCAACCACATAACACTCTACAGAACCAACATACTAGGGCCCTATCATCCTACCGGGATGGAATGCCTTCTGTTACTGCTCAACATACATATCCCGCAGGTAACCTCCTACCAGCGTACATAAGGCAAGACCAACTACAGGTCTATGAATATAACCACTACCCAACTACCAGGGTGCTGATCCAACAAAACTTGCCATCACTTAACTACCTTATCCTCCAGGATACTAAGCTAACAGAGCATAACATCATATCATTATCCTATCTACCAGGATACTAGCAAGCATATCATCACATAAGCATAACAAGCTATAAACAACAATTTAAAGGGCCGGCCTTGGTGCCTTAGACCCTTGAGTACAGTGAGGATAACTCACCTTAAACGAAGAACCGAACCACGAAAACACACTCCCGAAGCACTGCTCCAAACCCCAACACCTATTGCCATCAATGGACCATTGACATAAATAACCAATTACCATAACACCCATGAAGGTCAAAGTCAAAGTCCAGGCCAAAGTCAAACTTCATGACTGACTCTACTCGCCGAGTCAACCCGTTGACTCGTCGAGTCCTTATACTCTGAAAACTCTTAGAACACGACTCAACTCGCCGAGTCACCCCAAGACTCGTCGAGTCCAACGATCTCCGAGTCCCATCCTGCTCAACTCATCGAGTCACCTCCCGACTCACTGCTTCGAGGTTTAACCAGAAGAGATTGGGGTTCTGCAACCAGACTCGCCGAGTCCAAGAACAAACTCGCCGAGTCCAAGGCAATCTTCAACAGACTCGCCGAGTTGTTCTTCCAACTCGCCGAGTCCATGTACATGTTCATACAACTCCTCGAGTACACCCATGTGACTCGTCGAGTCTCTCCAGTTCTCAATCCATACAGTGGCTTTTCGAACCATGCAGGGGCTCCAATCCATAGATCCACTCTTCTACAGTCTAACCCTCACATAAAGTGGCAAACTTTACGTGAAACCAAGGAGATATAGGCCCAAAACACTCTAGGGCTAGGGTTAAGGACTAGGGGGCTTCACCAATATCTCTTAGACAGGAGCTTTATGACATTTTGGACCATCACAAGCCTAGATCTGAGGTAGCAACCTCAGATCTAAGCCTCTAACTCGAAATAGCTCTCAATCATACCAAAAATGCCCCAAATCTCAAATGATAAAAGATCTAGATGCAAAAGAGCCCAAGCAACATATTATTACCTCCAATATAAGCTCCAACTGAAGTAGATCCCGGATCTACACCACTCCTTTGCAGCAAGCCTCTTGATCTTCAAGCCTCTTTCCAAGATTTCCTCCTCCAAAGCTCTATTCTCTCTAATAATGGAGGCTCACTCGATTTTAGGGTTTCTGGATCTCAAAAGGGTAGTAAAGAGGCTAAGGGTGGGTTATAATGTTCTTTATATAGGGCACAACCCCCAGGATTAGGGTTTTCTCTCTACAGCACCAACTCGTCGAGTCCAAGCCGCCGACTCGACGAGTTGGCCACTTAAACCGCGACAGAATCCCACTCCGACTCGGCGAGTAAGCAGACCTACTCGTCGAGTCCCTTCTTTTATTTACACTTTTGGCCCTTCATTGAACTTCTGAAATTCCGGGATGTTACATGAAAACTGAATCTGTAAACTTTGAGAGTTTAGAAAATGTGTCTAGTTTGTCCATAATTTTTATTATGATTTTTAGAAGTGTCTAACTTATGTGAAATTGTTCATAAACTATACTTATTATAGTTTATTTTACTTATTAGAAGCGTATGAAAATCCTTATCATGAATGACTAATTTCTGTTTATGATGTTCGACTAACAAGAAATACATTCAACATTTAGGAACTTATTGCTATATACTTTGCTCAACATGCTACAAAGTGTTATTAATATTGTAAGCTATGTAAGTAGTCTTTAACTTATCTGCACTATTTTAGAAAAATCATACGAAGTTGAAAACTGAATCCGTAAACTTTGAGAGTTTAGAAAATGTGTCTAGTTTATCCATAATTTTTATTATGATTTTTAGAAGTGTCTAACTTATGTGAAATTGTTCATATTCACAGACTGGTCCAAATTCGTTTCTGAAATGATAGGCAGTTTTGTGAAAATCACCATAAATTGTAGAAAAATCGTATGGAGATGTGCAAGTAGTCATTAGAAAGGTATAAACCTGAACGACTTACATATTAAACAGTTTTGAAAGATATTAAGTCTAAGGTGGTCAAAACAGTCCGTGAATATGACTCAACTTTTCTGATGAAAGCTGTTGTTTGAATTTAGTTAAGTTTTTGGTGTATTAACTTGTATTCCCCCCCCCCCCCCTAAAACTTGAAGAAAACATGAAAATGTAGGGGTATGAACTCACCTTGAGTGATTTCCTTAGATGTATGCTGAAGAGAAAGGGTTTCCAAGTCAAGAACACTTGATATGAGCTTGGAGAGTTGAAGATCTAAGAACAATTATGGTGACATTTGTTATGAGAGATTCATAATCTGAGTGAAGGAGTGAAGAATGTTCAATGTAGGATGAGAATACTTACTGAATGAGGGTGAGAAGCTCAAAGGCAGCCTTGGAGTCTCGAGTTCTTTGAGAGGGAAATGAGAGAGAAGTGTTTGTTTCTTGGTGAGAGAGTGAGTAAAGTGGAAGGAGAGATGGAGGTTTCCAACTTTTGATCAAGATACCAGCTGGAGGAGAGGTATGAGAGGACAAATAGTTGACTAGGTATGGATGAATAGTGACTGAGGGTTGTCCTATGTGGGTATGGGGGTTAACTTGAGTCATACTTCATGGAAAGATCAACACTCTATCTCAATATCTCACCCACTAGATATTGTTCTTAAGTTGAGATTTCCCCCAAAATGTGATTAAAATATGAATATATATGGTCTTATATGTCAAAATATAAGTTTGGGTGAAAATCTCACGCGAAAATCATGAAAAACGAGCTTAAAACGCAAAAGTGGTCGAAAACCGGGAGAAAGAAGCGAACCTGCGAGGGTTCCGGAGCCAAATGTGGATATTCCGAAGCTCTTTCATGGTTCCGAAGTGGGGAGTCCGAAGCTGAGATGCGAAATTGTCCGGTTCCGGACTAAGAGGGTTCCGGACCAAGAGGGTTCCGGACGAAGAGTGTTCCGACCAAGAGGGTTCCTTTGGGTTTTCTCCTTTGGTTTTGGACTGTTTTCGACTTAGGAAGGTACATATAGAGATTTGGGAGAGATTTCACATACTTGGAGAGATTTGGGAGAGATTTCACATACTTGGAGAGATTAAGGAGAGATTTCACATGCTTGAAGAGATTTGGGAGAGATTTCACATACTTGAAGAGATTTGGGAGAGATTTCACATACTTGGAGAGATTTGGGAGAGATTTCACATACTTGAAGAGATTTGGGAGAGATTTCACATACTTGGAGAGATTTGGGAGAGATTTCACATACTTTGAGAGATTTCACATACTTGAAGAGATTTGGGAGAGATTTCACATACTTGGAGAGATTTGGGAGAGATTTCACATACTTAAAGAGATCTGGGAGAGACTTCACATACTTGGAGAGATTTGGGAGAGATTTCACATACTTGAAGAGATTTGGGAGAGATTTCACATACTTGGAGAGATTTGGGAGAGATTTCACATACTTGGAGAGATTTGGGAGAGATTTCACATACTTGGAGAGATTTGGGAGAGATTTCACATACTTGGAGTGATTTGGGAGAGATTTCACATACTTGGAGAGATTTAGGAGAGATTTCACATACTTGGAGAGATTTGGGAGAGATTTCACATGCTTGGAGAGATTTGGGACAGAGATAGATACAATTGGAGAGATTGAGAGAGACTTATCGGGAGCCTTTATTAATGTTTTTCTTCATAGTTCAAAGACCGTAGGCTTAGTTACATCCCATTTTGAGTGTTATACACCCCCAAAGGGCACGTGATAGTGTTTTATAGAGGTTTTACTTCCCTCCTTCCGATTAGGGTTTAGAATTTTGAACATTTGAATCTTTCAAGTGTTACTTTGCATTTAAGGTTTAGAGTCATACATTAGTAACCATAAAGAAATCCCTAATCATATTAGCACTAGTCGAGTTGACCAGTTTGACTTGTTGACTTTCTTTGACTTTGACCTGACCAGAAAGTGACGGTTGTCACATTATCCCCCCATTAGAAGGAATTTCGTCCCGAAATTAGCACTTTGACCGGGACTTCAAGAGTTTGGGAAGAGGTGTGGGTATTTTTGTTTCATCTGATGTTCGCATTCCCAGGTGAACTCGGGTCCTCGTTTAGCGTTCCAACGGACCTTCACTATAGGGATGCGACTCTGTTTTGTTCTCTTGATCCCTCGATCCATGATTTCTACCGGTTCTTCCACGAAGTGGAGACTCTCGTTGACCTCGATTTCCTCGAGTGGGATCACAAGAGTCTCGTCAGACAGACACTTCTTTAAATTTGACACGTGGAAGGTCGGGTGTACGTTGTTAAGTTCTTGGGGTAGCCGAAGTTTGTATGCCATCGGGCCAATCCTGGCAAGGATTTCGAACGGCCCGATGTACCTTGGATTTAGTTTACCACGTTTACCAAAACGTATCGTTCCTTTCCATGGTGAGACCTTCAGTAGCACCCGGTCCCCAACCTGGAATTCCAAGGGTTTGCGTCGCTTATCGGCGTAGCTCTTTTGTCGATCTTGAGATGCGTTCAGTCTTTCTCAAATTTGAACAATCTTTTCCGTAGTTTCCCTTATGATTTCAGGGCCAGTGAGGGTGCTGTTAGGGACTTGCCCTTTTTGCTAACTGTGTATCTCCCACTTCAGCCCAACACAGTGGTGGTCTGTACTTGCGGCCATAAAGAGCTTCAAATGGCGCGACCTTGATGCTAGTATGATAGTTGTTGTTGTACGAGAATTCAATAAGTGGTAAGTGGGTATCCCACGCTTTACCGAAGTCAATAACACAAGCTCTTAGCATATCTTCCAAGGTTTGAATAGTTCTTTCGCTCTGCCTGTTGGTTTGTAGGTGATAGGCCGTACTCATATCCGACCATGTTCCCAGAGACTTTTGGAGTGATTGCCAAATTTACGAAATGAATTTACTGTCTCTGTCGGAGGTGATGGACATTGACATATCATGCAGTCGTACCATCTCTTTGATGTATGTTCTAGTCAATTTCTCCATCTTGTCGGTTTCTTTGATTGGTAGGAAGTGTGTGGCAACTTGGTTATGAAATCCATGGTTATTTGCTTCCACTTCCTTTCGGGTATCACGAGTTGTTGTAGGAAACTCGAAGGCTTCTGTGATTCTACCCTGACCTTGGCACAGGTCAGATACTCGTCCACATATGTAGCGATGTCAGCTTTCCTATTTGGCCACCGATATCATTTTTTGAGGTCTAGATACATCTTTTCTGAGCCTGGATGAATGGGGTAGCGAGTTTTTGTGTGCTTCGTTCGTGACAGTGTTTCTGAATCCACTAACTTCGGTGTCCAGATCCAGTTCATAGGATAACGTGCCCTGCCGCTCTTGCCTTCTAGGTTCTTATGATCAGCGATGATTGTACATTTCGTGTCGTAGAGATAGTGTCTCCAAATCTCTAGGGCGAGTACTACTGCTCCTAGTTCGAGGTCATGCGAGACCTAGCCGACCCTATACGTCTTTAGCCGTCTTGATGCATAAGTAATAACTTCTCCTCGGAGCGCTGCATAGGGCATGCTTCAATGTTTGGAGGGCGGTTTCTTTCTTCCCTCTCTAAGTGGTTTTTTATTCTCATTTTCCGTTTAGATCGGTAGGGAGCATATGGGTTCGGTTTACGCGACTAGACTCATTCAAATGGTAAAACGTCCACTCGCACTCCTGGGTAGCCTTGTCCCAAAGTTCATGGTAGGACTCGTACCTGGTCCATCTATCATTACTCGCGCATATAGTTCGTATGTAATTAAGGTTGGTAAGACAGTTGGATGGGTGACTCTGCCCCAAGTCCAAAACCAGACAAGGAACATGAAATAGGGCGGAAACACACATCCAATGTCCGTAGAATCTTAATTATATATTGTCCTCGCGTATACACTTAGTTGTGATAGGTTGACTGCATTCGTCCCAAGCCTCTGTACTTGAACTTTATCTGCTGCATGCGTGATATTCCCGAAGGGTCTGCTGGGAATACTTCGGAAAGGTTTCGGAGGACATAATACTCCTCCCATGAGTACTTCGAGGTTTCGCAACGATGGATGACCCGGAGGTCCATGTCGGATTTGTGTTTACGAGAGACCGGGGTTTCGATATTCAGCGGGTTAGGTGAAGAGTCTTTTCGTAGTCATTCAATTGGGAAGGTGAGGGCTAAACCAATCCAAATCGAATGACGACATCAAATATTTTTAGTAAGACATGTGTTAAGTTGTATTCGTACGAAATATTTGTTAGGGAGATAGAGCACCCTGTGCTTCTTGTTAGTACATTCTGTGTTGGTCGGTGTTATTATTACTGCAGATGATTCGCATTGCAGCATCTAGTACTGATAGTAAATGTATTCTGATAATTAGCGAGGATACTTCATATTATGATCCCTAACAGGATTCTCTATGATCGTTGTATGTATATAAGTGTTTTGATTTGATTGAACGAGAGAGTATTGTAACTACTCTTTAAAAGACGGAATTCTTAGCAAACATACGACATACTTACAAACATATGGTACTTAAACGTTCTTGTTTTTGAAATATTCCCAAAAGTCCTAGTAAGGTTCCTTGTTTCTCCTTCTAGTTCGGTTGTCACACTCCTCCTGGTCCTCCGTCATTCCTCTCAGTTGGACAGTCTTTCTTGAAGTGTCCCGTTTCACCGCATAGGTGGCATACTGGACTTACGCTGGTATTAGTGATTGAAGCAATGAGTTGGACCTGAGTCCTGCAGAAGCGGGCAGTATGCCCGTTCCTGTTGCAGTTTTTACAGAGCATTACCCGACAAACCCTCTTGTGATGGTAGTTACACCTGATACACTTTGGGAGAGTTCCCATATATCGTCTGACCGATGCTTGAGGCCGACGTTGTGGCTAATGTCGAGGCATGTGTCGTGACTGCTGTTGTAATTGCAGGGGCAGCCACGGATTGTTGTCTTTTAGCGCATTTTTGAGATAGGTTGCGCTTCTTTTTGTCCCAAAACTCTTGTTTCTTGCTCTTAGGTTTGTGGCCTGAAACGTCTTCGTTGGTAGACACCCGTTGGTGCTCTTGATTGTTACTGCGGTTAGTATTGCCAACACCGCCTTCGCCTCTGGTGGCTTTGTTAGAATTGAGTTGCACCATGACGGCTGTCACGGCTGCCTTGACCGGAGATTGGAAAATAGCAGAGTCTATCTGCAGGATTTGTGCCTTGCTAGTTGGCTGGTTACCTCTTTGTGAAGACATAACTCTATTGCATGGGGAGAAACGATTTCATGAGTGGGGATGATTATTCCTAGTTATATCCTTACCATTTATATGCACATATATAAATTTCGCACTTTACTGAACTATTCTCGATGTTTCTGCTAACATTCCTGAGATGGAGTTATGGTAGTGAGTAGAAGTAGGTTTTGTACGACTGTTAAGTTTTACCCATCCTAGGATTATCCTTGCCCAAACACACTTAGCTGAGGAGTTCTGATGGGATCCGGTGCATTAGTGCTGGCATGATCGCACCCTATAGGCCTACGAAGAAGGTACCTTTCGACCATAATGATTAAAAAAGCGAGATGGTAATGAGTCTTTAATAAGGGCTTATACGTCGTGAGTTATCTAACTAAGTTTATCTTAGTTCTAAGCGCATCGTGTTCCGATTTTCATGGTGTTCTGAAAACAATTCATAATGAGAGTTTATATATACGAAACTTATGAATTTTTAGTAGTACTGTCCCAAATGAAATAATACGCATGCCCACTTTATTAGTATGATTATAGTATATTTAGTTTTTAGAGATAATTTTGTGCCTGATGCAGGTCTACACCACATCATTGCAAGGAAAAGTTCGGACCGCAAATAAATCCTTCGACTAGTGTAATCACTAAATCGCAGGGTCAAGCCTACACATGGAGGAGAGTACCATCAACGCATACTCATAACTCAATCTATAAGGTCTTGTGAGTAATATGAACTCTACTCATGACGATTCGTCCCTTGTGGTGCTTGAAACGAAGTCGATGCGTCCTGTAGTTCTGCCAACCTGCGCTCGGATGCGACCACTCTCTCTTCGAGTGTCGAGTGTCTATCCTGAAACTCCTTTGCCTTTGCCCGAGCGGTGATAAGGTCCTTAATGAGTTGGTCTCTGAGATAGCAGTCTCCTTCTAAGTCCCGAGTTTGTGAGATGGTAGCGTCTGTAGCAGCGCGCAGCTCCCTAACTCGATGTTCGTAATCTGTTGGGTCATCACCGGGAGGGCTGTGTCAGCCGCCCCCCTGGTTGAGGTCATTACAACCTCGTTGGTCTCCAAATGGCGATCGTTGTCGCTGATGGCGACTCCACCCCTCGATCAATGTTGTCCAACGGGGCACAGGTCCGATGTAGTCGAAACGGTTTGCGAGAACCCTGCCTATGTACGGAGAGTTAATGACCTTTGGCTCCACTTCCGACTCTTTTCTGAAACATCCACTATCTCCCCGGGTTCGGAAAGTAGGGGTCTCCTGGTAAGTAGAATCTTGCTATGATGTCCGTGCGAGAATAGGGGTGGGGTAAGAGACATATTATATAGTCGTATTCCTAGAAATACTTATAGGGGTTTGGTCTTCCTTAGTTACTTCTATAATGACATGGTGCATACCAATTACATATAACAAAAGATATGATAGACCTTCGAATAAGTGATCATACTCCAAAACCACAACCAAACAAGGAACAGGAAGTAAAGCAATGATCATAGATTCTAAGTCTTGATATCTAAGTTATATATAACATTAGCGTATTCACTTAGTGATTATAGATCTACTAGCAAGAATCTGTTTAGTTTTCACATAAGTTATAGTACCACAAAATACTCCTATAGTATTTTAAATGTTATGTTGGGTTCTTAACGATTTTCTTGTATGGGAAGTTTTTAGGCTTGTTGCTCACTACGACCATTCCTCGGCATACGTTAGTCACACCTCGGATAAATATAGTTGATCAGGCTATATTCATCCCAAGTCTGATTACATATCCCAAGGTCTACTCGTAGTGTCCAACTCCTCATTTTACTTTTGTATTGACCTAGATATGACACTATACTCCATGTGTGCATGTACTCAAACTTTTTAACAAGAAACTATTTCATTTCTAAAAGTATAGTTATTTGAAAATGTTTAATTCAGAGACTTTAGTCCCAATGCATTTATAGTTTGTATATCTTATGTGGTTCGGTATACTTAGTTCACTATAAACAATGCTCTGATACCAATCTGTCAGACCTCCAAACCAAGGATGGCGGAAACGTCCGGGGGTGGCGGACTTCATGTATCGTATCATAACAACGAGTATAATAGTGACCAAAGCAAATACAACCATCATAACATAAATGAAAAAGTTACACCGTAGTATGAGTTTACATATTCCAAAATCATTTACACTATGATGACAAAATGAACTGGTTGACGCCTTAGCGTCCCATCCTCAAAAGTTGCGGTTTACCTGTTTTACTGATTTCCTGAGAATACAAGTAGTTTTGAAAAAGTGTCAACAATTAAGTTGGTGAGTTCATAAGGTTTTGGATGAAGAGTTTGAAAACCTTTGTTCGTAATGGTAATGTATGCTTCAAGAAAAATCCATTATTTTCCTTATAAAAAGTCATGTAGTCTTAAATCCCAAGACCGAGAGTATGTATGTATTTTGTACTTATAACGTGTTTGAAATTGTAATGTGTATCCAAGAAAAATCCAATATTTTCCTTATAAAAGTCATGTAGTCTTAAATCCCAAGACCGAGAGTATGTGTGTGTAATTTTGTACTTATAACGTGTTTGTAATTGTAATGTGTACCTAAGAAAATCCAATATTTTCCTTATAAAAGTCATGTAGTCTTAAATCCCAAGACCGAGAGTATGTGTGTATTTTGTACTTATAACGTGTTTGTAGTTTTAGATAGATAAAACCCCTTTTTAAGTAGAATTTTACCGTAAACTTGATGTTGTTAACTCCCTATGTGAGTCGTTATAACCATACTATAACTAGAATGAACCTGCTACAACGCTTTTCAGACGTCAAGATCCTATGACTTTTGTCACCCGTAGACCTGCAGGTCCTGCTGTAGCTAGCAGCGAGGTGTGGGGTGTCAATCCCAATATAGATCTATACACAATTATCACGCTCTCCCTACAAGAGACTCTGGTTATAACTTGCAGGAAATTTTTAACCCGTACTCTAAGAGTACAATTGAAGAATTGTCTCACAACTTACGTTAACGAGTTTACTTATAGTTTGAATGTAAAACCCTTTTCCGTGGTGGAAGTGAAATCACCCTTTGTGTAATAAATTCGTGACGTGAAATCCATAAACTATTACTATTATAGATTATCATGTAGTATATGAAAAACCCGTTTGTATTGACAGTAAAACCTTTTTCATGTAGTATGCTTGTATTGTAAAATCCATAAACTATACTTATTATAGTTTATTTTACTTATTAGAAGCGTATGAAAATCCTTATCATGAATGACTAATTTCTGTTTATGATGTTCGACTAACAAGAAATACATTCAACATTTAGGAACTTATTGCTATATACTTTGCTCAACATGCTACAAAGTGTTATTAATATTGTAAGCTATGTAAGTAGTCTTTAACTTATCTGCACTGTTTTATAAAAATCATACGAAGTTGAAATGTAACGAAAAAATTCCAACCAATTTAAAGCATTTTATTTCATTCAAAAACCATTAAGTTCATACATCTTGTTTTCAAAATAGTTTAGACATCAGAGTATCCCCCAGAACCATATCACATAAATCATAAAACATGAGGAGCGGTACGATCACGCCTTCGCCTTGCCACGATCTCCTGAAGTACCTGAAACAGTAAACTGCAACTGTAAGCCCGAAAGCTTAAGGAGTTCCCCCAAAGTACCCATACACACATAAACATACGCATGCAACAAAGAACAACATACTATGGGTCCAATCAACCTTCCGGTTGGAATACCCCTGGCCCTCAACCATCGGGTTGGAATGCCTACATACTACGAGCCCAATCATCCTACCGGGATGGAATACTCTCGGCCCACAACCATCGGGTTGGAATGCCCATACACCTATATGTACAACAATAACTACTATGGGTCCAATCATCTCGCAAGATGGAATACCCCAGGCCCCTCAACCATCGGGTTGGAATGCCAACATACTATGAGTCCAATCATCCTACCGGGATGGAATACTCCTGGCCTGCAACCATCGGGTTGGAATGCCCCACTTCCTATACATACAATAACTACTACTATGGGTCCAATCATCCCTCAGGATGGAATACCCCAGGCCCCTCAACCATCGGGTTGGAATGCCAACCTACTACGAGTCCAATCATCCCACCTGGATGGAATACTCCTGGCCCACAACCATCGGGTTGGAATGCCCCTACACTAGCAAACATGCACACATAACAGGCAACCACATAACACTCTACAGAACCAACATACTAGGGCCCTATCATCCTACCGGGATGGAATGCCTTCTGTTACTGCTCAACATACATATCCCGCAGGTAACCTCCTACCAGCGTACATAAGGCAAGACCAACTACAGGTCTATGAATATAACCACTACCCAACTACCAGGGTGCTGATCCAACAAAACTTGCCATCACTTAACTACCTTATCCTCCAGGATACTAAGCTAACAGAGCATAACATCATATCATTATCCTATCTACCAGGATACTAGCAAGCATATCATCACATAAGCATAACAAGCTATAAACAACAATTTAAAGGGCCGGCCTTGGTGCCTTAGACCCTTGAGTACAGTGAGGATAACTCACCTTAAACGAAGAACCGAACCACGAAAACACACTCCCGAAGCACTGCTCCAAACCCCAACACCTATTGCCATCAATGGACCATTGACATAAATAACCAATTACCATAACACCCATGAAGGTCAAAGTCAAAGTCCAGGCCAAAGTCAAACTTCATGACTGACTCTACTCGCCGAGTCAACCCGTTGACTCGTCGAGTCCTTATACTCTGAAAACTCTTAGAACACGACTCAACTCGCCGAGTCACCCCAAGACTCGTCGAGTCCAACGATCTCCGAGTCCCATCCTGCTCAACTCATCGAGTCACCTCCCGACTCACTGCTTCGAGGTTTAACCAGAAGAGATTGGGGTTCTGCAACCAGACTCGCCGAGTCCAAGAACAAACTCGCCGAGTCCAAGGCAATCTTCAACAGACTCGCCGAGTTGTTCTTCCAACTCGCCGAGTCCATGTACATGTTCATACAACTCCTCGAGTACACCCATGTGACTCGTCGAGTCTCTCCAGTTCTCAATCCATACAGTGGCTTTTCGAACCATGCAGGGGCTCCAATCCATAGATCCACTCTTCTACAGTCTAACCCTCACATAAAGTGGCAAACTTTACGTGAAACCAAGGAGATATAGGCCCAAAACACTCTAGGGCTAGGGTTAAGGACTAGGGGGCTTCACCAATATCTCTTAGACAGGAGCTTTATGACATTTTGGACCATCACAAGCCTAGATCTGAGGTAGCAACCTCAGATCTAAGCCTCTAACTCGAAATAGCTCTCAATCATACCAAAAATGCCCCAAATCTCAAATGATAAAAGATCTAGATGCAAAAGAGCCCAAGCAACATATTATTACCTCCAATATAAGCTCCAACTGAAGTAGATCCCGGATCTACACCACTCCTTTGCAGCAAGCCTCTTGATCTTCAAGCCTCTTTCCAAGATTTCCTCCTCCAAAGCTCTATTCTCTCTAATAATGGAGGCTCACTCGATTTTAGGGTTTCTGGATCTCAAAAGGGTAGTAAAGAGGCTAAGGGTGGGTTATAATGTTCTTTATATAGGGCACAACCCCCAGGATTAGGGTTTTCTCTCTACAGCACCAACTCGTCGAGTCCAAGCCGCCGACTCGACGAGTTGGCCACTTAAACCGCGACAGAATCCCACTCCGACTCGGCGAGTAAGCAGACCTACTCGTCGAGTCCCTTCTTTTATTTACACTTTTGGCCCTTCATTGAACTTCTGAAATTCCGGGATGTTACATGAAAACTGAATCTGTAAACTTTGAGAGTTTAGAAAATGTGTCTAGTTTGTCCATAATTTTTATTATGATTTTTAGAAGTGTCTAACTTATGTGAAATTGTTCATATTCACAGGCTGGTCTGAATTCGTTTCTGAAATGATAGGCAGTTTTGTGAAAATCACCATAAATTGTAGAAAAATCATATGGAGATGTGCAAGTAGTCATTAGAAAGGTATAAACCTGAACTACTTACATATTAAACAGTTTTGAAAGATATTAAGTCTAAGTTGGTCAAAACAGTCCGTGAATATGACTCAACTTTTTTTATGAAAGCTGTTGTTTGAATTTAGTTAAGTTTTTGGTGTATTAACTTGTATTCCCCCCCCCCCCCTAAAACTTGAAGAAAACATGAAAATGTAGGGGTATGAACTCACCTTGAGTGATTTCCTTAGATGTATGCTGAAGAGAAAGGGTTTCCAAGTCAAGAACTCTTGATAGGAGCTTGGAGAGTTGAAGATCTAAGAACAATTATGGTGACATTTGTTATGAGAGATTCATAATCTGAGTGAAGGAGTGAAGAATGTTCAATGTAGGATGAGAATTGATAGCTTCATTTTATTTACTTCTTTTTATAGTTTTTTTAGCATATTTCATTCACAATTTAGATAATTTCCATGCATATTTTCCTTTTTGTTATTTTATGACCACTTTCGGGTTCTTTCGAGTTTTGTGAGCTTAATTACAGATTTTAAGGAGACTAGCAGAGCGGGATCTTTTGGAAAGCAATTGGACTTGGAGGACAACGAGGATTTTAGGCTTGATGGCTATAGAGGTGATGCATGGAGTGGGATTGTCAATTATTTGAAGGGTTGGAAGAATTAAACTTTAAATTTGAAAGCCACGGGAGAATTCTTGAGTGTGCAAGATCGATGTTTAGGAATTTGCGGAAGTTTTGAGTGATGTGGAGAGACAAATTGGGCTCAAATTGAAGAAATATTGAAGAGAAATGGGCTAGAAGCATATTGGATTCGAACTGGGCCAATGGATTAGCTGTGGGGGCCCAAGACTTGAAGAAGCCCAAAAATTTCCGTCGAAGTCACGCGGCCCGCGTAAGATTCCCCGCGGCCCGCGTGGATTCCTGACAAGGGCAATTTCGGGATTTTACTTAGAGCTCTATATTGGGAAGGTTGGTGTGCCTCTTTAGCATCATCTTGGAGGTCCGATTTTGATACTTTCTCTCTGGAGTTTGGAGCACTTTTGAGGCCAAGAACCCTCAAGAACTTCACTATTTCATCTCTTAATTCTTGCTAAATGTTTGGTACAATCTTAACTAACTTTGTTTCCTTGAGTTTAGTCATGCTTGGCTAAACTAATTTTGGTTGACTTTTGTTGAATCCTTTGAACTTTTGTTGAATATTGAAGAATCCATGAATTTGTGTTTGAATCTTTATGAAAATGTTTTGTGTTTTAACATCTTATCATTACTTGCATGTTTTTATTCATGAGTTTAAATGTGTTTGTGGTGATTAGTTGGCTAATTTCTTGATTAAGTAAAGGATCTTCAAATTAGCAAGCAACAAGTGATTCTTGTGTTAGTTTTACTTCACACAATCATAAAAACATTTTCTCCAACATGGTGGTGAAAGCATTTGACCCCTCTTGGATTTGGTGAGTTTTTTTGGTTCTTAATGCTAGTTGACTTTCACTAATTACATGCTTAATGGAATTAGTGACTTTAACTAAGGAAATTGTTATGAGCTTCTCTAGCCATTTCAACAATTAAGAAAAGTCTAGGTAATCTCAAGCTCCTTGGATTACTATAGCCAAATTAAGGGTTTAAAACAAGTATTGCACCATTTGATTCTAATGATATGTTCATCAAAAGTCAAAGTGAGGAACCTTAAGTCAACCATCCTTCTCTTATTGATTTTACATCAAACTCTTATTTTTGTTGAAATTGTCTATTTAAATCTTAGTTAATTCTAGTTTGTTTCAAGTATTTCAAAACACCAAAACCCCCAGTTTTAATTTATTGTCATTTTCCAAGTATTTTTACAAAGAGATTTTTCATAGAGTTATTAAATTGAACCAATCCCCGTGGATTCGATCCCTTTACCACTATACACTATTTTAGTGTGTAATAATTAGGGTTATTAATTTTGTTGGCCTCGACAACCACCAAATTTTGGCGCCGTTGCCGGGGATTGGTTTATATTTAATCAGTTTGTTTCTCTATGCCTAGATCTTAATGTGCAGGTACTCTAGTTTAAAACTAAAAAAATTGAAAAAAAAAATTATGGTTCATAAATGAACACTCCTTGCATTGAAGATAAACTTTCTGAGCTAGCTCAGTTAGTTATGATGATTGAAAGTGACCAAAGTGTGCAACCCTCGCCTCTTCTTTGCGATAATTGCGCCCAAAATGGACATCATTTCGATATATGTCCATATTTACAAGGAGAATGGGAAGAAGTGCAAGAGAAGGGAAACTACTACTGGTCAAACCAATGGATTTATGATCAACCTCAACATGATCAATGGTGGGACAACAACCAAGCTTGGGGATACAACCAATACCAAAGCCCATATCAAGCTTGGAGAAATGAAAAACACCAACCAACTCCACAATTCCAACATCCATATCCTCCACCTCCTCAACAACCTAAAATTCCAAGCATGTCCTTAGAGGACATTGTGAAGAGCATTGCCACATCTACCCAAATTTTCCAAGAAACAACCCAAGCTAGCCTCAAAAGCTTAGAGAAACAAATAACACAAATTTCTCAAACAATAAGTATAATGGAAGCTCAAGACAAACTACCGTCTGAAGAGAGCCCAAGGCATAGCACATGTGCCATTCCTTTGAAAGATGAGAAAAGTTTTGATGGCCCAAGAGTGTTATGTGGAGAAGAGGAAGAAGGAGTAGAAATGGAAGAGGCTGTCAAGGAGGAAGAAGAAATTGAGAAAGATGTCAATGAAACTATAGAGGACGTGTTGGGGGTTAACGAAAGAGAGTTTGAGCCACCCACTACCATTGATAAACTAACTCCAGTGGTAGACAAACCACAAGAGCCGAAAGCGATAAATCTGTCGAACCCTTTAAATGATACATATCCCGAGAAGGAAGACACCCAACCGGTCACCAACTCGACCGCTATGTCGAATATGGAAGAGTCGGTCACCTTACTAAACAAGTACAAGAAAGAATATGGTTGGATTCTTTCTATTATCAAAGGTCTAAGTCCGGTATGGTTTTTCCGTAAAAAGAAAGTCAAATACAAGAAAAGAGTCCCAATGGAGATGTGGAAATTAAAAAATGTTGACACGCGGCAAGTTTTCAAGGTTAATGGACATTGGTTGAAGCCATTATATGAAGGTTTTGATTCAAATGTCCAAGTTGTCGTCCATTTGGACGCCCCAAAGTGTTAAAGTGAAGTTTGGAGGCGTCTCGCCGAAGACGTTAAAGAAGGGCATTTTTGGGAAGCATTGTGCTTTCGTCTTTTATAAAGCGAATAAAATGATTTTGAAAATGTTCATTTTTGAAAAATTTCAAGCTTTATTCTCACCTTTCGTCCAAACTTTTGTTGTGTTTTTGAAACCCGGGATTTTGCGGGAATCATTTTGGCCAAAAATCAAGTTTTTAGAAAAATTTCAAATTTTGAAGTGCAGGAAGTCACGCGGCCCGCGTGAAATTCCACGCGGCCCGCGTAAGGTCTTGTGCGGCTTATGTGCGGCCCATTCCTTGCCCGCGTAGAAGAATCACCTCCAACCCTGTTCAGCACACGCGGCCAGCGTGCGGGTTCCACGCGGCCCGCGTAAGACTTTGTGCGGCCATCGTGCGGGTTCCACGCGGCCCGCGCAGATTTCCGATTCTTTGCCATTTTCAAGCTTCAGGTCCCGCGGCCTCCGTGCGACCAGCACGCAGCCCGCGTGAAAGGTCAGAAGAATCAGTGAGATTTCGAGAAAACTAGACGCGGCCAACACGCGGCCCGCGCCTTACCCGCGCTCCGTACAAAAACTCAATTTCCCATAGATCTACCGGTCAGAATCCCGCGAGACCACCGGCATTCTTCACCATTTTTCCTCCTCTACAAACCCCTATGCTCTACCCGACCCTCCGATTTAGGTTATTTCCGCCCTTTCCTTAAGCATTGAGGACAATGCTTGTTCTTAAGCTTGGGGTGGGGCATTTCCCTTTTTCTTTTACTTTTTCATGCATTTTTTTTGTTAGGTTGCATTTCATTTTAGTTTTAAGCTAATTTGCATTCAATATTTTTTATTTTATATAAAATTCCAAAAAGATTTCATTTTCTTCTTTTCTACTTTCTATTTTTGCATAACATTTAGCTTAGGGCATTAGCATTCATGCATTTTTGTTGTCTGTTTATTCTCACCCCCCCTGGATGCCATGAAACAGGTTCATAGTTATTGTATCATTATTGGTCCATGATCTTGTTGCTATCTCACCCATCGAACCGGGACCACTAGCTGCAGTTTGGGATTTTATACTTGGAATCAGATGCTGGAAGCTTAAAGGGGTAAGTGATCATGGCCAGGTAGTTTTCATGAAGAATTATGCATGCAATACTAACAACTGTAGGATATACTATAGCAATGGATGTTCTTAGCCTTGCGGTCACTACCGCTGAGAGGATCACACTTGATCATGTTTGAACCGTTAAGATGAAGCACTGGTGCTTGTCCCCGAGTAGAATCCATATCCGGTCTCTTTACATCACCATATCTTTTTGCGATTTTCTTAGGATCTTAGAGAGTCTTTTAGTCCGCATATGGACATTTTCATTATTTTTGAAAAATTGCAAGTTTGGAAAGGAGCTTACATTACATCTTTATGCTCCACACATGGTCATTTTCACACTTAGACCATTCGGATTATATTATTACCCTCTCGGTTCCACTTACATACTCTTGGGAACCAAATTTTGAGTCAAAATGTTTTGTGTTTTTAAAAAAAAAAAAAAATATTCAAGCTGCAATAATCGTAGATAGGTGACCGGTTCAATTATTGAACAAATTTTCCTACATTTTGGTCACCCGGCGTTTGATATTCATTTATTTAGAGTTGTTTTATTGTATATAGATCGAGTTGTTTTTTTTTTCGCAAATTGGTGATGTTAGGGAGACTGTCGAGTCGGATACTACGGGAGGTTTGGTCCAACACTAAGTGAACTAATTCCTACAATGGTGCCCGAGCGATGAAACCCAATCACATTTGAGAGTGGCCAATAGACGTGAGATCATGCAACTTTTGTGATAAGAGTGTGCACTTAAAAAAGAGCTCCTCACGAGCCCATCCAACTGCTTTCTCCCTACTACAGATGTTCTTCATTGTATGCATGTTCCATCGGGGCTGCGATTGACCATCCCTCCTTACTCACCTAAAGGAGTTGTCCTAGCTGTGGTTTATGGTTCCACTGTCATTGGATGAAAAAGTAATGAGATAATAGCAAGCTCAATTCTGACCATGATGACTAACGGTGATCAGGTTCTGTGGTTCTATCCATTCTTTTTATTTTTCATAGGATAGTTCATCCCGAGTTCATTTTAGTCTTGTCTTACTTGAGGACAAGTAAGGTTTAAGCTTGGGGTGATTTGATAGCTTCATTTTATTTACTTCTTTTTATAGTTTATTTTAGCATATTTCATTCACAATTTAGATAATTTCCATGCATATTTTCCTTTTTGTTATTTTATGACCACTTTCGGGTTCTTTCGAGTTTTGTGAGCTTAATTACAGATTTTAAGGAGACTAGCGGAGCGGGATCTTTTGGAAAGCAATTGGACTTGGAGGACAACGAGGATTTTAGGCTTGATGGCTATAGAGGTGATGCATGGAGTGGGATTGTCAATTATTTGAAGGGTTGGAAGAATTAAACTTTAAATTTGAAAGCCACGGGAGAATTCTTGAGTGTGCAAGATCGATGTTTAGGAATTTGCGGAAGTTTTGAGTGATGTGGAGAGACAAATTGGGCTCAAATTGAAGAAATATTGAAGAGAAATGGGCTAGAAGCATATTGGATTCGAACTGGGCCAATGGATTAGCTGTGGGGGCCCAAGACTTGAAGAAGCCCAAAAATTTCCGTCGAAGTCACGCGGCCCGCGTAAGATTCCCCGCGGCCCGCGTGGATTCCTGACAAGGGCAATTTCGGGATTTTACTTAGAGCTCTATATTGGGAAGGTTGGTGTGCCTCTTTAGCATCATCTTGGAGGTCCGATTTTGATACTTTCTCTCTGGAGTTTGGAGCACTTTTGAGGCCAAGAACCCTCAAGAACTTCACTATTTCATCTCTTAATTCTTGCTAAATGTTTGGTACAATCTTAACTAACTTTGTTTCCTTGAGTTTAGTCATGCTTGGCTAAACTAATTTTGGTTGACTTTTGTTGAATCCTTTGAACTTTTGTTGAATATTGAAGAATCCATGAATTTGTGTTTGAATCTTTATGAAAATGTTTTGTGTTTTAACATCTTATCATTACTTGCATGTTTTTATTCATGAGTTTAAATGTGTTTGTGGTGATTAGTTGGCTAATTTCTTGATTAAGTAAAGGATCTTCAAATTAGCAAGCAACAAGTGATTCTTGTGTTAGTTTTACTTCACACAATCATAAAAACATTTTCTCCAACATGGTGGTGAAAGCATTTGACCCCTCTTGGATTTGGTGAGTTTTTTTGGTTCTTAATGCTAGTTGACTTTCACTAATTACATGCTTAATGGAATTAGTGACTTTAACTAAGGAAATTGTTATGAGCTTCTCTAGCCATTTCAACAATTAAGAAAAGTCTAGGTAATCTCAAGCTCCTTGGATTACTATAGCCAAATTAAGGGTTTAAAACAAGTATTGCACCATTTGATTCTAATGATATGTTCATCAAAAGTCAAAGTGAGGAACCTTAAGTCAACCATCCTTCTCTTATTGATTTTACTTCAAACTCTTATTTTTGTTGAAATTGTCTATTTAAATCTTAGTTAATTCTAGTTTGTTTCAAGTATTTCAAAACGCCAAAACCCCCAGTTTTAATTTATTGTCATTTTCCAAGTATTTTTACAAAGAGATTTTTCATAGAGTTATTAAATTGAACCAATCCCCGTGGATTCGATCCCTTTACCAATATACACTATTTTAGTGTGTAATAATTAGGGTTATTAATTTTGTTGGCCTCGACAACCACCAAGAATACTTACTGAATGAGGGTGAGAAGCTCAAAGGCAGCCTTGGAGTCTCGAGTTCTTTGAGAGGGAAATGAGAGAGAAGTGTTTGTTTCTTGGTGAGAGAGTGAGTAAAGTGGAAGGAGAGATGGGGGTTTCCAACTTTTGATCAAGATACCAGCTGGAGGAGAGGTGTGAGAGGACAAATAGTTGACTAGGTATGGATGAATAGTGACTGAGGGTTGTCCTATGTGGGTATGGGGGTTAACTTGAGTCATACTTCATGGAAAGATCAACACTCTATCTCAATATCTCACCCACTAGATATTGTTCTTAAGTTGAGATTTCCCCCAAAATGTGATTAAAATATGAATATATATGGTCTTATATGTCAAAATATAAGTTTAGGTGAAAATCTCACACGAAACTCATGAAAAACGAGCTTAAAACGCAAAAGTGGTCGAAAACCGGGAGAAAGAAGCGAACATGCGAGGGTTCCGGAGCCAAAGGTGGATATTCCGAAGCTCTTTCATGGTTCCGAAGTGGGGAGTCCAAAGCTGAGATGCAAAATTGTCCGGTTCCGGACTAAGAGGGTTCCTTTGGGTTTTCTCCTTTGGTTTTGGGCTGTTTTCGACTGAGGAAGGTACATAGAGAGATTTGGGAGAGATTTCACATACTTGGAGAGATTTGGGAGAGATTTCACATACTTGGAGAGATTTGGGAGAGATTTCACATGCTTGGAGAGATTTGGGAGAGATTTCACATACTTGAAGAGATTTGGGAGAGAGATAGATACAATTGGAGAGATTGAGAGAGACTTTGTCGGGAGCCTTTATTAATGTTTTTCTTCGTAGTTCAAAGACCGTAGGCTTAGTTACATCCTATTTTGAGTGTTATACACCCCCGAAGGGCACGTGATAGTGTTTTATAGAGTTGTTACTTCCCTCCTTCTGATTAGGGTTTAGAATTTTGAACATTTGAATCTTTCAAGTGTTACTTTGCATTTAAGGTTTAGAGTCATACATTAGTAACCATAAAGAAATCCCTAATCATATTAGCACTAGTCGAGTTGACCAGTTTGACTTGTTGACTTTCTTTGACTTTGACCTGACCAGAAAGTGACGGTTGTCACAAACACAAGAGAGTGTCATAGAATAGTACCTAGAAATCCGGATGTTACATTAACTTAAAGGATTAAGATGAGCTCTGAGGAACATCATATGTTATGTGAATAGGTTTTTGGCCAAGGGATGGAGTAAGTTCATCACATAAGGATTTGAAGATAACTGGTATTTAGTTTTCACTAACTAACAGGTGATTTATAAGTTTCAATAGAGTATGATTATATGAGTTATAATCTTATGAATAAGTATGAATGCATGGTAAAATGTTGATGGTATTGAGTTAAATACCTATAAGTTATCAGATGAATGCTTAGTTTGAGTACTTAATGAACTGAGTACTTTATTGATAGAAGGAGATTTCTTAATGAAATGATATGATAGAATATTGATGCACCAAGTAGTATGGACAGATAATGAGAAGAGTTAGAGATGGAGAGAATGTAAAGAGTTAGAGATAGAGAGATAGTGAGAATAGGTAGTAAACTTAATGCAAAATTTCAATCAAAATGTAAAAACTTGCTTTGACTAATTTAGTAAGTTAAGTTTTTGTTAAAGAACTTGTTTTGACTACAAGTTAAGTAACATTATATCTTGTTAATCTTACGTATACGTAACCAACTTAGATCAGCAACTATTTAAAAGTTGATTCATAATCAATCGCGTTATAATCGAATAAAACTTAAACCAAAATTAATTTTCCATTTGATTTTTCTAAAATTCTAGTTTTTATTTTCCTTCCTGCTATTGTTCTGTGTATTTTACATAAAAAAAATCCTCCATCTTTGCTTTTATCGTTTATTCACAAATATCAATAACATATACATTACACAGAAAAGTATGTTACAGTTGGTCTATGTCCATCATTTGATTCTTTCTTTTTGTTATATTTTGGTATATATACGAGTGACTTGATTTTATTTTTATAACCCTCATTTATTTTTATAACCCTCTTTTTGTTATATTTTGGTATATATACGAGTGACTTGATTCTTTCTTTTTGTTATATTTTGGTAGAGATTGTAACGCCTGGTTCCTGGTACGTATTTAATTACAATTTATTCACTTTTTTGTAGAGCTACTCGACGAGTTGGGAGCCCCAAAATCGTCGAGTAGAAACCATAATGGACGCGGGATTTTAAGTCACCTACTCGATGAGTTGAGAGCCTCGACTCGACGAGTAGGCCTGCTAGAGTGAAACCGTAATTTCGGGGTTTTGCACCCTATTTAAGCATCCTAATCCCCACTTGCTGGCCTCATTTCCAACCTCCAAGTCCCAAACCCTAGATTCAGAAACCCTAAAGCCATTGTGAGCTTGTGAGCCATTTTTGAGTGAAACCTTGTGTGTTTTGAAGCTTGTGAAGTTAGGAGAAGCTTGAGGACTCAAGAAGGAGATACTATATCCAACAACTTCCTTTCTTGCTCATCATTTTCTGGTAAACAAGTCTCAAACTTGCTTAGTGGCTTCTTAGATCTCTTTATCATCTTTTTATTGGGTTTTTGGTCCAAGAAGCTTGATCTTTGGGATATGGACGTCCCAAGTGAGTGAACCATCAGATCTGGATTCATTAAGGGCTTTCCTGGCATTAAGGTGCAAACTTTATGACCATTGAAGCCCATGCAAGCCATAGGATGTTATTTTTGGCCTTTTAAGCTCCAAAAGGCCATGCATGGAGTGAAAGGTGGAAGCTTTACGTGTTCATGAAGTGTTTAAGGCCTAGATCTCTGTTTGTATGCTTTACTTTGGTGTAAGGATGACTTGTGGACCGAGATCTAAGTCCTAAAGAGTTAGGGTTTGAGCAAAACCCGTCAAATGAGGATATTAATGGGTAAAGTTGGAAACTTTACCCTTAAAAGAGCATTTTCAGTATATATGAGAAGTAAGAAGCTTAGATCTGAAGAGTAGGGGCTTAATCCGTTAAGATGGCCCAAACAGACAAATGAACTTGTCGAGTCCATAGAGGAACTCGACGAGTTGAGTCATTATGTCCCGATTCAGTTTATGGTAGAACACAACGAGTTTGTGAAGGGACTCGACGAGTTGACTCGCTTTATCGCGACCATGAGTATCGAGGGAACTCGGCGAGTCAGGGGATGACTCGACGAGTTGGATAACGATTTCAGGGTCTTTGAGTTATAGAACTCTGCGAGTTGATGGGTCAACTCGGCGAGTTACGTCAATCCAGAATGTTGAATTTGACCAGAATGTTGACTTTGACCAGGGGTAAAATGGTCATTTTACCCTAAGAAGGATTATCAGTTTTTGACTAAGTGTTATTGTGATAATGATAGCCGGGGAGTCGTTGGAGCAGCCGTCAGAGATTCCTCACACAAGATTTCGCAGTTAGCTTTGTGAGGTGAGTTTTCTCCTGTAGGAACGGGTCCAAGGCACCAAGGCCAACCCGTTTATGTATGTTAGTATGTTCCGGACTAAGGTCCGATGCCGGGCAGGGCCCGATGTAGGTTTATATGTTTTTCGGGTTTCGTTCCGATGTCGGGGCGGTACCTGAAGAATGTTACTATGCTTGATGTCTTTGTGATTCTTGCATGTGTTTGTATCTGTATGTTTTCGGATTTCGGTCCAATGTCGGGGCGGTTCCCGAGGAATGTTTGTATGCTTTCGGATTTCGGTCTGATGTCGGGCGGGGCCCGAGGGATGTTTATATGTCTATGATTAGGTGATTATGCTCATGTTATGTGTATTAGCAGTTATGCTCATATGTATGTCGAGCTTTGCCCGATGTCGGGTGGGGCCCGACGTCGGATGCAGTCTGATGTCGAGCGGGGCCCGATGTCGGACAATGCCAATGTCGGGCGATACCCGATGTAGCCGGGCGGGGCCCAATGTATGTTATATGTGTTTATGTGTATGGTATGTGGTAGTTTGGGGAGACTCACTAAGCTTCGTGCTTACAGTTTTCAGTTTTGGTTTCAGATACTTCCGCTAGTAAGGGGAAGAGCTCGGGATGACTGCATTGCACACACCACAACTTTTAGCCTGGGATGATTTACTCTGATATTTAGACATGTGATTTTGATACAGTGTTTGATATGATGTTTTGAGATATTTCACTTATGTTTTTATCAGATGATTTGGTTTACCATGGTTTTATTTATAAATGAAAAATAAAATTTTTGGACCGTATTTTTGGGATGTTTCAGAGATAGAGAGAATGAGAAAAGTTAGAGATAGAGAGATAATGAGAAGATGTAATGATAGGGAGAACGAGAAGAGTTAGAGATAGACTGAACAAGAAAAGATAGAGAAAAAAAGAAGGAGAAGAGTTTGAGATATAGAGATAATGAGAAGAGATAGAGATATAGAGAATGAGGAGAGTTAGATATAGAGAGATAACAAGTAGATATAGAGATAGAGAGAAGAAGCTAGAGATAGAGAGGAAATGAGAAGAGATAGAGATATAGAGAATGAGAATAGTTGGTGATTAAGAGATAATAAGAAAAGATCAGGATCTAGATAGAATGAGAAGCGATAGAAACATGAAGAGAGATAAATATATTGAGTAAAGGAGTAGAAAGTGAAAGTAAAAGTTAGTCAATCAAAGTAATCCATAAGGGATTATATGTAGAGGATCCATAAAGTATCATTGTAATGTGCTAGGGATTATATGTAGAGGATCAGTAAGGGATAATTGTAATCAACGATGGATTATATGTAGAGGATCAATGAGGGATTATATGTAGAGAATCTGTGAGGATCATTGTAATCTGTAAGGGATTATACATAGAGGATCCTTAAGGGATCATTGTAATCCATGAGCGATTATACGTAGAGGTTGGTTCTAGTGAAGTTACTTGATTTATAAAATTCATAAGTGCTTTATGAGTTAACACAAATAACAAACAACAAATTGGTTCTTTGTTTGGATTTAATCTCGTTGTAAATTTGAAATCATATGTTTTTAAGCTTTCAGGTTTAGAAGATGCATATTGTTGGTAATAAACTTAATGCAAAATTTCAATCAAAATGTAAAAACTTGCTTTGACTAATTTAGTAAGTTAAGTTTTTGTTAAAGAACTTGTTTTGACTACAAGTTAAGTAACATTATATCTTGTTAATCTTACGTATACGTAACCAACTTAGATCAGCAACTATTTAAAAGTTGATTCATAATCAATCGCGTTATAATCGAATAAAACTTAAACCAAAATTAATTTTCCATTTGATTTTTCTAAAATTCTAGTTTTTATTTTCCTTCCTGCTATTGTTCTGTGTATTTTACATAAAAAAAATCCTCCATCTTTGCTTTTATCGTTTATTCACAAATATCAATAACATATACATTACACAGAAAAGTATGTTACAGTTGGTCTATGTCCATCATTTGATTCTTTCTTTTTGTTATATTTTGGTATATATACGAGTGACTTGATTTTATTTTTATAACCCTCATTTATGTGTTGACCTAGCAATCCAAGAGGTTGATATCATGTTTACATTTTGTGGTAATTGGATTTTGCTTTTTTTTTTTTTTTTCTGATTGAAATGATTGATTGGAATCATGTTTCTAATTTATGATTTATCTGATCCTCTGGTGCTTCTTCGATGGTGATGGTGGCAGTTTACGGTTTTCCATAGAAGGCTTCCAACAGGAACAACGATGACGTTTCTTCAATGAAGGCAACTAAAGATGAGAGCTTGAAAAGAGAGAGGACTTGAGAAAGAAGGTGCTAATCCTTCTAGTTAATACAACAATAATTCATTTTGTTTAAAAATTAATAACACAAATAACATAAAAGAAGTTTAAAAAGTTAAAATATACTAATAATAAGGACCAATATAATCATTTCATGTTTACCATACTAAACAAAACCGTAAGATAATAATATCAGATAAAACGTTCGGATGGAAAAGAAGCTAAATAAAAATTAAACATGCAAACTGTACCAAATCCTAATGACTATTTCTGTAATTCTCAGGTTATCAGGAGTGCTTAAAACTTGACAACTCCAAAAATATTATCACATCACTACAATTTCCTCACCACACACCTACGAAATTGTCACCATTCTACATCACATTACCTAACTATATTTGTACTCTATGTATTAATATGTTGTACATTTGAGAGAGAGAGAGAGAGAGAGAGAGAGAGAGAGAGAGAGAGAGAGAGAGAGAGAGAGAATTATGGTCGGCCTTCGTTCGAACCATGACCACATACACCACGCATCCTTGAAATGGTGTTCATGTCGATAACACCGACCATGCTTGGATAACGTCCCCACTCCAAAATGTCTAAAATCTAAATATCCAATATCAAAACTTCAAAAGTGAGACTAAAACATGTCTTCCAATTGACAAGAAGTCACCGCCAAATTAAAGTAACATATTAAATAACTTATTCATCTAAACAACATGAATTCTCTTTTTATTAGTTTATAATTGTGATCATGGATTTTAGTGGGAGATTGAACGACAAACACCGTCCCATAATGTTGAGGGCGTAAGAAGATAGACTATTTTTTTTTAACAAATTATTATCTTTATCATTTTCTAATAACATATTACCATAAGAACGAACTAGTGTGTATTAATCGAGTAATATGATATTGAGGTTGTTGGAGCCAGTTCTCAAAACTTAAGGTCCCATAACAATAAATTTGAAATTTTGAGGGGGTGAAATTGCAATTTTTCTATAATATTTCTTTCCGTCATCTCCATCTCCATTCCTCTGCTTTTTATGCCACTACAATTTTCAGAGGTTGAGTCTTTTGAAGCTCTCTCTCCTCCCGAGTCCCGACCATGGTGATGAAGTGATGTAACACGACAGAAAGGCAAAACCCTTTTACTCTTCACCCCAATTGGCACATAAGTAGTGGAAAAGAAGAAACACTGAAAGATTTAGAGAGATGAAGATCTCCGTCAACTTTTGGCTGAGAGGGTATTCATGAAAAAAAAAAAAACTCAAATTTTCTTCTCTGTATAATTAAAAATGGCAACTTTACAACAGCCCCGACTGGATTTAGAATCCGGTGGTGGCGATGGAGCCGGAGATGACACCCGCCGGCAGTCTGGATCATCTGATGGTAGTGAAGAGAGTTACAGAACTAGTATTGGGACTGCAGGGATGGTGCCGGAGGAAGTGGTGGAAACTGGGATATCATCCTCTGTTTCAGAGACCTCGGCGGTGGATCTGGAAACTGGTGGCGGTGGCGGAGGCGGAAATAAGGTACATTTGTTGAAGATCGAAAAGGATTGTAGGATTTGTCATTTGAGTTTGGATGTAAACAATCAAGAATCGGGAAATGGGATTCCGATTGAGTTGGGTTGTTCTTGTAAAGACGATTTAGCTGCTGCTCATAAACAGTGTGCTGAAACTTGGTTCAAGATTAAGGGCAACAGGTAATTAACAAAAACCATCTTCTAAGAGTTAAATTTTTATAACTTTTTAAAGATACCCATTTACATATTTTCCATCTTTCATGCTTTGGAACTTCTGTAATTGGGATTGATTTTGCTTCTTTGCTTGATTAGAGTTTAGAATACTTAGTTCTCAACTTTTGTTTACCACTTATTTGTGACTTTGCTTTATGCTAGAAATTAAGTCGTGTTTGTTAGTAAGTTTAAGGTTTTGTTGTATTCATTTAGTTTATATTTACATGTTCTGCCTTTTTCAGTTTAGTCACCTTTCTGTATCAAAGAATTAGGAAACTTAAGTTTCGTGCCTTTTCCAGTAATCCCTGCTGCATTTTTCGTAAATATATATCTTTTTGGAGGAAAATGGACATCATTTTGTCACTAAAATGACATCATATTGCTTAAAAAAACATTTTTTTTTTTTTTTAGTTTTTTACTGATAAAACGATATCGCAAAAAAGGTTATTTTATGTTTCATGAAGTAATTAGTTATTTTGTGGCATAAAATTGAAAATATAACATTTTGTGATATTTCGTTTTTGGTTTTTGTAATTTTTTATGATGAGCCTTCTTTTTATCGTAGGATTAAATTTGTTCAATCATTGATAGGTTCTGAAGAAATATTATTAAATTGTAAAAGAGAATGGAGCCAAAAAGAAAAAAAAAACAATATTAACCTTAGTAAAACATGTTTATTATTTCAAAATAGGTAGTGAAATGCTTTAAGGAACACAAGGATAAAGGAATAATTTCAGAATAAAGTCGAAAAAGCAACTTTTTATGAAATAAAAATCAAGAAAAGAAAAGAAAAGGGGCGACCCTTGTAACAATGCCTTATTTGCTTTGGAATTTTTTTTGGGACCATTTTAATAAATCGACCACCAATTCGTAATGTGGATTTTTTGGATTACAGATTTGCTTTTTGAATATCTTATTATAAAAATCCTTACAAAATTCAAACTTTGCGAAAAGCCATCTTATGTGTATTTTGCACATAGAAAATCGTTTATATGTTTTGTAGTTACCCTTATTTTCTTAAAAAAGAATAACCTTGGATGTCGTTTGTTGTGTGTTTGTAAACAAAAAGAAAAGATCTGCAAAATCGTGGTACTCTTGTGTGTATTTTGCACATAGAAAACCGTGTATATCACTACTATATCTTTTAACAGTGATGGAATTTGCTTTCCTCGTCTTCTTTCCCTTTTTTCTTATTTGGTAGCTAGTGGAATATTTATTCGAACCCACAACAACATAGCAACTTTTCTAAAAGTTTTAAAGATTGTTATTAAATTCAATTATTAAGGAGATGACATATTATTCTTGTCACTATATTTTATTGTTGGCATCCTAAGTTCATGGAAAAATTCAACTGCACATATGACCAAGTTTTTGTATGATTCTTTTTAGGGAATACATAATATCATAATAACCCAAAGAGCTAATTACAAAAAACCCAAAGGACTAATTGCAAAAATAACCAAAATGGCAAAGGTAATGTCAAAATATAAATCATATTTTCAACTTTTATCATAAAATGGTCCCACAAAAAAAGTATATGGTGAGATTTTTAACTTTTGTCAAAATGACATCATTTTCGTAAAAAAGATATTGAAAAATTAATTTTACAAAAAAAAGATATTTCACAAAATTCATTAGCGAAATAGGTGGCTTTATATGCTAAAAATTGAAAAATGGTATTTTATGATGTTACCTTCTTATATTTGATTCAACCACTAGCAAAGTGGCTTATTTATTGGTGATCACTTGATATGAAACACTTTGAAATGGAGTTGATCAATGTCGGAATCTCATATGCATCAACCTTACGGTGACATGATCACAAAAAACCTTCCCATATTTGGTTATTTTTGTGAGTAACCCTTTCCCAAAGGTATATTAATTCGTTATTACAGCCTAATTTGATTTTATGTCTTAATAATCAAGAACGTGTGAGATATGTGGATCAACTGCAAAAAACGTTGCTGGTGTAGATGAGGCTGAACCAATAGACCAATGGAGCGAAACAAATGGTTCAACACCATCACGAGCCGCTGCACCCATGGCTACATCAGAGACCCGCAACTTCTGGCAAGGCCATCGGTTTCTCAACTTCTTGTTAGCTTCTATGGTTTTTGCTTTTGTCATCTCCTGGCTTTTCCACTTCAATGTGCCATCGTGATTGTGAATAATGATCATGATTCATGAGAATTAGAGGCAAAGGCCATGCAAGCAAAGAAGAGTTAGTGGAGTACTTTTTAATTTGTTGATATTATGTAGTCTTAAGTCTTTCATCTATTAGATATTGTATTGTTGTTGTAAGCTTTAAGATATTTATGAATTGTTTTAAGATTAAAGAAAGAACGCCAAATTTGACTTTTGAATGTCGGACGTTTGTAGATTTGATTTGTTAATTTATATATATTTTGAACTAGTTGTAAAATCCATATATTACATGGGTTAATTTTTTTTTAAAAATGTTAAATATAAAGATATATTACATGGGTTAATTTATTTAAAAAAAAAGTTAAATATAAATGTCAAAATATTTAAGAACTTTGAATTTATAAGAAAATATGAAAAATAATGAATTATTAGTTTATTATAACTGAAATGTTTTTATCATTTAAATTTAAAAAACAATTTAAATAAATAAACAAAAAAAAAAACTAATGAGCTTTAATTTGAAAATTTTGAAATTAAAATGTAAGTTTATTAATGAAATTGATATTCATTTGTTACTATATTTATTGTAATTATTACATTAAAATATTATGTTGAATTTAATAAAATAAACTCATAAAATGACACGTGGAAAAAAATTAATTCAAAATAACCACACAGTTACATTTGGCAAATTGAATGAGACTATGACATGTAACAAAAAAAACGTTTATTTATTAGAGTAGATGAGTTAATGACGTATTGACATGACATAGTCGGAGATAAAAAGAAAAATCTCTATTTTTAAGTCTAATAGTCTATTAAAAGTATTATATACTAGTTTTGAGACTTATATATTATATAAGTTTATTCAAAAAAGAAAAATAAATATCTAAAAATTTAAAAAAGTTTGAATCTATAAGGAAAAAATAAAAAATATTTAACTATTAAAATTAAAATTTTTATTTTTTTAAATTTAAACAAATAATTCAAATAAAATAATAAATAAACAGTTAAAATAATTGAATTCAATTTTAAAATTTAAAACATAAAAGGAAAGTTGCATTAACAAATTTGATATGCAATTATTATTACATTTATTACTTTTAAAATTTAAAACATAAAAGGAAAATTGCATTATATGAAATTTAATAAAATAGAAAAAAACCCCACAAAATAATATATGCATGAGAGAATAAGAAGTGGCATAAATGATTTTTATTTATTAGATTAGATTAAAAATAAAATTCGAGAATTGTGGTTTTTTTTTTTTAACAAAATGTATAGTTGTTAATTTTAACTAGAGTGAATTACATAAATGGTTACAAAAATTATGGATTACATAATCGTTGATGATTTTTAATCCTTTTCGTCCATGAAGTGGCTGAGTCGGCCAGCCTCAACGCCTTTGTGGTGTTAAGACTCTTTTCCTTCTCAACGTTGCTCAACGCGTTTATTTAATTCAATTGACCGTTCCAAACGGTCAAATTTGATTATATATATATATATATATATATATATATATATATATATATATATATATATATATATATATATATATAGGGAAGAGTTATTTGGAAAACAAAAAAACCCTAAAAATCATAAAAATGCATAAAAAAATACTTAGAGATCACAAAACTTTTTTTTGAAAATTTTTTTGAAAAAATCGTAGCTTTTTATTCAAAAATATTTTTTGTGATCTCTAAGTATTTTTTTTATGCATTTTTATGATTTTTAGGGTTTTTTTAGGGTTTTTTTGTTTTCCATAGAACCTAAACCTATATATATATATATATATATATATATATATATATATATATATATATATATATATATATATATATATATATATATATACAGAGAGAGAGAGAGCGAGAAAGAGAGAGAGAGCTAGGTTCAGGTGTTTAAACTAATTATTGTGTTATTGTATGCATAAATATGGGCCAATCAAAATTTAAAATATAAATAATTAATTAAATAAATAAATAAGGGTAATTAGGTAATTTTATAAACAACTTCCTCAAATACTTTCCTATAATTATGTTAGTTGATTTTAACCTAATTTATCCCCTTTTAATTACCACCGACGTCACTTTGAAAAACCCCCCATAGGATTCGATCGAAAGTGAACAAGATCGACTTCGTCTTTGTCTTCATCTGATCAGAAAGGAAAGACGAACAGAAGCAGGCAGCGACTCGGTGATCAGTGGTGGCTACTGTCAACAGCGGTGGAGTATCGTCATCGTCTTCGCCGATTGAAAATCTCGCCATCGTAATCACACTTTCAACTCTCCTGCTGGGGATCCATCGTATCTGATTTTTCACACGCAACCGCATTATTTTACACTTCCAATTTAACCCTATCAGAGGAGAGTGGATTCTCGGCCTCGCTTCTAAAAATCGATTGAATCGGATTGGTTCCAGTCGACAGACAGTGAGAGTGGAAGAATTGCTTGAGGATCGATGCTTTGTGATTTTGAGAAGTTAGTCGGTGGAGGAAATATGAAGCAGGGCAGGCGGAGGCAATGAATTGGAGGAAAATAGCGGTCGATCGGAGGAGTGCCACGCAAAACGGCTTGAAACTGCCGCCGACTCAATATCAGGTACTATATATAAGCCTAACTTGAAATTTATTATGTATATAAATTTTACATTAGCAAATCAAAAATGATTTTGGATAATGGAAGCTAGCAGTAAACTGTTTTATAAGTAAAAAATGGTGAATGAATCGTTATACAGATCAAGAACAGATAAGCATAAAGCAAGTGAAGCACTAGAAACCCGATTATTCAACTTAGATAAAGCACTAGAAACTAGTTATTTTTGGTTCATTTTTTGTTTCTTTTTCATTGTTGGTTGCTATTGTTTTATGTGGCAGATTATTTTGTCAGTTGGTATGTAGTGTATTCAATGGATGATATTGGTGAGATTCCAATTCTATTGGAATGGAATCACGAATTCCAATTCTGTTGGAATGGAATCATGAATTCTAATTCTGTTGGAATGGAGTATGGATTTTTTTCTCACTGATTTATGCATGTTCTACAATTCTTGGTTATTGGTTTTGGTGCAATTCACAAGTCCACATATTTTTCCAAAGGAATTTAGTTTTTTATTTTTCATTTGCTAATGCATTATTGGAATCTAAACTACAATTTGGTTTTGTTTTCACATAAGTTGATGCTTGAAGAACGGACCACAAAATTGAAAGTGATTCTAAGCAACATTATTCTTTTAGAATGTATTAGTGTCGTTTTTAGATTTTGATGTTTTCTTTCCCGTTTTGAAAGTTTTTTTAGTTTTATTCTTTAACAATAAATGTAATTCTTAACAATTGTTACCCGTATTCTATAAGAAATAATGTATTTTCTGTTTTTATTCTTCAATTGATTGTTCAAAAACTTGTTATTCTACAAGAAGTTTTTAAAGTCATGATCAAGAAATAGGTTCAACAATATTTTTATTATATATGGTTCAAGAATATTTTTTTTAATATACTCATAAACATATTATGTCAGAATGTCCGAATTAAAAGAGTTATAATTCGTAAAATTGGATTTTAAAAATTAATAGAATATATGATCCCTTAAAATATGTAATTTTCCTTTATTAAATCTATATTAATTGTCTAAAATACCCTTGTAATTAATTTAGATGATATTTTTCAATTATATTTAATTCAATAATATATATTAATCACTTTCTTAAAATAAGTAAAATTGATTGGCCCATATTTATGCATACAATAACACAATAATTACTTTGAATAGAATAACCTAAGGCTATATATATATATATATATATATATATATATATATATATATATATATATATATATATATATAGAGAGAGAGAGGGTTCAATTGAAAAAAAAAAGTTGAGAGTAAAGGAATCAGTCTCAAGCCAATAATTTATTTTTGTCGCAAAACCCTCCATCGTACCGGCGAAATTGGGCAAGGGACACACGTGTATATTCAAACCAAATATGTTTTTCTTTAAACTATGTTAATCATTACCTTAATATATACAAAAACATGTTTTTTTTTGTTTTTTTTAATTTTTAAGAAACTATTTTTATCGAAAAAATATTTTAAATATATCAAAATTCATAATTTTTTATTCTCTATAAATAAATATCCATATTGTTATAGTTTTAAGTTAAAATAAAATTTTTATTCTTTATGGTTACAGCTCTCGTTATTCATAAGCGAATAAAAATGCATCATATTTTTATTACAGTACATTCATTATTCACTTATGAATAAAATGTATGCTTAATTTTTTTTTTACAGTTTAAGTATTATTTATATATGAATATAACACGTAATCAAGTTTTTACATAATTCTTTTTTTTATCAGCTTCTGTCATATGTTATATTCATATATGAATAAAACGTGTATTAGTTATCATCTTATGTTATATTCATATATTAATAAATATTTATTACATTTTTTGTTACAGTTCCTTTGTTATTCATATATGAATAAGTAGTATGCTAATAAAAGACGAAATGTTTTGAAAATTCGAACTACTTATTTAAATATAAATAACAAATGAACGTAACAAAACTCTGATCAATATGTTGTTCAAATATAAATATAACTTGTGAGGAGAGCTAATATAAGTTTTATTCATATGTGAATATAACATGTGACGAGAGCTGATGTAAGCTGTAAAAAGTTTATTACATATTATATTCACATGTGAATAATACTTAAATTGTAAAAAAAAAATTAAACATATTTTTTATTCTTAAGTGAATAACGAATGTACTGTAATAAAATCTGATGCGTTTTTATTCACTTATGAATAACGAGAGTTGAAACTATAAAAAAATAATTTTTTTATTTTATCTTAAAACTATGTCAATATGGATGTCTATTTAAAGAGAATAAAAAATTATGAATTTTGATATATTTAAAATCATTTTTCAATAAAAACAACTCTTTAAAAAAAAGTACGTTATTATAAATATTAAGGTAATAATTAGTATAGTTTAAGGAAACATATTTTGTTTGCAGACACACGTGTATCTCTTTCCAATTTCCGCCGGTACGATGGAGGGTTTTGCGGCAAAAATAAATGATTGACTGAGAATGATTCCTCTATTCTAGGTAACGTAGAGGACTCGGGATGATTCTTGAGGAAAGTATAGATATGTGTGGAAGGTAGTATTGGACCCGTACTATTGGAAGCACAAGATCCATACTCGAATCAAGGAAGTCACGAGGATTCTAAGGAGCTGGTTGAGGGTAGATAGCATGGTTAGATAACCATGACTCGTGGCAGTGTTTTTGTATCTATCAATCTTTTGGTTATGGTTATTCAGGCTGAGGATGATTCTGGTGATTGTGGTGCTTTAGCGACAATGTCAGTTTGGGTTTGAATGGTGCAGACCTAAGTGAGTTAGTTGATTTTGAGGTCTCATGAGCCTTGCTCAAGTAGTGCCAGTTGGGCCGCAGGACTGAAGAAGGAAGCGGCCGTCGGGAGTGGATCGAGAATTTCCGCCGGAGGATGAGTGATTGGCAGATGGATTGGAATGTCACTATCTATGGCGAGTATTATGTCCTTCTAGTTTTCTGAGTTCGGAGAAGGAATGGGCAGGCTTGTGACTTTCAGAGTTGGGTAGTAAACCCAACATGGGGCTAGTTGGCTATGGTGTTTGGAGGCTGTATGACAGCGTAGGAATGCGTAAGAGAATTATTGTGGTATGGATGCCTCGTGATGAGACCAAGGGTCTGCTTCTTGGGATATAGACAGGTCAAGTGCAACGTGATAGTTTCAGGTGGATCGGGAGCGACAACTTTTGTTGTCTCTGATGTATCCCGAATATGAGAATGATGAATTTTGGTATTTATGAACGATTTTTTTGTGACGAACTGTTGGCTGGGATTACAGGCGAGGAGTGTATGTTTTGGGATAGTAAGTTGGTGTTTTGCTTATGCATTTGCATGAAATCCTTAATGTTAAAGGTGGTTATGATTGGAAATTTCTGAGATTTGGAATCTCTTAGGGTTTGCTTGGTCCTTATCTGGAAGATCATTTTGTGTGTGTTATACCTTCCAAGAGTCAGGGATGGTTGGTACTTGGTTGAGCCGGTTTGAGATATGGTTTGGCTGCAGCACTAGAGGGTAGTAGTTCGAACCTTAAGTGGGGGAGAAATAGGTATTCTGCTTGGAGGGTCATCGATCTATTCGAGTTTATGGTGTCAGAAGAATGGTTCATAGGGGTCTGCGGTGAGGGGTATGTGGGTTGGACAAGATAGCAATGGAGCACTTTGTTCGAATTATATGCATGGTTCTTATTTGGGTTATAGCCTTTGAATTGGAACAAGAGTACGACCAATTATCCCATTCTCGGGTTGTATGCGACCATGTTTTTGTCGGATTTTTCGTTGGTAGCATCTTGTATTGTGAAAGGAATTGTGCGTGGAAAAAGATTATGGCATTGTTACGCTCGGTTAGCGTTGAGGGGGACATTGATTGGGTTCCTGCAAGGCGGTGGAATGAGGTTGAGTATCTTTAGGCCCCCATGGTGCTGGTCGTGAGTTTCCAAGAAAATGATGGAATGTCGACAAGATCAGTGTAATACCGGGAGCATTCTAGATATAGGTTGTGGGCCTAGTGATCAAGATTTTTTATTTCTTCTGCTTGTGGTACTTACGGTGTTGGGGCATTGTTGGAAATCGGGAGACTCACGAACCAGCTGGTTTGGATAAAGTGAGCAGTTAAGGACTGTTGGGAGTATCCGTCCTGCATCAGAAAGTCTCTTCCGAGTGTTTGCATTATAAATCTCGTTGTTCGCGAGCTGTTATTAGGGGTTTAGTTACCAAGGTTGGGTATCGGTTATGGAGTCTTGAGTCATGAAGTTCATTGTGAATGTCTCGAGTGATTTTCCAGGCGGGGTTACACCTGAGCTGATAAGGGTTGGATGCAATGTGAAAATTCTTGGATTGATCATCTTTGGTCGTAGGAGCAGTGGTTGGTAATGGTGTGGCAAGGAGTCAAGGGTTTATTTAAGGTTTTGGTACATCTTATGGATTTTGAATTGGTTGAAATTCGTGATCAATGTGTTTTGAGTACTTCATTCTGTGTGTTTGGTGGTGATCATAGTTAAAGACAAGGGGTGGATTCAACGAATGGATGAATAACAATCCTAGAATATGGGTTTTGAAGTTTAGATCTGATGGGTTCCCGGTCTCGGGAAGCATATTGATAGAGTTGATTCGGTGATTGTAGTTTTGAGAGTCCTCACCTCTGTGGTTCTCACTAGAAGTTCAGTCTTATAACTAGGAAGTTGTTGAATATGCTGGCATTGTATGTGCTTCTCTACAACGGTTATATAGATGAGTCTCGCATTGGGAGTCGCCTTGTTTTTTTGAATGAAGGTTTCATTAGCAGTAAATAGTCAGGGGTTCTATTTTTCTAGTTGGTTCTCGTGGCGATTGTGTACTTATATGCGAGATTAGCATGACGATGATTGGCCAAGGATGTTTAGAACCGATCAAATATGTGGGTTTTCGGCTAGGGGTTCCATCGTGAAGCGGAAGCGAGAGCTGATTTCGAGGATGAAATCTAATTTAATTTGGGGAGAATTGTAACATCCTGTTTCCAGCCATTTTTGAGCCATGGAACGGAAGTCGATTGTGTAAGGTTTTGGGACTTAAGGAGGCAAAGTTTAGTACTTATGGAAGGAGTTAATGATAGTTAAGAGATTTTACCCTTGAATTGTGTTCTAGGCCGAAGGGTAGAAAGGGAAAGGTCATAGGTCGGATCCTTGCATGAAATGTGGATTTTTGTTCGAGACATTTTTAGTCCAAAATATTTAGATCATATTGTAGAGCTCTTCAACACCTTTCCGTGGATATAAATAACGTCAAAAACGGAGTTGGAACGAAGAAGTTATGACCGTTTGAAGTTAGGACGGTTTTGGGCTGAGCCGCGTACGTTGGGCATACTCAACGTGTACGATGGCGTACTAGGGCCTCCCCAGTACGCTGGGCATAAATTAAGTACACTTGGCATACGAGATCAGTGCCCAAACCCTATTTTCGTGGTTTGAGCCCTATTTAAGCTCCTTAATTTCCACAAACCCATTCCATTCTCAGCCTCCACCTATCCAATACCCTCTCTTGAAACCCTAACCCTAGATTGAGCCTTGTGAGTAAAAAGAAGGTGTTTTTAAGTGATTTGGAGTATTCTTGGTGCACCTTGGCGAAGAAGGAACTCATTGAAGAAGTGTTGGTTGCATTGGAGTTTGTAGATCCAGAATTTGTTCAACTTGATCTTTCTTTTAGAGATATAAAGTTTTAATATTGATGATGAAATTGTTAGATCTATCTAGTTCTAAGTGTTATGAGCTTTTGGTCACTTTAAGTGCATAAAGTTTAGATCTTGACAGTTTGTGACATTTTTATGGATAAAGTTGGAAACTTTATCCATCTGAACATCATTTTGATTCAGATATGAAGGTTGGAGACTTGGACTGAATGGATTAAGTTGAAAAAATGTACTTTTGGGTCCATTTGAGACTTAAAGACTAGATCTTGTTTGTTGGGACCATTCTAATGGATAAAGTTGGAAACTTTACCCATTATTGAGCTATTATGAACCATATAAATTAGATATTGGCCTTTTTATCCCTTCCATGCAAGAGTTGTAATGTCTTATTGGGTTAAGAACTTAGGGTTTTGGATATAAAGCACTTTATAGCAATGCAAAGTCATAAAGTTGGAAACTTTATGACTTAGGACATTATTTTGGGCTTGAATATGAGTTTTGGACGTAAGGGCTTAATGGAATAAGCTCTAAATGGAGTTTTGGGACTTGGCTGCATACGTTGGGCATACCTGGTGGTATGCTGCACGTACACGGTCAGCGCCCTGCTTTTGGTCAACATCAGAGTACGTTGGGCGTACTCTCTTGTACGCAGGGCCTACTCCGCTGGGAAGAAATATTGACTTTTGGACCTTGACCGTTGACTTTGACTTTGACAGGGGTTGACCAAGTTTGACTTAAGGGTATTTTGGGTATTTTGAGCTATAGTTAAGCCTTGATCTCTATCTGTTGAATAGGTGACCCGTAGAGCTAGTATTCGAAGCAATGTATTGTTTAGCTATTTGTCAGACTGGGAGGTGAGTTTTCCTCAGTGTACTTACAGGTCGAAGGCACCAAGGTCGGCCTATTGGATTGATATCCTGGTTTATCGTATGTTGCTATGTTGTAGTGATTTGTTAGATGTGTATCCTGGTATATAGGATGTTGCTATGCTGTAGAGATTTGTTAAATCTGTATCCTGGTATATAGGATGTTGCAATGTCGTAGTGATCTGTTAGATTTGTATCATGGTATATAGGATGTTGCTATGTTGTAGTGATCTGTTAAATCTTTATACAGGTATATAGGATGTTGATATGCTGTAGTGATCTGTTAGATCTATATCCTGGTATATAGGATGTTGGTATGTTGTAGTGATCTGTTAGATTTGTATCCTGGTATGTAGGATGTTGCTATGCGGTAGTGATATGTTAGATCTGTATCCTGGTAGATAGGATGTTGTTGTGCTGTAGTGATCTATTAGATCTTTATGACTACATGTATCTGTTGTTATTGATTGATTGTTATGATATATGTTGATGTGTTATGGTCGGTTAGGTTGAGGCGGTCATGCTTTGTGCTGATGGCTATGACACCCAGGGCGGTCCAGATAGACTGAATGCCTACGAGGCGGTCCAGTCAGGCCGAAGGCCCGGAGAGCGATCCAGATAGGTTGTAGGCCCGGTGCGACGGTCCAGTCATGTTGAAGGCTCACATATGCATACTACTGTTGTTATGTCGTGTGGTGGTACTTTGGGGGAAAATCACTAGGCTTCGTGCTTACGGGTTCCGTTTATTGTTTTAGGTACTTTATAGGATCGTGGGAAAGCGAAGGTGTGATCGTGCACATCTTCCTGTTTTTATGACATTGGATCTTGAGATACTCTGATTTTGAATAATACTTTTGAAACATTGGTTTTGTAAACACTTTACGGAAGAATTAGGTTGCTTAGGAAAAGTTAAAATTTATTGAAGTTTTTGGATGTTACAATTCCCTAGGCTACAAGTCATCACAAATTCAAGAAACTCTATCATACAATTCCTGAAGGGATCCTCAGCCTATCAACTAGCATGGATCTCTAACAAGTCATAAAACAACAACTAAATAATATCATATAAAAGAAGTATGGATATTTTTGGTAATCACTTTTCTCGAGCTCCGGCTGACTGTACACATCATATCTTCTCTTTCCTTCCTTTAGAACCGATCTTTGTCAAAAAGGTTTATGAAAACTCTCAAATAGTTAGTTTGAGTCTGGAATCACACGAGTGTTTATCTAAATCCTGCAAATCATAGCTCTGATACCAACTTGTAACGTCCCAATTTTCACAACCAAAATTTTCATTGTTAAATTAAGTGAAAACTTGTTTCCATATTACAAATCAAGAAACCATATGTATCAAGATACATTCATCCCAAAAATCAGAGTATCATAAAATGCAAAATCACGAAAAATGCCGATGAGTGTGTACAGTCAAGCCTTTGCCTTCCCACAATCATCTGAAGTACCCGAAACTGTGACAACTGGAAAATTTTGGAACAAGCAAGGTCTAAATTGTAACTGTGTATAAGTGAATTCACAACGTAACTTTGTTGCAATAAAACTTTAAAAACCAAAAGGGCATTAATTATATACGTAAATAATTGTAATGAGCCCTCGAAAGTCAACAAATTAGAGGACAAATCATGGATTAAACCTTACTTTATGGTTTTCGGCCTAGGACCCCAAGATCATGGGATTTCGGTTGACACATGGGTCGAAATCACATGTGATTTCGGTTTGCTTTAGGACCGAAATCACCATGTGATTTCGGTTGGTGCCATAGGACGAAATCACATGTGATTTCGGTGGTGTTAATGGGATTTCGGTGGTGCTTTCCATGGAGATTTTAGTTGGGAAGAAAAGTGAAAGGGGTTGACTTCGTGACTTGATGTTTTCCTCCTTTCCAATACAAAATTTGCACCCAACATATATCAATGTTATTAACCAACAGATAACTAAACACATATCATATCACCCTTTTCCTCCTTATACACGAAGCAAGCACCCATAATTCCCACCATCTCCATTTTCTTCAAATATTCTCCATAATACTATCTGATTTCTCCATATTCTTCCAAGAGCAAACTACTCCTCATTTAGCAAAACCATTTCAAGTGATTCTTGGTATTTGGTAAGTGTTTCTTAAAAATCTAGTGTTTTTACACACTTTTACACTAGTTCATCTTATTTACACATATTATTATGTGTTAAAACTCTTAGGGTAATATCATCTTCAAAGGGTTCATCAACCACGTTCAAGTGTTTAGGCTTGGAAATCTTCACATCATCTCTTCAAACAACCCAAAAACCCACTCAAGGTGAGTTCATACCCCCACATTTTCGAGTTTTCATGTTTGGGGGGGGGGGGGATACAAGTAAAACTTAGTTTACGACAGAAATACTTGCAATGTTTCATCTTTATGTTAAAAATAAGACATTATTTGTATGAATTATGTTGTTACTAGTTTTTATACAAATATTTTTGATATATTAGTTTTGAAATGCAAAACTAACAAAAACAAAATATAATCAATGTCATAAAATCATAAGAAAAATTATGATTTGAAAAACTACAAGGTTTTTGAAGCTTTTTACCAAAATATAGTTGTTCTAACAAAAAGGGTTACATTATAGTTATTTCACCATTTTGTGGGTTACCGCCCCAAAATATGATGTTTTGACCATAAATTCTAACACTAGACAAGATAACTACTATGTATTTATATAAAAGATTATATAAATAGTCTCAACAAACAAACAAGATAAACTATAATTGGTATAGTTTGGGAGTCACAAACACTACACTATCATTTCAGAAGAAACATATAATTATTTAAAGGTATAAATATTCCATTTACAAGAAAAAAGGAGTTTTCAGTTCAATTAAATCGATTGATACTGGTTGTGAGACATTTGGCTTCACCGTACCTACCAGAGTACACGTTAAAGTCCTGAATTATAACCAGAGTCTCTTGTGGGGAGAGCATGAAACTTGTATATGGATCTATACGGGATTGACAACCCCACACCTAAACTGTTAGCTACAGTTAGACCGGCACGTCTGGGGTGACAAATATCGTAACAGTTCCGACGTCTGAAGCACGTCGTTCAGGCCACTAGTCGTATTAGTATGGTTATAATAACTCACATAGGGTATTAACAAATCATATGGTTTACGGGTTAACATACATTCAAGTAGTTTTATATAAAGATAAAACTTCATAATACCATTTTTCAGTACAACATTACTTACATTTTTAGTCTTGGGATTTAAGACTTACAATTCATTTTTAAAGAAAATATTGGATTTTCTGAAAGTATACATTATCATTTTTCACGAAACTAATACAAATCCTTCTCATACAAAACGCTTATGAACTCACCAACTTAATTGTTGACACTTTTCAAAATCACTTGTATTCTTAGGAAATCAGTAGACAGGTAATCAAATAGTTTTTGGAGGATGGGACGTCGTCGCATCTCGTTATTTATTTTTGCCACATGCATTTGATATCATGTAAACAATGTTTTGAGCACAATGTAAACTTATTAAATATTCAATACAATGGTTGTAATGCTTTGATCGCTACTATTCAATTGTTATGATACTGTACATGAAAGTCATCCGCCTCCAGACGTTTCCGCCGTTCTGGTTTGGGGGTGTGAGAAAAACACATTTAAATCCACAACTGTAAGCACAAAGTTTAGTGAGTTCCCCAAAATATCACATAAAACACAACATAATAAACAACTATGGGTTATCAGCAACCCTAGGACTATCAGCAGTTCTATGGGCTCATAGTAGCCTTTTGGGTTATCAATAACATTATAGACTATCAGCAATCCTGGAGTTATCAGTTACTCAATGAACACACATAAAATCAATAAACAAATAAGACCCAACTAGTATAGCATGCACCCTGCTATGACATAGGTAATATACTGAGAAGACTCACTTTGCAAACAACAGGCTAACACATCAGCTCTCAGATAATGAAGACCGGTACTACAAGACACCTAAACACAATAATACGAGTACTCTCTCGGTCTACACCCTAAAACCCATAAGTTGACCAAAGTCAACAATTGTCAAAAAGTCAACAGCCGAAGTTAATAGTCCAAGTCAGCCCCAACTGACTCCTACATAATGGACACCCATTGGCCACGTTGTGGCAGCGTTTGGACAAAATAGCCACAAAGATTGTCTGTCGCCACGATGTGGTGGCCAACCCGCCACGTCGTGGAAGCTCCTCAGATCAAATTAATACACTAAGATCTTAATCATTCAAGCCACTCATTGATACTTTCCTGAGGAGTTTCTTACTCTTAATTCTCCATAAAAATCACTGATTTATAGACATGCATGTCCAATGCATGTATTGAGCCCATGTTAGGTCAAAATGGTGAAAATGAGGTTAAGATCTCAGGCATGGAACTCATAACTCAATAAATCTCCAGATCTGGGACAAAAGGCCATAAAGGAACCTCAAGGAACCATAAAGTCGCCAACTGTATGGAATACTACCACTTAAACCACCTCAAACATGGAGGAAAATGGACAAAAACCTAGATTGAGCATGCTTGAACACAAAAGGTAGAAGGTTGAGGACTTACAAGGTTACAGAAGCTATACAATATGACGAGGATGAAATTTTCTTGTTGGAACAATGCACCAAAACACCTTATTCTTCTTCAAGGGACAAAAACCACCAAAAAAAGCTCAAAAGGTCAACAATGGAGGCTAGGGGTTTCTCTAGGTTGAAAGGAAGGTGATGGAGGCTGACGGTGTGGAAACCCTAGCCACCACATCCCTTAAATAACGTATAAAACCCGAAAAATTAGGGTTTGTACACTAGCGGCCACCACGTCGTGGCCAGATCTTGCCACGTCGTGGTATGCATAGATAATGTGTGTTCCTTTTGGCCATGACCACGTCGTGGTGTATCCTTCACCACATTGTGGCCATCACAAAATACCCATTTTAAATCTTTAATCACTAAAAATATAATTGAAACATTTACCTGGAATAGGTGTTACATGCATCAAATTTCTTATTTTAGAATTTCAGCTTTCAGTTGTTAAACATGAGAGTTGTAGATTCTAGATTCCTAAAATCAGTTTTAAACATCAGGTTTTCTAGATATCAAAATCCAAAAATGTTGTAATCAGATTCATGATTTCAAACTTCTGAATTGCATATTTTAGAATTCAAAAACGTAGTTTTCAGTTTCTGATTTTAGTCTTCAAAAATAGTTTTCAAATGCTGATTTTCTGATTAAAATTTCAGTTTTAGCCTTTAGAATTTCATACATAGTTTTCTGATTTTAGAGTTTTAGAATTGTAGAAATATATTTCTAAAACAAATTATAGATTTTGATAATAGTTTTTGGCTAATTTATAATCTGTTGAATTTTGTCCAAGCAAGAGGCAGAAATGTTTTCTGGAAATTGTAAGTTTAAACAATTACATTTGGTGTTTAAATAATTTCTAAAATGTCACCATGTATAGTGGAATGATTTCCTAAGTAAAATATATGGATGCTAACTCCATTGACTGATGGATTGATATGGGTGCTACCTAATTTGTGCTCAAAGAAGGATTGGTTCAAGAACTTTAAAGTGGTACATATCTACTATTTTGTCAAAGTTGAGGCAGAAAGTTTTAAATATGAAATTGTGATTCTAAACACTTAAATTTGAGGTTTAAAATATTTCAAAAGTGGTATCATGTCACAGCTAGCATTTTTGGCTGGGAAATTCCATCTATGTATGATCAACCCTTGATGTATCTTGAAACTTTAAGATTGATACTATACATGTTAGTCATTTCAAAAACAACTATTCGGATCAGAACTCACTCATGAAGCCCAAAAATCTAACACAATACATTTTATACACTCAACTTTGGGTTGTAACCCTAATTTTTCCCGGTTCAAACCCCTATTGGGCTAAGAATCCTTACATGGGCCCTAATTGGACCCACATTCATTAAAATATAACATTTTGGGTCATAAAACTTTTTATGGGCCTTATTGGGCCTAGAATGTCTCACTTCATTTTCATGGGCCTTATTGGGCCAAAAACCATATAAATAATTATAATGGGCCGAAAACCCATTGTTTTTACCTCTTTTGGACCGTAAACTCATAAGAGGGCCCAATGGGCCAAAAAATTCATTTTGGGCTACCCAACTTGGTTGATTAATCCATATGAGCCCAACTTTTATTCATTTCTGCCTTTTCTACCCTCCATTCTCTGTTTAATAAAAAAAGGATAATGTGTGATTAAATTGGAGCTTGACACCTCACTAATGCATGGGGGGGTATCCATGCATAAACCCACCATGTTCCTGGGAAGGATATTACTCACCAAATATCTAGGCAAGCCACTCCTTCCCCCCCCCCCCTTATTTCCCCCATCGGCCAAGACCCCCCTCACCCCCTCTCATTTTTCTTTTAAACTCATTCTCAAATCTCTTATTCCCATCTCAATCCTCAAAGGTAAATCCTCCTTTTCTTCCCCTTAAAATCGTGTGGGTGTAGGTTGTGTTCAAAAGGTTCTTCATCAAAGTTCATTCTTGGTAAGCTACTTCCACTTAAGACGTTTAACTTCATGTTTATGTTAAACTTACTTCTCCTAACACTTCATTTCATGATCCACGTTCCTTAGAAACCCCATAAGTCCGAGATATACTCAAGGGAGCTTGCTAGGGGCCGAAATCTCTCTCATATCTCTTCATCAAAACCGATCCAAACCCCAAAGTGAGTTCATACCCCTTATTTTTGATTTTTACTTTGTTTTGGGGGATTATACAAGTTGCTTTGTTTAGATCTATGCATATATGCATGTATATGTGTGTTTTTCATGATTTGTGTTGTGATTATGTGTTGAAATCTTCATAAACTCGAAAAATATGCTAACACATGATGGTATTTTTGAAACAAACTACTAGATGCAACATAATATGAAAATGAAAGGGTTAAATCATTTCAAGGATGTTTGAAACTAAGAAAAATCGTGTAAAGGGCCAAAATTTGACAAAGTAAACAAAAAAATGAGGATCTTTTGTCAACTCACAGTTTTAAAAGGACTAAAAGAGTCAGTTTTAAACAAAAAAGGGGTATTTATGATATTTATGGTTTTAAAAGGGTCAAAAGTGTAGATTTTCACAAAATAGGCCTCAAATTGGGCCTTCACGGTTTTATGGGCTAAACTTGTAAATTTTTGGCTTTTATGATTTAAATTGTCATTTTAGACAAAATTGAGCCAAAAATGTAAATTTTTGGTTAAAAGGGCTGAAATTGTAAATTTATTTAAACTTGGGCCAAAAAGATAAATTTATACACAATTGGGCCGAAAATGTCAATTTTTATAAAAAAATTGGGCCAAAAGTGTTAATTCTAACAAAAGAGGGCTAGAAATGCTATTTCGTCTAAAACAAGCCCTAAAATATAAACTTTTGGTCTTAAGGGACCTAAAGTGTCATTTTTACCCAAAATGTGCCTTAATTGTAAATATTCGGTTTTAAGGACCAAAAATGTCTTTTTTACAAAAAGTGGGCCTTTTATGTCATTTTGGTAAATAATTGAACAAGAACGAACAATACAATAACAAACAAGTTAATTACGTCAAACTCATTTCTATTGGGCCTTAGTGGCCCACTTACATGCTTATTGGGCCTGGAATATACATTACATGTCTATTGGGCCTTAGTGGTCCACTTACATGCTTATTGGGCCTGGAATATATATTACATGTCTATTGGGCCTTAGTGGTCCATTTACATGCTTTTTGGGCCTGGAATATACATTCCATGTCTATTGGGCCTTAGTGGTCTATTTACATGCTTAATGGGCCTGGAATATACATTACATGTTTATTGGGCTTTTGTAGCCCATATACATGTTTGTTGGGCCTGGAATATACACTTACATGTTTATTGGGCCTCTGTGGTCCATTTATATACTCGTTGGGCCTTGTAACCTTATAACACACTCAAAAGCATTAATTACTACATTAAATAGTCTGATACAATATTCGCGTGAATATAGTTAAGGTTCTTGTGAGACACGTTCATTTATTCGTACCTACCTAGTGTACAACCTTTAGCATGTAGTTATAACCAGAGTCTCCTGGAGGGAGATCGAGAGTTTGTGTGTAGATCTATACGGGGTTGACACCCCACACCTGAGTTGTTCGCTACAGTTAGACTAGGCCAGTCCAGGGTGACAAACCTTACCTTAAACAAGTCGGCGTCTGAAAAACGACATGACGGGCAGATCAGTCATTATCAAGTATGGTTATAACGACTCACAAAGAAATTAACTCCACTATAAATTTACGGAATACATAAACAATTCTACAATTACAATTTTATACAAACACCAACTTACGGTCTATGGGTATAAATTCTACAACACTTATGCAAGCAGAAAATGTCGGATTTTCTGGGAAAAACTTATACTATACATCTCCTTTTACTAACACAGAAAACATGGGATTTTCTGGAATATTTTCCTTATACATTTTCAAAACACACATGCATTAACACAAGATTTGATACAAAGCGTTCAAACCATTTACTTCTTTTTACAGAAAATATCGGATTTTCTGGTGTCTACAAAGTGATATAAATTTATCATACAATTACACTTATGAACTCACCAACATTATATATGTTGACCATTTTCAAAATAACTTGTATTCTCAGGAAATCGTTAAGCGGGTGGACATCAAGGTCATGTGGAAATTTGTTGCATTTTGTTGCTATTATAAACATTGATATTTTGGGATGTAACACTTGTAGACAATTACAATGATGTAAACTCTGTATTGTTGTATTATTTCTCGTGTGATGATGATGCATGCTTTGTTTCAATTATATTCACTGTGATGATATTACAAGATGAAGTCAACTCAACCCCCGGACGTTTCCGCCGTACTCTTCGGTTCGGGGGTGTGACAGATTGGTATCAGAGCATTGTTTATAGTGAACTGACATATCTAATCATACAAGATATGCAACTATAAATACAATGGGACTAAACTACTATGAACAAAATAATTAAAATACATATCTATGTGCGCATTATTACAATAACAATAAAAGTCTTTGGAGGAATTGAACATCGTGGTTAAACCCGGACAGTTATGTAGTCGTATTGGGGATAAATAGAGCCTGGTCAACTATATTTATTCAAAATACGACCAACATGTGGTTGGGAGTGATCATGGTGGGCAATGAACCTAGAAACTTACCAACCTTGTATCCAAAAAGTTTTAAGGAATCAAACATAAACAATTAAAATATTATAGGAATATTTTGGAATGTTATCTACATACACTCCCCTTACACACTTCTCACACTTCATGCAGACTCTATGGCCGTATTTCATCATCCAGGAGATCCTTATTTCCCCAACCAGGGGAATGGAGGATGGTTAGAGCCGGAACCAGAGGAAGAATCGGAGGAAGAACCAGAGGAGGAACCCGAAGAAGAACCTGAAGAAGGACCGGCAGAACCGGTGGTGGACTCGGATGAGGAGGAGGCTGATGGTAGCGAAGCTGATGACTCGGACACGAAGTCCGAAGTCATTAATCCACCATACATGGCCAGGGTGCCCCCGCACAGGATGGGTCCCAACGGCCCTACACCCCCATGCGCACACCAGATCTGGAGATGGAGTTGCCAGCAGGGGGTTCGTCCCCCATTTGGCATGAACCGGGACTATTACGGCCTGAGCCACGGCGGACCTGCAAATCGAGCCTTGCCAGTAATGGTTAGGAGGACGCGTGACATCGGTGAGCAGGCTTAGGCAACCGTCGGTCAGATGGTTACAATGACAGTTGCGGTTGAGCGTGCATAAAGGATGACTCATGAGGTGGTTAGGGACTATCAGGTGCGACAGGCAGCGTTGGAGGCCCGGCTTCGAGCCACCGAGCATCATCTGGCCAGACTCCAGGGTGCATCTACCTCATCATCAGCACCACCAAACACTTTCCGCCGCGACTAGGATCCTCTCTACCCATCACCACTATTACTATGGTTCTCTTTTATGTTTTATTGTATGTGTGACCAGCCTTATGTTTAAGTGACTACACTACTCATAAAGTTGTTATGCTGTCGGATTATATATATATATATTTCTATGTACTGTACGCCTTCCAAGGCAAATTTTCCAAAACATTGTACTACAAATCTATCATTAATGAAATGATTTTATGTTTTAGTTGTGATGTTGTAATCTGCTATGTGTTCTATTTTCCCTATTCTATGATATTGTATAATTCATTTATATGCACAACCGAACCACCACAACCACTATATGCCAAAGGAATTCAAAACCACGAACTACTATGTACTCATCATCTTTCTGTTCTATGACAGAAGATGCCTCAAAGACCGAATCGCAGAAACAACAACACGAAACCACCACCACCACCTCCGCTAGAAGTGAACTCTACTGCTTTCCAAGCAGCAGTCTCGGCTGCAGTCACAGCAGCCTTGGCGCACATTCAAACTGGGAACAATGGTGGCGGTAACGGTCAAGGCACGGGAAGCTCGAGTCAAGGAATGAACCAAGGTCTGTACCTACAAAGACTTTTCAAATGCCAAACCACGGACATTCAATGGAACGGGAGGCGTGATAACTCTAAAGCGATGGATGGAAAAGATCGAATCAGTATTTGAGATCTGCGGATGCCCTGAAGAGTGCAAGGTGAAGTTTGTAGCTTGCACGTTTGTCGACCTAGCGCATTCGTGGTGGAATGGTCACGTGGAAGCTAAGACACTCCTAGTGGCAAATGTCATGCCATGGGAGGAGCTCAAAGAAATGTTGATGGCGGAGTATTGTCCCCGAGGGGAAATTCAGAAATTGGAGCAGGACTTATGGAACCTCACAGTACAAAACTCGGACATCGAGACTTACATCTCAAGGTTCAGTGAACTAGCCCTTCTGTGCCCGGGGATGATCACATCTGAAGGGAAGAAGATCGAGCGGTTCATTTGGGGATTAACTTCTCCAATTCAAGGAAATGTAATTGCGGCGAATCCGGAAACTTTTGATAGTGCGAAAAGATTAGCTCGGAAGCTCTACGATCATGGCAACAAGAAAGGAGCCAAAACCGCTGAGACCGAGACCAAAAAGAAAGGAGATAACAAGAAAAACAAGGACAACAAACAAAAGGGGCAACAGAATCAGGGATCCTCCAAGAAGCAGCAGACCGTAGCAGTTCACGCTGCTACCGCTTAAGTCACACCAGCTGCTCCAGCCTCAACTACACAAACCATTACCAGGCAATACTCGGGAACCTTACCCAAGTGTAACAAATGCAGCTTTCACCACCATGGAGAGTGCAGGGAAATGCAGTGTACCAACTGCAACCGCAAGGGGCACACCACCTGGTACTGCAGATCTCAACCTCAACAGAACCAACAGCCAAACAACAACAACAACAACAACAACGTCGGGGCCATCCATACTTGTTATGGATGTGGAGGAACTGGCCATTTCATGAGAAACTGCCCCAAGGCCAACAACCAAGGAGCAGGAGGATCAGGCAGGGTCCTGACTTTGGGTCAAGGAGAGGCAGTTCAAGACCCAACAGTTGTTACTGGTATGTTTCTCCTCAACAACACTTACGCATGCATTTTATTCGATAATGGAGCTGAGCGGAGTTTCGTTAGTAACAAATTCAAAAACTTACTAAACCAACAACCCCAGAAGCTAAGCGAAGCCTTCATGGTGGAGATGGCTAATGGGAAAACCGAAACAACCAAAGATGTTTACGTAGGGTGCACATTAACACTAAACAACCATTCGTTTCAAATAGATTTGATGCCAGTAAATATTAGGAGTTTGATGTGATAATCGGCATGGATTGGTTAAGCCCCCACCATGATGATATTATGTGCCACGAGAAGGTCGTTCGCCTTCACCTCACCAATCAAGAAACCCTAATAGTCTATGGTGATAAAACTGGCGCCAATCTTCGTCTGATCTCGTGCATCAAGGCACAAAAGTGCCTGCACAAGAGAAACTATGCCTTCCTCGCCCACGTTGTGGATAAAGCAAAAGAGGAAATAAACATTAACGACATCCCAGTGGCATGCGACTTTCCGAACGTGTTTCCTGAGGATCTTCCGGGAATACCCCCAGAAAGACAGGTCGAATTTCACATCGACCTAATACCGAGAGCCACATCAATTGCCAAATCACCCTACAGGTTAGCTCCCGCCGAAATGCAGGAGTTATCCCGTCAATTAAGCGAACTTCTGAACAAAGGATTCATCAGGCCGAGCTTCTCGCCATGTGGAGCTCCGATCTTGTTTGTCAAGAAGAATGACGGATCCTTCAGAATGTGCATCGACTATCGGGAGTTGAACAAACTCACTGTCAAAAATCGATATCCACTCCCTCAAATAGATGATCTATTTGACCAGCTTCAAGGAGCTAGTTATTTCTCCAAAATAGATCTAAGATCCGGTTATCATCAACTTAGAGTCTGGGAAGAGGATATTCCAAAAACTGCTTTCCGAACTCAATACGGCCATTACGAATTCGTTGTTATGCCTTTCGGTCTGACAAATGCCCCCGCGATATTTATGGACCTCATGAATCGAGTCCGCCGCCCATTCCTCGATAATTTCGTAATCGTCTTAATTGATGATATACTCATATACTCTCGAAGTAAGGAGCAGCACGGTCAGTACCTCCGTCAAATCTTGGAAACTCTAAGAGTTGAAAAGCTATATGCAAAACTTTCCAAATGCGAGTTTTGGATTCGCAGTGTAAACTTCTTGGGTCATGTAGTCAGTGAGGAGGGAATCCATGTGGATCCTTCCAAGATCAAGGCTATTGAAGGTTGGGCGATTCCGAAAACGCCAACAGAAATCCGAAAATTCTTGGGTCTCGCAGGCTACTACCGAAGATTTATTCAGAACTTCTCCAAGATAGCCAAGCCCCTCACCACTTTAACACAAAAGGCGTACCCTTCAATTGGACGGGCAAACAAGAAGCTGCCTTCCAAACCTTGAAGTGACCCCTCTATAGTGCTCCAGTGCTATCTTTACCAGAGGGGACCGAATACTTCATAGTATATTGCGATGCTTCGAACCAAGGGTTAGGCTGTGTCCTTATGCAGCGTGGAAAGGTGATAGCTTACACGTCCAAGAAATTGAAAAAACATGAAGGGAATTACACCACCCATAATCTCGAACTGGGAGCCGTGGTCTTCTCCCTAAAGATTTGGAGGCACTACCTCTATGGTACAAAGTGCACCATCTTCACGGACCACAAAAGCCTCCAGCACATTCTAAATCAGAAGGAGCTGAACATGAGGCAGTGCAGGTGGGTTGAGCTGCTTAATGATTACGAATGTGAGATCAAGTACCACCCAGGTAAGGCTAACGTGGTAGCCGACGCCCTGAGCAGGAAAGAATACTCAGGCCGCCGGGTGAAAACTTTATTGATAACCATCCACTCTTATCTAACTTCTCAAATCAAGGAAGCACAATTGGAGGCATTAAAGCCGGAGAATGCCGCAAATGAAACACTGCGGGGAATGGATAAGAATATAGAAGTCAAAGGAGACGGAACCTACTACTTCATGACACGTATCTGGGTCCCAAAATTTGGAGGATTCAGGGATGCAGTCATGAACGAAGCGCACAAATCACGATACTCCGTCCATTCGAGTTCCGATAAGATGTACCTGTTGGATATAGTGTCTAAGTCCATAACTATATTTGGTATGTACTTGACCCGACCTGGCATGGTCCATTTGGGTTGCACTTCACCCGAACAATTTATGGATAATCGTTTGAGAATAGTATAAGTTATGATTTATTAATATATTATAAGTCCTAATATATTAATATAAAATCATATTATTTAATTAGTATTGATCTATAATTAATTTAGAATTAATTTAGAGATCAAAAGTATGACTAGTTAAATATGGGCTCTTGTATTTATATAGTGTGGGCTAATGCTTATTTGGAATGGGCTAGGCTTGCATGGAAAGTCCATGGATACTCCATGGAGCTTTAACCCATGGATCTCATGGAAATGAAAATACATGGGTATTAGGGTTTACATGGATGTAACCCTAATCCACCACACTATATAAAGGAGGCTTTGGTTCTTGAAATGGCACTAGTTGATGTGTGTAAACTAAGAGGGCCGATTTCAAGAAGTTTGTGACTATTCTCTCAAGTTTCCAAGTTTGTGGTGATTTGTGACTTCCATTTGAGGCATCCACATTATTGGTGCTAGGCTCTCAAACTCCAAGCAATCAACTACTACTACAAGGTAAGTAATTCTACTAGTTTTATTTGATTCAAGTACCCCATGTCATGCTAGTTAGGATAAAAACCTTGGAAAAATAATTATTTGCATGTATCTTAGTCAAACATAGATCCAAGGTTTCTAGGGTTGCATGTACACCATAGGAGTGTTAGAATGCTCAAAACCCATCAGTGGTATCAGAGCCCGGTTTGTTTATTTGATACTTGATGCAAAAAAAAAAAAAAAAAACTTGAAAATCGAAGTTTTGTTCAAAAGCTCGTATCAAAATTTCAAGTTTTGTATATGTACTTACGATTCTTGAAATTTTTGATATGAACACTCATAAACATATGAGTTTAGAAGATCATAAAAATTATGTGCTAATAATTGATTAGATTAATTATTGATCTTTATGTGTTTTAATGGAGTCCATAACTAGTTCTTAAGTTATGGATAACCAAAAGTCACATTTATAAAAGAACACATAGGTTACAAAAAATGAAGAGTCTTCATTTTTAATAACCATTAACTCATAAGTTATGAGAAATGAAAAGTTTTGAAAGTTTACAAAACTTGCCCTCAAGTTTTGGAACATGTAAAGTCATATTAAAAACTTTAGTTCCAACCCCTAGAATTTTAAAAGTTAAAATTCAACCCTTATACTTTATAATATTATAAGTTTAATAATATTTATATATGTATAAGATCAAGTCGTCTTACCGCTAGTACGCCTCATTCACGAAGCCGGTCTATAAGGGGGGTATAAGGCTGTTGCCTATAAAATGGCAACTTAATGGGTGTCCACTCTCACCCACCGCTTCCTTCATCGGTGGAGGGTCGTTAGCCGAACGGGTAGGACAAGGACTTATAAATTCTCATTAAAAGTATAATGATAATACTAAAGTAACTAAACTTTATTGAATTCTCAATCTTAGTTATTTTAGGAAAATGTGAATAAGGTGCCAATCCATGAAATTACACTTTACACTTTGTTTAAGTCGCTAGTGGAGCGTGTGTGGTTAACCGGCACACTAACTTGAACTTAACAAGGTAGGTAAAGGGTGACTTAATGTTTATCATAGTATCGATGGAGCGTGTGTGGTTAACCGGCACATCGATTGAGGGGTAATACATTAAGGGTACCAAGTAATTTGCATGGTTACTTCACACCTTGTTTTGTGATCCTCGGCATCCCAGTCACAAAACTTGAAGGGCACACTCGAGATTGAAACATGCCATTGAAGAAAGTTCAATGAATCTCAAAGAATCTAGGAGTTTCTAAACCAATTAAAACCTAATTAAATATTTCGTTTTTCATGGTGGAAATTGGTGAATCGTCATTCACCTACCTTCAAATATCTTATAGCTTAGATTACGGCATCCCTCTTCTAAGTTATAAAATATTGTGTTGGGTCCTAGCCTTAATATTACATTTGGGTGTTTTGTTAAGGACTATCTCTATATCTAATCTAATCTATTCCCTCTTCTTTTCAGATGTCTTCCAATAACAATGCTTCTGGCTCAAACCTTACTAGCTCCTTCTCTCTCATGAATCTTTATGGGAGAGTCATATTTGATGGGTCCAACTTTACAGATTGGATCAGAAACATCAGGATGGTCACTCGGTATGAGAACAAAGAATATGTTCTCGACAAGGAGCTGAAGGTACCCGAGCCAACTGCTACTCCTGAAGAGCTTGTTGAATATGAGGTACATTAAAGAGATGCTACAAAAGTGGCATGCATCATGATGGCCACCATGAATGCCGAGCTCCAAAAGTCCTATGAGGACTATTATCCTTTTGAGATGCACCAGGACTTGATGGACCGCTACCATCAAAGTGCTCGTCAAGAGCGATATGAAATAATCTCCTCCATGATAACAACCCGAATGAAGGATGGTGAACCCATCACGGGCCACATGCAGAAAATGCAAAGGTATGTGGACCGTTTACTGAAGCTGAATGTGAACTTCCCTGAGGAGTTAGCAATAGACATCATTTTTCACTCCTTGCCATCGTGTTATGATCAATTCCGCATGACATATCACATGAACAAGGAAGAAGTCACCCTCAGCAAACTTCAAGGACTCTTGAAGACCGCCGAAAGTGGTCTAAAGGGTAAGTCGGTTGTTACTACTCCTACTCCTACTCCAACTGCGGCCAATGTCTTGGCAATCGGGCATGGCAAAGGGAAGAAGAGAAAGAACCCTTCTAAGGGTACCAAGGGTAAGACCCTTGAAGGCTCCTCTTCAAGCAAAACCAAGAAAGGTTTTGTCACTCCTTCTGCTAACCCTAATGAGGCTGAATGCTTCTATTGCCATGAAAAGTCGCACTGGAAGCGAAACTGCCCAAAGTACCAGCAAGATTTGAAGGATGGGAAAGTAAAACCCAACCATGCTGGTATATACACTATATCGTCTAATAACTCACCTCATTCTAAGTCTTGGGTCCTTGATATAGGTTGTGGTATTCACATATGTTGTGATTTGCAGGGACTAAAAAGAAGTGAGAATGTGGAGCAGGGAAAGATAAACTTGATCATGGGAAACAGGAAAGCTTCACCTGTCACCAAGATAGGAGTTTATTCCTTAGTGTTAAATAGTGGGTTTACATTAGATTTGAATAAATGTTATTATTCGCCAGAAATGACAAGAAATGTATTTCCTTTCATGCATTGTATAAACAAGGTTTTACCTTTTATTTTGATAATAATAATGGTAGTATTGATGCTTTCTTTAATAATGTTCTTTATTTTAAAGCATTACCTTGTGATGGCGTGTATGAAACTGTATCTGTTGTAGATAATCTAGGAAATAATGTATTGTGTATTAACTCTTCCACTAGCTTAGATAAAGCATCCTTATGGCATTGTCGTCTTGGACATGTAAGCAAGAAACGCATAGGCCAACTCCAAAAGGATGGAGTCTTGGAGTCATTTGACCTAAAGTCAGATGATAGTTGTGAATCTTGTTTGCTTGGTAAAATGACAAAGTCACCTTTTACTGGCACTTGTCCTAGGGGTGAAGGTTTGTTGGACCTCATACACACGGATGTGTGTGGACCCTTCAGAACCGCCACAAGAGATGCTAATCGGTTCTATGTCACTTTTACTGATGATTTTAGTAGATATGGATATGTCTACCTAATCAAGCATAAGTCAGAAACCTTTGAGAAATTCGAAGAGTTTAAGCAAGAAGTGGAGAATCAGTTGGGCAGGAACATTAAAATGCTTCGATCCGATCGTGGTGGTGAGTATCTTAGTACTGAGTTCCTTGACTATCTTAAGGAATGTGGGATTGTCTCACAATTGACACCTCCTAGGACACCACAGTTGAATGGTGTAGCTGAGAGGCGCAATCGGACCTTGTTGGACATGGTTCGTTCCATGATGAGTCGAGCTTCGCTACCAATCTCATTTTGGGGGTATGCCTTAGAGACTGACGCTCATATCCTTAATCTAGTCCCTACAAAGAAGGTTGCCAAAACACCTCACGAGGTGTGGACTGGAAAAGTTCCCAATCTAGACCACATCAAGATTTGGGGTTGCGAGGCTTTCGTGAGACGCGAGACTCACGATAAGCTCGAACCCCGAAGCGAAAGGTGTATTTTCATCGGCTACCCACAGAAATCCTTTGGTTATATCTTCTACAGACCCAGTGATAATGTGGTCTTTGTAGCAAGAAGAGGATTCTTTCGAGAGAGAGAATTCATGAGCCAAGGAGACAGTGGGAGGCAAATTGACCTTGAGGAAATTCAAGAGTCAAGTGGTGAAGGAACCTCAAACCCTAGCCCTCAACCTGAGGAGAAAACTCATGTTGAGCCGACTGAAGAATCTATACCCCTGAGGCGTTCCACCAGAGTTAGGAATGCACCTGAGCATTATTATGGTTTTCATATTACTGCAGAAGGTGAGACACTTATCAGTGATAACACACTGGTAAATCTGGATGAGCCTAACAGCTACACGGAAGCCATGGCAGGCCCTGAGGCTGCTAAATGGAAAGAGGCTATGGATAGCAAGATACAGTCCATGTATGACAATCAAGTTTGGAACTTGGTTGACAATGTACCTGATCGTAAGATAGTTGGGTGCAAATGGATCTTCAAGAAGAAGACCGACATGGATGGTAATGTACACATTTATAAGGCACGACTGGTTGCAAAGGGTTATTCTCAAACTCTGAGAGTTGATTATGATGAGACCTTTTCACCAGTGGCCAAGATTAAGTCTATTAGGGTTCTGTTAGCCATTGCTGCATTTCATGATTATGAAATATGGCAAATAGATGTCAAAACCGCTTTCCTTAATGGAAAGTTGGCTGAAGATGTTTACATGGTTCAGCCAGAGGGTTTTGTCAGTACAGAGTACCCCAGTAGAGTGTGTAAGATCGAGAAATCCATTTATGGATTAAAACAGGCACCTCGCAGATGGAATCTTTGCTTTGATGAGAAAGTCAAAGAATTTGGCTTTTCAAGGAGTGAAGATGGATCTTGTGTCTATATCAAGGCTAGTGGGAGTATAGTCAGCTTTTTGGTACTGTATGTGGATGACATACTACTCATAGGAAATGACATCCCAACCCTGCAGGAAGTAAAGTCCTGGCTTGGGAAGTGTTTCGCTATGAAGGACCTTGGAGAAGCTGCCTATATCCTAGGGATAAGGATTTTGAGAAACAGGAGTAAAAGACTAATTGGACTTAGTCAAAGCACCTATGTGGACAAATTGTTGAAAAGGTTCAACATGCATAACTCCAAGAAAGGAGAGTTACCCATCCAGAGTAACGCCAGATTGAGTAAGACACAAAGCCCTAGTACTGAGGCTGAGATAGCAGAAATGAGTCGAATACCTTATGCTTCAGCTGTAGGATCGATCATCTATGCTATGACGTGTACTCGACCTGATGTAGCCTTTGCTTTGAGCATGGTTAGCAGGTATCAGGGGAACCCTGGCAAGGCACACTGGACTGCGGTAAAGAATATCCTCAAGTACCTACGGAGGACTAAGGAGTGGGTCCTTACCCTCGGTGGCAGTGAGGACTTGAGAGTTGTAGGGTACAGTGATGCTAGCTTTCAGACTGACAGGGATAATTTCCGCTCTCAGTCGGGCTGGGTCTTTACTCTAAACGGAGGGGCAATTACTTGGAAAAGTTCCAAGCAGGAGACAGTGGCTGATTCCACTTGTGAATCAGAGTATATAGCAGCAAAGGAGGCTATATGGCTAAAGAACTTCATCGGAGACCTTGGAGTTGTACCAGCTATAAAGGAGCCAATGGAGATTTTCTGTGACAGCAATAGTGCGGTTGCCTTAGCCAAGGAACCAAGAGATCATGGGAGATCCAGACACATTGACAGAAAATATCACTTCATCAGACATCGAATAGAAGAAGGAATCCTCGTGGCAAAGAGGGTATCATCGGATGAGAACCCAGCAGATCCCCTCACGAAGGGACTGACTCGGGCTAAGCATCTCCAGCATGCTCGGAGCATAGGGCTGAAGGATGATGTTAGTTTTAGTAGTTAGATAATCTTGAAATTTGTAAAATGTAATTGACATTTGATGATAAATAAAAGCTGTTATTTATGAGTAAAGTGTTGCTATCTCTTGTCAATCGTTTACTATTATTTCTTTTTGCATGTTTTGACTTCCAGAATAATTATGTTATGGTTTATATCATATTATTCAAACTCTCCACAGTCGGTCATATGTTGGAAGTAGATATGAATCAAGATTGTCATGGGTTGGCTTGTAGAGGTCTAAGATGTTAGACAAAGCGGGGCTACAACACTCATGAGTGCTCATAAGTTCTGAGTATTGGATTCAACCCACGCTCACTTGTATCACTTCATGGAATTTATCTCGAGTGATCGTGAGACGGTAATATCATATAAGTCTTCAAACCTAGAGATATGATTTGTTGCCTATGAGTTGGTTATGCATTGATTGCACAAAAACGCATTGGTAACTCGATGTAATAAACCGTGCTTTTGTGTGTAATTCAACAAGTAGTAGATCAAACATATGATTCGAAGTTTATCTGTTCCTTCTAGGATTAGAAGCGATATCTGGGCCCCTCGATGATTTTGTTTTGACCTATGTACCGGGCCCGGTCAGATTTAAATTGATGTGTTCAGTTAAGTTCTATGTCAAACAAATCGGAAATCGGGAAACAAATGTTGGACAATAAGCAAGACCATGTTCCATGTATTTGTCCGGCTGATATCTAGAACAGAGGATTATATGATCACTTATCTAAAATGGCGCTTCATAGTTCAACAGAGTTTAAAGAGCTACGATTGCTGATCGGTTCCTGAAGTCATACTTGCAACTATAGTTATTAGACTTATCCAAGTGGGAGACTGTTGGATATAGTGTCTAAGTCTATAACTATATTTGGTATGTACTTGACCCGACCCGGCATGGTCCATTTGGGTTGCACTTCACCCGAACAATTTATGGATAATCGTTTGAGAATAGTATAAGTTATGATTTATTAATATATTATAAGTCCTAATATATTAATATAAAATCATATTATTTAATTAGTATTGATCTATAATTAATTTAGAATTAATTTAGAGATCAAAAGTATGACTAGTTAAATATGGGCTCTTGTATTTATATAGTGTGGGCTAATGCTTATTTGGAATGGGCTAGGCTTGCATGGAAAGTCCATGGATACTCCATGGAGCTTTAACCCATGGATCTCATGGAAATGAAAATACATGGGTATTAGGGTTTACATGGATGTAACCCTAATCCACCACACTATATAAAGGAGGCTTTGGTTCTTGAAATGGCACTAGTTGATGTGTGTAAACTAAGAGGGTCGATTTCAAGAAGTTTGTGACTATTCTCTCAAGTTTCCAAGTTTGTGGTGATTTGTGACTTCAATTTTAGGCATCCACATTATTGGTGCTAGGCTCTCAAACTCCAAGCAATCAACTACTACTACAAGGTAAGTAATTCTACTAGTTTTATTTGATTCAAGTACCCCATGCCATGCTAGTTAGGATAAGAACCTTGGAAAAATAATTATTTGCATGTATCTTAGTCAAACATAGATCCAAGGTTTCTAGGGTTGCATGTACACCATAGGAGTGTTAGAATGCTCAAAACCCATCAGTACCTGGACATCAAACAACATTATTGGTGGCCGAACATAAAAGTAGAGATTGCCACTTACGTGGGCAAGTATCTTACTTGTGCCAAAGTAAAAGTGGAATATAAGAAGCCCCCGGGGTTGTTACAACAGCCAGTGATACCCGAGTGGAAATGGGAAAGGATTATCATGGATTTCATAACCAAATTACCTAACACAGCAGGCGTATTTGATGATATATGGGTGATTGTCGATAGGTTAACTAAATCCGCTCATTTCCTACAAATAAAGGAGACTTACAAAATGGAGAGGTTAACACGAATCTATATAAAAGACATTGTGAGACTCCATGGAGTGCCAATATCTATTATCTCGGATCGAGATAGTAGATTTACTTCATGATTTTGGCAGTCGCTCCAGAAGGCAATGGGAACACAACTGGACATGAGCACTGCTTACCACCCTCAAACCGACGGCCAAAGCGAGTGAACCATCCAAACGCTTGAAGATATGCTCCGAGCCTGTGTGATTGATTTTGGCAGGGCATGGGATACCCACTTTCCCTTAATTGAGTTCTCGTACAATAACAGCTATCACGCTAGCATTAAGATTGCTCCTTTTGAGGCGTTGTATGGTCGCAAATGCAGATCGCCTCTTTGCTGGGCTGAGGTAGGAGACACCCAATTAGCAAGGGGACAAACACCAAATAGCACTCTTACAGGACCCGAGATCATACGGGAAACGACGGAGAAGATAATTCAAATCAAGGCACGACTCCAAGCATCGCGAGACCGACAAAAGAGATATGATGATAAACGACGGAAGCCTTTAGAATTTCAAGTCGTTGATCGGGTGCTATTGAAGGTCTCTCCCTGGAAAGGGATGATCCGTTTTGGGAGGCGAGGAAAACTAAACCTGCGATACATCGGACCGTTCGAGATTCTTGCCCGGATTGGTCCAGTGGCTTACAAGCTGCAACTGCCTGCGGAGCTAAGCAACGCACACCCTGTATTCCACGTGTCGAATCTGAAAAAGTACTTATCAGATGAAACCCTCGTCGTTCCTCTGGATGAGATCAAAGTAAATGAGAATCTCTTGTTCGTCGAAGAGCCGGTTGAGATAATGGATAGGGAAGTGAAGCATACAAAACAAATCCGCATTCCGATTGTGAAGGTTCAGTGGAACGCTAAGAGTAGACCAGAATTCACATGGGAATGCGAAGACCAAATAATGAAAAAGTACCCTCACCTATTCTCTAGTTCCTAAGTATATCTTTCAAAAAAATTTCGGGACGAAATTCCCTCTAACGGGGGGATGATGTCACAACTAACATTTTTGGCTAGGAAATTCCATCTATGTATGATCAACCCTTGATGTATCTTGAAACTTTAAGATTGATACTATACATGTTAGTCATTTCAAAAACAACTAGTCGGATCAGAACTCACTCATGAAGCCCAAAAATCTAACACAATACATTTTATACACTCAACTTTGGGTTGTAACCCTAATTTTTCCCGGTTCAAACCCTTATTGGGCTAAGAATCCTTACATGGGCCCTAATTGGACCCACATTCATTAAACTATAACATTTTGGGTCATAATACTTTTTATGGGCCTTATTGGGCCTAGAACGTCTCACTTCATTTTCATGGGCCTTATTGGGCCAAAAACCACATAAATAATTATAATGGGCCGAAAACCCATTGTTTTTACCTCTTTTGGGCCGTGAACTCATAATAGGGGCCAATGGGCCAAAAAAATTCATTTTGGGCTACCCAACTTGGTTGATTAATCCATATGAGCCCAATTTTTATTCATTTCTTCCCTTTCTACCCTCCATTCTCGGTTTAAAAAAAAGGATAATGTGTGATTAAGTTGGAGCTTGACACCTCACTAATGCATGGGGGTATTCATGCATAAACCCACCATGTTCCTAGGAAGGATATTACTCACCAAATATCTAGGCAAGCCACTCCTCCCCCCTTCCCCTCCTTATTTCCCCTATTGACCGAGACCCTCCTCACCCCCTTTTATTTTTCTTTCAAACTCATTCTCAAATCTCTTATTCCCATCTCAATTCTCAAAGGAAAATCCTCCTTTTCTTCCCTTAAAATCGTGTGGGTGTAGGGTGTGTTCAAAAGGTTCTTCATCAAAGTTCATTCTTGGTAAGCTACTTCCACTCAAGAGGTTTAACTTCAAGTTCATGTTAAACTTACTTCTCCTAACACTTCATTTCATGATCCATGTTCCTTAGAAATCCCATAAGTTCGAGATCTACTCAAGGGAGCTTGCTAAGGGCCGAAATCTCTCTCATATCTCTTCATCAAAGCCAATCCAAACCCCAAAGTGAGTTCATACCCCCTATTTTTGGTTTTTACTTGGTTTTGGGGGAGAATACAAGTTGCTTTGTGTAGATCTATGTGTATATGCATGTATATGTGTGTTTTTCATGATTTGTGTTGTGATTATGTGTTGAAATCTTCATAAACTCGAAAAATATGCTAACACATGATGGTATTTGTGAAACTAAGAAAAATCGTGTAAAGGGCCAAAATTTGACAAACTAAACAAAAAAAAGAGGATCTTTTGTCAACTCACGGTTTTAAGAGGACTAAAAGAGTCATTTTTAAACAAAAAGGGTCTTTATGATATTCATGGTTTTAAAAGGGCCAAAAGTGTAGATTTTCTCAAAATGGGCCACAAATTGGGCCTTCACATTTTTATGGGCTAAACTTGTAAATTTTTGGCTTTTATGATTTAAATTGTCATTTTAGACAAAATTGAGCCAAAAATGTAAATTTTTGGTTAAAAGGGCTGAAATTGTAAATTTATTTAAACTTGGGCCAAAAAGATAAATTTATACATAATTGGGCCGAAAATGTCAGTTTTTATAAATATTGGGCCAAAAGTGTTAATTCTAACAAAAGAGGGCTAGAAATGCTATTTCGTTTAAAACAAGCCCTAAAATATAAACTTTTGGTCTTAAGGGACCTAAAGTGTCATTTTTACCCAAAATGTGCCTTAATTGTAAATTTTTGGTTTTAAGGACCAAAAATATCTTTTTTTACAAAAAGTGGGCCTTTTATGTCATTTTGGTAAATAATTGAACAAGAACGAACAATACAATAACAAACGAGTTAATTACGTCAAACTCATTTCTATTGGGCCTTAGTGGCCCACTTACATGCTTATTGGGCCTGGAATATACATTACATGTCTATTAGGCCTTAGTGGTCCACTTACATGCTTATTGGGCTTGGAATATACATTACATGTCTATTGGGCCTTAGTGGTCCATTTACATGCTTTTTGGGCCTGGAATATACATTACATGTCTATTGGGCCTTAGTGGTCCATTTACATGCTTAATGGGTCTGGAATATACGTTACATGTTTATTGGGCTTTTGTAGCTCATATACATGCTTGTTGGGCCTGGAATATACACTTACATGTTTATTGGGCCTCTGTGGTCCATTTATATACTCGTTGGGCCTTGTAACCTTGTAACACACTCGAAAGCATTAATTACTACATTAAATAGTGTAAGGTCCAAATATGGATCTTTACCAGTAGTTACACAACAATCAATCACAAAATAAGAGTAAGATGAAAAGAAATCAAGCTTGCACACGATTATATTGAGAAAATCGTCTGGTACAACTCGATAGGACTCTATGGTATCAACAACCACTAAAAGACTAACACCTCCTCTATATATACAAGACACGATCATAAACTGGGTTTGCGACCGTAAACTCAGTTTACGGTCGTAAACGTGTTTACGGCCGTAAACACAGTTTACGGTCGTAAACACACAAAAAGTTCAACAATCAACAAACAACCCATAAACACTATAACAGACTCATTCTGAACACAAAAACAATGAAAGCCTAGACCAAACCATTTCCAGGGTCCTTCAATCTCCCCCTTGGTTTGGATCTAGCTTAGACTCAATCCTTGTCGACCACCAGAACATCCGACGTTCCCATTGCGCCATTCCACATTTTCTTTTCAATGATCTCAGCCACCATCGCCGTGTATTCTTTCGCCGCGGGCTCGAATATTGTTTCAGCCACCTTAATCTGCTGAGTAGCAAGATGATGAATGTCCCATTTGTGAAATTGAAGCAAGTCCCTTTTCTCATAGAGACGGATGCAATCATCTTTAAGCTTGATGACAGCGGCATCTGTTAATTCATCATATACCCAATACAGCATGGATGCAAGAGAACCATCAGGGTAGTTTTGAAGAACAGGGACTTGTTTCACTTGTGCGGTAGCTGGCCACATCACTTGTTTAAGTGGCTGATCAGTCTTGGGATCAAGCACATTGGGGTGAACCTTGACGATTGACTGAGCAGTCTTCATCGAAGGAAATCCTTTAGCAACTTGATCTTCCAAAAACGATTTAAACTGGTTCGCCCTGGGATTATTTGAAGGATTGGAGAAAGGAGCCTTAGACAGCTCACTAAGATCAATCTTGGTAAAAGAGTCAAAGTCGTGAGCGTCTTTGTATAGTTCATTTTTGCCGCTCTTTCTCCTTACCATGAACATGTTCATCGTGTCATGGAATCCCCATGAGATGATTCCAGACCTGTCACCATACATGTCTCTGAAGCGATTTTCGCCCAGATCCGTAACAGTAACCTGTTGTTTATCCCAAGGCGCCTTATGATCTGCGCTTCGTTTGAATAGAAGTTGACCCTTTTCAGATTCCTGGGTCGACTTCTTGCATTTCGAGGCCTTTCCACGTGGAGCTTGCTCTGGTTCCTTTTCAAAGCGGTCTACGACGGTGGTGGTTCTGATAGTTGTAGAAGCAATGGGAGCATCTTGATTAGGAAGATAAATTTGTGGCTCTTCAACAGATGACTTGAATTCGCCCCCAAACTTATCTTCCAGCTTTTTCTTCAAGTCATAGTAACTGGCTGTTAGAAGACCAAAATGAGTCTGGAGATCTGTAATTTGTTTGGTCTTCGCAGCATTTTCTTCATTAAGTTCTGCCATTTGAATACTGAGCTGTGTGTTTTCAGCTTGAAGGCCTGTGACTTTAATGTCAAGCTCAATATTCCTCTGATCCAACTCGACATTTTTCTGACTCAGAGTATCGACCTGCTTCTGAAGACCAAAAAGTGTAAGACCTTATTCTCCTGTGTTATCACCCCCTATATAAATTCCTTTGCCACGCAAGGGTGATGTTGAAAATGGTTCTCTGGCCAAGAGCGTTGCTAACTTGACAGAGGTAGCGTCGTGCTCTGGCCTCGAAGGAGAGAAGTCCGTTGGGAAGGACGAGCCACCGGTTTCGTAGAAGGTACTAGGACCTTCACTGATTGGCTCAGTTGAGACTATGACAGGGGTTGTTGTTGGTGGAGCTGAAGCACTTTGAGTCACCAGTCTTGGGTCAAGTCTTCGTCTTTTACTAGGAGGGGGTGTAGTTTGAGTGACTGGAGGATCACTTTCTATCGGCGCAGATGTAGGTAAGACAACATCAAGGGGAGGAATCCTTGACGTCACCATCATAGGAATTGCTATTTCCGCCGATGTTTTGGTTGGTGGAGGTGTAGCTTCAAGAACATTTTCTTCTTCCCTTGTCTCAGTTGCCGGTTTAGCAACTTCATTGACATTGTCGAGCAACTCATTGAGGTTTACCTCTGTCAGGAAATCCTCGTTACTCCCAAAATTAACAGGAATTTCATCATTGTCAAAACCTGTGAGATCCAGGTCTTCATACAAGTCAGTTTCTGACCCCGACCCCCTGTGAGAATCTTCTTGAACCCGAGTGGATGTCATTTCATGTTCCGAAGCTACATCAGCATTAACAGCTGGATCTTCTTCTTCTTCATGATCTGAGACAGTGATGACATTTTCAGAAATAACCCTCTCGGAGGAAGTTGGCTCAGATGACATTTTCTCTGACGTTCCATGCGATTCAGAAGACTCATCAATTTCAGCAAATTTTCCAAATTTGACCAGAGGATGCAATCCTTGAAAAACGAATTTGCCCTTTCTATTTTGCTTGATAAGACCAACTGTGTGAGGGCCCAAGGATTTGATATCCAACTTGTCACCATCCTTGACCATTTCTGGAAACTGATCGTCGACAAACACTTGAATAAGCCTTGGATAAAGTAGAAATGCATCTCTGGTCCCCCGGGTAATGGCGTTAATGTTCACCAAGAACTCATCAAGAATGAACTTTGAGAAATTAAACTTTATGCCAGCAGCCAAGGAGACAATTGCCCCTGTGTTTCTGAGAGAGATCTCATCGGCTCCTGATCTCCTGCCAGAAATGCAGCTCACGAACACGTGTGCCAGGAATCGCCAGTAAGGAGGCAGGAGCTTCTTCACTGTGGGAGGGTAGATACCCTCGTATCCCATCCTCTCAAGAACCCTTTGTACATCTTCAATTCCAATTTCAGTAGGGAAATTAGATTCATCAGCGACAAGCAAAGTATTTCTGATGTACTCCTCCGTAATAGTGATCTTGCAACCTTTGACTATGGCTTCAATTGTTATCTCTCCGTTAACCTTTTCTGTTTTTACAGTTTGCCAAAATTCTCGGATGATGTTTTGATAAATGACGGGATTTACTGTGATGGCATATGATAAGCAGCACTCCCTTAGCCTGTAGATCATGGATTTGAACTCCGCATGAGCGACTGGAGGATCATCCAACACGATCGCCAAATTGTGCATATCCGCGAACTTAAGATTGGCCATTTTTCTGCACTAAACGAGCCAAGTAAGAAAACACAGGATTTTAATAAGTTAAATCATTTAGTTTTCTCAATTAGACAATTTATTTTGGCTTTTAAAATTAGTTTGACTACAAAATATTGGAGTTTATGATCAAAATAGTCAAACATTGGAGTTTACGGTCAAAGGAAGTCAATCATGGGTTTACGGTCAAAGATGGTCAACAGACCGTAAACTGAGTTTACGGTCGTAAGACCAAAACTTGGGTTTACGGTCGTAAGACCAAAACTCGGGTTTACGGTCGTAAGACCAAAATTCGGGTTTACGGTCGTAAGACCACTTTGGGTTTACGGTTCTTGAATGATCCGAAACCGTAAACTCCTCGTGAACAGTAAACGCCGACAGAACTTTAAGCTTCGATTACTCCTTCGTTTTTGGTCGGAATAGCGAATAGAGAGCATATCCTTGGTCGGATTCATCATACCTTTGAGGTGTACTAGGCCGATTTCTCAAAAACTTCAACAAAAATTTCGATGAGAGAGAGTAGAGAGAGAGAATGTGATTGCGGCTGTAAAGGGAGAGGAGGAGGTTGAAAAAGGTTTACGAAAGTAAACACTTTATTTTATACTTCCTCGAAATAACCAGACTCCCACACAGTGTAAAATACTGTCTTTTATCCCGATAAAATTTTTAAGAATAAATCTCTTGAGGGTTTATTTAAAATAAAAATAAAATAAAAATAAAATAAAATTGAAATCAAACTAAAATTAAATTAATTTCTAAAATTTAAGAATTAAAGGATTTAAAAAATAAAATTTGACAATTATAAAAGATAAAAATAAAATAAAACTAAAAAAATAGAATAAAAATTAAAAATAAAATAAAACAAAGGAAAATTTAAATTTTGAACAAACAAAATTTATTTCAACACTACTAACAAGATCTTGTGAAACTGGGATCAAAGTTGTTAGACAGCCCTTATCCGCTTGTCGGTACCTTTCATCTTCACATCTTTATCTGGTCGATCGTCGGTATTGTGGCCCACTTAAACACGAAAAATTATGACAGATTTAGGACATACTATTAGTTACAAGACAAAGTGATCCTAAGTTCCTAGATACTATATCTTAAGGACCATTCAGCTGACGACGACCAGGGATATTGTTGTCCACCAAAATTGAGCAGCGAGATCTATAGACAATTTGTGAGTGCTCAATTGTTAATTGTACTGGAACATGTTTCCCGCTTCCTGATATGCCCCAGTAATCAAGGACTTCCAGAGTACTCCTTACATCGGGTGAGCAGACAATCATTAAGAGAGAAGATAGATTCAGATTATTGTTAATTATAATTTTAGAGGGATTGAGAAGTAGAAGGTTGCATATGCTGTGTACCAGGTCGGATTGTGAGTCACGCAAAGGAGACAACATATGGCTAACAGATAGGAGGAATTTCATAGATATAATTTGCAGAGAAATAGATTTGCATATGTTGCAGTCCAGGTCGGATCTCTTCCAATCACGTAAAGGAGGCAACATATGAATGACAGATAAGAAGAAAAAGAAAACAATTTTCTACAGACCTAACTCATCGGAATTTACCAGTCGCCCCATCAATACCGGAATTAAGGACAAAATCCGCACATCGAGGAAAAGTTAATCCACGGTTCCAAGTACGGGTTCATTTAATGTGACGAGTAGATTCCCATATATATCTCCCTGCTCAACCTATCCGAGCGTCGTATTGTCAGGCTAAACGGATTTAACTAGGTCAAAATTTGTCAAGTCTATGAATTCCTTAAGTTCATTAATGCCTAGTCAAGTCCATTTATAATCTTTCGTGCCTACCGACGCATCAAACCCAAAGCATAGATCCTTCAATTTTGGGTACGTTACGCAGACTCAGATTGCTTGTTATCACTTGATAATATCACTTCCCAGTCTTTTATCAACAAGCAAAACTGTTAGAGACAATATTTTTTATTTTTCTTTAATTCTCCCCCTAAATTTGTACATGGAGGAGAATGAAATGACTGAAATGCTCAAATTTAAACTAAGAAAAACCTAAAAAACAATCCTCAAAACGAATCATTTTTAAAAATCCCACAAGCACATTGAATCGAGCTTTGTGAAAAGGCTTTGTGAACAAGTCCGCTACATTATTATCAGTGTGAACATGTTCTAGCCTAATGAGCGAACGCTCATAGCAATCTCTAATAAAATGAATTTTGATGTCAATGTGCTTGGTTTTGGAATGTTGGACAGGATTTTTAGCAATTTGAATAGCAGCCTCATTATCACAAAAAATGGGGGTTTCTAGATAATTCAAACCGTAGTCCAACAGCTGATGTTGGATCCATATGACTTGAGAACAACAGGCAGACGCAGCTACATATTCTGCTTCTGCTGTTGAGGTTGAGACCGTATGCTGCTTCTTGCACTGCCATGAGACCAGTCTATCTCCAAGAAACTGGCATCCTCCTGAAGTCGATTTTCTATCAAGCTCACACCCGCCATAGTTGCTGTCTGCAAAAGCATAAAGGTCAAATTCGGGATTTTTCGGATACCAAAGTCCCAGTTTTGGGCAACCTTTGAGATACCGAAAAATCTGTTTAACAGCAATTAGATGAGAGAGTTTAGGATTGGCCTGGTAGCGTGCGCATTGACAGACCGCAAACATTATATCTGGGCGGCTGGCAGTCAGATACATAAGCGATCCGATCATTGATCGATAATACGTCTGATCTACGGATTCGCCTTCAAGATCAGGAGTCAGTAAAGGTCTCTCCGCCATGGGTGTAACAACAGTTTTCGCGTCTTGGAACCCGAACTTCTCCAGCATATCATCCACATACTTCGCTTGGTGAATTAGGATTCCGGTAGAAGATTGTTTGACCTGAAGCCCCAGAAACATGGTCATCTCCCCAAGAGAACTCATCTCAAACCTTTTCTTCATCACACCTTCAAATTCCTTGCAAAGCTGTGGACAGGTTGACCCGAAGATAATGTCGTCAACATAGATTTGAACTAGTATCTGATCATTACCCACATGCTTGATAAACAAAGTTTGATCAATGGTGCCGCGAGAGTATCCATGCTCGAGCAAATGCTTTGTTAGAGTCGCATACCATGCTCGAGGAGCTTGATGTAACCCATACAATGCTTTGTCCAACTTGTAGACACGATTGGGGAACTTTGAGTCAACAAACCCAGGGGGTTGATCAACATAAATTTCTTCCTTCGCCTTGCCATACAAGAAGGCAGTCTTGACATCCATTTGGTAGACCGTGAAATTCATGTAGGAAGCATATGCAAGAAAGATGCGAATAGCCTCCAACCGAGCTACGGGAGCAAATACCTCAGTATAGTCAAGACCCTCAATTTGTCGAAACCCGCGAACCACCAGCCTTGCTTTATTTCGCACGATTACACCCGAATCATCTTGCTTATTACGATAGACCCAACGCGTGTCAAGAGCCCTTTTGCCCTTCGGTAAGTCAACCAACTTCCAAACCCCGAGCTTTTCAAACTGATTCAGCTCTTCATGCATTGCATCCACCCAGCTGGGATCATTCAAAGCCATGTCAACATTCTTCGGCTCTATTTGAGATATAAAGCAAGAGTAGAGACATGCATTAACATCTCCACTCTGACTTCTGGTTTTAACTCCATCTCCCAGCTGGCCAATGATGTTATCGATCGGATGATCGCGTTGAATACGTGAGGGAATGTCTTGGCTGATATCATTGATAGAAACAGGAAGAGTGTGAATATTGAAACTTCCATCATTTACTGATTGATTCACATTAGATGAATTTGCGACAAACTCATTTGCGATTTCTTCGGGAAAGAGGAGTTCCATAAACGTTGGATTGACAGCGGAAGCGTCTCTGGACATGAACTCTCTTTCAACGGGTGTAAGAGGTGTAGCATCAGTATTAGGAGTTCCATCTTGAACTTTAGACTCTGGACTATTAGGTTGATCAGATGGCTCCCCCTCCGGTGGAACAGAGGACTCCTCCCCAGATGGAGCAGAGGACTCCCCCTCAACCGTTGGAGGTCTGTAGACAACTTCTTCGTCTTCGTCTTCATACACGATCTTCGAACCAGAAGAGGATCCACTTGAACTATTTGAAGACACATTTAAAGATTTGAAAAGCGATGGGTAATCAAATAACCAGTCAGGACCCACTCGAGCGTCTGTTTCATTCTCCTCCAGCCAGCGTACTTCATAGGATTCGACTATCTGCTTAGTCTTCTTGTTGTACACCCTATACGCGGTGCGCGCAGCATACCCTACAAAGTAACAATCATCGGCTTTGGCGTGGAATTTAGGGTTGGATTCCAAATGAAGAAGGGTGCAAGGGCAGCCAAATACACGGAAATGGCTGACAGAGGGCTTGTGTCCATAGAGAATTTCATACGGTGTCTTCATCTGTGCTTTGTTGATTAGAACACGATTCTGCACATAGCAAGCAGTATTAATCGCCTCGGCCCAGAAGAAAACAGGTAGCTTGGAATCACAAAGCATCGTCCTTGCGGCGTCTTTCAATGTTCTATTTCTCCTTTCAGCAACACCGTTCTGTTGAGGTGTGTGAGCAGAGCTATATTGACGCACTATCCCCTTTTCTGCGCAAAAATGGTCAAGAACCGAATTTTTGAACTCAGTTCCATTGTCAGTACGAAGCGCTTTCACTTGATTGTTGGTCTGTTTCTCAATCATCACTACGAACTTCTTTATCAGGTCAGCAACCTCCGCTTTGTTGGATAAGAAGAAAACCCACGTAAACCGAGAGAAATCATCGATCACAACGAGGCAGTATGAGCTTCTGTTGATGCTCAGGACGTTGACCGGACCAAATAGGTCCATGTGTAACAATTGGAGCACTTGACTTATTGAGTTGACATGCTTGGGCAAGTGTGGTTTCCGATGGTGTTTGCCTTGAGCACAGGAAACGCACTTTTCAAATGTAATAAAGTCTCTGACGGGTAGGCCTCGGACCATCTCATTCTTGGCAAGACGATTCAAGTTTTTCGCGTTAGCATGACTGAGCCTTCGGTGCCACAGCATTGCATTTTGTTCGGCGACTTTTGAGAATAGGCAAGTGACTTGTTCAGGGAGATTGGTGTTCATGTCAATAATGTAAGCATTCCCATCCCGCTTAGATTTGACGAGGATCCATTCTTCCGGGATGACAATGTCTGGCTTTAAGATCATACATTCCTTGTCGGTAAAGTGGGTGGAGTAACCTTTGTCGCAAATTTGGGAAAAGCTCAACAAGCTGTGCTTTAACTCGGGAGCGAAGTTGACATTCTCAAAGCTTAACACTCCATTTGTAACAGTTCCTCTTTGCGTGATCTTTCCTCCATCTCCGCCCGCAAAGGAAACATACCCCCCATTAAAGGATTGAATTTCGCTCAATTGGAATATGTCTCCAGTCATATGCCGGGAGCAGCCACTGTCGACGTACCAGGGACGAACGACATTCCTCCGCAACTGTCCCTGCAAAATGAGCGGAATCATTTAGATTTAGGAACCCAGGTCATTACAGTCCTGGGTTTCCTTTTTACTTTCTCTGAATTAACATTTAAAGGTTTCAAACAAGGATCCTCATTCCTAATTACTTCAGAGGGTGGCAAAGATGGATTAGAAAGTGATTTAGGCTTCCATTGAAGTTTAGGTTTTACAACATTCTCTTGTGGTTTTGAAATAAATTTCTTAGAAGTTTGCACAAAGCTTCTGGATGTTCTACCAGAAGTGGTTGAAAATCTAGAATTGCTTTTTGACGAAACCGATCTTGGCAGAGCCTTGTTCGTTTTTGGCAAACTCTTTTGAGTTTTGTTGATAAAAACCTTTTTATTCTTTTGAAAAATAGCTCTTTTTCTAGTTCGGTCATCTTTCCAATCATCAATTCGAGAACAATTTCTTGAAGATCTAATTAAAGATCTTCCTCGAGATTCGTTCTCTCCTCTTGGTGACAGATAGTTTACAAAGATCCTGTTATGGCAATTCCTAGCTATGTGACCACCAACGCCACAATTAAAACAAGTCTGTTTATTTTTTGAACTTGTGTTACACTTATCAGATTTATTTTCTTGATGGACACTCTTACTTTTCTCAGAGGAGCATACATGAGAGACAGATTGTGATACAAGTGAGGGTGCCTCAGAAGGTATGACATGTGGAATTGATGATTTTTCATGAGAATGGTCATCATCAGAATTACCAAAAAGTTCATCAAACATATCAAAGAAATTGAATTCAACAGAATCAGAAATAGGAACATCACACAAAATACTATCAGTCTTAACATCAGAATCACAAATAGGAATAGAAACATCAGAAATAGGAACAGAAACAGAAACACCAACTCCATGCTTTGCCTGATCTAAACGATGATCTGCAGAGGAAGAAGAAGCGTCAGTACTTTCAACATTTATAAATCCTCCTGAAACGAAGCCAGATGGATTGCCATAAACCATAAAAGATTCATTGGCAATCTCATCTTTGGACAAGGGTTGATACTGATAGGTATGATTATATGGAGGAGGCACGCTATCATATCCTAAACCCTTAGACTGATTTCGTTTAAAATCCATGCAGTGATCAATCATGGTGGCAACTACCTCGCTTGATCCATCAAATTTTTTAAAAGCAAAGTTTGCAGAATTAAACCTTTCCTTCAATGTATCAAGCTCGGCAGTTAGCGCATCATTTTGTCTTTTAACATAATTGTACAGTTCACATTTCTCACTGTACTCTGCCTGGATTCTTCTAAAATCGTTTATCTTAGCTTCTAATTGGACTTTAAGAGGCTTTTGTCCTTTCCTAAGTTGGTAGCCCTCATATCTAAGGTCCTCTACTTCTCTACGCAATAATTGGACTTCATCACGAAGAACTTTAACATATTCTTTACATGCATAAGAACAGGATGGTAGGGTTACCTCGCTTCTCTTGGGCTCAGAAGAAGTAGACGCCATGAAAGCAAACTGCAGCTCCATCATTTCTGCCTCGGGATCAGCTTCATCAGTCTTTAATGAGGCATCATTGATCTGAGCAAGGTGAGCATTTTCTGGCCCTGAAATGTTCAAAGCCTGAATCTGGTCCTCCCAGTCAAAAGACTGAGCGACCATAGCGGTCTCACCATTAGCTGCAGCACCTGCACAGTTGTTTCCCACTGCTACCATCATTTTGTTGTTGTTGACCCTGCGATCTGGTTTAGGACATTCACGAGCAAAGTGACCCGGCTCGTGGCAGTTGAAACATCTCAGCGTGCTCTTGTTGAATCCCACCTTCTTGTCAGCATTCATGCCCCAATTGCTCTTCCCAGTCTTCTTAGCAAACTGCTTGGCCCTGAAAACAACCATAGCAATCTGCCACGTGATGTCCATCTCTTCTACGTCTTCAGGATGAATCTGGTCCAGGTCAGCAAATGACAGCTGAGGTGGAAGCTCTCCAGCTACAAAAGCATTATAGCAGTTAACAAGCCCAGTAGCTAGAGCCAGATTTTCATCAGTATCCTTAGGGTTTGAGGAAGAGGCTACAGTAGGTACATTTGGGGAAGGAACAACTTGTGGGGAGATAAATGGTTGATTCTGAGGATGAGGAGTAGGTGATGCAGCATCGAAGGTCTGAATTTGAGGTGGTTTAGCAGTAAACCCTTGACCTGAAGAGGACATGATTGAGGAAAGAGCATTGTTGGATGAGATCCCAAGATTTGTAGTAGAATATGAGCTCACGTGATTGATGTCTCTTTGTTTGTCATCAATATCACAAGATTTGATGATTGCCATGGTTTCAGCAAGAGTGAGGCGGTTTAGATCCTTAGTCTTCTTGATCACAGCAACATTCATATCCCATGATCTGGGAAGAGCATTGAGAAGTTTTTTGTTGATTTCTGACTTGGTCAAGTAAATCCCAGATATGTTCATATCCGTTGTGAGAGTTGTGAACCTCTGCAATTGAGCCTCAAGAGTCTCTCCTGGAATGTAGTTGAACATGTTGAACTTTTGTCTCAACATGTCCTGGCGACTCTCCTTCATATCCTCATTGCCCTCATAAACTTCAATTAGGGCTTCCCATAGATCTTTAGCTGAAGTGTACTCACGAAAACCTTGAGCAATATCAGGAGATAATGCCATGGTTAAAGTGGCTAAAGCTCTTTCTTGCTCTTCTATTTTCTCAAATTCCTCATCAGTGTAGTTTTCAACCGCCTTGTCAATCACTTGGCCTGCAACTGTCGTAGTGATTCTAATAGGGCCTCTAAGAATGCTTCTCCATACCTTAAAGTCCTTCATTTTGATGTACTTTTCAATTCTATACTTCCATTCGGGGAAACCATCCGCAGACATCAATCTTGGAATTCGTGTGGTGGTGCCCATAACAGCGTCAAGTTCATGGAAATGATTTTGACCTTGAGAATCCATTTGAGATTAAGCAAATTAAGCAAATTAAGCTCAAAATTTGAGTTTACAGTTGAAAGGGTTTACGACCGTAAACCGAGTTTACGGTCCAGATGATTTCGACCGTAAACGGAGTTTACGGTTCTGAGCTTACGACCGTAAACTGTGTTTACGGTTGAACAGTTTACGGTTTGTGAGTTTCCGGTTTATGTGTTTACGATTCTTGATGTTTTTGATTCAATAACCGTAAATGGAGTTTACGGTTGACAGCAAACTCCCAGAAAACCTTTATGAATACGATTTTTCAGTAGAAACGATTCCCTTCACTACGTAAACACTAACAGCAGGTTCGAACTTCAAAGATATCGGTTGAAATAGCCCAAAAATCGATTGAAAGAAGATTTAACACCGGTTTTTTGCTCTGATACCAATTGTAAGGTCCAAATATGGATCTTTACCAGTAGTTACACAACAATCAATCACAAAATAAGAGTAAGATGAAAAGAAATCAAGCTTGCACACGATTATATTGAGAAAATCGTCTGGTACAACTCGATAGGACTCTATGGTATCAACAACCACTAAAAGACTAACACCTCCTCTATATATACAAGACACGATCAAGACACGATCATAAACTGGGTTTGCGACCGTAAACTCAGTTTACGGTCGTAAACGTGTTTACGGCCGTAAACACAGTTTACGGTCGTAAACACACAAAAAGTTCAACAATCAACAAACAACCCATAAACACTATAACAGACTCATTCTGAACACAAAAACAATGAAAGCCTAGACCAAACCATTTCCAGGGTCCTTCAAATAGTGTGATACAATATTCGTGTGAATATAGTTAAGGTTCTTGTGAGACACGTTCATTCATTCGTACCTACCTGGTGTACAACCTTTAGCCTGTAGTTATAACCAGAGTCTCCTGGAGGGAGAGCGAGAGTTTGTGTATAGATCTATACGGGGTTGACACCCCACACCTGAGTTGTTCGCTACAGTTAGACTAGGCCAGTCCAGGGTGACAAACCTTACCTTAAACAAGTCGGCGTCTAAAAAACGTTATGACGGGCGGATCAGTCATTATCAAGTATGGTTATAACGACTCACAAAGAAATTAACTCCACTGTAAATTTACGGAATACATAAATAATTCTACAATTACAATTTTATACAAACACCAACTTACGGTCTATGGATATAAATTCTACAACACTTCTGCAAGCAGAAAATATCGGATTTTCAGGGAAAAACTTATACTATACATCACATTTTACTAACACAGAAAACATGGGATTTTCTGGAATATTTTCCTTATACATTTTCAAAACACACATGCATTAACACAAGATTTGATACAAAGTGTTCAAACCATTTACTTCTTTTTACAGAAAATATCGGATTTTCTGGTGTCTACAAAGTGATACAAATTTTTCATACAATTACACTTATGAACTCACCAACATTATATATGTTGACCGTTTTCAAAATAACTTGTATTCTCAGGAAACCGTTATGCGGGTGGACATCAAGGTCATGTGGAAATTTGTTGCATTTTGTTGCTATTATAAACATTGATATTTTGGGATGTAACTCTTGTAGACAATTACAATGATGTAAACTCAGTATTGTTGTATTATTTCTCGTGTGATGATGATGCATGGTTTGTTTCAATTATATTCACTGTGATGATATTACAAGATGAAGTCACATCAACCCCCGGACGTTTCCGCCGTACTCTTCGGTTCGGGGGTGTGACATATCATCTAGAAAAGAGCTAACACCTAATGATGTGTTGTATGGCTAGAGATTAGGAAGAACTCAGACTTTGGAAGATTGTTAACAATCATGGATTTTGCTTGGTGTTTGAGTCTAGTAGGTTTGTATTAAGCAAAAAGGGTATGTTTATGGTCAAGGACTATGTGGATGGTGGAATGATTAAATTCCATGTAATAGCTAATAAGCCTAATATCAATGACATGAATAACCCTTCCACTTATTTGCTTGATTCTTTTAATATGTGACATACTAGAATTAGACATGTTAATTTTGACACATAAAGGTGGTTAATCAAAATTGAACACAATCCCTACATTCACATAACCTCAAAATATAAATGCAACACTTGTGTTGAATCAAAGTTAACACGACAATAATTCAAGTCCATTGAAAAGATGATAGAACCGCTTGGATTAATTCACACATATGAGTGCGTGAAATGAAGTTGAATCCATCTAAAGGTAGAAATAAGTACTTTATCACTTTTATTGACGACTGCACTAAACTACGTTATGTTTATATACTTAAAAGTAAAGATGAAACGATAGACAAGTTGAAAGTGTATAAGATTGAAGTTGAGAATCAACTTAACAAAAAATTTAAGTATTAAGAAGTGATTGTGGAGGTGAATATATATCGCCATTTACAGAATTTTATGCAAATCATGGTATAAGACATGAGATTATCTCACTTTATTTTCCACAACAAAATGGCATAGTGCAAAGGAAAAACCATACCTAAAAGGAAATGATGAATGCAATGTTGTTAAGTTTTAGGTTACCACCCTTAATATGGTGGTTGGGGGGGGGGGGGGGGAGGTTGTGTTATCAAATAATTACCTTTTAAATAAGGTACCCCAAAAGAAAACAAATAAAACACCATCCAAGTTATGGTCGGGTATAAAATCATCTTACAAATACATTCAATTATGGGGGTGTCTCAAAAAGGTTGTTCTACCTAACCCCAAGGTTGTAAGGATTGGACACTAGCTCGTTGGTTACATCTTTATTGGTTATGCACAAAACAATAATGCTTATTGTTTCCTTCTACACGACTCTAAAATATAGACACAATAATGGAATCAACAAATGCATCATACTTTGAAATGTGTTTCCGTGTCTTAATAAATAAAATACAAGTGCTCCAAAACAATTGGGCACAAAAATCCTCTCATGAAGAAGAAATGGAGGAAGAAATAGATCACGATGGAGTAAAATGGTACAAGTGAGAAATCATTTGGAGATGATTTCTGTATGTATATGGATGAAAGAGAGCATCAAACTTTCAAAGAAGGATTCACTTCCTCTAAAAGACCTCGATGAAAAGAGGAAATTGAAATTGAAATGGATTTTATCTTGCAAAATCACACATGAAAGCTAGTGGATATACCTCTAGTATGTAAACCATTAGGCTATAAATGGATTTTCAAGAGGAAAATGAAAGCAGATAGATCCAACGAATATGAGAATTGGTTAGAACATGTTGGTATATGATTTCAATAGAAATATGCATTGATTTCTTATTTTGAATGTCAGAATCAAATGATACTTCTATACTCCAAGAGGCTATTTCCATTAAATCCAATAATATTAGTTGGTATTCATGAAACAAGATAAAGGTTTTGATGAATATTAAGATATTTAACATGAAGTTGAAAGGACTATGAACGGAAATACGAGTATTCTAAATTTGGAATCATATGATCGTTTATGAGAAGATCATATTGGATTAAGTTGTAAAAACTAATAATGATTCTATCGTTTGAACTATTGAGTTTGAGAAATCACTGTGGTTTAGTGGATTTCCAAATGAGAAGTAAAAGCTAATGACATATTTGAAATATATGTTTGGATTACAAACATAAAAATGCCTTGATTAATTTCATTTGTATGCTCTTATAATTATATGTGGTTGTAACCTCTTGAAATTTAGAAGTATATCATTATGATATGAAACTAAAACTACTAAACATATATTTAGAAGTATAAATCTACATGGAACTGCCAAGCGGTTATCTTACCTGAGGGAAAGCAACAAAATGTGTAAGTCGTACAATTATTATATGACTTAAAGCAAGTTTTGAAGCAACGAGTATTAAAAGTTTGAATATGTCATTCAACATTAATTGATGTGATGAAATAGATCCATATAAATGACACTTTAAAGTGTTATTCTATTTTATGACATAGTAGGATCCTTGACGTAGCACGCCTTAAGAATTTTACATGTAGATGAATAAAGCAAGAAATTACATGTAAAAATACTATATTTACAAGGAAACTCATGTATGATATATTCATAATTACATATGGCCAATATTATTCTAGATTCATAAATACATATAGTGCATATGCTTATCGTATTATGTTGACACAATTATGTATATTCAATAGTGGTAACTATGGTGTAGTAATAACCATATTGATAATGGTTAACATTTGTTGGAAAATATAGGAGGACAAATTTGCAAGTTTATCCATGGTTGGACAATGAACTAAAGGGCTTTGTAAGTTTTTAGGAAACATCTCATGATGAGCCAATATCTCCTATATGTGTACATGATGGTGAGTTTAGACGTATTTATCAAAGACATAACACCATTCAATAATGACTCTCAATATGAATTATCTTTAATGATTATATAAATCAAAATAATGTTGCAGATCCACTAACGAATTGTTTGTAATTAGAGGTCGTTACAAGGAATGAGACTAAAATGCATAAATTAATAAGTTATTGCTAAGGAAACCCCAACCTTGTTGACTAGAGATCCTAAGATCTAGGTTCAATGGGACAAACTACTTGCATATAACATTTGTGAATCACTGTGGGGATCAACCCCAACCCATTCCTAAAATAGACAGTGATGTAGGTTAAGCTTATAACAGTATATGATAAATTAGAAATCAACATGCATTAGCTTTTAATGATTATGATGGTATCACCTATGTGAGAAAGAAGTAGGATTGCTTCAAAGGGAATTGTATAAGCACATTCCTAAGAGTTCTGACAGAACCAGACAAGTGCCCATGACTATAACGGACACATTAATGAGAGCCTAACCAGGTCAGGGAGAATCATATGAGAAACATATTGATTATTTACAAAAAACGACAGAATAGTTCAAAGACATCGAGTCTATTGGTCAGCTAGTAAATAAATATGTCTCTTAATGGAAGGTTCAAAGGGTAACACCTACCTATCATATGCATGATTCAACCGTTGGATTTTATCTAAGTAGCTTGAAAATGTTAGATCAATTTCAATTCATGTGGGGGATTGTGGGGGTTGAATGGTGTATAATCGAAAATTGATGTTTAATTTTCAGTTACAGTTCGTAATTAAGAACGTTTAATATAATATCGGTTACGAATTGTATTTTAATGTCATTTACTTGTTTTGTTGGTTATGTGTTGTATTATAAATACAAACTCTTGACAACCATTTTAGAGACACCAAATAGTGGAACGAAACTCTCTTCTCCACTTCATCTTCTTTTTCTTGATAAATCTAAGTAAAATCCAGGTCCATTTAGGGTTCAAGTGGTTTAGAAGAACCATTTTTAACTTTTTTTATCTTGGGAAACAAAAATCTAGTAACGGAAAATTTTATTTTAAGGACAATGTGTTAAACACATGCCTTGGTTTTTTCTATTTTCTTTGTTTTCGTATATTTTCATAATATTATTCCTACATAAAGTTCTTGCAAGATTACATTCTAAGGGTTAGTTACAATTGGTAATCCATTTCATGTGAAAAAAAATGGTTTTAATATTTAAGGGCAATATGATCAATTTATTTTTTCTTTTTAAATTATAATGATTTTAAATATAAAAACAGGTTGTAAATTGTTAAAAGATATTAAAAAAAGATTTGGCAAATACGATACTTTCAAAGTTACTAAGGATAAATAAGATATTTAGACTTAAAGCTAGGCAAATATGTTATTTTGATAATTAATAAAAGCATATTTTATATTAGCTGTTTAGCCTCTTTATAAAAAGCGATGATACCTTTTTTTGGGAAGAAGCGGACTCGCCTGAAGAAGGGGGAAAAAGACGTCTTTTGTTATATCATACACAAACACACACATAAATTTTGAAGAGGTAAGAAGCCGATGGCCCAAATCTGCTCGTAAAAGAGGATGCAGATAACATTTTTAGATTTACGGTCATTTACAAGACAAATGGTATGCAAGTTAAAACGTATGCGCGTCATCTGCTGCGTATACAAAGCGGTCAAGAAGATTTTTGGGAAAAACAAAACATCTAAGTTGTGTCCATAAATCTAAGGGTAAAGGTAGAGAAAAAAAAGCCAGAAGTGATTAAACAAAATAGTTTCTATCTATTTTTTTTTTTTAACAAATAAGAACAACCAATTTTCAAACCTATTTAAGCCATTTAGCCATTTTTTAAATTTTTTTACGCCAATATTTTTTCTCAAAAATCTTACTAATCTAATCCATTTTCTTACAAAGAAATTTGTGCTGCAAAATTTGTTTCTGAAACCCCACGAGACAAACAACATTGAAAAATATTATGATTTTGAGTGAAATGTTTGCATTGCATAATTGTATTTGGCGTTGAAAAATTGTATTTAGGATTGCGAATTTGTATTTGGCATGTAAACTTGCATCAACTATTTATTTGTTTTTTTATGTTTTTTCCCTTTCTGGTGGGTCCTGTTAAAAATGTAATTTGGCAAAAGATATTGATTTTAAGGTTGGTTTATTTATGTAAAAAAAAAATTACTTTGTTACAATACATCCCCATTATGAGATTTTTGTGATTTTCTCACAAAAGTATGTTTGACACTAAAAGGCTGTTTGACAAGTAAGAGTAGGGGTGCAAACGAGCCGAGCCGAGCCCGAGCCTGGCCAGGCTCGGCTCGAGCTCGTTTAAGTTATATGAGGCTTGAGCTCGAGCTCGGCTCGATTCGAGCTTTTTCTTATTGAGCTCGGCTCGAGCTCGTAAAGAGTTATACAAGCTCGGCTCGGGCTCGGGCTCGACTCGTTTTTATCTGACGTGCTTAAATAAGCTTAAGCTCGGCTCGAGCTCGTTAAAAAGCTCGTTTACTAATACCCTAAATTCATAATTCCCCTAATATGTTTTTATTTTAATATATATAAATAATAATAAATTATATTATATAAAGGCTCGTTTAGGCTCACGAGCCTAATCGAGCTTAGTGACATAGGCTTGAGCTCGAACTCGTTTAATAAACAAGTTTAATATTAAGCTCGAGCTCGGCTCGGACTCGTTTAAAATCGGTTTCGAGTCGAGCTTTTAACGATCCGAACTCGAGTAGCTCGCGAGTAGCTTGACTCGTTTGCACCCCTAAGTAAGAGGTCCAGCTGACTCGGTCCGAATCAATAGGTTTGATACCATCAATTACCGCCTCTTACTCGGTCCTCAAAGCTCTTAATCCACGATTTTAAATAATTGCTTATTAAGATTACTAAACTACTTTTGCTTTATGCTTTCAATAATGTTGCCTTTTAAGTTTTAACCTTTAGCAATGACAGCCAAAAATCTTTGAGTAAGCAATCATAAAGATCTAACATGTTCAATTAGAAGTCAAGAGACTAGAGAGCACAGTAATTACAGCTCATTGTACGGTTTTCATAGTACTACATATAATGGATCCAATGTGACAGCTTCTTCACATTCTAACTCATCATCATGCATCTTGGATGACAAATAAAGATGCAAAAGTTTGAAAAAAGTATGTTGGTGGTCAATGTAACTATCATTAAGTCTCAAGTCCTAATGGTTGATGTCTTGATGACACGACTCAAAGAGACAATCACTAAAGTGAACATGTTGGTAGCACTATATATTCTACTAATAACAAATAACAACAAAACCAAATCTCATTGTTACTTAAGTATCCTTTTGCTGTTTTTTTTAATAAATCGAAACGATGCACTTTTTTTAATTTTTAGCAAATTTTATAATCTTACAATAAAACGATGCATTTATATATATTTTTGTAATTTCGTGTAATTTATATATTCTCAGTTTAAGAAATGAGAATGTTAATAAAAACGATCAAGCATTTCTCAGACGAGTCGAGGACCAGACTGGGCTTTCTTTTGGACCCGTCAAAAACAGATTTGGACCAGCCCGTGCCCCCCTTTAGGCGTAAAAAGATTGCTTGTGTAAAGGTAAAAGTAAATTGGGGACAAAAGAAAACGGGTAAAATACTATAGGGAACGCACAAATAGGTAAAAGGACATTAGGCATATGTGCAGACACCATGTGATGCTAAAGGTCCCTTTGTTAGCCATTGAGAAAAGAATAGTCTAGTTTTCTTACGTTCACAAATACCTTGAAACTTCAAATCTTTTTTCTTTTGTCATGAAAAGGTTTTAGGGTAAAAATGATGGATTTGACTTCATATTTCCTTTTTCTTAATTAGTTTAACGTAATTATTATTAGTTAGATCAGTTTTCACTTTTCAGTTTAACAAGGGTAATTGAGTAATTACAGTTTCATCTTGTCAAGATAAATCTAAAGTAGCAAGAAGACAAAATTAAGGCAGTTTTCTTGCATCTAATGCACTACTAGATGGGTAACAAAACCATGGTGGATACAATCTTTATGTACAATAAAGAAGAGACAGTTGTACCTGAGTAGGGTGATGCATTCTTGTGATGGGCCTAAAACCAATACACAAACAAACCATGCTTTTAGACACTATAACCGACCACATTTTGGTTACATTGTTATATATGTATACATGTGTATAGATCTTTAGTTATTTCTCCTTTTGTGTTTGTGTGTGTGGGCCAACATGACCCATAAAAACCTTTCACTGTTAATATGGTTCATTGATGTTTCACTAGTGTTGACAAAATCCATCATCATTCACATTGATCATCCTTAGAAATTCGATACTTTAATGTGATTTAGTATGTGAATCATCATGCTCCAGGTGTTTTCAAAGCATTATGGTGATGTGTAATACCTATACTCAAAATCCTGAATGCACCAACAAGTTGATGAAGATGGAATTTGAAAACTTTGTAAAGTTGTAAAGTTCACTAGCATACTAAAGTATTTTATGTAGGTTTTTGAATATTTTGTAATGAAGAAAATGGTTTTCTATATATAATGAATTTTAAACAAAATGTAGTGTTTTGTGGGTATTTTTATAAGAATGATAGTTGGCTTATAACAAACAAAAAAGACGACTATACAAAAAAGTTTCACTTGATAATGTGATAAAAGTGACATATAGTGGGTTTGACATTACCAAATATGATAAGGAAATATCCCTTGATCCGAACCATTGAGCCAAGCGTTCATCTGAAACGTTAGTTCGATTTCATCTTCGTCTAACCAGAGATCAAACAGTGCTATAGCAGAAGGTGAAGAAAAATAAGGTTAGTTTTGGTAATTATCTTGATGGATCATGTATGGTATATTGTCCTTATTTGATAATTCAACCATATTCATTACATGAATTTCAATCTACAATAATCCACAAGAGACACTTTCAATTTTAAGGGAAAAAAAAGGAAAATGCCGTACTAGAGTCGTGTAGAATTGTTCAATATTGAGTTCCAAAAAGTAAGGTATTATGAGTATCTATGTTGATTGTTAGGAAGTAAAGCGGATAATTAGCAAAACCAAAAGCACACGAGACACAATATTTACGTGGTTCGGTCACTACAAGAAAAACGCGATTTTGCTACGGAAGGAATCTGTTGCGAAAAGCTGAAATTCCGTTGCAAAAGACGAATAGCGACTGAATTTGCAACGACCTATTTCCGTCCCTAAAAACGCCGTAGCGAGGGGTTTGCAACGGAAACGATAATTTCGTCGCAATTGTGACAACGGAATGAAATCTGTGGTAGATGGTATTCCGTCGTGTATTCCGTAGTAGGTTTCCATCACAAATTCCGTGGTAGTTCTTCCGTCACAAATTCTGTTGTATTTAATCCCTAGCAAAATCTGTGGTGATGAATGCCTAGCTAAATCCATTGTGATGAAACCCTAGCTAAATCTGTGGTGATGAATCCCTAGCGAAATCCGTGGTGATGAATCCCTAGCTAAATCCGTTGTGATGAATCCTTAGCTAAATGCGTTGTGATGAATCCCTAACAAAATTCATAGTGATAAATCTCTAGCTAAACCCGTTGTAATGAATCATTAACAAAATCCATGGTTTATATTCCATAGCAGATTCCATAGAAAATAACGTAGAAATATTTCGGTTCCAAAGCTGGATAGCTACGAATGGATAATTAATTTACAAATTAAATCCTAATTATTTTGTAGTAATATATATAAACAAAAATAAAAAAAATCAAATAACATTTATATCATAAAATAAAACAATAAATATGTATTACATTGGAAAATGAAAAGCGGTTAATCTAAAATTAATACTTTGTGCTAAACAAATCAACACTCTATTATCTACTATTTTTGATGTTCTTTAAAAAGCCTTAACAATTTTCTTTGCCGATTGTAGTTGTCATTCAAGCTGCTTGCGTTTTGTGTTGTGTTGTTGATCTTTGGCTTTCATTATTTCCATAAGTTCTTCGTTTTCCTCATTTTGTTTACTTGGAAACTCTCTCAATTCTTCTAATTCATCATTTTTTTCCGAAATATAACATAGTTCCATTGTACCGTTAATCATCGGAATCACCTTTACAAATGAGCCAAATACAAGTAAAATACAATTAGTATGTAGCAGGAATGTAAACGGAATCAAACTAATAGCAACCACCTAAAAATCAATTGACACTTCTAAATTTAAGAGCAACCAAACCTACTCCATTGTGGGGACAAATAGCAAAACGACATTAACTTTTGGGGCTTCACCAAAAAGGCATCAAACCAATAAAGCAATGACCTGCATAGAACAACAAACAAATTTAATATACGATCCAATCAAAACCCACAAATTTTGATGAAAACACCTAAGCAAAAACATATCCAACCATCTCCAATGAAACCATTTAAGAATGATATCCCTACATGCTAATTTACAATACCATTAACCATTTCAATGGTATTGTAAATTGTTGACTCCACCAACATTTGAAACTAAAAAAAGCAGCAAGCACCTGCATTAAGAAAAATAAATATATAAACTCCATAATTATCTCATTAACAATCATGTCTTGGATACTCATACACTATGACACCTTTCTTAACCCATTAATTTTTTTTTGTCATGGCCACTGTACCCTCACTTAGGCATTTAAACAAACAGGTTGTATGCATATCAATATTCCACAAGGTACATATGAAATTAGTACCTTCAATGAACCCATGTAATTAGATGTATTCCAATCGAGCAATATAAACATGAAGTACATGAAAAATGCAAAATAGGGCAGCAAAAAAATACAACCTGTAAAACAGCAAGCAAAACATATGAAAAAGAATTTCAATAGAGAAAATAAATCAATTGAGAATATACAAGATACCCAAGAACCCTAATTTATCAATCAGCTTAGTTAAGGTTTTGAAATTACCTCGTGTTTTTTTTTTTAAATTAGCATAACAGAGAACTGGGTAGACATATCTAGCATCAATCTCAGTCATTGATGACCAGCGCCTTCGTGAGTACCACATCTGACACCTCCCCCAACCGTATTTGTATCGCCTTCCCGAACAGCCCTGCTCCTACTCTCCAACTCTCTTCGTCTTCATATATGTGATATCTCTGATTCAGTCGATCGAACACACACAGTGTGTGTGTTGTTCGTTTCTCCCTATCGCAGAGAAAACACACACACGCATATCTTTATTTGTTTCTCTTTGTTTTGCCCTCTCTTGATCGTTCTATAAGGATATATTTAGGGAAGCGGGGCTTTTAAATTTTTTTTTTTTGGTGATTTTCGTTTACGAAGGAGGGAACACCGAAATATTTTAAAAATATAGGAGGGAATATCAAATTTTATAAAAATTTATCTATCTTAAATTTAGGAAAAAATTTTAATAAATAAAGTTTTTTATTATATAATTTTTATTTTATAATATTTATTACTATTTTTTATCTTATAATTAATAACTTTTTAATATAATCATTATTTTAAAACTTATATATCTATTAATATTTATATATTCTGAATGATAATATAAATATTTTTATTTTTCTACTCATGGTAATTGCTCATGGTGTCCATGGATGACATATGACCCATTGGTCAACATGGTAGTTGCTTATGGATGACATATGGATGACATATGGGTCATTGGTCAACATGGTAGTTGCTTATGGTGTCCATGGATGACATATAGGTCATTGCTCAACATGGTAGTTGCTTATGGATGACATATGGATGACATATGGGTCATTGGTCAACATGGTAGTTGCTTATGGATGACATATGGATGACATATGGGTCATTGGTCAACATGGTAGTTGCTTATGGATGACATATGGATGACATATGGGTCATTGGTCAACATGGTAGTTGCTTATGGTGTCCATGGATGACATATGGGTCATTGGTCAACATGGTAATTGCTTATGGATGACATATGGGTCATTGGTCAACATGGTAGTTGCTTATGGATGACATATGGATGACATTTCGGTCATTGGTCAACATGGTAGTTGCTTATGGATGACATATGGGTCATTGGTCAACATGGTAGTTGCTTATGGATGACATATGGGTCATTCGTCAACATGGTAGTTGCTTATGGTGTCCATGGATGACATATGGGTCATTAGTCAACATGGTAGATGCTTATGGATGACATATGGGTCATTGGTCAACATGGAAGTTGCTTATGGATGACATATGGATGACATATGGGTCATTATTGGTCAACATGATAGTTGCTTATGGTGTCCATGGATGACATATGGGTCATTGGTCAACATGGTAGTTGCATATGGTGTCCATGGATGACATATGGGTCATTGGTCAACACGGTAGTTGCTTATGGATGACATATGGATGACATATGGGTAATTGGTCAACATGGTAGTTGCTTATGGATCACATATGGATGACATATGGGTCATTGGTCAACATGGTAGTCGCTTATGGATGACATATGGATGACATATGGGTCATTGGTCAACATGGTAGTTGCTTATGGTGTCCATGGATGACATATGGGTAATTGGTCAACATGGTAATTGCATATGGATGACATATGGATGACATATGGGTCATTGGTCAACATGGTAGTTGCTTATGGATGACATATGTATGACATTTGGGTAATTGGTCAACATGGTAGTTGCTTATGGATGACATATGGATGACATATGGGTCATTGGTCAACATGGTAGTTGCTTATGGATGATATATGGATGACATATGGGTCATTCGTCAACATGGTAGTTGCTTATGGTGTCTATGGATGACATATGGGTCATTAGTCAACATAGTAGTTGCTTATGGATGACATATGGGTCATTGGTCAACATGGTAGTATCTTATGGATGACATATCAACGACATATGGGTCATTATTGGTCAACATGATAGTTTCTTATGGTGTCCATGGATGACATATGGGTCATTGGTCAACATGATAGTTGATTATGGATGACATACATATGGGACATTGGTCAACATGGTAGTTGCTTATGGATGACATATGGGTCATTGGTCAACATGGTAGTTGTTTATGGTGTCCATGGATGACATATGGGTCATTGGTCAACATGGTAGTTGCTTATGGATGACATATGGATGACATATGGGTCATTGGTCAACATGGTAGTTGCTTATGGATGACATATAGGTCATTGGTCAACATGGTAGTTGCTTATGGATGACATATGGGTCATTGGTAAACATGGTAGTTGCTTATGATGTCCATGGATGACATATGGGTCATTGGTCAACATGGTAGTTGCTTATGGATGACATATGGATGACATATGGGTCATTGGTCAACATGGTAGTTGCTTATGGATGACATATGGATGACAAATGGGTCATTATTGGTCAACATGGTAGTTGCTTATGATGTCCATGGATGACATATGGGTCATTGGTCAATATGGTAGTTGCTTATGGATGACATACGTATGGGTCATTGGTCAACATGGTAGTTCCTTATGGATGATATACTGATGACATATGGGTCATTGGTCAACATGGTATTTGCTTATGGTGTCCATGGATGACATATGGTTATTGGTCAACATGGTAGTTGATTATGGATGACATATGGATAACATATGGGTCATTGGTCAACATGGTAGTTGTTTATGGATGACATATGGGTCATTGGTCAACATGGTAGCTGCTTATGGTGTCTATGGATGACATATGGGTCATTGGTCAACATAGTAGTTGCTTATGGATGACATACATATGGGTCATTGGCCAACATGGTAGTTGCTTATGGATGACATATGGATGACATATGGGTCATTGGTCAACATGGTAGTTGCTTATGGTGTCCATGGATGACATATGGGTCATTGGTCAACATGGTAATTGCTTATGGATGACATATGGGTCATTGGTCAACATGGTAGTTGCTTATGGATGACATATGGGTCATTGGTCAACATGGTAGTTGCTTATGGATGACATATGGGTCATTGGTCAACATGGTAGTTGCTTATGGATGACATATGGGTCATTAGTCAACATGGTAGTTGCTTATGGATGACATATGGATGACATATGGGTCATTGGTCAACATGGTAGTTGCTTATGGATGACATATGGGTCATTATTGGTCAACATGATAGTTGCTTATGGTGTTCATGGATGACATATGGGTCATTGGTCAACATGGTAGTTGCTTATGGTGTCCATGGATGACATATGGGTCGTTGCTCAACATGGTAGTTGCTTATGGATGACATATGGGTCATTGGTCAACATGGTAGTTGCTTATGGATGACATATGGATGACATATGGTCATTGGTCAACATGGTAGTTGCTTATGGATGACATATGGGTCATTGGTCAACATGGTAGTTGCTTATGGTGTCCATGGATGACATATGGGTCATTGGTGAACATGGTAGTTGCTTATGGATGACATATGGATGACATTTCGGTCATTGGTCAACATGGTAGTTGATTATGGATGACATATGGATGACATATGGGTCATTGGTCAACATGGTAGTTGCTTATGGATGACATATGGATGACATATGGGTCATTAGTCAACATGGTAGTTGCTTATGGTGTCCATGGATGACATATGGGTCATTAGTCAACATGGTAGTTGCTTATGGATGACATATGGATGACATATGAGTCATTGGTCAACATGGTAGTTGCTTATGGATGACATATGGGTCATTATTGGTCAACATGATAGTTGCTTATGGTGTCCATGGATGATATATGGCTTATTGGTCAACATGGTAGTTGTTTATGGTGTCCATGGATGACATATGGGTCATTGCTCAACATGGTAGTTGCTTATGGATGACATATGGATGACATATGGGTCATTGGTCAACATGGAAGTTGCTTATGGATGACATATGGGTCATTGGTCAACATGGTAGTTGCTTATGGATAACATATGGATGACATATGGGTCATTGGTCAACATGGTAGTTACTTATGGATGACATATGGATGACATATAGGTCATTGGTCAACATGGTAGTTGCTTATGGTGTCCATGGATGACATATAGGTCATTGCTCAACATGGTAGTTGGTTATGGATGACATATGGATGACATATGGGTCATTGGTCAACATGGTAGTTGCTTATGGATGACATATGGATGACATATGGGTCATTGGTCAACATGGTAGTTGCTTATGGATGACATATGGGTCATTGGTCAACATGGTAGTTGCTTATCGTGTCCATGGATGACATATGGGTCATTGGTCAACATGGTAATTGCTTATGGATGACATATGGGTCATTGGTCAACATGGTAGTTGCTTATGGATGACATATGGACGACATTTCGGTCATTGGTCAACATGGTAGTTGCTTATGGATGACATATGGATGACATATGGGTCATTGGTCAACATGGTAGTTGGTTTTGGATGACATATGGGTCATTCGTCAACATGGTAGTGGCTTATGGTGTCCATGGATGACATATGGGTCACTAGTCAACATGGTAGTTGCTTATGGATGACATATGGGTCATTGGTCAACATGGTAGTTGCTTATGGATGACATATGGGTCATTATTGGTCAACATGATAGTTGTTTATGGTGTGTCCATGGATGACATATGGTCTTTGGTCAACATGGTAGTTGCTTATGGTGTCCATGGATGACATATGGGTCATTGCTCAACATGGTAGTTGCTTATGGATGACATATGGATGACATATGGGTCATTGGTCAACATGGTAGTTGTTTATGGTGTCCATGGATGACATATGGGTCATTGGTCAACATGGTAGTTGCTTATGGATGACATATGGATGACATATGGGTCATTGGTCAACATGGTAGTTGCTTATGGATGACATATAGGTCATTGGTCAGCATGGTAGTTGCTTATGGATGACATATGGGTCATTGGTAAACATGGTAGTTGCTTATGATGTCCATGGATGACATATGGGTCATTGGTCAACATGGTAGTTGCTTATGGATGACATGTGGATGACATATGGGTCATTGGTCAACATGGTAGTTGCTTATGGATGACATATGGATAACAAATGGGTCATTATTGGTCAACATGGTAGTTGCTTATGATGTCCATGGATGACATATGGGTCATTGGTCAATATGGTAGTTGCTTATGGATGACATACGTATGGGTCATTGGTCAACATGGTAGTTCCTTATGGATGCTATACTGATGACATATGGGTCATTGGTCAACATGGTATTTGCTTATGGTGTCCATGGATGACATATGGTTATTGGTCAACATGGTAGTTGATTATGGATGACATATGGATGACATATGGGTCATTGGTCAACATGGTAGTTGTTTATGGATGACATATGGGTCATTGGTCAACATGGTAGTTGCTTATGGTGTCTATGGATGACATATGGGTCATTGGTCAACATAGTAGTTGCTTATAGATGACATACATATGGGTCATTGGCCAACATGGTATTTGCTTATGGATGACATATGGGTCATTGGTCAACATGGTAGTTGCTTATGGTGTCCATGGATGACATATGGGTCATTGGTCAACATGGTAATTGCTTATGGATGACATATGGGTCATTGGTCAACATGGTAGTTGCTTATGGATGACATATGGGTCATTGGTCAACATGGTAGTTGCTTATGGATGACATATGGGTCATTGGTCAACATGGTAGTTGCTTATGGATGACATATGGGTCATTGGTCAACATGGTAGTTGCTTATGGATGACATATGGGTCATTAGTCAACATGGTAGTTGCTTATGGATGACATATGGATGACATATGGGTCATTGGTCAACATGGTAGTTGCTTATGGATGACATATGGGTCATTATTGGTCAACATGATAGTTGCTTATGGTGTTCATGGATGACATATGGGTCATTGGTCAACATGGTAGTTGCTTATGGTGTCCATGGATGACATATGGGTCGTTGCTCAACATGGTAGTTGCTTATGGATGACATATGGGTCATTGGTCAACATGGTAGTTGCTTATGGATGACATATGGATGGCATATGGGTCATTGGTCAACATGGTAGTTGCTTATGGATGACATATGGGTCATTGGTCAACATGGTAGTTGCTTATGGTGTCCATGGATGACATATGGGTCATTGGTGAACATGGTAGTTGCTTATGGATGACATATGGATGACATTTCGCTCATTGGTCAACATGGTAGTTGCTTATGGATGACATATGGATGACATATGGGTCATTGGTCAACATGGTAGTTGCTTATGGATGACATATGGATGACATATGGGTCATTAGTCAACATGGTAGTTGCTTATGGTGTCCATGGATGACATATGGGTCATTAGTCAACATGGTAGTTGCTTATGGATGACATATGGATGACATATGAGTCATTGGTCAACATGGTAGTTGCTTATGGATGACATATGGGTCATTATTGGTCAACATGATAGTTGCTTATGGTGTCCATGGATGATATATGGCTTATTGGTCAACATGGTAGTTGTTTATGGTGTCCATGGATGACATATGGGTCATTGCTCAACATGGTAGTTGCTTATGGATGACATATGGATGACATATGGGTCATTGGTCAACATGGAAGTTGCTTATGGATGACATATGGGTCATTGGTCAACATGGTAGTTGCTTATGGATGACATATGGATGACATATAGGTCATTGGTCAACATGGTAGTTACTTATGGATGACATATGGATGACATATAGGTCATTGGTCAACATGGTAGTTGCTTATGGTGTCCATGGATGACATATAGGTCATTGCTCAACATGGTAGTTGCTTATGGATGACATATGGATGACATATGGGTCATTGGTCAACATGGTAGTTGCTTATGGATGACATATGGATGACATATGGGTCATTGGTCAACATGGTAGTTGCTTATGGATGACATATGGGTCATTGGTCAACATGGTAGTTGCTTATGGTGTCCATGGATGACATATGGGTCATTGGTCAACATGGTAATTGCTTATGGATGGCATATGGGTCATTGGTCAACATGGTAGTTGCTTATGGATGACATATGGACGACATTTCGGTCATTGGTCAACATGGTAGTTGCTTATGGATGACATATGGATGACATATGGGTCATTGGTCAACATGGTAGTTGCTTTTGGATGACATATGGGTCATTCGTCAACATGGTAGTGGCTTATGGTGTCCATGGATGACATATGGGTCATTAGTCAACATGGTAGTTGCTTATGGATGACATATGGGTCATTGGTCAACATGGTAGTTGCTTATGGATGACATATGGGTCATTATTGGTCAACATGATAGTTGTTTATGGTGTCCATGGATGACATATGGTCTTTGGTCAACATGGTAGTTGCTTATGGTGTCCATGGATGACATATGGGTCATTGCTCAACATGGTAGTTGCTTATGGATGGCATATGGATGACATATGAGTCATTGGTCAACATGGTAGTTGCTTATGGATGACATATGGATGATATATGGGTCATTGGTCAACATGGTAGTTGCTTATGGATGACATATGGATGACATATGGGTCATTGGGCAACATGGTAGTTGCTTATGGTGTCCATGGATGACATATGGGTCATTGGTCAACATGGTAATTGCTTATGGATGACATATGGATTACATATGGGTCATTTGTCAACATGGTAGTTGCTTATGGATGACATATGGATGACATATGGGTCATTGGTCAACATGGTAGTTGCTTATGGATGACATATGGGTCATTCGTCAACATGGTAGTTGCTTATGGTGTCCATGGATGACATATGGGTCATTAGTCAACATGGTAGTTGCTTATGGATGACATATGGATGATATATGGGTCATTGGTCAACACGGTAGTTGCTTATGGATAACATATGGGTCATTATTGGTCAAGATGATAGTTGCTTATGGTGTCCATGGATGACATATGGTCATTGGTCAACATGGTAGTTGCTTATGGTGTCCATGGATGACATATGGGTCATTGCTCAACATGGTAGTTGCTTATGGATGACATATGGATGACATATGGGTCACTGGTCAACATGGTAGTTGCTTATGGATGATATATGGGTCATTGGTCAACATGGTAGTTGCTTATGGATGACATATGGATGACATATGGGTCATTGGTCAACATGGCATTTGCTTATGGTGTCCATGGATGACATATGGGTCATTGGTCAACATGGTAATTGCTTATGGATGACATATGGATGACATATGGGTCATTGCTCAACATGGTAGTTGCTTACAGATGACATATGGATGACATTTGGGTAACTGGTCAACATGGTAGTTGCTTATGGATGACATATGGATGACATATGGGTCATTGGTCAACATGGTAGTTGCTTATGGATGACATATGGATGACGTATGGGTCATTCGTCAACATGGTAGTTGCTTATGGTGTCTATGGATGACATATGGGTCATTAGTCAACATGGTAGTTGCTTATGGATGACATATGGGTCATTGGTCAACATGGTAGTTTATTATGGATGACATATGAGTTATTATTGGTCAACATGATAGTTGCTTATAGTGTCCATGGATGACATATGGGTCATTGGTCAACATGGTAGTTGCTTATGGATGACATACATATGGGACATTGGTCAACATGGTAGTTGCTTATGGATGACATATGGATAACATATGGATCATTGGTCAACATGGTAGTTGTTTATGGTGTCCATGGATGACATATGGGTCATTGGTCAACATGGTAGTTGCTTATGGATGACATATGGATGACATATGGGTAATTGGTCAACATGGTAGTTGCTTATGGATGACATATGGATAACATATGGGTCATTGGTCAACATGGTAGTTACTTATGGATGACATATGGATGACATATGGGTCATTGGTCAACATGGTAGTTGCTTATGGATGACATATGGGTCATTGGTAAACATGGTAGTTGCTTATGGTGTCCATGGATGACATATGGGTCATTGGTCAACATGGTAGTTGCTTATGGATGACATATGGGTCTTTGGTCAAAATGGTAGTTGCTTATGGATGACATATGGGTCATTATTGGTCAACATGGTAGTTGCTTATGGTGTCCATGGATGACATATGGGTCATTGGTCAACATGGTAGTTGCTTATGGATGACATACGTATGGGTCATTGGTCAACATGGTAGTTCCTTATGGATGATATATGGATGACATATTGGTCATTGGTCAACATGGTATTTGCTTATGGTGTCCATGGATGACATATGGCTCATTGGTCAACATGGTAGTTGCTTATGGATGACATATGGGTCATTGGTCAACATGGTAGTTTCTTATGGATGACATATGGATGAAATATGGGTCATTGGTCAACATGGTAGTTTCTTATGGATGACATATGGGTCATTCATCAATATGGTAGTTGCTTATGGTGTCCAAGGATGACATATGGGTCATTAGTCAACATGGTAGTTGCTTATGGATGACATATGGATGACATATGGGTCATTGGTCAACATGGTAGTTGCTTATGGATGACATATGGGTCATTATTAGTCAACATGATAGTTGCTTATGGTGTCCATGGATGACATATGGGTCATTGGTCAAGATGGTAGTTGCTTATGGTGTCTATGGATGACATAAGGGTCATTGGTCAACATAGTAGTTGCTTATGGATGACATACATATGGGTCATTGGCCAACATGGTAGTTGCTTGAGGATGACATATGGATGACATATGGGTCATTGGTCAACATGGTAGTTGCTTATGGTGTCCATGGATGACATATGGGTCATTGGTTAACATGGTAATTGCTTATGGCTGACATATGGGTCATTGGTCAACATGGTAGTTGCTTATGGATGACATATGGGTCACTGGTCAACATGGTAGTTGCTTATGGATGACATATGGGTCATTGGTCAACATGGTAGTTGCTTATGGATGACATATGGGTCATTAGTCAACATGGTAGTTGCTTATGGATGACATATGGATGACATATGGGTCATTGGTCAACATGGTAGTTGCTTATGGATGACATATGGGTCATTATTGGTCAACATGATAGTTGCTTATGGTGTTCATGGATGACATATGGGTCATTGGTCAATATGGTAGTTGCTTATGGTGTCCATGGATGACATATGGGTCGTTGCTCAACATGGTAGTTGCTTATGGATGACATATGGGTCATTGGTCAACATGGTAGTTGCTTTTGGAAGACATATCGATGACAAATGGTCATTGGTCAACATGGTAGTTGCTTATGGATGACATATGGGTCATTGGTCAACATGGTAGTTGCTTATGGTGTCCATGGATGACATATGGGTCATTGATGAACATGGTAGTTGCTTATGCATGACATATGGATGACATTTCGGTCATTGGTCAACATGGTAGTTGCTTATGGATGACATATGGGTCATTGGTCATCATGGTAGTTGCTTATGGATGACATATGGGTCATTAGTCAACATGGTAGTTGCTTATGGTGTCCATGGATGACATATGGGTCATTAGTCAACATGGTAGTTGCTTATGGATGACATATGGATGACATATGAGTCATTGGTCAACATGGTAGTTGCTTATGGATGACATATGGGTCATTATTGGTCAACATGATAGTTGCTTATGGTGTCCACGGATGATATATGGCTTATTGGTCAACATGGTAGTTGTTTATGGTGTCCATGGATGACATATGGGTCATTGCTCAACATGGTAGTTGCTTATGGATGACATATGGATGACATATGGGTCATTGGTCAACATGGAAGTTGCTTATGGATGACATATGGGTCATTGGTCAACATGGTAGTTGCTTATGGATGACATATGGGTCATTGGTCAACATGGTAGTTACTTATGGATGACATATAGGTCATTGGTCAACATGGTAGTCGCTTATGGTGTCCATGGATGACATATAGGTCATTGCTCAACATGGTAGTTGCTTATGGATGACATATGGATGACATATGGATGACATATGGGTCATTGGTCAACATGGTAGTTGCTTATGGATGACATATGGATGACATATGGGTCATTGGTCAACATGGTAGTTGCTTATGGATGACATATGGGTCATTGGTCAACATGGTAGTTGCTTATGGTGTCCATGGATGACATATGGGTCATTGGTCAACATGGTAGTTGCTTATGGATGACATATGGACGACATTTCGGTCATTGGTCAACATGGTAGTTGCTTATGGATGACATATGGATGACATATGGGTCATTGGTCAAAATGGTAGTTGCTTTTGGATGACATATGGGTCATTCGTCAACATGGTAGTGGCTTATGGTGTCCATGGATGACATATGGGTCATTAGTCAACATGGTAGTTGCTTATGGATGACATATGGTCATTGGTCAACATAGTAGTTGCTTATGGATGGCATATGGGTCATTATTGGTCAACATGATAGTTGTTTATGGTGTCCATGGATGACATATGGTCTTTGGTCAACATGGTAGTTGCTTATGGTGTCCATGGATAACATATGGGTCATTGCTCAACATGGTAGTTGCTTATGGATGACATATGGATGACATATGGGTCATTGGTCAACATGGTAGTTGTTTATGGTGTCCATGGATGACATATGGGTCATTGGTCAACATGGTAGTTGCTTATGGATGACATATGGGTCATTGGTCAACATGGTAGTTGCTTATGGATGACATATAGGTCATTGGTCAACATGGTAGTTGCTTATGGATGACATATGGGTCATTGGTAAACATGGTAGTTGCTTATGATGTCCATGGATGACATATGGGTCATTGGTCAACATGGTATTTGCTTATGGTGTCCATGGATGACATATGGTCATTGGTCAACCTGGTAGTTGATTATGGATGACATATGGATGACATATGGGTCATTGGTCAACATGGTAGTTGTTTATGGATGACATATGGGTCATTGGTCAACATGGTAGTTGCTTATGGTGTCTATGGATGACATATGGGTCATTGGTCAACATAGTAGTTGCTTATAGATGACATACATATGGGTCTTTGGCCAACATGGTAGTTGCTTATGGATGACATATGGGTCATTGGTCAACATGGTAGTTGCTTATGGAGTCCATGGATGACATATGGGTCATTGTCAACATGGTAATTGCTTATGGATGACATATGGATGACATATGGGTCATTGGTCAACATGGTAGTTGCTTATGGATGACATATGGGTCATTGGTCAACATGGTAGTTGCTTATGGATGACATATGGGTCATTGGTCAACATGGTAGTTGCTTATGGATGACATATGGGTCATTGGTCAACATGGTAGTTGCTTATGGATGACATATGGGTCATTCGTCAACATGGTAGTTGCTTATGGATGACATATGGATGACATATGGGTCATTGGTCAACATGGTAGTTGCTTATGGATGACATATGGGTCATTATTGGTCAACATGATAGTTGCTTATGGTGTTCATGGATGACATATGGGTCATTGGTCAACATGGTAGTTGCTTATGGTGTCCATGGATGACATATGGGTCGTTGCTCAACATGGTAGTTGCTTATGGATGACATATGGGTCATTGGTCAACATGGTAGTTGCTTATGGATGACATATGGATGACATATGGGTCATTGGTCAACATGGTAGTTGCTTATGGATGACATATGGGTCATTGGTCAACATGGTAGTTGCTTATGGTGTCCATGGATGACATATGGGTCATTGGTGAACATGGTAGTTGCTTATGGATGACATATGGATGACATTTCGGTCATTGGTCAACATGGTAGTTGCTTATGGATGACATATGGGTCATTGGTCAACATGGTAGTTGCTTATGGATGACATATGGATGACATATGGGCCATTAGTCAACATGGTAGTTGCTTATGGTGTCCATGGATGACATATGGGTCATTAGTCAACATGGTAGTTGCTTATGGATGACATATGGATGACATATGAGTCATTGGTCAACATGGTAGTTGCTTATGGATGACATAAGGGTCATTATTGGTCAACATGATAGTTGCTTATGGTGTCCATGGATGATATATGGCTTATTGGTCAACATGGTAGTTGTTTATGGTGTCCATGGATGACATATGGGTCATTGCTCAACATGGTAGTTGCTTATGGATGACATATGGATGACATATGGGTCATTGGTCAACATGGAAGTTGCTTATGGATGACATATGGGTCATTGGTCAACATGGTAGTTGCTTATGGATGACATATGGATGACATATGGGTCATTGGTCAACATGGTAGTTACTTATGGATGACATATGGATGACATATAGGTCATTGGTCAACATGGTAGTTGCTTATGGTGTCCATGGATGACATATAGGTCATTGCTCAACATGGTAGTTGCTTATGGATGACATATGGATGACATATGGGTCATTGGTCAACATGGTAGTTGCTTATGGATGACATATGGATGACATATGGATGACATATGGGTCATTGGTCAACATGGTAGTTGCTTATGGATGACATATGGGTCATTGGTCAACATGGTAGTTGCTTATGGTGTCCATGGATGACATATGGGTCATTGGTCAACATGGTAATTGCTTATGGATGACATATGGGTCATTGGTCAACATGGTAGTTGCTTATGGATGACATATGGACGACATTTCGGTCATTGGTCAACATGGTAGTTGCTTATGGATGACATATGGATGACATATGGGTCATTGGTCAACATGGTAGTTGCTTTAGGATGAAATATGGGTCATTCGTCAACATGGTAGTGGCTTATGGTGTCCATGGATGACATATGGGTCATTAGTCAACATGGTAGTTGCTTATGGATGACATATGGGTCATTGGTCAACATGGTAGTTGCTTATGGATGATATATGGGTTATTATTGGTCAACATGATAGTTGTTTATGGTGTCCATGGATGACATATGGTCTTTGGTCAACATGGTAGTTGCTTATGGTGTCCATGGATGACATATGGGTCATTGCTCAACATGGTAGTTGCTTATGGATGACATATGGATGACATATGAGTCATTGGTCAACATGGTAGTTGCTTATGGATGACATATGGATGATATATGGGTCATTGGTCAACATGGTAGTTGCTTATGGATGACATATGGATGACATATGGGTCATTGGTCAACATGGTAGTTGCTTATGGTGTCCATGGATGACATATGGGTCATTGGTCAACATGGTAATTGCTTATGGATGACATATGGATTACATATGGGTCATTGGTCAACATGGTAGTTGGTTATGGATGACATATGGATGACATATGGGTCATTGGTCAACATGGTAGTTGCTTATGGATGACATATGGGTCATTCGTCAACATGGTAGTTGCTTATGGTGTCCATGGATGACATATGGGTCATTAGTCAACATGGTAGTTGCTTATGGATGACATATGGATGACATATGGGTCATTGGTCAACACGGTAGTTGCTTATGGATGACATATGGGTCATTATTGGTCAAGATGATAGTTGCTTATGGTGTCCATGGATGACATATGGTCATTGGTCAACATGGTAGTTGCTTATGGTGTCCATGGATGACATATGGGTCATTGCTCAACATGGTAGTTGCTTATGGATGACATATGGATGACATATGGGTCACTGGTCAACATGGTAGTTGCTTATGGATGACATATGGGTCATTGGTCAACATGGTAGTTGCTTATGGATGACATATGGATGACATATGGGTCATTGGTCAACATGGTAGTTGCTTATGGTGTCCATGGATGACATATGGGTCATTGGTCAACATGGTAATTGCTTATGGATGACATATGGATGACATATGGGTCATTGGTCAACATGGTAGTTGCTTACAGATGACATATGGATGACATTTGGGTAACTGGTCAACATGGTAGTTGCTTATGGATGACATATGGATGACATATGGGTCATTGGTCAACATGGTAGTTTATTATGGATGACATATGAGTTATTATTGGTCAACATGATAGTTGCTTATGGTGTCCATGGATGACATATGGGTCATTGGTCAACATGGTAGTTGCTTATGGATGACATACATAAGGGACATTGGTCAACATGGTAGTTGCTTATGGATGACATATGGATAACATATGGATCATTGGTCAACATGGTAGTTGTTTATGGTGTCCATGGATGACATATGGGTCATTGGTCAACATGGTAGTTGCTTATGGATGACATATGGATGACATATGGGTAATTGGTCAACATGGTAGTTGCTTATGGATGACATATGGATAACATATGGGTCATTGGTCAACATGGTAGTTACTTATGGATGACATATGGATGACATATGGGTCATTGGTCAACATGGTAGTTGCTTATGGATGACATATGGGTCATTGGTAAACATGGTAGTTGCTTATGGTGTCCATGGATGACATATGGGTCATTGGTCAACATGGTAGTTGCTTATGGATGACATATGGGTCTTTGGTCAAAATGGTAGTTGCTTATGGATGACATATGGGTCATTATTGGTCAACATGGTAGTTGCTTATGGTGTCCATGGATGACATATGGGTCATTGGTCAACATGGTAGTTGCTTATGGATGACATACGTATGGGTCATTGGTCAACATGGTAGTTCCTTATGCATGATATATGGATGACATATGGGACATTGGTCAACATGGTATTTGCTTATGGTGTCCATGGATGACATATGGGTCATTGGTCAACATGGTAGTTGCTTATGGATGACATATGGATGACATATGGGTCATTGGTCAACATGGTAGTCGCTTATGGATGACATATGGATGACATATGGGTCATTGGTCAACATGGTAGTTGCTTATGGTGTCTATGGATGACATATGGGTCATTGGTCAACATGGTAGTTGCTTATGGATGACATACATATGCGTCATTGGACAACATGGTAGTTGCTTATGGATGATATATGGATGACATATAGGTCATTGGTCAACATGGTAGTTGCTTATGGTGTCCATGGATGACATATGGGTCATTGGTCAACATGGTAGTTGCTTATGGATGACATATGGATGACATATGGGTCATTGGTCAACATGGTAGGTGCTTATGGATGACATATGGGTCATTGCTCAACATGGTAGTTTCTTATGGATGACATATGGATGAAATATGGGTCATTGGTCAACATGGTAGTTTCTTATGGATGACATATGGGTCATTCATCAACATGGTAGTTGCTTATGGTGTCCATGGATGACATATGGGTCATTGGTCAACATGGTAGTTGCTTATGGATGGCATATGGATGACATATGGGCATTGGTCAACATGGTAGTTGCTTATGGATGACATATGGATGACATATATGTCATTGGTCAACATGGTAGTTGCTTCTGGATGACATATGGATGACATATGGGTCATTGGTCAACATGGTAGTTGCTTATGGTGTCCATGGATGACATATGGGTCATTGGTCAACATGGTAGTTGCTTATGGTGTCCATGGATGACATATGGGTCATTATTCAACATGGTAGTTGCCTATGGATGACATATGGATGACATATGGGTCATTGGTCAACATGGTAGTTGCTTATGGATGGCATATGGATGACATATGGGCATTGGTCAACATGGTAGTTGCTTATGGATGACATATGGATGACATATATGTCATTGGTCAACATGGTAGTTGCTTCTGGATGACATATGGATGACATATGGGTCATTGGTCAACATGCTAGTTGCTTATGGTGTCCATGGATGACATATGGGTCATTGGTCAACATGGTAGTTGCTTATGGTGTCCATGGATGACATATGGGTCATTGGTCAACATGGTAGTTGCTTATGGATGACATACGTACGGGTCATTGGTCAACATGGTAGTTCATTATGGATGATATATGGATGACATATGGGTCATTGGTCAACATGGTATTTGCTTATGGTGTCCATGGATGGCATATGGGTCATTGGTCAACATGGTAATTGCTTATGGATGACATATGGGTCATTGGTCAACATGGTAGTTGCTTATGGATGACATATGGACGACATTTCGGTCATTGGTCAACATGGTAGTTGCTTATGGATGACATATGGATGACATATGGGTCATTGGTCAACATGGTAGTTGCTTTTGGATGACATATGGGTCATTCGTCAACATGGTAGTGGCTTATGGTGTCCATGGATGACATATGGGTCATTAGTCAACATGGTAGTTGCTTATGGATGACATATGGGTCATTGGTCAACATGATAGTTGCTTATGGATGACATATGGGTCATTATTGGTCAAGATGATAGTTGTTTATGGTGTCCATGGATGACATATGGTCTTTGGTCAACATGGTAGTTGCTTATGGTGTCCATGGATGACATATGGGTCATTGCTCAACATGGTAGTTGCTTATGGATGATATATGGATGACATATGAGTCATTGGTCAACATGGTAGTTGCTTATTGATGACATATGGATGATATATGGGTCATTGGTCAACATGGTAGTTGCTTATGGATGACATATGGATGACATATGGGTCATTGGTCAACATGGTAGTTGCTTATGGTGTCCATGGATGACATATGGGTCATTGGTCAACATGGTAATTGCTTATGGACGACATATGGATTACATATGGGTCATTGGTCAACATGATAGTTGCTTATGGATGACATATGGATGACATATGGGTCATTGGTCAACATGGTAGTTGCTTATGGATGACATATGGGTCATTCGTCAACATGGTATTTGCTTATGGTGTCCATGGATGACATATGGGTCATTAGTCAACATGGTAGTTGCTTATGGATGACATATGGATGACATATGGGTCATTGGTCAACACGGTAGTTGCTTATGGATGACATATGGATGACATATGGGTCATTATTGGTCAAGATGATAGTTGCTTATGGTGTCCATGGATGACATATGGTCATTGGTCAACATGGTAGTTGCTTATGGTGTCCATGGATGACATATGGGTCATTGCTCAACATGGTAGTTGCTTATGGATGACATATGGATGACATATGGGTCACTGGTCAACATGGTAGTTGCTTATGGATGACATATGGGTCATTGGTCAACATGGTAGTTGCTTATGGATGACATATGGATGACATACGGGTCATTGGTCAACATGGTAGTTGCTTATGGTGTCCATGGATGACATATGGGTCATTGGTCAACATGGTAATTGCTTATGGATGACATATGGATGACATATGGGTCATTGGTCAACATGGTAGTTGCTTACAGATGACATATGGATGACATTTGGGTAACTGGTCAACATGGTAGTTGCTTATGGATGACATATGGGTCATTGGTCAACATGGTAGTTGCTTATGGATGACATATGGATGACGTATGGGTCATTCGTCAACATGGTAGTTGCTTATGGTGTCTATGGATGACATATGGGTCATTAGTCAACATGGTAGTTGCTTATGGATGACATATGGATGATTGGTCAACATGGTAGTTTATTATGGATGACATATGAGTTATTATTGGTCAACATGATAGTTGCTTATGGTGTCAATGGATGACATATGGGTCATTGGTCAACATGGTAGTTGCTTATGGATGACATACATATGGGACATTGGTCAACAAGGTAGTTGCTTATGGATGACATATGGATAACATATGGATCATTGGTCAACATGGTAGTTGTTTATGGTGTCCATGGATGACATAGGGGTCATTGGTCAACATGGTAGTTGCTTATGGATGACATATGGATGACATATGGGTAATTGGTCAACATGGTAGTTGCTTATGGATGACATATGGATAACATATGGGTCATTGGTCAACATGGTAGTTACTTATGGATGACATATGGATGACATATGGGTCATTGGTCAACATGGTAGTTGCTTATGGATGACATATGGGTCATTGGTAAACATGGTAGTTGCTTATGGTGTCCATGGATGACATATGGGTCATTGGTCAACATGGTAGTTGCTTATGGATGACATATGGGTCTTTGGTCAAAATGGTAGTTGCTTATGGATGACATATGGGTCATTATTGGTCAACATGGTAGTTGCTTATGGTGTCCACGGATGACATATGGGTCATTGGTCAACATGGTAGTTGCTTATGGATGACATACGTATGGGTCATTGGTCAACATGGTAGTTCCTTATGGATGATATATGGATGACCTATGGGTCATTGGTCAACATGGTATTTGCTTATGGTGTCCATGGATGACATATGGGTCATTGGTCAACATGGTAGTTGCTTATGGATGACATATGGATGACATATGGGTCATTGGTCAACATGGTAGTTGCTTATGGATGACATATGGGTCATTGGTCAACATGGTAGTTGCTGATGGTGTCTATGGATGACATATGGGTCATTGGTCAACATGGTAGTTGCTTATGGATGACATACATATGCGTCATTGGACAACATGGTAGTTGCTTATGGATGATATATGGATGACATATAGGTCATTGGTCAACATGGTAGTTGCTTATGGTGTCAATGGATGACGTATGGGTCATTGGTCAACATGGTAGTTGCTTATGGATGACATATGGATGACATATGGGTCATTGGTCAACATGGTAGTTGCTTATGGATAACATATGGGTCATTGGTCGACATGGTAGTTTCTTATGGATGACATATGGATGAAATATGGGTCATTGGTTAACATGGTAGTTTCTTATGGATGACATATGGGTCATTCATCAACATGGTAGTTGCTTATGGTGTCCATGGATGACATATGGGTCATTAGTCAACATGGTAGTTGCTTATGGATGACATATGGATGACATATGGGTCATTGGTCAACATGGTAGTTGCTTATGGATGACATATGGGTCATTATTAGTCAACATGATAGTTGCTTATGGTGTCCATGGATGACATATGGGTCATTGGTCAACATGGTAGTTGCTTATGGTGTCCATGGATGACATATGGGTCATTATTCAACATGGTAGTTGCTTATGGATGACATATGGATGACATATGGGTCATTGGTCAACATGGTAGTTGCTTATGGATGGCATATGGATGACATATGGGCATTGGGCAACATGGTAGTTGCTTATGGATGACATATGGATGACATATATGTCATTGGTCAACATGGTAGTTGCTTCTGGATGACATATGGATGACATATGGGTCATTGGTCAACATGGTAGTTGCTTATGGTGTCCATGGATGACATATGGGTCATTGGTCAACATGGTAGTTGCTTATGGTGTCCATGGATGACATATGGGTCATTGGTCAACATGGTAGTTACTTATGGATGACATACGTACGGGTCATTGGTCAACATGGTAGTTCATTATGGATGATATATGGATGACATATGGGTCATTGGTCAACATGGTATTTGCTTATGGTGTCCATGGATGACATATGGGTCATTGGTCAACATGGTAATTGCTTATGGATGACATATGGGTCATTGGTCAACATGGTAGTTGCTTATGGATGACATATGGACGACATTTCGGTCATTGGTCAACATGGTAGTTGCTTATGGATGACATATGGATGACATATGGGTCATTGGTCAACATGGTAGTTGCTTTTGGATGACATATGGGTCATTCGTCAACATGGTAGTGGCTTATGGTGTCCATGGATGACATATGGGTCATTAGTCAACATGGTAGTTGCTTATGGATGACATATGGGTCCTTGGTCAACATGGTAGTTGCTTATGGATGACATATGGGTCATTATTGGTCAACATGATAGTTGTTTATGGTGTCCATGGATGACATATGGTCTTTGGTCAACATGGTAGTTGCTTATGGTGTCCATGGATGACATATGGGTCATTGCTCAACATGGTAGTTGCTTATGGATGACATATGGATGACATATGAGTCATTGGTCAACATGGTAGTTGCTTATTGATGACATATGGATGATATATGGGTCATTGGTCAACATGGTAGTTGCTTATGGATGACATATGGATGACATATGGGTCATTGGTCAACATGGTAGTTGCTTATGGTGTCCATGGATGACATATGGGTCATTGGTCAACATGGTAATTGCTTATGGATGACATATGGATTACATATGGGTCATTGGTCAACATGGTAGTTGCTTATGGATGACATATGGATGACATATGGGTCATTGGTCAACATGGTAGTTGCTTATGGATGACATATGGGTCATTCGTCAACATGGTAGTTGCTTATGGTGTCCATGGATGACATATGGGTCATTAGTCAACATGGTAGTTGCTTATGGATGACATATGGATGACATATGGGTCATTGGTCAACACGGTAGTTGCTTATGGATGACATATGGATGACATATGGGTCATTATTGGTCAAGATGATAGTTTCTTATGGTGTCCATGGATGACATATGGTCATTGGTCAACATGGTAGTTGCTTATGGTGTCCATGGATGACATATGGGTCATTGCTCAACATGGTAGTTGCTTATGGATGACATATGGGTCACTGGTCAACATGGTAGTTGCTTATGGATGACATATGGGTCATTGGTCAACATGGTAGTTGCTTATGGATGACATATGGATGACATATGGGTCATTGGTCAACATGGTAGTTGCTTATGGTGTCCATGGATGACATATGGGTCATTGGTCAACATGGTAATTGCTTATGGATGACATATGGATGACATATGGGTCATTGGTCAACATGGTAGTTGCTTACAGATGACATATGGATGACATTTGGGTAACTGGTCAACATGGTAGTTGCTTATGGATGACATATGGATGGCATATGGGTCATTGGTCAACATGGTAGTTGCTTATGGATGACATATGGATGACGTATGGGTCATTCGTCAACATGGTAGTTGCTTATGGTGTCTATGGATGACATATGGGTCATTAGTCAACATGGTAGTTGCTTATGGATGACATATGGGTCATTGGTCAACATGGTAGTTGCTTATGGATGACATACATATGGGACATTGGTCAACAAGGTAGTTGCTTATGGATGACATATGGATAACATATGGATCATTGGTCAACATGGTAGTTGTTTATGGTGTCCATGGATGACATATGGGTCATTGGTCAACATGGTAGTTGCTTATGGATGACATATGGATGACATATGGGTAATTGGTCAACATGGTAGTTGCTTATGGATGACATATGGATAACATATGGGTCATTGGTCAACATGGTAGTTACTTATGGATGACATATGGATGACATATGGGTCATTGGTCAACATGGTAGTTGCTTATGGATGACATATGGGTCATTGGTAAACATGGTAGTTGCTTATGGTGTCCATGGATGACATATGGGTCATTGGTCAACATGGTAGTTGCTTATGGATGACATATGGGTCTTTGGTCAAAATGGTAGTTGCTTATGGATGACATATGGGTCATTATTGGTCAACATGGTAGTTGCTTATGGTGTCCACGGATGACATATGGGTCATTGGTCAACATGGTAGTTGCTTATGGATGACATACGTATGGGTGATTGGTCAACATGGTAGTTCCTTATGGATGATATATGGATGACATATGGGTCATTGGTCAACATGGTATTTGCTTATGGTGTCCATGGATGACATATGGGTCATTGGTCAACATGGTAGTTGCTTATGGATGACATATGGATGACATATGGGTCATTGGTCAACATGGTAGTTGCTTATGGATGACATATGGGTCATTGGTCAACATGGTAGTTGCTTATGGTGTCTATGGATGACATATGGGTCATTGGTCAACATGGTAGTTGCTTATGGATGACATACATATGCGTCATTGGACAACATGGTAGTTGCTTATGGATGATATATGGATGACATATAGGTCATTGGTCAACATGGTAGTTGCTTATGGTGTCCATGGATGACATATGGGTCATTGGTCAACATGGTAGTTGCTTATGGATGACATATGGATGACATATGGGTCATTGGTCAACATGGTAGTTGCTTATGGATGACATATGGGTCATTGGTCAACATGGTAGTTTCTTATGGATGACATATGGATGAAATATGGGTCATTGGTCAACATGGTAGTTTCTTATGGATGACATATGGGTCATTCATCAACATGGTAGTTGCTTATGGTGTCCATGGATGACATATGGGTCATTAGTCAGCATGGTAGTTGCTTATGGATAACATATGGATGACATATGGGTCATTGGTCAACATGGTAGTTGCTTATGGATGACATATGGGTCATTATTAGTCAACATGATAGTTGCTTATGGTGTCCATGGATGACATATGGGTCATTGGTCAACATGGTAGTTGCTTATGGTGTCCATGGATGACATATGGGTCATTGTTCAACATGGTAGTTGCTTATGGATGACATATGGATGACATATGGGTCATTGGTCAACATGGTAGTTGCTTATGGATGGCATATGGATGACATATGGGCATTGGTCAACATGGTAGTTGCTTATGGATGACATATGGATGACATATATGTCATTGGTCATCATGGTAGTTGCTTATGGATGACATATGGATGACATATGGGTCATTGGTCAACATGGTAGTTGCGTATGGTGTCCATGGATGTCATATGGGTCATTGGTCAACATGGTAGTTGCTTATGGTGTCCATGGATGACATATGGGTCATTGCTCAACATGGTAGTTGCTTATGGATGATACATGGATGACATATGGGACATTGGTCAACATGGTATTTGCTTATGGTGTCCATGGATGACATATGGGTCATTGGTCAACATGGTAGTTGCTTATGGATGACATATGGATGACATATGGGTCATTGGTCAACACGGTAGTTGCTTATGGTGTCTATGGATGACATATGGGTCATTGGTCAACATGGTAGTTGCTTATTGATGACATACATATGGGTCATTGGACAACATGGTAGTTGCTTATGGATGATATATGGATGACATAAGGGTCATTGGTCAATATGGTAGTTGCTTATGGTGTCCATGGATGACATATGGGTCATTGGTCAACATGGTAGTTGCTTATGGATGACATATGGATGACATATGGGTTATTGGTCAACATGGTTGTTGCTTATGAATGACATATGGGTCATTGGTCAACATGGTAGTTGCTTATGGATGACATATGGATGAAATATGGGTCATTGGTCAACATGGTAGTTTCTTATGGATGACATATGGGTCATTCATCAACATGGTAGTTGCTTATGGTGTCCATGGATGACATATGGGTCATTAGTCAACATGGTAGTTGCTTATGGATGACATATGGATGACATATGGGTCATTGGTCAACATGGTAGTTGCTTATGGATCACATTTGGGTCATTATTGGTCAACATGATAGTTGCTTATGGTGTCCATGGATTACATATGGATGACATATGGGTCATTGGTCAACATGGTAGTTGCTTATGGATGACATATGGGTCATTGGTAAACATGGTAGTTGCTTATGGTGTCCATGGATGACATATGGGTCATTGGTCAACATGGTAGTTGCTTATGGATGACATATGGGTCTTTGGTCAAAATGGTAGTTGCTTATGGATGACATATGGGTCATTATTGGTCAACATGGTAGTTGCTTATGGTGTCCACGGATGACATATGGGTCATTGGTCAACATGGTAGTTGCTTATGGATGACATACGTATGGGTCATTGGTCAACATGGTAGTTCCTTATGGATGATATATGGATGACATATGGGTCATTGGTCAACATGGTATTTGCTTATGGTGTCCATGGATGACATATGAGTCATTGGTCAACATGGTAGTTGCTTATGGATGACATATGGATGACATATGGGTCATTGGTCAACATGGTAGTTGCTTATGGATGACATATGGGTCATTGGTCAACATGGTAGTTGCTTATGGATGACATATGGGTCATTGGTAAACATGGTAGTTGCTTATGGTGTCCATGGATGACATATGGGTCATTGGTCAACATGGTAGTTGCTTATGGATGACATATGGGTCTTTGGTCAAAATGGTAGTTGCTTATGGATGACATATGGGTCATTATTGGTCAACATGGTAGTTGCTTATGGTGTCCACGGATGACATATGGGTCATTGGTCAACATGGTAGTTGCTTATGGATGACATACGTATGGGTCATTGGTCAACATGGTAGTTCCTTATGGATGATATATGGATGACATATGGGTCATTGGTCAACATGGTATTTGCTTATGGTGTCCATGGATGACATATGGGTCATTGGTCAACATGGTAGTTGCTTATGGATGACATATGGATGACATATGGGTCATTGGTCAACATGGTAGTTGCTTATGGATGACATATGGGTCATTGGTCAACATGGTAGTTGCTTATGGTGTCTATGGATGACATATGGGTCATTGGTCAACATGGTAGTTGCTTATGGATGACATACATATGCGTCATTGGACAACATGGTAGTTGCTTATGGATGATATATGGATGACATATAGGTCATTGGTCAACATGGTAGTTGCTTATGGTGTCCATGGATGACATATGGGTCATTGGTCAACATGGTAGTTGCTTATGGATGACATATGGATGACATATGGGTCATTGGTCAACATGGTAGTTGCTTATGGATAACATATGGGTCATTGGTCGACATGGTAGTTTCTTATGGATGACATATGGATGAAATATGGGTCATTGGTCAACATGGTAGTTTCTTATGGATGACATATGGGTCATTCATCAACATGGTAGTTGCTTATGGTGTCCATGGATGACATATGGGTCATTAGTCAACATGGTAGTTGCTTATGGATGACATATGGATGACATATGGGTCATTGGTCAACATGGTAGTTGCTTATGGATGACATATGGGTCATTATTAGTCAACATGATAGTTGCTTATGGTGTCCATGGATGACATATGGGTCATTGGTCAACATGGTAGTTGCTTATGGTGTCCATGGATGACATATGGGTCATTATTCAACATGGTAGTTGCTTATGGATGACATATGGATGACATATGGGTCATTGGTCAACATGGTAGTTGCTTATGGATGGCATATGGATGACATATGGGCATTGGTCAACATGGTAGTTGCTTATGGATGACATATGGATGACATATATGTCATTGGTCAACATGGTAGTTGCTTCTGGATGACATATGGATGACATATGGGTCATTGGTCAACATGGTAGTTGCTTATGGTGTCCATGGATGACATATGGGTCATTGGTCAACATGGTAGTTGCTTATGGTGTCCATGGATGACATATGGGTCATTGGTCAACATGGTAGTTACTTATGGATGACATACGTACGGGTCATTGGTCAACATGGTAGTTCATTATGGATGATATATATGGATGACATATGGGTCATTGGTCAACATGGTATTTGCTTATGGTGTCCATGGATGACATATGGGTCATTGGTCAACATGGTAATTGCTTATGGATGACATATGGGTCATTGGTCAACATGGTAGTTGCTTATGGATGACATATGGACGACATTTCGGTCATTGGTCAACATGGTAGTTGCTTATGGATGACATATGGATGACATATGGGTCATTGGTCAACATGGTAGTTACTTTTGGATGACATATGGGTCATTCGTCAACATGGTAGTGGCTTATGGTGTCCATGGATGACATATGGGTCATTAGTCAACATGGTAGTTGCTTATGGATGACATATGGGTCCTTGGTCAACATGGTAGTTGCTTATGTATGACATATGGGTCATTATTGGTCAACATGATAGTTGTTTATGGTGTCCATGGATGACATATGGTCTTTGGTCAACATGGTAGTTGCTTATGGTGTCCATGGATGACATATGGGTCATTGCTCAACATGGTAGTTGCTTATGGATGACATATGGATGACATATGAGTCATTGGTCAACATGGTAGTTGCTTATTGATGACATATGGATGATATATGGGTCATTGGTCAACATGGTAGTTGCTTATGGATGACATATGGATGACATATGGGTCATTGGTCAACATGGTAGTTGCTTATGGTGTCCATGGATGACATATGGGTCATTGGTCAACATGGTAATTGCTTATGGATGACATATGGATTACATATCGGTCATTGGTCAACATGGTAGTTGCTTATGGATGACATATGGATGACATATGGGTCATTGGTCAACATGGTAGTTGCTTATGGATGACATATGGGTCATTCGTCAACATGGTAGTTGCTTATGGTGTCCATGGATGACATATGGGTCATTAGTCAACATGGTAGTTGCTTATGGATGACATATGGATGACATATGTGTCATTGGTCAACACGGTAGTTGCTTATGGATGACATGTGGATGACATATGGGTCATTATTGGTCAAGATGATAGTTTCTTATGGTGTCCATGGATGACATATGGTCATTGGTCAACATGGTAGTTGCTTATGGTGTCCATGGATGACATATGGGTCATTGCTCAACATGGTAGTTGCTTATGGATGACATATGGGTCACTGGTCAACATGGTAGTTGCTTATGGATGACATATGGGTCATTGGTCAACATGGTAGTTGCTTATGGATGACATATGGATGACATATGGGTCATTGGTCAACATGGTAGTTGCTTATGGTGTCCATGGATGACATATGGGTCATTGGTCAACATGGTAATTGCTTATGGATGACATATGGATGACATATGGGTCATTGGTCAACATGGTAGTTGCTTACAGATGACATATGGATGACATTTGGGTAACTGGTCAACATGGTAGTTGCTTATGGATGACATATGGATGGCATATGGGTCATTGGTCAACATGGTAGTTGCTTATGGATGACATATGGATGACGTATGGGTCATTCGTCAACATGGTAGTTGCTTATGGTGTCTATGGATGACATATGGGTCATTAGTCAACATGGTAGTTGCTTATGGATGACATATGGGTCATTGGTCAACATGGTAGTTTATTATGGATGACATATGAGTTATTATTGGTCAACATGATAGTTGCTTATGGTGTCCATGGATGACATATGGGTCATTGGTCAACATGGTAGTTGCTTATGGATGACATACATATGGGACATTGGTCAACAAGGTAGTTGCTTATGGATGACATATGGATAACATATGGATCATTGGTCAACATGGTAGTTGTTTATGGTGTCCATGGATGACATATGGGTCATTGGTCAACATGGTAGTTGCTTATGGATGACATATGGATGACATATGGGTAATTGGTCAACATGGTAGTTGCTTATGGATGACATATGGATAACATATGGGTCATTGGTCAACATGGTAGTTACTTATGGATGACATATGGATGACATATGGGTCATTGGTCAACATGGTAGTTGCTTATGGATGACATATGGGTCATTGGTAAACATGGTAGTTGCTTATGGTGTCCATGGATGACATATGGGTCATTGGTCAACATGGTAATTGCTTATGGATGACATATGGATGACATATGGGTCATTGGTCAACATGGTAGTTGCTTACAGATGACATATGGATGACATTTGGGTAACTGGTCAACATGGTAGTTGCTTATGGATGACATATGGATGGCATATGGGTCATTGGTCAACATGGTAGTTGCTTATGGATGACATATGGATGACGTATGGGTCATTCGTCAACATGGTAGTTGCTTATGGTGTCTATGGATGACATATGGGTCATTAGTCAACATGGTAGTTGCTTATGGATGACATATGGGTCATTGGTCAACATGGTAGTTTATTATGGATGACATATGAGTTATTATTGGTCAACATGATAGTTGCTTATGGTGTCCATGGATGACATATGGGTCATTGGTCAACATGGTAGTTGCTTATGGATGACATACATATGGGACATTGGTCAACAAGGTAGTTGCTTATGGATGACATATGGATAACATATGGATCATTGGTCAACATGGTAGTTGTTTATGGTGTCCATGGATGACATATGGGTCATTGGTCAACATGGTAGTTGCTTATGGATGACATATGGATGACATATGGGTAATTGGTCAACATGGTAGTTGCTTATGGATGACATATGGATAACATATGGGTCATTGGTCAACATGGTAGTTACTTATGGATGACATATGGATGACATATGGGTCATTGGTCAACATGGTAGTTGCTTATGGATGACATATGGGTCATTGGTAAACATGGTAGTTGCTTATGGTGTCCATGGATGACATATGGGTCATTGGTCAACATGGTAGTTGCTTATGGATGACATATGGGTCTTTGGTCAAAATGGTAGTTGCTTATGGATGACATATGGGTCATTATTGGTCAACATGGTAGTTGCTTATGGTGTCCACGGATGACATATGGGTCATTGGTCAACATGGTAGTTGCTTATGGATGACATACGTATGGGTCATTGGTCAACATGGTAGTTCCTTATGGATGATATATGGATGCCATATGGGTCATTGGTCAACATGGTATTTGCTTATGGTGTCCATGGATGACATATGGGTCATTGGTCAACATGGTAGTTGCTTATGGATGACATATGGATGACATATGGGTCATTGGTCAACATGGTAGTTGCTTATGGATGACATATGGGTCATTGGTCAACATGGTAGTTGCTTATGGTGTCTATGGATGACATATGGGTCATTGGTCAACATGGTAGTTGCATATGGATGACATACATATGCGTCATTGGACAACATGGTAGTTGCTTATGGATGATATATGGATGACATATAGGTCATTGGTCAACATGGTAGTTGCTTATGGTGTCCATGGATGACATATGGGTCATTGGTCAACATGGTAGTTGCTTATGGATGACATATGGATGACATATGGGTCATTGGTCAACATGGTAGTTGCTTATGGATGACATATGGGTCATTGGTCAACATGGTAGTTTCTTATGGATGACATATGGATGAAATATGGGTCATTGGTCAACATGGTAGTTTCTTATGGATGACATATGGGTCATTCATCAACATGGTAGTTGCTTATGGTGTCCATGGATGACATATGGGTCATTAGTCAACATGGTAGTTGCTTATGGATAACATATGGATGACATATGGGTCATTGGTCAACATGGTAGTTGCTTATGGATGACATATGGGTCATTATTAGTCAACATGATAGTTGCTTATGGTGTCCATGGATGACATATGGGTCATTGGTCAACATGGTAGTTGCTTATGGTGTCCATGGATGACATATGGGTCATTGTTCAACATGGTAGTTGCTTATGGATGACATATGGATGATATGGGTCATTGGTCAACATGGTAGTTGCTTATGGATGGCATATGGATGACATATGGGCATTGGTCAACATGGTAGTTGCTTATGGATGACATATGGATGACATATATGTCATTGGTCAACATGGTAGTTGCTTATGGATGACATATGGATGACATATGGGTCATTGGTCAACATGGTAGTTGCTTATGGTGTCCATGGATGTCATATGGGTCATTGGTCAACATGGTAGTTGCTTATGGTGTCCATGGATGACATATGGGTCATTGCTCAACATGGTAGTTGCTTATGGATGATACATGGATGACATATGGGTCATTGGTCAACATGGTATTTGCTTATGGTGTCCATGGATGACATATGGGTCATTGGTCAACATGGTAGTTGCTTATGGATGACATATGGATGACATATGGGTCATTGGTCAACACGGTAGTTGCTTATGGTGTCTATGGATGACATATGGGTCATTGGTCAACATGGTAGTTGCTTATTGATGACATACATATGGGTCATTGGACAACATGGTAGTTGCTTATGGATGATATATGGATGACATAAGGGTCATTGGTCAATATGGTAGTTGCTTATGGTGTCCATGGATGACATATGGGTCATTGGTCAACATGGTAGTTGCTTATGGATGACATATGGATGACATATGGGTCATTGGTCAACATGGTTGTTGCTTATGAATGACATATGGGTCATTGGTCAACATGGTAGTTGCTTATGGATGACATATGGATGAAATATGGGTCATTGGTCAACATGGTAGTTTCTTATGGATGACATATGGGTCATTCATCAACATGGTAGTTGCTTATGGTGTCCATGGATGACATATGGGTCATTAGTCAACATGGTAGTTGCTTATGGATGACATATGGATGACATATGGGTCATTGGTCAACATGGTAGTTGCTTATGGATCACATTTGGGTCATTATTGGTCAACATGATAGTTGCTTATGGTGTCCATGGATTACATATGGGTCATTGGTCAACATGGTAGTTGCTTATGGTGTCCATAGATGACATATGGGTCATTGTTCAACATGGTAGTTGCTTATGGATGACATATGGATGACATATGGGTCATTGGTCAACATGGTAGTTGCTTATGGATGACATATGGATGATATATGGGTCATTGGTCAACATGGTAGTTGCTTATGGATGACATATGGATGACATATGGGTCATTGGTCAATATGGTAGTTGCTTATGGTGTCCATGGATGACATATGGGTCATTGTTCAACATGGTAATTGCTTATGGATGACATATGGGTCATTGGTCAACATCGTAGTTGCTTATGGATGACATATGGATGACATTTCGGTCATTGGTCAACATGGTAGTTGCTTATGGAGGACATATGGATGACATATGGGTCATTGGTCAACATGGTAGTTGCTTATGGATGACATATGGGTCATTCGTCAACATGGTAGTTGCTTATGGTGTCCATGGATGACATATGGGTCTTTAGTCAACATGGTAGTTGCTTATGGATGACATATGGATGACATATGGGTCATTGGTCAACATGGAAGTTGCTTATGGATGACATATGGATAACATATGGGTCATTGGTCAACATGGTAGTTGCTTATGGTGTCCATGGATGACATATAGGTCATTGCTCAATATGGGTCATTAGTCAACATGGTAGTTGCTTATGGATGACATATGGATGACATATAGGTCATTGGTCAACATGGTAGTTGCTTATGGATGACATATGGATGACATATGGGTCATTGGTCAACATCGTAGTTGCTTATGGTGTCCATGGATGACATATGGGTCATTGGTCAAGATGGTAGTTGCTTATGGTGTCCATGGAGGACATGTGGGTCATTACTCAACATGGTAGTTGCTTATGGATGACATATGGATGACATATGGGTCATTTGTCAACATGGAAGTTGCTTATGGATGACATATGGATGACATATGGGTCATTGGTCAACATGGTAGTTGCTTATGGATGACATATGGGTCATTGCTCAACATGGTAGTTGCTTATGGTGTACATGGATGAGATATAGGTCATTACTCAACATGGTAGTTGCTTATGGATGACATATGGATGATATATAGGTCATTGGTCAACATGGTAGTTGCTTATGGATGACATATGGATGACATATGGGTCATTGGTCAACATGGTAGTTGCTTATGGATGACATATGGATGACATATGGGTCATTGGTCAACATGGTAGTTGGTTATGGTGTCCGTGGATGACATATGGGTTATTGGTCAACATGGTAATTGCTTTTGGATGACATATGGATGACATATGGGTCATTGGTCAACATGGTAGTTGTTTATGGATGAGATATGGATGACATTTCGGTCATTGGTCAACATGGTAGTTGCTTATGGATTACATATGGATGACATATGGGTCATTGGTCAACATGGTAGTTGCTTATGGATGACATATGGAAGACATATGGGTCATTGGTCAACATGGTAGTTGCTTATGGTGTCCATGGATGACATATGGGTTATTGGTCAACATGGTAATTGCTTTTGGATGACATATGGATGACATATGGGTCATTGGTCAACATGGTAGTTGTTTATGGATGACATATGGATGACATTTCGGTCATTGGTCAACATGGTAGTTGCTTATGGATGACATATGGATGACATATGGGTCATTGGTCAACATGGTAGTTGCTTATGGATGACATATGGATGACATATGGGTCATTGGTCAACATGGTAGTTGCTTATGGTGTCCATGGATGACATATGGGTTATTGGTCAACATGGTAATTGCTTTTGGATGACATATGGATGACATATGGGTCATTGGTCAACATGGTAGTTGTTTATGGATGACATATGGATGACATTTCGGTCATTGGTCAACATGGTAGTTGCTTATGGATGACATATGGATCACATATGGGTCATTGGTCAACATGGTAGTTGCTTATGGATGACATATAGGTCATTCGTCAACATGGTAGTTGCTTATGTTGTCCATGGATGACATATGGGTCATTAGTCAACATGGTAGTTGCTTATGGATGACATATGAATGACATATGGGTCATTGGTCAACACGGTAGTTGCTTATGGATGACGTATGGGTCATTATTGGTCAACATGATAGTTGGTTATGGTGTCCATGGATGACATGTGGTCATTGGTCAACATGGTAGTTGCTTATGGTGTCCATGGATGACATATGGGTCATTGCTCAACAAGGTAGTTGCTTATGGATGACATATGGATGACATATGGGTCATTGGTCAACATGGTAGTTTCTTATGGATGACATATAGATGAGATATGGGTCATTGATCAACATGGAAGTTGCTTATGGATGACATATGGATGACATATGGGTCATTGGTCAACATAGTAGTTGCTTATGGATGACATATGGGTCATTGGTCAACATGGCAGTTGCTTATGGTGTCCATGGATGACATATGGGTCATTGGTCAACATGCTAATTGCTTATGGATGACATATGGATGACATATGGGTCATTGGTCAACATGGTAGTTGCTTACAGATGACATATGGATGACATTTGGGTAACTGGTCAACATGGTAGTTGCTTATGGATGACATATGGGTCATTGGTCAACATGGTAGTTGCTTATCGATGACATATGGGTCATTCGTCAACATAGTAGTTGCTTATGGTGTCTATGGATGACATATGGGTCATTAGTCAACATGGTAGTTGCTTATGGATGACATATAGGTCAGTGCTCAACATGGTAGTTGCTTATGGATGACATATGGGTCATTGGTCAACATGGTAGTTGCTTATGGATGACAGATGGATGATATATGGGTCATTGGTCAACATGGTAGTTGCTTATGGTGTCCATGGATGACATATGGGTCATTGGTCAACATGGTAGTTGCTTATGGATGACATATAGATGACATATGGGTCATTTGTCAACATGGAAGTTGCTTATGGATGACATATGGATGACATATGGGTCATTGGTCAACATGGTAGTTGCTTATGGATGACATATGGATGAAATATGGGTCATTGGTCAACATTGTAGTTGCTTATGGTGTCCATGGATGAGATATAGGTCATTACTCAATATGGTAGTTGCTTATGGATGACATATGGGTCATTGGTCAACATGGTAGTTGCTTATGGATGACATATGGATGACATATGGGTCATTGGTCAACATGGTAGTTGCTTATGGATGACATATGGGTCATTGGTCAACATGGTAGTTGCTTATGGTGTCTATGGATGACATATGGGTCATTGGTCAACATGGTAGTTGCTTATGGATGACATACATATGCGTCATTGGACAACATGGTAGTTGCTTATGGATGATATATGGATGACATATAGGTCATTGGTCAACATGGTAGTTGCTTATGGTGTCCATGGATGACATATGGGTCATTGGTCAACATGGTAGTTGCTTATGGATGACATATGGATGACATATGGGTCATTGGTCAACATGGTAGTTGCTTATGGATGACATATGGGTCATTGGTCAACATGGTAGTTTCTTATGGATGACATATGGATGAAATATGGGTCATTGGTCAACATGGTAGTTTCTTATGGATGACATATGGGTCATTCATCAACATGGTAGTTGCTTATGGTGTCCATGGATGACATATGGGTCATTAGTCAACATGGTAGTTGCTTATGGATAACATATGGATGACATATGGGTCATTGGTCAACATGGTAGTTGCTTATGGATGACATATGGGTCATTATTAGTCAACATGATAGTTGCTTATGGTGTCCATGGATGACATATGGGTCATTGGTCAACATGGTAGTTGCTTATGGTGTCCATGGATGACATATGGGTCATTGTTCAACATGGTAGTTGCTTATGGATGACATATGGATGACATATGGGTCATTGGTCAACATGGTAGTTGCTTATGGATAGCATATGGATGACATATGGGCATTGGTCAACATGGTAGTTGCTTATGGATGACATATGGATGACATATATGTCATTGGTCAACATGGTAGTTGCTTATGGATGACATATGGATGACATATGGGTCATTGGTCAACATGGTAGTTGCTTATGGTGTCCATGGATGTCATATGGGTCATTGGTCAACATGGTAGTTGCTTATGGTGTCCATGGATGACATATGGGTCATTGCTCAACATGGTAGTTGCTTATGGATGATACATGGATGACATATGGGTCATTGGTCAACATGGTATTTGCTTATGGTGTCCATGGATGACATATGGGTCATTGGTCAACATGGTAGTTGCTTATGGATGACATATGGATGACATATGGGTCATTGGTCAACACGGTAGTTGCTTATGGTGTCTATGGATGACATATGGGTCATTGGTCAACATGGTAGTTGCTTATTGATGACATACATATGGGTCATTGGACAACATGGTAGTTGCTTATGGATGATATATGGATGACATAAGGGTCATTGGTCAATATGGTAGTTGCTTATGGTGTCCATGGTAGACATATGGGTCATTGGTCAACATGGTAGTTGCTTATGGATGACATATGGATGACATATGGGTCATTGGTCAACATGGTTGTTGCTTATGAATGACATATGGGTCATTGGTCAACATGGTAGTTGCTTATGGATGACATATGAATGAAATATGGGTCATTGGTCAACATGGTAGTTTCTTATGGATGACATATGGGTCGTTCATCAACATGGTAGTTGCTTATGGTGTCCATGGATGACATAGGGGTCATTAGTCAACATGGTAGTTGCTTATGGATGACATATGGATGACATATGGGTCATTGGTCAACATGGTAGTTGCTTATGGATGACATATGGAAGACATATGGGTCATTGGTCAACATGGTAGTTGCTTATGGTGTCCATGGATGACATATGGGTTATTGGTCAACATGGTAATTGCTTTTGGATGACATATGGATGACATATGGGTCATTGGTCAACATGGTAGTTGTTTATGGATGACATATGGATGACATTTCGGTCATTGGTCAACATGGTAGTTGCTTATGGATGACATATGGATGACATATGGGTCATTGGTCAACATGGTAGTTGCTTATGGATGACATATGGATGACATATGGGTCATTGGTCAACATGGTAGTTGCTTATGGTGTCCATGGATGACATATGGGTTATTGGTCAACATGGTAATTGCTTTTGGATGACATATGGATGACATATGGGTCATTGGTCAACATGGTAGTTGTTTATGGATGACATATGGATGACATTTCGGTCATTGGTCAACATGGTAGTTGCTTATGGATGACATATGGATCACATATGGGTCATTGGTCAACATGGTAGTTGCTTATGGATGACATATAGGTCATTCGTCAACATGGTAGTTGCTTATGGTGTCCATGGATGACATATGGGTCATTAGTCAACATGGTAGTTGCTTATGGATGACATATGAATGACATATGGGTCATTGGTCAACACGGTAGTTGCTTATGGATGACGTATGGGTCATTATTGGTCAACATGATAGTTGGTTATGGTGTCCATGGATGACATGTGTCATTGGTCAACATGGTAGTTGCTTATGGTGTCCATGGATGACATATGGGTCATTGCTCAACAAGGTAGTTGCTTATGGATGACATATGGATGACATATGGGTCATTGGTCAACATGGTAGTTTCTTATGGATGACATATAGATGACATATGGGTCATTGATCAACATGGAAGTTGCTTATGGATGACATATGGATGACATATGGGTCATTGGTCAACATAGTAGTTGCTTATGGATGACATATGGGTCATTGGTCAACATGGCAGTTGCTTATGGTGTCCATGGATGACATATGGGTCATTGGTCAACATGCTAATTGCTTATGGATGACATATGGATGACATATGGGTCATTGGTCAACATGGTAGTTGGTTACAGATGACATATGGATGACATTTGGGTAACTGGTCAACATGGTAGTTGCTTATGGATGACATATGGGTCATTGGTCAACATGGTAGTTGCTTATCGATGACATATGGGTCATTCGTCAACATAGTAGTTGCTTATGGTGTCTATGGATGACATATGGGTCATTAGTCAACATGGTAGTTGCTTATGGATGACATATAGGTCATTGCTCAACATGGTAGTTGCTTATGGATGACATATGGGTCATTGGTCAACATGGTAGTTGCTTATGGATGACAGATGGATGACATATGGGTCATTGGTCAACATGGTAGTTGCTTATGGTGTCCATCGATGACATATGGGTCATTGGTCAACATGGTAGTTGCTTATGGATGACATATGGATGACATATGGGTCATTTGTCAACATGGAAGTTGCTTATGGATGACATATGGATGACATATGGGTCATTGGTCAACATGGTAGTTGCTTATGGATGACATATGGATGAAATATGGGTCATTGGTCAACATTGTAGTTGCTTATGGTGTCCGTGGATGAGATATAGGTCATTACTCAATATGGTAGTTGCTTATGGATGACATATGGGTCATTGGTCAACATGGTAGTTGCTTATGGATGACATATGGATGACATATGGGTCATTGGTCAACATGGTAGTTGCTTATGGATGACATGATGACATATGGGTCATTGGTCAACATGGTAGTTGCTTATGGTGTCCATGGATGACATATGAGTTATTGGTCAACATGGTAATTGCTTTTGGATGACATATGGATGACATGTGGGTCACTGGTCAACATGGTAGTTGTTTATGGATGACATATGGATGACATTTCGGTCATTGGTCAACATGGTAGTTGCTTATGGATGACATATGGATGACATATGGGTTATTGGTCAACATGGTAGTTGCTTATGGATGACATATGCGTCATTCGTCAACATGGTAGTTGCTTATGGTGTCCATGGATGACATATGGGTCATTAGTCAACATGGTAGTTGCTTATGGATGACATATGGATGACATATGGGTCATTGGTCAACACGGTAGTTGCTTATGGATGACATATGGGTCATTATTGGTCAACATGATAGTTGCTTATGGTGTCCATGGATGACATATGGTCATTGGTCAACATGGTAGTTGCTTATGGTGTCCATGGATGACATATGGGTCATTGCTCAACATGGTAGTTGCTTATGGATGACATATGGGTCATTGGTCAACATGGTAGTTGCTTATGGATGACATATGGGTCATTGGTCAACATGGTAGTTGCTTATGCATGACATATGGATGACATATGGGTCATTGGTCAACATGGTAGTTGCTTATGGGGTCCATGGATGACATATGGGTCATTGGTCAACATGGTAATTGCTTATGGATGACATATGTATGACATATGGGTCATTGGTCAACATGGTAGTTGCTTACAGATGAGATACGGATGACATTTGGGTAACTGGTCAACATGGTAGTTGCTTATGGATGACATATGGGTCATTGGTCAACATGGTAGTTGCTTATGGATGACATATGGGTCATTCGTCAACATGGTACTTGCTTATGTTGTCTATGGATGACATATGGGTCATTAGTCAACATGGTAGTTGCTTATGGAGGACATATGGGTCATTGGTCAACATGGTAGTTTCTTATGGATGACATATGGGTAATTAATGGTCAACATGATAGTTGCTTATGGTGTCCATGGATGACATATGGGTCATTGGTCAACATGTAGTTGCTTATGGATGACATACATATGGGACATTGGTCAACATGGTAGTTGCTTATGGATGACATATGGATGACATATGGGTCATTGGTCAACATGGTAGTTGTTTATGGTGTCCATGGATGACATATGGGTCATTGGTCAACATGGTAGTTGCTTATGGATGACATATGGGTCATTGGTCAACATGGTAGTTGCTTATGGATGACATATGGATGACATATGGGTCATTGGTCAACATGGTAGTTGCTTATGGATGACATATGTATGGCATATGGGTCATTGGTCAACATGGTAGTTGCTTATGGATGACATATGGGTCATTGGTAAACATGGTAGTTGCTTATGATGTCCATGGATGACATATGGGTCATTGGTCAACACGGTAGTTGCTTATGGATGACATATGGATCACATATGGGTCATTGGTCAACATGGTAATTGCTTATGGATGACATATGGATGACATATGGGTCATTATTGGTCAATATGGTAGTTGCTTATGGTGTCCATGCATGAGATATGGGTCATTGGTCAACATGGTAGTTGCTTATAGATGACATACGTATGGGTCATTGGTCAACATGGTAGTTCCTGATGGATTATATATGGATGACATATGGGTCATTGGTCAACATGGTACTTGCTTATGGTGTCCATCAATGACATATGGGTCATTGGTCAACATGGTAGTTGCTTATGGATGACATATGGATGACATATGGGTCATCGGTCAACATGGTAGTTGCTTATGGATGACATATGGATGACATATGGGTCATTGGTCAACATGGTAATTGCTTATGGTGTCTATGGATGACATATGGGTCATTGGTCAACATGGTAGTTACTTATGGATGACATACATATGGGTCATTGGTCAACATGGTAGTTGCTTATGGATGACATATGGATGACATATGGGTCATTGGTCAACATGGTAGTTGCTTATGGTGTCCATGGATGACATATGGGTCATTGGTCAACATGGTAGTTGCTTATGAATGACATATGGATGACATATGGGTCATTGGTCAACATGGTAGTTGCTTATGGATGATATATGGATGAGATATGGGTCATTGGTCAACATGGTAGGTGCTTATGGATGACATATGGGTCATTGGTCAACATGGTAGTTGCTTATGGATGACATATGGGTCATTCGTCAACATGGTAGTTGCTTATGGTGTCCGTGGATGACATATAGGTCATTAGGCAACATGGTAGTTGCTTATGGATGACATATGGGTCATTGGTCAACATGGTAGTTTCTTATGGATGACATATGGGTCATTATTGGTCAACATGATAGTTGCTTATGGTGTCCATGGATGACATATGGGTCATTGGTGAACATGGTAGTTGCTTATGGTGTCCATGGATGACATATGGGTCATTGCTCAACATGGTAGTTGCTTATGGATGACATATGGATGACATATGGGTCATTGGTCAACATGGTAGTTGCTTATGGATGACATATGGATGACATATGAGTCATTGGTCAACATGGTAGTTGCTTATGGATGACATATGGATGACATATGGGTCATTGGTCAACATGGTAGTTGCTTATGGTGTTCGTGGATGACATATGGGTCATTGGTCAACATGGTAATTGCTTATGGATGACATATGGATGACATATGGGTCATTGGTCAACATGGTAGTTGCTTATGGATGACATTTCGGTTGTTGGTCAACATGGTAGTTGCTTATGGATGACATATGGATGACATATGGGTCATTGGTCAACATGGTAGTTGCTTATGGATGACATATGGGTCATTCGTCAACATGATAGTTGCTTATGGTGTCCATGGATGACATATGGGTCATTAGTCAACATGGTAGTTGCTTATGGATGACATATGGATGACATATGGGTCATTGTTCAACATGGTAGTTGCTTATGGATGACATATGGATGACATATGGGTCATTATTGGTCAACATGATAGTTTCTTATGGTGTCCATGGATGACATATGGGTCATTGGTCAATATGGTAGTTGCTTATGGTGTCCATGGATGACATATGGGTCATTGCTCAACATGGTAGTTGCTTATGGATGACATATGGATGACATATGGGTCATTGGTCAACATGGAAGTTGCTTATGGATGACATATGGGTCATTGGTCAACATAGTAGTTGCTTATGGATGACATATGGGTCATTGGTCAACATGGTAGTTGCTTATGGTGTCCATGGATGACATATGGGTCATTGGTCAACATGGTAATTGCTTATGGATGACATATGGATGACATATGGGTCATTGGTCAACATGGTAGTTGCTTATGGATGACATATGGATGAAATTTGGGTCATTGGTCAACATGATAGTTGCTTATGGATGACGTATGGGTCATTGGTCAACATGGTAGTTGCTTATGGATGACATATGGGTCATTCGTCAACATGGTAGTTGCTTATGGTGTCCATGGATGACATATGGGTCATTAGTCAACATGGTAGTTGCTTATGGATGACATATGGATGACATATGGGTCATTGGTCAACATGGTAGTTGCTTATGGATGACATATGGGTCATTGGTCAACATGGTAGTTGCTTATGGTGTCTATGGATGACATATGGGTCATTGGTCAACATGGTAGTTGCTTATTGACAACATACATATGGGTCATTGGTCAACATGGTAGTTGCTTATGGATGACATATGGGTCATTGGTCAACATGGTAGTTGCTTATGGTGTCCATGGATGACATATGGGTCATTGGTCAACATGGTAGTTGCTTATGGATCACATATGGATGACATATGGATGACATATGGGTCATTGATCAACATGGTAGTTGGTTATGGATGACATATGGATGACATATGGGTCATTATTGGTCAACATGGTAGTTGCTTATGGTGTCCATGGATGACATATGGGTCATTGGTCAACATGGTAGTTGCTTATGTATGACATACATATGGGTCATTGATCAACATAGTAGTTGCTTATGGATGAAATATGGTTGTCATATGGGTCATTGGTCAACATGGTAGTTGCTTATGGATGACATATGGATGACATATGGGTCATTGGTCAACATGGTAGTTGCTTATGGTGTCCATGGATGACATATGGGTCATTGCTCAACATGGTAGTTGCTTATGGATGACATATGGGTCATTGGTCAACATGGTAGTTGCTTATGGATGACATATGGGTCATTATTGGTTAACATGGTAGTTGCTTATGGTGTCCATGGATGAAATATGGGTCATTGGTCAACATGGTAGTTGCTTATGAATGACATACATATGGGTCATTGGTCAACATGGTAGTTGCTTATAGATGACATAGGGATGACATATGTCTCTCTATATTTAATTAATAATTTTATTTAACTTCATCTTTTTAAATTTAAACTGTTAATTTATTTACAAAAATGCCCGTAGGTATTTACAAAAATACCCTAACCATTTACGTAGTAATCTTTGTTAATTACTTAAAGGGCAATTATGTCAATTCACAGTCTACATATTTAGGCGCCATAATTTGTAGTCAGAGTCATGTCGTCGATTCAGTTTATCGGCGATTGATCATCTACATTCCATCCCCTTTAGTCAAAATTTCGGCACGTTGATCAATAAACCCTAAACTCGTTGTTGTTATCTAATTTGAATACATTCGACGCAGTTCAACATAATGGCAGCGAGTTGTTCATCAGAAAGAATGCAAACAAGACAACGAGGAACAAGAATTACTGATCTGCCATCGCACTTGATCGAAAAAGTAGTGCTTACGGTTGGAGGAAATTCACCAATCGATGCTTTTAAGTGCCAGTTAGTGTAAGTATGATGTGTATTACTTATATTATACTTATATACATATTTAATTTAGTGGTTAATAGATTAACTTTGTTGATTTGTGTGAATTACAGTTGCAAACTCTTTAGAGATTCTGTAACATCAGACGCAATATATAAAATTATAGCACAAATCGACTACGGTTTCGTCGTCCCTTTAGTATTCGACAGTATGAAGTCATAAGCAGATGCAGAATGTTGAACAACCCACACGTACTCTTCAACGATTGAATGGTAATTTTTTTAAGCAATCGAATAATTGCGAATTCAAAAAGTTTTCTATATTTGTATTTTTAAAATTGTATGATTACTTATTTGTATGTCAGGCGAAGTATTTTACGTTAGGGGAAGAAATAACAGGGAAACAGTTGCTTCAAAATGCAGCCGATCAGGGGAAGTTGGATGCGATCTTCGTTCTGGGAATGATGTTGATGGCCGAAGGCATTGAAAGGAAGCAAGAAGCTCTGATCATGTTACATAATGGCTACGTTAATACTAGAAGAAGTTGGAATCTAAGGCATACCTGTAACAAGGTTCAAAACCACTTGGTAAGGAAGTCAAAGCAGATAACATTCCATGGCTTACATAGAAGTTGTGCAAAGCATCCTTCTGTGAGCAGTTATGTAATAGCTTTTATGAATCAATACAATTGGTTGTTGAATTGTGAAATTTGTTTGTGGGATGCAGTTTTTGTGAAGTTTGCTAGGATGTTTGACATTAGTTTAGAGTAGTTATATATATAAGATAGTTGTTTGATTCACACAATTAGTGATGCATATTGTATGTGTATTTTGGTGTTACTTTTGATATGTATGTATATATATGTTACTTTTGATATGTATGTTATTTTTGTCTTTTCCATTTTACTAACCAAAAGTTCATTGTGACCTATTTGGTTAGATTTCAAGGGCAATTTGGTCTATTTGCAATTTATAAAGTGAAGGCGGCATTTTTGTTATGGAAATAAAAAAAATTGTTTAATCAAGTCGTTATTAAGGAAAATGCTATATATATAGAATTTATATTCTAAGTAGATCTATATTTATATTTATTATTAATGTTATTTAAATTTATAATTACTCGTATACTACATGGGTTTTAACATGTTATTGAATAATATCGACCCAATAATATGACCTAGTATCCATCCAACACATTGAAATCTAGGGTTGTCGAAGGTTTCGTAATCGATACACACTCTGTTTGAATATGTGTTCTGCAAGTGTCGATCTCAATTAAAGCATTCTACTAATATTCTAAGCTATTATCCAATTACAAAAGTTGTTCAACCATTCAAATTAGAAAACTTTGAAGATTTGTTCATCATTCGGTCATTAGCTTAGTGAAACGAGTCGTTGTGAAGGTACCTTTGTAATGTTTGTATGATAACTATATATTTAATTCAAATGTCATATATGAATTCAAATCAACATTAATGAACATACAATTAGTATTGTGTTATTTACATTTATACTTTACAGATTTAAGACAATGAACAATCCAAGTAGAAAGTGGATGTATGAAAGAAAAGATAGTAGTAGTTGTATATCGCATGTTTTCGTACAAGGAGTGAAAAAATTTATAGATTTTGCTACCAGTCAACATAGGTTCATGGACGAAGATAAAATCAAATGCCCATGCATAAAATGTCGTAACATACCATATAGAGAAGTTGATACTGTTAAGACTCATTTGTACAAGGTTGGTTTTGTTGAGGAATATTGGTGTTGGGATAAACATGGGGAAAAATCAATTGATGATAACAATACGTTTTTAGGGGTGGATGATTCAAACACAAATTTTAGTGAAGGTGCTTGTTCTTATAGAGATATGGTCATAGATGCAATGGCTCCTGATTTAAATAATAGTGATCCTGAAGAGGAGCCAAATGTACTAGATCAAAAATTCTTTGATATGCTAGATGCAGCCAATAAAGAATTGTGGCCTGGATGTAAAAAAGTGACACAACTATATGTTTTAGCTAGACTATTGAATATAAAATCAGAGTATCGCATACCTGAGCAAAGTTATGATGCTATCTGCCAGTTGATAAATGATGTGTTACCGGAGGAGAATAATATGGTAGGTAGTTTATACGAGAGCAAAAAGTTAATACAAGCACTAGGTTTGCCTGTGGAGATGATTGACTGCTGCAGATCTGGATGTATGATATATTGGAGGCAAGACAAAGATCTTTATCGGTGTAAATTCTACAATGCAGATAGGTACAAACGGTCAAAAAATTTGGCCAGATGTTCTCGCGTATCCTTCAAGAAAATGCATTACTTTCCTTTGACTCCAAGGTTGAAGAGACTGTATGCTTCACAAGCCACAACCTCTTCCATGCGATGGCACTCCGAGAATCATGGACATGATGTTGGAGTAATGTGTCATCCATCCGATTCAGAAGCTTGGAATCACTTTGACAAAAGTCATCCTTCATTTGCAGCAGAAGTACGTAACGTAAGATTAGGCCTAAGTACAGATGGGTTTGCACCACATGGAGCATTTGGAAAACAATATTCATCTTGGCCTATTATTATAACACCTTATAATTTGCCACCTTCTATGTGCATGAAAGAGCCTTACATGTTTTTGACCGCACTTATACCAGGACCGTCAAACACTAAGCATAAAATAGATGTATTTTTGCAACCAGTTGTTGCAGAGTTGGAGCAATTATGGGAAGAAGGCGTAGTAACATATGATATATCTTTAAAACAAAATTTCCATCTAAGAGCAGCTTTGATATGGATAATAAGCAATTTTCCAGCATATGCAATGTTGTCCGGATGGTCTACAACATGTAAGCTAGAATGTCCACACTGTGGAAAACATACACAAGCATTCAGACTAGAGAATGGTAATAAGATGTCATGGTTTGACTGCCATAGAAGATTTCTACAGGTAAATCACCCATATAGAAAGGATAAAAATAAGTTCAGGAAGAATCGTCAAGTGATAGAAGGTCCTTATCCAAGTAAGAATGGTGAACAAACTCTAAGGGAGATTGAACAATTAGGTTTGGTAAAAGTGACCGAACTAAATGCTGATGATGTAAACAAAAGATGTGGCGATCATGGTTGGAAAAGGAAAATCATATTTTGGGATTTACCATATTGGAAAACAAACCTCATTAGACATAATTTTGATGTTATGCATATTGTTAAAAATGTATTTGAAAACTTTTTTTACACTGTAATGGATGTCAAGGGGAAGACGAAAGACAATGTAGCAGCCAGAAGAGATCTGAAGCTCTATTGTAGGAAGAGAAAAGGAGTCAAAGTTAATGAAAGAGCATACTACACTCTGGACAAGAATCAAAAGAAAGCCATATGCCAATGGGTGGAGAAATTACGTTTCCCCAATGGTTATGTTTCTAATTTGGGGAGGTGTGTTGATTTAACAGGGTGTAGACTGTTCGGAATGAAAAGCCACGATTGTCATGTTTTTATGCAAAGATTGATGCCAATTGCATTTCGTGAGATGTTGCCACAACAAGTGTGGGAAGCATTAACAGAGTTGAGTATTTTCTTCAAAACATTAACAACAACATTAATCACAACAAAAGACATGGAAAGGATTGAAACCGAGATCCCAATAATATTATGTAAATTAGAGACCATCTTTGTCCCTGGTATTTTTAACTCCATGGAACATTTACCATTACATTTGCCATACGAAGCGAAGATAGCCGGTCCTGTCCAATATCGGTGGATGTATCCATTTGAAAGGTTTGTATGGTACATCGTAATGTATGTTGCTATCTTTGTAAGATAATTTAATTAATCTTCACTATAGGTATCTAAATCAGTTGAGAAAAGATGTGAAAAATAAAGCTCGAGTGGAAGGGTCCGTTGTTAACGCGTACTTGCTACGTGAAGAATCAATATTTTGCTCTCATTATTTCAAGACTGGTGTCCCCACACGTAATAGAAAGTTGCCTCGAAATGATGATGGAGGAGGAGATGAGCAAACGGATGCTAACAACGACATGTTAGATATATTTTCATATCTTGGGCGTCATTATGGAAGATTCACGATTAGAATGATGTCTGATGAGGAAGTGCATGCTGCCCAAACTTACATACTCCTTAACGAAGATAAGATCAAGCATTACATCAAGTCCGTACATCACTTTTAATTATAATAATCATTTGGTGTGTAGTTGCTATGATCGAATAACATTTACATGCATGATTTTGTTTATTACATTCATAGTTACTTTAAAATGGTATTGAAATGTTGATATACAGAATATTTGAAGAACAATTGAATAAACTTATAGGGGATATGGATGAACAGGTCCTTGCAGCTAAAGTTGAGAAGAACTTTGCATTATGGTTTCAAAACTATGTGGGTGTTATTTTTGTATTTTTTAAAATTTATTATTTTTTGTTATGGTTATAATTAACTCTAATTAAGTGTTTTACCATTTTTCATATAGGCACGTAAGATCCCGATAAACAACAAGTATATATCTGACCTTTCCAAAATGCCATTCAAAAAAGTGAAATTATATAGTGTACTTTGTCAATGGTTACAAGTTTCACACAGAAGCTCATAGTCTGAACAAATCAACAACCAATAGCGGATTGTGTGTTAGTAGCCAAGGAGGTGATTATTATGGTAAGGTAGAGAAAATTTTAGAAGTCGAGTACCCTGGTTACCCAATTAAAACCACGGTTTTGTTTAAATGTCATTGGTACGATCCAACACCTAACATAGGAGTTAAAGTTCACAAACAATATAACTTGGTCGAGATAAACGTCAAAAGAAAATACAACAAGTTCGAGCCATTTGTTTTAGCCATGCAAGCCACTCAAGTGTGTTACATTCCCTACCCAAGTTCGAAAACAAACAACTCGGACAGTTGGGCTGTATTTAAAGTTAAACCTCGTGGTTGGAACGATGAAAATCATTCTCAGAAAGACGTTGCTTTTTAAGAAGATGAAGTTGAATAAAATGAAATCATTATACCAAGTCTAGCTGATACAGACAATCATGATGATGATCACGAAATGTCAAGCAACGATTCAGATAATGAAAATAATATTGATGAAGAAGGTGAAATTCATGAGGACGACAATGATGGTATTCCTAACAGCGAGGGTAGTTATGAGTATAGTACATCGAGCAATGAAGAAGAAGAGGATGAAGAAGAAGAGGAGGAAGAAGATAATGACTAGATGTTTTTGTGTGTTTAATGTTTTTTGCGATGAAGTTAATTTGTAATTTGGTTTAATATCAATACATAAATGTAAACTAGGAAGAAAGCCCGGGCTTCGCCCCGGGATGTTTTTTTGTGTTTACATCATTCTGTTAAAAGAACATTTTAGTAATTTTTTCTTGCTATGTTGTTTGAGTAGGATGAAGTATTTGTGAAACCCATGTTATTTTTGTGATGAAGTATACTTAATGTAATTAAAAATAAGTTTGTATTGAATTCGTTATTAAGGAAAATAATCTACATAGATTATATATACTTTAACATGCCCGGTTAATGTAATTAAAAATAACTTTGTAATGAATTCGTTGTTAATTATTCATTATAATACTATGTTTTCAATAAATTATACACAACTTGATTAGCACAACTGGCTTAATCGCGCCCTTTTCTAGCATAAGCTTAAGTTCGAGTCTGCTTGCCACCAATATCTATTCATTTTTACATTTTTTAGCCATTAGTTTATGCCACATATTACCAATTCAAAAACATTTCATTCAAACCATATCTTACAAAATCCAATGATCATAATAATAATTCATCCATAGTATAACAAAATTAATTAAGCATACAACATCCCAATAAATGTCGTCACAAATTAGCTACGCGTTTTGTTCTATAGCAAAACAAGCAAACGATATCATATTCCATAGCAAAATTTCCTAGAAAATACCTATGAATGGTACTTCCATAGCAATTCAACTATGGAATTGGTTTCCGTCACAAACTCCGTTGCATATTAACCACGATGATGAATTCCATAGCAGCAGTACAACGGAAAGTGATTTGGTAACAAATATTGTTGGAAAATTGCTATGAATTTTTGTTCCATAGAACTATCGGTAGAATAATACCAATGGATATGGAGTCGGTAGCATTTTCCCTAGCAACTCCCACTCTCGCTACCAGAATTAAAATATGTAGACAATGTGGTAGCAACATTGCTATGGAACGACATTCCATAGCACGATCCATTGCAGATTAACAACGAAAATACGTTCCATAGCAACCTTCCCTAGAAAAATCGTGTTTTTCTTGTAGTGGGTCAATGTGACCTACGTCCACGGGTAGGAGGAGAGTATTCATTATTTCAGAGCTTTTAAACAGAGGTTACAATTACAATTTTCACAGAGATTCGCCTAACACTCTAGAATTTAAGATACAAAATGACCTAACATGCATCCTTATTTATACATGAGGGATCAGACCTAAAACCCTAATGGGCCAAGCCCATATACACATAGGCCCATGAATGGTGACAACCAATCATATTCTGCCATACAACATCTTCTAGAACATTCTTCCATGTCGTACAACCCATTAGCATCAGCAACACACATGATGGACCACCTTGACCATAGTGGAGTAACATGATGCACATGTGGCGCATCATGAACACTAATGGTCCAACATCCATCATGGTGGCACAAAATGGTGTATTTCTTGAGCATGATCATCATGTAAGAATACGTGGATCAACATGGCACAACAAAGGAATCAAGATGACACATCATGTACCAAGATCGTACATGATGGTGCAACATTTACTCCATGGCCCAGCTTCCCTTGTTGATGGAGCAAAATCATCTTCATGCCTCAACATATCCTTGGCTCAACATTACACTGGCGCAACTTCAGACATGATGGCGCATTATGCTCTCATTTGGCGCAACATCCTAGAGGATGGTGCAAGTTCCTTTTACAAGGCGCATCATGATGTTCCATGTTGCTCCAAGCGCTCCAAGTGCTCCATGTTTCTCCAAGTGTTCCAGGTGTTTTGCTCCATGTTGCTCCAAGTGCTCCATTTTGCTTCAAGTGCTCCAAATGCTCCAAGTTGCTCCATGTTACTCCAAGCCACTCCAAGTTGATCCAAACCTCCTTTTGGAAGATATGTTCCTTTGTCAGTTGATCCGTTCCTTTGTCTGATGATCCAAATCCATCTTAGATGATTCGTTCCTTTGTCACTTGCTCCATAACCCTCAAGTGCTCTTTTGAGATCTAAGTGCTCCAAATACTCCATGAGAATGCTCCAGATGATCGAGACACATTTAACAATATCCACATTGACTTGAGCATCCTCTTAACTCCACCTAAAACAAGAAATTCATTTCCCTTCCTGCTATCAAGCCCCGAAGGGGCTTACCTCCTGCGAATATCAAACAAGTCCAAGAAAAGCTTGAACTTCTCTGTGGGCAACTACTTTGTTAATATGTCTACTGGATTCACCTTGGTATCAATCTTCAAAATTGAGAACTTGTCTTTTTCCAGAATGCCACGAATGAAATTCAATTTGACATCAATATGCTTCGTCTTCTCATGATACATAGGATTCTTTGAAAGACTCAAAGCGCTCTGACTGTCACAGTAAAATGTCGGCTTCTCCACCTTCAGACCAAGACTCTGAATAAGCCCATGTAACCATATCTCCTCCTTTATTCCTTCCGTCATAGACATGTACTCGGACTTAGTTGTAGACAAAGAAACAATATTTTGTAACGTCGTCTTCCAACTGATGGCACATCCGAACAAAGTGAAAATATAACATGTATGTGACGTGCGATTCAAAAAATCACATCAATGATCAGAGTGAGCATATCCAACCAAGTTACTCTTCGTATTAGCTCCATACACCAAGTACACATCCATTGTTCCCTTCAAGTATCGTATGATCCGCTTGACAGCTTCCTAATGAGCCTTCCCTGAATTACTCATAAACCTGCTCACTACACTAACTGAATGATTGAAATCATGGCTGGTACATACCATTTCATAAATAAGACTCCCAACAACACTAGAGTAAGGAACCCTGCTCATGTACTTCCTTACTTCATTAGTTGTGGGTATAGTATCTGGACCAAGTTTAAAGTGAGCTGCCAAAGGAGTTCCAACTGGTTTGGACTGATCAAAGTTGAAAGCCTGCATAACTTTCTCAATGTACTTTTGTTGAAAAATACATGACCACCCTGATCTTCTATCCTTTTTAATCTCCATACCCAGTATCTTCTTTGTTGCTCCCAAATCCTTCATCTCAAACTCATTCTTCAGGGTTGCCTTCAAGTCATATATTCCAGCCATGTCATTGGCTGCGATGAGCATATCATCAACATATAGCAACATATATATGTAGGAATCTCATGCCAATTACTTTGATTAAACACAATTATTAAACTGGTTCCGAGTGTAGCCATGCGAGAATGAATCAAATATCTTGAACCATTGTCTTGGAGACTGCTTCAAACCATAAATATATTTCTTCAGTAAACATGCATGATCCTTCTTAGAATCAAGGAACACTTTTGGCTGGGACATATAACTCTTCTCTTCTAAGTTACCATGAAGAAATGCAGTTTTCACATCAAGTTGATCAAGCTCCAGATCAAATGCACTCACCTTGGCCAAAAGAATCCAAATTGTCTTGTGTTTCAGGACCGGTGAGAACACCTCATGATAATCAATTCCTTATTTCTGAGAAAACCCTTTCACCACCAACCTTGCCTTGAACCTAGCCAGTTAAAATCCAGGTATCCCTTCCTTCATTTTAAAGATCCATTTGCATCCCACTGGTTTTGCTCCAAGTGGTAATGGAACTAGATCTCATGTTTCATTATTTTCTAATGATTGCATTTCTTCATTCATGGCCATCAACCAATTTTTTGCTTCATTACTAGCCAATGCCTCTTTATATGATTGAGGCTCCTCAGTGTCAATGTCTTCTCCAGTTGCTAAAGCAAAAGCAATAGAGTCAAGGTCACCAGAATTAACACATCCCACATATCTAGCAGGTTGTTGAATAACCTTCTTTGATCTCCAGCTTGCTATAGATTCTTGACCATCATCCTTCCCGACATCACTACTGGACAAAGATGTCATGGGTTGCTCTTGGGTTTCATCTTGTCCAGTTTGTTCACTGCCGCCTTGCTTTTCATCACTTATCACAACTTCATCTGGAGTTTGAGATGAAAACTCCACCTTCTGGCTATCACCCTGATCTTTGTTCCCTGCTTGACTTGTATCACCTTCTCCCTGGTTGCCCATGGCAGATTCATCAAAGGTTACATCTATGCTCATGATAAATTTAGGATTTCTTCCTTCTTCTGTACACCACAGTGGATAAAATTTTACTCCTGTCGCATATCCTAGAAATATGCACTTCATTGCCCTTGGCTCAAGTTTACCATCATTCACATGAGCATACGCGTGGCATCCAAATATACATAAACAAGAATAGTCATGTCGTCTCCAATAGTTACACCACCCGTGGTTGATCCACTATAACAATAAGTCAATACTTTTAGTGTTACATACTATAATTTGAATATTTAAGACATTAAAGTAGTTGTTAGATGTGTCAAACCTAAAAAAAAATAATATAGGGTATGAAAATAAATGATTGGTTGCACTAAATGGTAGCACGTGATAAGGAGGGTCGCTTCCATATGGACACATTCTAAACGTCAATGCCTTTTTTCATAAAGCATGCACTAGTCAAACATAAATTTAAATGGGGGGTTTTGATTATAAAAATAAACGAAAGTTAAATACATTTTCCGAAAAATAGAATTGCATAAAATAAGGTTTATGAAAATTAAGAAATCTAAAACGAGATCAGTTCTGTTGTGACTATTCTAATCCTGCAAATAATCATCAGCTCGATTATTTGAATTTCACTCGGTCTAAACTGTACTAAAATTTATTAACAAGCTCTAACAATTTTCTTTTACCAAATTATTTAACCAAAACAATATTTTTGAGTTAAACCTAACCTTTTACAAACTTAATCAAATAGACTCTTAATTAAATTAGAAAGCAATATTAAGAGCAATGTGAAAATTACAAGTAAAGTTCAACACTTGTTGCAAGCTCGGAAACGTAAAAACTTGTTAAATCAATTTATATTAGAATTGAATCCTATCATAGAAGCAATATTTGTTACTTATTACAAATTTTAATAACTGATTAACTGATCAAATACTAATTCAAGTGGCCAACGAAAATTGAATCAAATAAAACACTTTATTAAGTACAAAACTAATTAAACTAGATAGAATCACAACCAAATATCAAGTCTAACGATTACTTGCAAGAAAATTCAAGTTGGTGCGAAACTGAAATGTAAGGTTTTATCCATATATGGCTAAAAACGAATTATAAACAATTAAAACAAAGTCTAAATGGTAAATATTACTAAACTAAACCAACAAATCAAACCACAAACTTCAGATCTTAAAAATTACCGGACAACTAAAGAAAATGGCCTAGAAATCGTTTCCATCAACTTAGGGTTAGACTAGGGATATAAAGGGTATTTAAAAGACAGTCTCAGCACTAGATAAGGATTCTGTCGCGAAACACAACCACAAATAATGGTGCATGTATGGTGACACAACCACAAATAATGGTCCATGTAAGGTGTCCAGGCCGTGTTTGAAGATGGGTGCTACTCATATACTTTAAATGAAGTGCAATGTTATTTCGAGACTTTTTCGAAACACGAGCATGGAATATGACCCGTGTTTGGTGGTAAGGCTGTGTTTGTTAGATGCAGTGCAAAATCTTCAAAAAAAAAATTCAAAAATCAGAAAAAGAACTTTGGGTAATAAACACAATTTGTGTTTGTGGAACACGGGCCGTGTTTGGGCTTCACAACTTATGTCTTTATAAAATCACAAATATTCACCAAGTTGAGTTCTGTGGATGTAACATGACCTATGTCAGTAAAATACAACCCATGTTTTTTCGTTTTCACATTTTGGTCTTCAGAATTTCATTCCAAGCTGCTTCCTTCAATTCGCTAGCATCCGAAATTTCATTTATCTCTGGTTAAGCTCCAATGCTCCACTCTTGCATCCAAAATCTAGGTTTGCATCAAAAACCCTGAAAAATACATCAAGATATAAGCAGTACGATTGTTTTTACGAAAAACATAAATTGTCAGAATTATACTAAAATTCAGCTATAAATGCAGAAAATACAATGTTGAATGAAACTAAAATGAACAAAAAGGATGCTTAAAAAATGCATCTAACAAATCTTTCCAAACTTAAACTTTACTAGCCCTCACGTAAGAAAAGGAATTGGCATGGGAATCAGGATGAGCAGATTTAGATGGCTGGAAAAGAAACAAAGAGAAAAACTTGACTAATTAACTAACATAATCATATACTAACGCAAACGATAATCATGCAAAAATTAAAACATGCAAAAAGAAAAGAAAAAAAAAAACAAAAACAAAAACAAAAACAAAACAAAATAAAAATAAATAAATTTAAATCATTCTTTTTTTCTTTTCCTTTACATGACCAGACTTTATACCGATAAAGTTTTAATGGAATCATGGATTTGATCTCCAATCTCAATACCCCAAGTGTAGTTTTAAAACCCACAATCAAGCAAACTTGTGGCATTCGTAAGCCAAACAAATAATTTTTAATACAAACTCTTATTTGTGAATACATTGCATTTTTTAAAAACTAATTTTCAACAAATTCCTTTATAAAAACTTAACTTGACCAACCCCTCCTCTTTCCCGAAATCGTCCAGTAAACGCAGTAAGCCCCATTATGGACATGAAGTCCAGGCTCATCACTATGATACCGCTATCGAGGGACATAACTCATTAAACCACACAACTTCTTTGTCTTGATCAACTCTTCGAATTTAACTTTGCTTTGTTGGGGAATAGCCTTTGAATTGATTTGGATTTGACTTGGAATTTACTTTGCTTAGGCTTGATATCGAATTTTAACAATGAGTTGATCACCGCTTGAACTTGACTTGATTAGACTTTGAGGCTCGACTTTCTTCAAGTTTCTTGATGTATCATTTCTAGCGAGTACATCGATTAGGCGCATATGTACCACCTGGATTCCGATTGTGTTTTCTCATACTTTGATTGGTGGTTTTAAAGTCCAAGTAAAGGTAGAAGCAATAAACTAAGCAGGAGACATAAATGAATTAATCACAATATTTTAGGACGTAGCCTAGAGGTGAGGGGAACCTGTGTTTATTCAGGCGCGACTATTTTGTCGTATATGGATATAGGGCGCCCAGACCCATGATCCGATGTCATTTTCTCGGGATTTGGGCCTATTTAAGAGCATGAACACCTAGGGTTTCGTTATTATTAACCTCCACCTCCCCAAAAATATGTCTAATTAAACCCTATCCTCTATTGAAGTTTTTGGAGCTCATTCTCTCTCTTAAGTCCATTTTGATACTCTTTTGGTGATCCTTTGGTGCTCTAGAGTGAAGGAAACAAGAAAGATTGTTCAAGGAAGCTTTGCATCTGAATTGATCAATCTTATTATAATTTTTGGACCTTAGTAAGTCATTAAGATCCACGCTTTATTTAACTTTAACCATAGATCTAAGAGATTATGGTGTTTTTCATCCATTTTAATGGGTTTTCACCCCTTTGTGGTTCCATGGACTTTGAAGAACTCTATGAGCTTTTATTCATGTTTAAGTTTAGATCTGACAGCGCCGGTCTTAAGGATTAATTTTTTTTTCATATACCCAAGACTAGCTAGAAAAAAGTGCCCTTATTGCTATTATAAGTTATATATATATATATATATATATATATATATATATATATATATATATATATATATATATATATATATATATATATATATATAATAAATAAAAAAAATTGGGCGCCAAAAAAATTTGGGCCCTGTGCAGCTGTCCACTTTTCCTTCCCTCAACAACCCCCATGAGATCTGATCATTTGGTGGAGGAAATAGTGCATGCAAGAGCTCTCTTTTCTTTATACATGAAGAAAAGTGTGGTTTTAGACATTTTATGATCTAGGGTTTTAGATCTTGGTTGTTTGTAGCATTTCAATGGATAAAGTTGGAAACTATATCAATTAAGACACTAGTGGGAACCATATCTGAGTTTCGAAGCCTTCGACTTAATGGTTTAAGTAAAAAATAAACTTAAATTCTATATAGGCACGGTGTGTCTCTTGGAGGGCGTGACGTGTTTCGAATTTTTCAGATAGCGTCTGATTTATGCTGGCAAGCCGACTATTTTGTCTGTAATGGACACAGAGCATCCAGTAGGAGGCGTTGAGCGCCTTTGACCAAAAATGTTAACTCTTTTACCAAGTTTGAATTTAGGTTAAACTTTAGGGTTTTGGGTTGTAGAATGAGGTTTGACCTCTATTTGGTGTCTATGTGGTTTGTGAGACCGACCTTGCAGATATTTATGTGTATTTGTGATTATTTTAATTTTCTGACAGGTGAGTCTTCTCACAATATTACTTATGTCATGATTGGATCCTCTTTGTGTTGGATGCATGTGTAATAATATGACATGTAAGTATGCTTAGTTAGACAAGTAGGGTCTTGCTTATGGTTGTTGCTTATTTACTTGTTGATTGATATGGTATGTGACGTGTTGGGCTAATGACAAGATTGGGGTAGGCCGAAGTCAAACAATTTCGGTTGGGTTGATGACAAGATCGGGGCAAGCCCTTATTCAAAGAGTACCCAATTGGTATGATAGCAAGATCGAAACTAGTCGTGAGCTAAAGAGTCCCAATACTTACATGTATAATTATTACTGTGATTTTTGTGATATCTTGGGGAACTCACTAAGCTTTGTGCTTACAGTTGTGGAATAAAAGTTTTCAGGTTGTACTTTTAGCAGTGGGAAGGCTCCAGCCGACCACGATGCATACACATCTCCTATGTTTATGTTTTTACACTTCCATTACTTTTGATGTTTTTGGATACAATGATTTTCATATGTTCAAATTTTTGGATTTTGGAACTATTGATTCTTCACCTTTATAGAAAAAGAATGTTTTCTTAACATTTTCAAAATAAAAATTTGGTTTGAAATTTGGGACGTTGCAGCAGATTTGACTTGTTGGCCCATCAGATCTTTGATAATTCAAAAACGATAACTAACTATGTGGATGTAACAAGAGTTTCATCCTAACCTCAAAAGTTGCAACAACTATAAGGTTCGATACTTCTGAGGCAAATTTTTATTTAATTTAAGTTCTTTTTAAGGAATTAAAGGATATTATTTTTAAAACATTGTTCAATTTTCCATCCTACATTTCCTTTATAAAAATTATTCGGCTTTACCATTGAGTCGTAACTTAGAGACATCTCAACTGCTGTCTATTTTTTAGAGACCAAACCCTACACTCGATTGTATTGAGACTGTTGCATTCGATCCATATCACGCTCCATCTTTACAGATCACGTTTGAAAGTAAAAATTTCATCATCTAATGCATTCAGTCCAAAAGGTTTTGGCATTAAAAGGAGGGACGTTATAACCTAATATGTTAGAGCCATAAGTGTCATAACCAAATGGTGCATTGAAAATAGTACATATTTTGTTTATATGGAGCTGATGGTTTGTATTGGATATACCTTACGACTGGACACACATGATAGAACAATACTTGACCCAATTTAGGAATTCATAGGTCAAGATATTACAGCTTTCGAAATGAATTTCTAAGAGAGACTTCCACCCTAAGTTCGTAAAAGATAACTAAAGCATGTATGGTGTCAATGTGTACAAATTTTTGACTTTTACAGTCGTGCACTGAAAAATCCATAACTCTGTCCCTGTCCTCTCATTTTTTTTTAAATTGAAGCACATAGCTTTAGTTTTCAAGATAATATTTTTGGGACAAACGGGAAGTAGGAGAAGAATGAGGGTTAGAAGAACCCTCAATTAGATTATTCCTAGTCCGAGCCATAAAATGATTATACAATTTTTTTTCAAGATGTAAGTAGACACACGAATATAGCAGATAAAAAATAGATGTATTAAATAGTAATAATTTATGGCTCGGGCACGCAATCCCATACAAAATGTAAATTCAGCAGATAAAAAAAATACATTTTTTGATGACAGCTTAAATTTTTTAAGAAAAACTCAATTACGGAACATATGTGTATATATCAAGGTTCTAAATAACGTTAGACATGACTTTGACGGTAATATTAAGCCTTAAGCTTTTACAAGCCGTGACGAGCCACATCGTTTGTAAGGCGTGACTTAAGGTGGTAAATTTGTATATAATTAACAATGATATATATATATATATATATATATATATATATATATATATATATATATGACTTAAGGTGACATTTTGTTAAAGCATGACATTAAGTACAAGTCTTAGAGTCATGTCGCGCCATGGGAAAACCATGACGAGTTTTTTAGAATCATGGTATATATATAAACTCAGTTAGGGAACATGTGTATAAATGTAAAAGTTTTTTTTAAAATGTTACTCCCGCTCCAATCGTGATATATATATATATATATATATATATATATATATATATATATATATATAGGTAAAAGTTCAAATGAGAACAAAAAAGATTAAGAACCGTACGAACCATTAAATCAAATCTATCTTTTCAAATGATAAATTCTTTCAAACTCTCCCACCATTTTTGAAGAACACACATTCCTTATTACCACCACCACTTACCACCGTCGTCGGCCGCTTAACCTTCGCCGGAATATCAAGCCAATCATTATTTTTCTCTTCAGATCTGGTACCACAATAAAAAACGACATTACCGAGGTGTTTCCGCTTCAGATCTAACGTCCACCGCCTGCCATCTCCGACGACATAATTCCGATGACTTTTTTTTGTGTTTTTTGCTCAGATCTAACCAGATTTGAATGATTCTAATGATTTTTTCTCATCTCTGATCGTGTTTCTAGTCTAGATCTTTCCAGATGTGGTCAGATCTAGAACCTCCACTTACTGATTTGCCATAAGTTTCGCCTCCACCTTCAGATCTAACACTTTTTGTCACCGGAACACTAGATCTACCACTAGATCTTCTGTACCATTGTCTAGATCTGCAAGCTCCGGTCTAGAGTTACGATTTCTACCACCACCGATGTCCAGATCTGTGAGGTCCGACAATATTGAAAGAGTTCAGACGAGATCTGGTGTCATGTTCTTCAGGTTGCACATTTGGTTTTGTGTTCTTCATCTCAAACCTATGAAATTTGGTTGTTTTTTTTCCTCTGAAGATATGGATTTGTTCTTTCCGTCAAACCACTACCGTCAAACCTCTCCGGAGAAACAAACAACATCACCTGACTTCAGAGATGATGAAAATCTTATATATTTTGTCAGATCTGATGTTTTATGGTGATTATGGATCTGATGTATCTGGTGTACACAAAGTATTTGATGAAATGCCTCAATGAAATATGGTAAATCAAGTCATTAAGCTGTGAATATGTGTTTTCTATGTATTAATTTGTCTAAGTTATTAAAGCTGTCAATGTGTATTTTTTGATGTATTAAGTGTTGAATTAGTGTCTAAGATGTTGAATTAAGTTTTGAATTAGTGTTTGAAATGTTGTATTAAACTGTGAATTCTAATTTTTTTTATCCAGATCTGATTTTAAAGGGAATGATATTGGCGATGTTGACACCGATGGTTGGTGGTGGTGATGGTTGATAGCAGTGTACGATAGTTGGCGGTGTTGATACCGGTGGTGGTGGTAGAGTAAGCATCTTCTTCGTTGATTTCAGATAAGTTATTATCTTTTATGATTCATGTATATTTTTTTATGTTTGCTTCTGAAATATGATATAACTTATTTATGTATTAAACTGTGAATGAGTTTTTTAATACACTACAATATGAGATTATACTTGTAAATGAGTTGTGAATGTATTGTATAAAACTGTGAATTTTATGTATTACGTTGTGAATTTTATTCACGACTTAATATATTAAATTCACAATTTAATACATAGAGATGTCTACATGTATTAACTTATAAATATAAGTTTTAATTTGAAAATATGGTTGTAAATATAAAATTTTTTTTTTGTCTTAAATTGTGAATTTATTATATTAAGCTGTGAATTTTTTATACTAAACTGTAAATTGTGTATTATGTTGTGAATTTTATTCACGACTTAATATATTAAATTCACAATTTAATACATAGAAATGCCTCTATATATTAACGTATAAATATAAGTTTTAATTTGTAAATATGACTGTAAATATAATTTTTTTTTGTTTTATATTGTGAATTTATTATATCAAACTGTGAATTTTATATACTAAACTGTGAATTATCTGTATTAAGAGTTTCAAATTGATATTATGGTTGTGAATTTATATTTTTTGTATTAAACTATAAATTTATTGTAATGAGCTGTGAAATTTATGTATTAAGGTGTGATTTTTCTATTTTAAACTTTGAATTAACTGCATTAAGCTGTGAATATTTATTTAAATTGTGAAATTGACTATATTAAACTGTAAACTTTTTGTATTAAACTGTGATTTTTGTGTTTAAAAATATGAATTGACTGCATTAAACTATGGATTATTTGTTTAAACTGTAAATTAACTGCATTTTGCTGTGAATTTTTTATAATTTGTGTTAAAATATGAATGATTTATGTATAAATTTTTGTGTTAATTTTCTTATGAATATATTTATTTTTTTGTTGTATAAATTTGTAAGAATCCACTAGTTTTTATAATTGTTTTGCATTAAATTAAAAAGGAGTGAATTAATAGGCTTTATTAGACCGTGGATGTAGTATTTAAGTTGTTAATGCATGACTTTATTTACATATCTAATTTGGAAGAAATGACGGCTACTATGTTGATACAGGTAGTTGATGGCGGCATGTGGTGGTAGAGTTTGAGTTTTTGACTTCTTTGAATTAGTGAATTCTTGTAAAACAGTTTGTATTAAGTTGTGAATTTTTTGGCATTAAACTGTAAATGGACTGTGTAAATCTATATTTTACATAAGTTTTGTGTTAAAATACGAGAACATATACGAATGAAAATATTAGACTGTAAAAATTATAAGTTTGCTCTTTTCGTACCAAAAACACAAAAAATTAGGATTTTAACACGTTTAATAAGAGTATTGTGTAAATATTTACTAATTAAATGAGGTTCTTAATCTTTATAGGTCTCATTTGAACCACTTCCTATATATATATATATATATATATATATATATATATATATATATATATATATATATATATATATATAGGTGGGTTCAATTGAGAAAATAAAAAAGGTTGAGAATGGGGGAATCATTCTCAGCCACTCATTTAATCTAAGCATAAAAAGATACGGTGGCAAACTTGTAAATATGATAACAACCTTCAATCTCAAATACGTATTTGTAGAGAATTAGATTACAGTTCAAACCCATTCATCGTTCATCATCCAAATTTCTTCTCCAACCTTCAACAATCATCCAGATTTCTTCAATTAAACCATCATCAACATCATCCAGTGCTAATCAATCATCGATCTTCGTCAATAACATGTTTATCAACACGATTCAACAGTTAACAACAAAAATTCATTTTTGGTTCTTTTAACCCAACCTTCAATTCTGCTTGAATACGATCAGATCTTCAACATCTACGATTAATTATACTCCCAGCGTCATTAGATCAACATCATCGATAATCAACAAAAAATCCACTTCATATCATTCATTCAACATCGATTATCAAATAAAACTTTAAAATTGAGGTTAGAAAAAGATCAAATCGTTTTTTTTTTGAAAAATTTCATATAATTCTCTATCAATCTACTATTTTGTAAGGTTTAAATAGTCAAAGTATCATGTTTTTAACATTTTTAAAAAAGTTAAATTGTATGCACTCCAACTGTTTGATGAAATGCATAAACTAAATTACCACGTTATATTCATATATGAATATGTTTTATCACCTGAATCAGTATATGATTATTAAAACAAAAAAACAAATATGCAAGTCTGTATGTTATTCACATGTGAATAATATATAAAAATTATATATATTTGTGAAAATACCTTGTAATATTCATATGTGAATATACTGTGTAATATTCATAAGTGAATATATCATCTAATATTCACAAGTGAATATACTATGTAATATTCACATGTGATATACCATGTAATACTACGTAATATTCAGATATGAAAATATTATCTAATATTCATAAGTGAATATATCATCTAATATTCACAAGTGAATAATATATAAAAATTATATGTGAATAATATATAAAAATTATATATATTTGTTATTCATATGTGAATAATATATAAAAATTATATATATTTGTGAAAATACCTTGTAATATTCATATGTGAATATACTGTGTAATATTCATAAGTGAATATATCATCTAATATTCACAAGTGAATATACTATGTAATATTCACATGTGATATACCATGTAATACTACGTAATATTCAGATATGAAAATATTATCTAATATTCATAAGTGAATATATCATATAATATTCACAAGTGAATAAAGTATGTAATATTCACAAGTGAATGCATCGTCTAATATTTAAATATGAATATACTATGTTTATTATATGCTATATTCATATATGAATAATACTTAAATTGTAAAAAAAAATAATCATAGTTTTTATTCATAAGTGAATAACGAATGTACTGTAGTAAAAACCTGATTCATTTTTATTCACTTATGAATAACGATAACTGAAAATATAAAAAAAATAATTTTTTTATTTTATCTTAAAACTATATCAATATGGATGTCTATTTGTAGAGAATAAAAAATCATGAATTTTGGTATATTTAAAATCATTTTTCGATAAAACTAGCTTCTTAAAAATTAAAAAAAAACGAAAAAACTATGTTTTTGTATATATTAAGGTAATGCTTAGCATAGTTTAAGGAAACATGTTTTGTTGGAAAACACATGTTTATTCCTTTCCCATTTCCGCTGGTACGATGGAGGCTTTTGCGGCAAAAATAAATGAGTGACTGAGAATGATTCCCCATTTCAACCTTTTTTTTCTCAATTGAACCCTCCTCTCTCTCTCTCTCTCTCTCTCTCTCTCTCTCTCTCTCTCTCTCTCTCTCTCTCTCTCTCTTTATCTATCTATCTATCTATCTATCTATCTATCTATATATATATATATATATATATATATATATATATATATATATATATATATATATATATATATATATATATATATATATATCACGATTGGAGCGGGAGTAACATTTTTAAAAAAACTTTTACATTGGTACAAGGTTATATAATGATGTATTAAATAGTAATAATTTGTGTAGAAGACTTTATCAGGGATGCTTTATTAACTTGTATATCATAATTTGATGTAGTATTGTGGCTTTTTTAGAAATAAAAAAACAAAACAAAACAAGATTGTACTTTTTTTGAATTCTCCATAAAGTTAAAGAAAATATAAAGAAGAAAAAAGAATTCAAACTCAGTATTATATAAATGCAAATTATACTTGACTTTATTTAAAGAACATTTTAGCAATCTTTATATTGATCTCCTCACCATCTATTTTCTCGTATCTTTTTCTTTCTTTCTCTCCCTTTTGTTACATACAACTCAATTGAAGATGGTGTACCTTTCTTTCACGTACAGCTCAAATGAAGATCTTGTGCTTTGAGGGATGATGGTGATGTCTTGAAACCTTATTGTAACTTAAGGATCAATCCAAAGGGATCGCATTGATCCTAAATTAATCGTGTATGATTTGCGATCATGCTATCCTTTTGGATTCCTCCTTTGGTAACTTCGAACAGGCAAACACCAATTACAAATTATGCAAAATACAGATAAGTTTAGAAGATCGAATTCATCACAGACAAGTTTTATATTTAATGCATTTTTAAAAATATCAAATTCATCAAATATAGGTAAGGTTAGTTTGATTCATGACATCTATAAAAAAGTTATTAACGTTTACATCATTTTGTTTTCTGATCTTAATTTTTTTTAGTGTTTGGATGGAACTTGAAAAAATGGATGAATCTTAAAGGAGACTATCATTTGTCCATTCTAATGATACAACGAATTGGATGTATTATTTCCATCTTATGATATTTATGCCTGCTACTACTTTTCTTTGACTAGTGTTTTTGTCCTTTCTAGTGAACATGATATTAGTTTTTTGTGGAATATTGATTGATTATTTATACACTTATCTATGACAATGTTAAGCAAGTTAAAATTTGAACATCTTTTACTCAAAACCAATTTTTCTAAAAGTAAAAAACTAAAAAAGAACGTAAGCATAAATGTTTATGCATAATAGGTATGCATAAACTACACTAAGTTGTTCTTTTGATTTTATTTTTATGATTTTTAGATCAAATTATCATTAGTTTTCACCTGCCAACTTTTTTATATATATTTATATATTTTTCATCATCAACTTATTATCAATTAATCTGTAGTATTAACAGATAATTGAGAACTGTTTAAGACAACTTGAGCTTCTTATTTTTGTAAATTGCGTTGGAAAATATGGTTTTACTCATTTTTCAAAAAAAACTCAGCACAAATTCAGAACAAGTTTCATTACGGAAATGGATAATCTTTTATATATCGTGTTCTCTTGACTTGTGCATTCGTTTTGGTATATTATACACCAAAAAGAATATAAAAATGAATGAGAAATTAATCTTCGCTGTAAGTTGGTTGGAGGAATTACATAAAAGACAATTAATGAGTTTAAGTCGTCCCATGTAGGTTGGAGGAATTTAAAAAGATGTAATTATATAAGTAGAAAACTTTTTTAGCCTTTTAATACTTAGGGGCTCTTTGGCAGGATCTGAATTTATAAGAGCTGAATTTTTAAGAGGTCTGAATTTCTAAGAGGGTCTGAATTTTTAAGATCTGAATTTTCAAATGTTGTTTGGTTGGAACCTCTGAATTGCAGTGCTGAATTATAAAAATAACCATTTTACCATTCTATGTTATTTTTGCTAAATTTAACGTTTTTTTTATAAAATAACCGAATCAACTTCTTGAATAATTATAAAAAATTTACAAACACCATATAAAATCCAGATTAAACATAAATCCAAATCAAACATAAAACTATCATGGATCTTTCTTTCTTTCTATCTACATAAACAAGCAGTGCAATCTATCAGGCTTATGAAGTATTTTTATATTTGAATATGATCAAATTCTATTAAGATATTGTATATTTGAATATGATCAATTCCTCTTAAGGATGCAGATGACCATAACCAGTGCTAGCAATATGTTGTTTGTTATTCAAAACTTGAAAGAAAGAATTGATGATTGAGAGGAATTTCAATATTTGTTTTTTGGAGTTTACATATTATCCATAAATTTGAACCTTGTTGGTTTTCACAATTAAGGAATGAAACCTGCATATTTCAGTTTACATAGGCCACAAGGATTCAAGTGTGGCTAGTCGGTATCTTTAGTGGCTGACCAATGCCTTCTAATAGAACAAACTAATATAAAAAACCACAAACATACTTTAAAACCCATACACGTATTTTTCACCAATAGATATCATAAAGATTCTATTTACAGTCTTCATTTAGACCACCTTTTACTTGTAATTAAATCGTAAATAAACGCCACTTAACAGAAACATTCGAATTACAGGGGAAACACACTAGATTTTTAAGCATTAAACTCGAATTACATAACAAGAGAAAAAGAAAATGTTACCTGCAGAAGATACCGGAGGTGAAGGCGGCACAAGTGAAGCAATCGAAGGCGGATGCGAAGTCGGCAGGGGCGGCGACGTTGCCGACCGAATGGATGCAGATAGAATCAGAGGAGAGAAAGGGGTGGAAGAGAACTGGCGTCGATGAGGGAGCCGAAGGGCTTGGCTGCCGGCGACGATGTCGGAGACGGTGTTGTAGATCGGAGGAAGCGGACGACTATTGGAGATCGGTGAGGGAGAAGAAGCGGGTGAGAAGGAGGAGAAGGGGGCGAGAAAGAGAGAATGTGTTTTGGGGTTAAGGGCATAACGCGTCTTTTATTTTTTCAGATGGAGTTTCAAATCTGATTCGGTAAGTGCTAAAATTCAGATTCAGACCAAAATTTAAGAGCTAAACAAACGGCCTGAATCTTAAAGATTCAGACCTACCCCTTATTAAGAGGTATTAAGATGCAAACAAACAGACCCTTAGAGCACCTAGAGACCTTTTAGTGCGTAAGAATGCAAATACGAACCAAAATGACTTGGTTTAAGTCATCAAATGGGCGTTCTAGGACATATCTAAATGGGCGTTCTAGGACATATCTAAATTTTTATAGGACCTATGTTTTAGCTAGTATTAAAAAATATTAAGGACCTACTTAATTTTCAATAAAGGACATATCTAAATTTTTATGTAAGTATATAAGTAAAAAGACGTATTAGCCTTTTTGGTAAATATTTCTTTTTTGTAACTAAAGATGTATCCTAGGAAACAACCGTCTTATTATGACCGGATTTACTTTAAGGACATTCTCTTGAACACTTTCAAAACACTTATTATTATTTAATGTTTTTTGTAATTTTGTTGTTGTTTCATGCATTGTTGCAATATAATTCCTAAATATTTGAATGTCTACTCGAGATGTCAACGGATGACACAATTACATTTTTCTCCTTCCTAATGTGATTTCTCATGATGATGTCAACAGATGACACAGTTATATTTTTCTCCTTCCTAATGTGATTTCTCATGAATGAAGAAATCTTTTTTTTGGATAAAATGCATAAAAGACATTAAGTTTACATAGTTGTCAATTGACGTGTCAGTCTTTGATTATGTGGTGCTGACATTGGATTAATGTGACATTTTTTGGTGACACTGCTTTCTTGGTGTCAAAATTGAAAAGTAAAATAAAATCTGGTTGACTTAACTGAAAAAAAAAACACAATGTCAAAATCAAACTTTTTTAAAAACCTAATTTCTTTTGTGCAGTTTGTGTTTATTAAATTAAACATAATAAACAAGACTTGCTGGATGATTGGAAACCTTTTGTCGGCAAGCTTTGGAGCAAGACAACATAAAAAAAATTAGCATATACACATGTAGTGCCATAATCTCATCTATTAGTTTGCTTTACAATCTCCATCTCCTGAATTTTCCTCGACAAAATTGAAAAGTAAAATAAAGAGTAAATTACACGAATGGTCCCTATGGTTTGAGGTAATTTGCACGTTTGGTCCCTAACTTATTTTTTTAACTCAGAAGGTCCCTACTATTTGTTTTTGTTATGCACTTGGTCCCTATTGTTTGTTTTTGTTATACGATTGGTCCTGTCTTACTTAAAAAATCTATTATTTAAATAAGAAAAAATGGTTGGGTAAGTAAAGTAAGGTGAGGGGGTGGGGTTGGGGGTGTGTTTATTTAAATAAATTAAAAAATCAAGGGAAAATAGTCTTTTTAGGTAAGACAGGACCAGACGCGTAACAAAAACAAACAGTAGGGACCTTCCGAGTTAGAAAATAAGTTAGGGACCAAACACGCAAATTACCCTAAACCATAGGGACCATTCGTGTAATTTACTCAAAAATAAAATATAGTGACTTAACTGAAAAAGAAACACAATGTCAATATCAAACTTTTCTAAAAACTTAGTGTCTTTTGTGCATTTTGCGCTTATTAAACATAATAATCGGGACTTATTGGAGGGTTGGAAACCTTTAGTGGGCAAGCGTTTGGAGTAAAACAACATAACAAAATTGGCGTCTACATATACAGCTCCATAATCTCATTGCTATTAGTTTGCATTACAATATCCGTCTCTTGAATTTTCCCCGGCAAATTTATTGGCCACAATCCTTTGATCTCACATGAAGCACGTATATACTCTATTTACTTTATTTCATTTATGTTTTCCAATGCAATGTCAAGCCTCTAGTCAGATTGTTCCAATCAAGAGCCTAACTATGTCATTGCTCATGAGCTTTTCATCCATTTTTATGTTTCCATGTCCTTTTTTGTTGGGTTTTATCTTCAAGTTAAAGATAGGTCGCATTGGTGCTGCTAAGACATTTAATTTGTTAAAATGGTTATATTTGATGTTGATGGTTTTTTATTTCAAATTTTCATCGTTGTGTAAGAATGTTGGAGTGAGTTTCTCCATGGAAGCACTTGTAGTTATGAACGAGTTCTTCTAGTTTGTTGTCCATTGGTTGTCACGGCTTGGTAATCCTATTCTTTTCAAAATAAAAGTTTGAATATTCGTTCGTTACAGATTTATGATAACAACTAATGCCTAGCTTTTGTAGCCTTAAATGGTGGTCACTAGAACGTCGTGTCTTAATTGTTAGTGTATATTTATTTGGGTTATTATTGTATGTGTATAGTCCATATATTTGTTGTTCATCTTTATAGGCCTAAGGCCACATACGTTTTGTATATGTGTCATGTATTGTTAACTAGATATGAGACCCGTATGTTATACGAGTTTGATAAAACGAAAGTTTAAACAAAAATTTATTTAAATTTAAAATTTTAGATTTAAAATTTAAAAATTAAATTTTGAATTTAAAAAGAAACATATTAAATACTATATGAGTACTAATATTATAATTTATTGGTATTTTCAATTAAGACAATTATTATGTGAGGTGTAAATATGATGTGTTAATTTAAAAAAATGAAAAAAAAATGGAAAAAACATTTAATCAAAAATACTAAAAAATGACATGTGTCCAAGTTAATGAGAGAGTGACATGTAGCAAAATCATTTTTATTTATTAGGGAGGAAGACAAGAGATCAAGCAAATCATTTATCCCTATATGGCATCGGAGAACCGATCCTACAATCTCTCCTATATCACCTCTTTTTCTCTTCTATTCTTCCTGCCTCCACCTTCGGCTAAACCTTAACAAACTCCTCCTCCTTCTAAATATTTCAGTCAAATTTCATCATGTTTGCCAATGTCCCTCTTCTTCCTCCTCATAAAGCCTTCGACGTCACTAACATCAAGGCGTGCGTTCCACTCATTCTTGACCTCAAATGGCTCAACTATGATGCATGGAGAGAACTCTTTACCGCTCATTGTATCGGGTTTGATGCAATCGATCACATTGATGATTCTTCACCGAAGCCAACGAATGTGGAATGGAATAATCTCGAAAATCTTTTTCGTGACAATAAGGACGCAAAGAGTATGCAAACTGATAATGAACTTCAGAACATCGTGATCACTGATCAGTGACCTTTCCGTCACCACCTATTGCAACAAAATCAAAGCTTTGGCGGACCTTCTTACTAACCTCGATTCAGATTATGCCATCCCCTAAAAGCATCTCGTCATTTACACGATCAACAAATTATCATCCAAATTTGAATCGGTTGCAAATATCATTCGATACCGCTCTCTGCTTCCGACATTCAGTGAAGCCTGATTAAATATTGGTGATAGAAGAACAATGCTTATCTTCTCCTCTTCTGATTCACACCGGAATGGCGACCAACACCTCATCGTCGCCAACAATTTTGCATACCGGGAATAATTCCTCCAACCGACAAAGCATTAGTCGTCCCAATCGCCAGCAATAGCAACAACGTCGTCGCCAACAGCAACCACTTGCACTACCAAACAAGTCGTACAGTTGGATTTTTATTCCTCCGTTGAAAGTCCGACAACAGCAGCGACGTAATTTCTCTGTGTCGCATAGGCAGCAAGAAAGCGGCCTACTAGGTGTTTTCCCTTGTCAAAGGCAATAGTGAATATGAGCATCTCCTAGATAGCCCACATATACGGCCTACAACACTCTTTGCAGGCCAATTTAGCAACAATTACAAATCAGTGAAGCATATTTTTTTGCATTGGACTCAACTACTAATTGGACTTGGAATGGTCCAACTCAGCCCACAAGTCTACCAAAAGTTCTTAATACTATGTCTTTAAATGACCTGGGTGCAAATAATTAGTACACGGATACCAGGGCAACGAACCACATACACACAAATGCAGGTATACTTGACATTGACCTTCACACTCGTAATTCTTATTCGGTTTAGTTAGTAATGGGTCTTGCATGCTTGTAATTACAACCGCACACACCTTTTTTTCCTCTTAAAAATCTATAATGTCCCCAACATCTTAATAATATCCTTATTTCCCCTACCATCATCAAAAACCTCATTTATGTTAGACAATTCACTAAACAAAATAAATGCTTTATTGAATTTGATGAATTTGGGTTTACTATCAAGGATTTCAGGACACGACACCACCTAATCCGATGTGACAATGATGGTTCATTGTATTCGGTCATTCATTGTCCTCAAGCGCACGTTTCTTTGAGTCCTTCAACATCGCACCAACACTTAGGACATCCCAGCATCCAAGTGCTTAAGTCTTTAGCGTCCAATAAATTTATTTTAGTAATAGTAATAAATTTCATAAATTGTGTCACTCATGTTAACTTGGCAAACATACCAAGCTTCCGACTTATTCTAATGTTTTGCATGCTTTTGAAATAATTCATTTAGATATATGGACTTCTCTTGTTTTTAGTGCCAGTGGTTTTCTCTATTACGTCATATTTTTAGACCACTATACTCACTACCTTTGGGTCTTTCCATTAAAACGAAAATCTTAAGTATTTATCAAATTTCTTAAATTATTTCAGTTTGTCAAAACCCAATTTAACAAAACCGTAGAATCTCTCCAATGTGATAATGGGGGTGAGTACAATAACAACCAATTCCATAATTTATTTTCCTCTAACAAAATTCAATTCCTATTTTCTCCCAATAAAACGGGAAGTCTGAACGCATGCTTTGCACCATCAATAACATTGTGCAAACCCTCATATTTCACTACAACATCTCACCTCCATTTTTGGGTAGAAGCTCTTCATATGGCAACTCATCTCCTTAACATCTTACCCTCTACCTCCCTTCAAATTGAAACCCCTCAATTTCATCTCTTTCAAAAACATCCTACATACACCGGACATTTGGATGTCTTTTTATTTCCTCACATCAGTACATCTCATAATATTAAACCACGTACCACCCCATGTGTTGTCTTAGGATATCCTTCTCATAATAAAGGATATCGTTGCCTATATTTATCCTCTCGTTGCATCCTCATATCCAGACACGTTGTCTTTGACGAGTCAGCTTTCCCATTCGGCTCAGTCACACCGACTGAACCTTCCTCATACTCCTTCCTTGATGACTATTTAAATACATCTCTTATGTTTTGTGACATTCTCTAGCCTCCTTAGACCCCCCGTATTGCTATAACTCACACCGAACCATCTCCTTTGGCACCCAATCCCTCGGTCACTACCCAATCTACCCCTTCCCCTATCAGATACCCTCCTCCTCAACCTACTCATCCTATGACCACTTATGCTCGTAGAAAGATTTTTAAACCCATTGATCGCCTGAACCTCCATACATCTTCGGTTTCCCCTCTACCACGATCTCACTTACAGGTTATGTCGGACCCTCATAGGCGAAAAGTCATGAATGAGGAATTCCAAGCTCTCGTATGCAATGGAACATAGGTTCTTGTTCCAAGACCCCATGGGGTCAATGTGGTTCGATCTATGTGGCTTTTTCGCCACAAACATCATGCAGACGGACCCTTTCTCGTTATAGGGCCCGATTAGTGGCCAACCGTCGTAGTCAGAAGCATGACATTGACTTTGAAGAGACCTTTAGTCTGGTTGTCATACCGACAACTATACGTACTGTTCTCAGCTTGGCTGTTTCATGCCACTAGCCCGTCCACCAGCTCGATGTGAAGAATGTCTTTCTTCAAGAGACTGTTAATAGCACCGGCCACCAGGATTTCATGATCGTTAGTTTTCCGAACATGTCTATCACCTTCATCGATCTCTATATGGACTCAATCAATCCCCAAGGACCTAATATCATCTCTTTGCGAGATATATCACTCAGATTGGGTTTAAGAACAATCGCTCAGACTCTATTTTATTTATATATCACTAACATAATACCACAACATATCTTCTTTTATATGTGGATGACATTATCGTCACAGCATCCTCGAATGCATTCATACAACATATCATATCTCAACTCATTGTTGCGAGTTTTCCAGGACAGATCTTGGTGATATGCATTATTTTTTGGGCGTATATGTCGTTCGTACTACTACAAGTCTATTCCTTTCTTAGCAGAAATATGTAATTAACATTCTAGAGAGTGCAAACATGCTCAACTATAATCCATTTCGTACTCTAGCAAAGCGTATTCATAATATTGATGCTACAGGTACTCCAGTTGATGACCCCTCTTTGTATTGCAATCTTGTTGGAGCCTTCCAATACCTGATATTTACTAGACCTGATATTGCATTTGCACTTCAGCAACTCTGTCTATATATTCATGATCCTCATGAGCCCCACCTGTATACTCTCAAACAAGTCCTCTGGTATATTCAAGGAACTATATCTCATGGTCTTCAGCTTCACACATCCTGTTTGACTGATCTCATGACTTTGCATGGTTATAAAGTGCTTAATGTCCAAAACCCGAAGTTCTTGACCCAATAAGACATCACAACTCTTGCATGGAAGGGGTAGAAGGGCCAAGATCACATTTTTATAGTTCATAATAGCTTTAGAATGGATAAAGTTTCCAAATTTATCCATTAGATTGGTCCCAACAAACAAGATCTAGACTTTAAGTCTTAAAGGGACCCAAAAGTTCATCTTTTTCAACTTAATCCATTAAGTACAAATCTCCAGCTTTCAGATCTGAAGCAAAATGATGTTTAGATGGATAAAGTTTCCAACTTTATCCATTACAAGGTTACAGACTTTCAAGATCTAAACTTTATGCACTAAAAGGACCAAAAACTCATAACATCCAAAACTAGTTAGATCTAACAAATACATCATCAAGATTCAAACTTTATACCTCTAGAAGATGCATCAAGGTGAACACAGTCCAGATCTATAAGCTCCAATGCAACCAACACTTCTACAAGAAGTTTCTTCTTCTCCAAGGTGCACCATGCATACTCCAAAGCACTCAAAATCACCTTCTTTTAGCTCAAAAGGCTCATCTAAGGTTAGGGTTTCATGAAAGGGGTGGAGGCTGAGAATGGAGTGGGTTTGGTGGAGTTAAGGAGCTTAAATAGGGATCAAACCACAAAAATAGGGTTTGGGAACTGATTGCGTACGTCCAGCGTACTTCTGGTATGCCTAGCGTACTCAAGGGTGCTTCAGTATGCCCAACGTACTCCCCTATGTACGCCCAGCGTACTTAGCATAACCCAAAACCGACCAAACTTCAAACGGTCATAACTTCTTCGTTCTAACTCCGATTTTGACGTTATTTATATCCACGGAAAGGTCTCAAAGAGCTCTACCTTTCTACCAACTTATCCATGCCTAAAAACTTTCCGAACAAAAATCTAATTCCATAAAAGGCCCGAACTGCCACTTTACCGATATACCCTTGGTCTCCAAAAACACCAACTGAACTCTCTGATCATCTAAGCTACATTAACCACACTTAAATGAGTCTAAAACTTTCTTCCCTAAGGTATTAAGCCTCATGGTAACATATATTCGAGTCATGGTCCCGAATATGAATCGGCTTAAAACAGGATGTTGCATCCAAACAGTATACTTCCTATATCAAACGAACCCTACCTCCGATATGATCCTACCTGGTTGTTCCTTACTTGATAGATCGTGAAAGTAGACTTTGAGTTAATGATGAATCTAGACTAATAATTAGTCGGAATAAATATTAGACTAAAACTTAGTAATAATGATACTAGGTTTCGTCAAAGGAAAAGACAATTGTTAGAAGCGAAGCGCTGCCAAATTTCAAGTTGTCACTTTAACAAGTGAGTGCATAGTTACTTTCATCTTACACATAGATATGAAGTATTTAATGTTAATACATGCTATATGTGCTTACTATCTATGATTCTTGATATTTATGCTAGATGAACGATTTATACATGTTTTACGTTATTTATACTGTATATGTATTTTTATACCTGTAAATATATTGGGTAAAGATGGGTAGATGAATGATGAGAGATGAAAGATGATATAGATGATGAGAGGTGAAAGATGATGAGAAGCCTTGACTATAAACTTGATCCAGTCATCTAGCAGAGTATATATGAAAACCACAGACTATTATAGACAGTCCAGTAGAACGCTAGCAGGGTCGCAACCTGTAGGTGTTTGTAAACGACGTGTTCACCAGATGTACTTCAAAAACCCTGGCAACTATGGACTTATTGCCTTACAAATGAACATTGGCAGTTGTGCCTAATAGATAACATCGGCAACTATGGACTTAGTGTCTGTTGGATAAACCCTAGCAGCGATGGACTTCGTGCCTATTCCTTAGGACTAAATAAATGATGAATATATGATTCTTAGGGTAGATCTTTAAGAATAAAGAAGATAATGGGGATGAGAAATTGGGTTAATTGTTTGATGATTAAACATAATAATTATATTATTGTGGGTTGAAAAAACCCTATGTACTCACCAGGTTTCCCAACATGACTAACTCAGTTTATTGTATCACAGGTGGTTATATGAAAGATACATTCTGCTGAGAGATTCAATGAGTATTAGGCCACTAGTTTAATTACTGTAAGGTTTGTAATATTTCGTTATGCTTATGTTTCTGTATTGACGATGACATACCAATGTTTTAAATAAAAATACATTCCTTCGGAAATGCTTTGATAACATCTTTATCATGTTTTCTGGGAACAAATTTCGCAATACTATTTTTCAAAAAGGATACTCTGATTTTTAAATAAGCATAAATAGAATTTTTAAAATGACCGTGAATTTGGGGATGTCACAGTAAGCAACAAAATAAAAACGCAGGATTTAATGCAGATTTACCGAGTTTCCAACAGCAATGGAAAACGATAAACGCAAAGTGAGTACTGAGAAACCGGGAAGAAATCGCAAAGAGAATGAGAGAGTTTTCAATTTTCATGAGTATCAAATATGGTTCCTAGGGAGCTGTATTTAAAGGCATCGAAACCCTGGAAGGTAGAAAAGGGCCCACATAGGCCGGCCCCTGGAAACCCTAGGGCGGCGACTTGATCTCCAAGCAAACCGTTTTCTGGGCCTTCTAGAATATTCCGACTTGACCTCCTCGAAGTCAATGACAGTCAACCATTTGATCGGATCGGTCAAACCGACTTGACCCGAACTCGTCAAAAATAAAAGCTCCTCAGCTCCCAACGACCGATGCGTCATGCACCTAAATCGCGCTATTTCACGCACTCACGACATCAGCTAGTGCTAGCCTAGAGTAGGCACACGCGTGGGCTTGGCCCATTCCTTTGATCCACTAAAACATTTGAAGGCTTATCAAGAGAAATGGTATATAAACCCACTAAAAGTTTCTTTCCCCACCAATGTGGGATAGAGGAAACTTGTCAACTTGCAAGATTATATATATATATATATATATATATATATATATATATATATATATATATATATATATATATATATATACTAGTTGTTTACCCGCGTCAAACGACGGGTGCGAATAGTTTCTTTCAGAAATTAGTTTTTAAAAGTGATTAGTTTTTGCGTAGCTATTAATTTAGAATATATTTATTGGAGAAAATTACTCCAATTAAACCCTACTTTGTTTTAATCTTGAATCATATTTTTGTATTTCATGTCCGATTCCCCTGTCAATATTTTAGATACCGTGATTAAAAAACCTTGCATTTTTTATTTTTTGATTTCACCTATTTAATCATTTTTTCTCAAAAAAAAAGTTGTAAATTGTGAGTATTTTTGGGAAAAAAATTCGAAGGTTTTTTTAGGAAATTTCAACTTACAACAACTTCTTACATGTCATTTATGTCATTTATGTGATCATCAAAAATAGCCAATTTATGTAGTAATCCTATACGTGAATATTAGGTTTTATTAAATGCCTAATATATTTCATGTCATTCACATGACATTTTGTTTAATTTAAAATAAACAAAACTTAAATTTACCTAAATTTATCTCAGAGAATAAATAAAACAAAAGATAATATTTAATTATGTTGTACCTAATTTTTGTTTTTAGATTGAACAAATCTTACGTAAAATCAAAACAAAAAAAATAAATCATTCATTTATTTTATGTAATAGTTTGTTAAAAAAAGTTAGGAATCCCACAAACCCATCACCATAGTTTATTAAAAAGCACATCCAAATAATCGACGACCAATAATAATGAACCTGAAGCTGCAACATGTAATGAAAAGATACAACCAATTACAATGAACATTCCTCTTAGCCCAAAACAAAAACAAAAAGGAATGGATAAAAGGAATTTAAGGGTAAAATAGTCCAATTGCAACACAATTCGCTAAAGGATACCATTCATATTGTAAGACAACTTACAATAGAGCACAACAATGTTGTCACATTCTACAAGCAACACAAAATAAAGAATGGGGGATAACAAAGATCTTAAGGGCAAATTCGTCCAAATGAGTGACAATTATCCCTAGGATACAAAACAAATCAATATTCCAGCTCCGCAAGACACCAAAGTGCATAAGTAGATATAAATTTTGCCACTAATAGCCCATGACCAAAAAAGAGAGTTTCTTGTGCATATTTTGGCCTATTAAGAAAAACCAAAAACCTATGATAAAAGTTGATTACCAGTTAGAAGTTGTAAGCTGTTGAAAAAAAATTAGAAATTGTATATAATAAAAAAAGAAGTTATGATCAATTGAACCAAAAACGGAACATGCAAAAATCAAATACTTTGTACGGTTAACCGGAAACCATGTTGTCGTAAAAAATAAACTTATGTTACCATCGTAATTGTGAAGAATATGCATTTTGTCAAAAACTTAAGTCACTCTTAGAAAACCAATTGCACCTTATACTTATACTTATGTTGCTGTTTAAAAACCAATTACACTAATGATTTTCCTATGCGAACCACTTTAAGTAATATAATAAAAAATATGATTTTCCTATGCGAACCACTTTAAGTAATATAATAAAAAATAATGACTGAATAAAATTATTCTGAAGTATTGAACTAAATGCTTAAAAGTCTTTAACGATTTAATTGGATTTTAAAAACCTATGATTTTAGTAAAACAAATCAATAAATTTTTTGGAAAGAATATCACTTTGAAGTTTCAAACTTGAAAATGTAGTCGAAATCAAAATCATTGGCAAGCAAAAAAACACCTGGTGCAAACATTTGGTTAAAAAAAAGATGTCGTATGACCGATTTGAACCACGAAACAGATTAAGTATAAATAGGAAAATATATACTTATATAGGCAAGATGGGAAGTACAAAATTTTCTAATAATGTCTACAAAATCTTTAATAAATTGGTCGAAGAGGAGATCATTACATAAAAATGCACAAATGGTCACTTGAGATATAGATCCAGAATTACCGGTATTTCTTGATGATCAGATTAGTAAAGGATAGAAATATGACCTTATTTAAAAAAAAAAAACCATGTTGCTTAGCTTGTCATTTCCTTTCCCTGCTCCAGTTTTGCACTTCCCTTTCCCTGTTCCAGTTTTGCACTTCCCAACAAAACCACTAAGAATTACATCATTTATACCTCTACACCAATATTAATATACAATAAGAAAAACAAATACATAAAAGGAATAAATTAACAATTAAGAGATGGTATAGATTTTGTTTTATTATTAGTTTAACCAGAAAATAATATGCAAAAAGCTTCTCTATAAATGATTTCAAACATATTTTGTCTATTAATGGTTTCAAACAAAAACATTACAATTAGACCACCAATATAACCACTCAAGTAACATAAATACATAAACATAAATACAATATGTAGTGAGTATTTGTATTCTAGATGTGTATACCAACCAATTTTTGAAGTACCACTCACGCTTTCCTACTCTAGAAAAGTAAAGTGAGAAATATGATTAAACCTTAATGCTCAATTGATCAATTTTCCAAAAAATAAAAAATAAATAAACATACAGTTCATGATCGGTCCAATTTCAATATACCAAGAACAACTACGGTAAGTTGTAATATTTAATTTTTGGTGTTGGTTATACTTTGAGTATGAACGTTGTTAATTCTACATCTTGACAGATGTCCTAAAAGCAAGATCCAATGCCTTAACAGTGGCCATAAAAACTAACCAGGAAACTAATCTAACAACTCCATTTTTACATGAGAAAATGAAGATATATTAAAAAAAACTATGAAATTGAAGCCTTGGACAAAAAACTTCTCACCATGGCTTCTTATTTACCTAACTTTCACTTCTACGATACAATCTTATTTAAACATTTGAAGGCTACCATTTAGTTTATCAAAAACTCTAAATGTCACAAACAATGAATATACATTGAAATTAAAAAAAAAACATTGTTATTTAACTTTTATTTGTATTTACCTGCACTCGAGAGGAAGATCCCGTCATGGGTAAGTCGGATGCAGTGTTTCCTGACCAGGTAAAGAGATCTGTCAACCAAGTTTTTTTGAGACATTTCATCGAACACATGGGTTTCATGTTCTTTCAATAGATAATAAAACCGTAAAACATATTTTTTATGTATCCTAAGAAAAAAAACAACAAATATAAGGTCCTCAAACCTTTAAACATGAAAGTGAAACAAACAAACTGTATGATGGAAAAGATTGAAGCAGACAATTAGCTTTAAAAACATAATTTCTGAAAATAACCTCTTTCTAGTTATTATGGCTAGTCAAAACCCTAAAAAAAGAAATCTTTCAAACAAAAAAATCCAAAATAGAAATAGAAACGCAACAACTCTTTTACTGCTAGAGTTTCAATTAGGGCTTATAAATCAAAAGAGAACATAGGAAGAATGGAAAGATAGTAGAGATGGTGTACCAGTAAACCGATTTATATGGGTTGACAATGTGATTTTTCATGGTCAAAAACCCACATCAAACATGAAATTGGAAAGTTGATGGTGGGGGTTCACAAGGGTGGAGGTGGTTCGAGGTTCGTCAATAGTTGGAGAGGAGTGTTCGGTGGTTGTGTTCACCGATGGCGGTGGTTGTTGTACTTGGCTGATGGTGGTGTTTGGTGTGGTAATGATGGTTGTAGATCGAGAAACAATAGACAGAGAAGAGACATAGTTGAACCTGTTTGGTAGCTTCTCCAAAGTCATCGGATCCTTTTACTTGTTGTTGCTCCTTTGCCGGAGGTAGATTTCATTGTCATCTGCAATAACAAAAAAACAAATTACTATCAATACACATCAAGATTTAAAAACAATGAAATATGTTTCCTTTTAAAGTATTGCAGGTTGTATTCTAAAGAAAAGACATGGGGAGAGAAAGAAAGCTTTTCTGGTTGTAGGTGGTTGTGCCCTAATCCCCTAATCTAATAAATAAGAGCAATTTTGCTACGTGGCATTCAATTAGTCCCTCCCAATCGATTTATCCCGCTCAAAATACAAAAGTGAATTTCCTCAAATACCCTTCTGCTCCATCGTTTCTGCTTCATCGTTTGTAGTTTGTATTGATATAGCAATTTATCCGCAATCAGTTCCGAATTCGATAACAATAAATCAGGAATTCCACAGCAAGAAATCAGTCATATCCAAACTTATTCACCGATTCTTAGAAGGTAGATTCTATTGAACCCTAATCCTCTTCCCTCTCCATCAATGGTTCATTGCAAGAAACGGTGTCGAACGCTACATCCAGGTAATTAGCCTTTGATTTTGGATTTGAACTAAGCTACAATCGATATGGGTGTAATTTCTTTTTTGTAATTGGTTTTGGAGTCGCGGTTGAGTTTTTTTGATCGATATTCTGGTTGTGTTTCCAAACGGAGACCCTTTTTTGAGTTTTTTTCATACGCGAAATTACCACATATCTGTTTGTGTTCCTAAACGCTGTCGAGGAAATCAGAATATCCATCGAAAAATGCAGTCAGCCGAGCAATTGGTACTCGATCTCAGTAGTCCTGATCTTTGTGAAAACGCTCTTCTCGAACTCTCCAAGGTATGTTTACTTTGTGCACTTTCGTTGTGATGGATAACGTGATAATTTTATTCGTTTTTTTAGGATTTAGTTAGATGAAGCAGTGTAAGATTATGTGTGACATCCCCAAATTCACGGCCAGAAAAGACCGGTTTAATTTATGCTTTTAAAATAGTTTCAGAGTAATCCTTTGATTAAAAGAGTTGCGGAATTTGTTCCCAAAACGAAATATGATAAAATAAGATTTACCAAGGCATTTCTTAAAGAAATGTATTTTCATTATATAACAAAACTCGGGATGTAATGTTCCGATACAGACCAAAAGCATAAACGGCACATTATAAGCCTTACAACAGTTATATACACTACAGGCCTATAATCAAAATATATTGATAAGTCGTTCAACTTATGCTCTCGTGCCACTACCTGTAATACAAAGAAAACTGAGTGGGTCAGGCTTCGGAGCCTTGTGAGTATATAGGGTTTTCAACCCACAATAAATAAATTTATTAATTTCATCAAACAACAATAACCCGATTACCCATTCCCGTTATCCTCACTTTACGTCCCTAAAAACAACTATCACAAGGGACCTAGTCTTAGGATTTTCATCGGGGCGACAACACTGCTTTGGGGGTTTCCCAACAATTTATGTCAAATAAGGCAACCATGTGGGGATGGAGTACAGCAAATGAACACCCAAGCTCATTAACACCTACGGGTTGCGAGCCTGCCAGCGTTCCACAAGACTATCTAGAAAAGTTTGTGGCCGTCATCCATACTCCGCTAGATGACTGGATCACAATAACATCGAGGCCTCTCATCATTTTATTTCATCACACATCAACTATCTACCCATGTTTTACCCAACATATTTGTAGATAAAAATACATATACAGTTAAATTTATTTAAAAACCTGTATAAATCATTCGTTCATCATCCATCTCAAATAAATAAACAATATATATTCACATAGCATGTATTTTATATAAAATACTTCATATCTATGTGTAAGATGAAAGTGACTATACACTCACATGATTTAACGATAATCGAGCAGCACTTCGTTTCCTAAAACGATCGTTTATGATGAAACCGGGAGCTTTAATGAAAAACTGGGCTCTGCGAGGGTTGGGCTTCAAAACCAAAAAGATAAAATTTTCCGGGTCTTCGGGCACTTCGGGGCGTGTTTCGGGTGTTGGAAATGATACCGGGGCTTCGGGGGAAGTGGAAATAGCTAAAATATGAAATTTAGGGTGAAGAATGCCAAATTTCCAAAGTTACCTGGGAGATCTCGCAGCCCCCCTTTTATAGGCGAAGCTCGAATTCGGAGGAGGGCAGGTGGCAGCAGCAGCGAAGGCCAGGTGGAGGATGCGAGGTTCGGACACCGGCGCAACACGCGTCGGCTTCGGACTGGTCCAGCGCCTCAGATGCGAGGAGTCACCGGGCACGCGTCGGAGTCTCGGCTGCACAGCGCATCGGTGACTAAGTTGCTTCGGACACGAGGCGGACACGGGGCGAGATCCGGACGAGGGTGACGTGGCCGATCCGGATAAGGCTTATCCATGCAAAAATTCTCGGAAATTGTGCCAAAATCTTCTAAAATCCATAACTTTCGCATACAAGCTCTGTTTTTTACGTTCTTTACATGCACGCGTAGGGAAAACTATGATCTACAACTTTCGTTTAGACTTCGTCGGCTATTTTTGAATTTATTTTTAATATTATTATTTTTAACAGACCGGGACAGGAAAATCCGTTAAAAATTCATAACTTCTTCATCCGATGTCCATTTTCGTCTGTCTTTTTACCGTTGTACTACTATTGATGAGACCTTCGATTATCGTTTAGATTGTGTTGGCTAAAAATCACTCGATCTAAAATTCGAGTTTTTAGCTGTCTACTGCTAAACTAAACTTAGAAAAATCATAACTTCCCCATACGAAGTCAGATTTGGGCGTTCTTTTTACGCATACTCTCGGTTTAATGAACACTACGACTTTCATTTAGATCACCAAGGCTAAAAAGTAGTTTATCAAAAACTTACTTTTTACGTCACACAGCGTCGTGCCGGTTCTGTCGCGAAACTTCGACAGGTCATAAGTTCTTCGTTATAACTCGGATTTCGGTATTCTTTATATATCCGGAATCCTTGTCACGACCACTACAATTTCCTTCATAGATATTGGGTTTATCTAATATTTATTTTCGACGCTTATTTTTATTCTTAATTAATTAAATCCTAATAATTAAGCATAAAACACATAATTCAAATAATAATCACATAATTCCTTTTTATTTCTTCAAAATGAGTTACAAAGGTTAACTTAGACTATTACGTAAATATTAATGTCTAGCCTAGAAACACGGGCGTTACATTATGTTAGAACGTGAAAGCAAGCATAATTGAATTTTTGACTTTTGAGGCGTATGACTGTGAATTTGTTCACTTGCGATTTTTCAATTTGGGAACTGTGTACTCGACCGGAAGCAAAATGGCTATTGATGGGCAAAGACACTAACAATTTCATTTTCTGGAGAGAATCTTAGATTATATCAAGATTAGACATTGTCCTTTGCCCTGAGCTTGAAGAATTAGGGCTCAAACAAAAGTTAATGTGTGACATCCCCTAATTTCTCGGCCAGAAAAGACCGATTTCATTTATGCTTTTTAAAATAAAATCAGAGTAATCCTTTTAAAAGGTGTTGCGAAATTTGTTCCCATAAAAACATGATAATTATATTATCAAATCATTTATGAAGAAATGTATTTTATTCACTTTAACCATTGGGATGTCATCGTCAATATAGAAACATAAGCATAAACAAAACTTACACTAGTGATCTACATCTCTTTTAATCTCTCAGTGTAAAGTAACTTCGTATCGATACCTGTGATACAGACAAACTGAGTGGGTCGGGCTTGGGAACCTGGTGAGCATATAGGGTTTTCAACCCACAATAAATAATTTATTATGCTTAAACATCAAACAATCAACCCAATTACCCAATCCCCATTATCTTATTTATTTCTTAAGGATTTACCCTAAGAATCAAATCTCACTCATTCCTAAGGATTCATCCTAAGGAATAGGCACGAAGTCCATCGCTGCCCAAGGTTCATACAACAAGCACTACGTCACATAGTCGCCGGGTTTATACAATAGGCACTACGTCTCATAGTCGCTAAGGTTTATACAATAGGCACTACGTCTCATAGTCGCCAGGGTTTATACAATAGGCACTACGTCTCATAGTCTCCAGGGTTTATACAATAGGCACTACGTCTCATAGTCGCCAGGGTTTATACAATAGGCACTACGTCTCATAGTCGCTAAGGTTTATACAATAGGCACTACGTCTCATAGTCGTCAGGGTTTATACAATAGGCACAAAGTCACATCGTCACCAGGGTTTATCTAATAGGCACGAAGTCACATCGTCGCCAAGATTTATACAACAAGCACTAAGTCCATAGCTGCCAACATACTAAATCCGTAGCTACCAACGTATATCTATACTGTACAAAATTCATAGCTACCAACGTACATCTATACTGTACTTCTATCCCTCATACTTTATCTACCCATGTTTTACCCAACATATTCGAAGATAAAATATATATACATTTTAAATCATTTTAAACACGTATAAAACATTCATTCAACACCCATCTCGAATAAACAAACAACATATATACACATAGCACGTATTTTATATAAAACACTTCATATCTATGTGTAAGATGAAAGTGACTACACACTCACCTGATTTAATGAAAATAGGGCAGCAATTCGTTTCCTAAAACGATCGTTTCTAATAATAACGGAATCAATTCGGAATCAATTTCTAGCTTCTTGGTAACCTTGTGACGAAGGTCATGAAGTACTCGAACAATAACGAAATCAATTTCTAGCTTCTTGGTAACCTTGTGACTTTCCTTGATCCAAGTACGAGTCCTGTGCTTCCGGTAGTATAGGCCTCTACTACCATTCACACCTACTCATACTCGTCCCAAGTATTGTCTCGCAGTTCTCCAAGTCACCATACAAGAATTTTCACATAGTCATTCAATTCATCAGATGACAAAACCAAGGTTTATATTATTTCTTAAAATAATTACACAGAGGTTCGAGTTTACCCTATACTACGCCTCTAATAGGCTACACCACGAGTTATTAACTGCATTACTACTTTATGTCTTAGTTTTGGGAATATAAGGTCCTTACTCCTGATCCCTTATATTTCCATCTGCTTCATTAAGGATCATTTGGAATGCCTTTGGTTTTGGCGGTGTGTTTTTCTTTGGGCAATCTCTAGAAATATGCCCTTCTTCGTTACATTCGTAGCACACCTTTTTGTTAGATGCGCATTTGTTGGCGTAATGCCCTGTCTTCCCACATTTGTAGCAAGTCATCTCCTCGCTACACTTCCCGAAGTGTTTCTTTTTACACTTCTCACACCACTTAGCTTCATCTCTTCCTCCAAATTTTGAGAATTTGCTTTCTTTGATGATCTTTGAAGATCCCTCATGCTTCCTTTTCTCTCCAACTTCAGCTCTCTCCAAACCTTTCTCTCTTATCTGAGTCTCGACATTCTTAGCAGCCCAGATGGCGGCTTTCAGAGTGGCTGCTTGTTTGACTATCGGACCAAAGTCCGCTGGTAAACCGTGGGCAAACTTGTTGACCTTGGAGAGTTCATTTGGAATTAGATAGGGAATAAGCTTCATCTTTTCTGTAAAACTAGTAGTGTACTCGATGACGCTCATTCTTCCCTTCTTCAGATTCTGGAACTCATTGTTGATTTCCAGAAGGTCCTGCTCAGAGCAGTATTGCATTTTCAGTTGCACCACGAACTCTTCCCACAAAATCTTGCTAGCTTCCCCCTTGGGCATCGAATCAGCTAGTAACTTCCACCAGCTCAACACACCAGATTTCAACAGAGGAATTGCAAGTGCGGTCTTTTGTTTGTTGCTGCAATCACAGCTTCCAAACATCGTCTCCATTTCGGAGATCCAATTCATGACTTCCACCGGTGTCGGACTCCCAGATAGACACGGTGGTTTAGATGCCATGAATTTTTTGTATTTGCACCCGCGTCCATCAACTCCTCCATCCTGGTTGTTTTGTCTAACTATCGGTGGGTTGGCTTGACCAAGAGTCCCACTGTAGTTCCCTCCTACTGATTGCCCTTCATTCAATACGGGCTGTTCAACAGGTATCGTAGTTTCTTCCCTATTCTGTTGTACTAATCGCCTGGTCTCCACCATTTGGCGATCTAACATCATCTGCATCATTGCTTGTACCCCGGCCATCGTCATTGGCTCAGGTGCAGCTCCTACAACAGGTACTTGCTCAACTACTTGAGGTTGAGGCTGTTGATCCCTGTTTCCGTTTGCATTTGCAACTCCACTACGAGTTCTTACCATTACAATCTATATACCGAATAAGGCGAATTTAGGTCTTTACCCTCGATAGGTATTTAAATTCCCTTATCACTCCGAAACGTTTACATGTTAGTTCTAATATCGTAATCGTACGCTTAGAATCCTACACACATAAGGTTTCCAGATCCGGTCGGCAACAGACCATATATCCGAACAAATATGGCATATATGGCAAACATATAGCATTTAGCACATAAAAACATTTTAGGCATCTTTCCTAAAATAAACTAGTGCTCGTGTCTAAAATATGGTAATCACTCATCTCACAATCATCACTTAGCATTCTAAGTTTAAGTCTAGAAATCCTACAATTTCTTAGTTCGCTAAAACTAATGCTCTGATACCAACTGTGACATCCCCTAATTTCTCGGCCAGAAAAGACCGATTTCGTTTATGCTTTTTAAAATAAAATCAGAGTAATCCTTTTAAAAGGTGTTGCGGAATTTGTTCCCATAAAAACATGATATTTATATTATCAAATCATTTCTGAAGAAATGTATTTTATTCACTTAAACCATTGGGATGTCATCGTCAATATAGAAACATAAGCATAAACAGAACTTACACTCACTTACACTAGTGATCTACATCTCTTTTAATCTCTCAGTGTAAAGTAACTTCGTATCGATACCTGTGATACAGACAAACTGAGTGGGTCAGGCTTGGGAGCCTGGTGAGCATATAGGGTTTTCAACCCACAATAAATAATTTATTATGCTTAAACATCAAACAATCAACCCAATTACCCAATCCCCATTATCTTATTTATTTCTTAAGGATTTACCCTAAGAATCAAATCTCACTCATTCCTAAGGATTCATCCTAAGGAATAGGCACGAAGTCCATCGCTGCCCAAGGTTCATACAACAGGCACTACGTCACATAGTCGTCGGGTTTATACAATAGGCACTACGTCTCATAGTCGCTAAGGTTTATACAATAGGCACTACGTCTCATAGTCGCCAGGGTTTATACAATAGGCACGAACTCACATCGTCACCAGGGTTTATCTAATAGGCACGAAGTCACATCGTTGCCAAGATTTATACAACAAGCACTAAGTCCATAGCTGCCAACATACTAAATCCGTAGCTACCAACGTACATTTATACTGTACAAAATTCATAGCTACCAACGTACATCTATATTGTACTTCTATCCCTCATACTTTATCTACCCATGTTTTACCCAACATATTCGAAGATAATATATATATACATTTTAAATCATTTTAAACATGTATAAAACATTCATTCAACACCCATCTCGAATAAACAAACAACATATATACACATAGCACGTATTTTATATAAAATTACTTCATATCTATGTGTAAGATGAAAGTGACTACACACTCAGCTGATTTAATGAAAATCGGGCAACAATTCGTTTCCTAAAACGATCGTTTCTAATAGAACCGGGAGTTTTATTGAGAAACCGGGCTCTGCGAAAGGTCGGGCTTCAAAACCGAAAAGATAAATTTTTCGGGCTTCTCGGGAATCTCGGGGCGTGTTTCGGGCTTTGGAATAAGTACCGGGGCTTCGGGGGATGTCGGGATAGTAAAAATATGGAAAAAGGGGTCAAAAATGGCAAAATCTCATTTTTACCCGGGAGGGTTCGCAAGGCTCCTATTTATAGGAGAGGAGATCCGGAGCTTCGGCCGAGAAGGGACACGCGGCAGCGAGGGGGCGAAGCGCGTAGCAGCAGCGAGGGCAGGTGGCGCGCATGCAAGGGAGGCCAGGTGCGAGGCTCGGATTGGTCCACCACTTCGGACACGGGGCGAGTCAGCAGCCTCGCGTCAGAAGGAGAAGCGAGAAGGGTGGCTCCTCGGATACGTGTCGGACCAGGAGAGGACCGGACTTCGGTCCAATCAGGAGGCGCCTATGACGACTTCGGACCAATCAGCGGGTGACACGCGTACTGCGGTCCAATCAGCAGCGAACACGTGTCCGATACGTGGAAGCCTCGCATGCGAGGGTGACGTGTCCAGCTCCAATCCATGTGAAATTTCTCGAAAAATGTGCCAAATCTTGTAAAATCCATAACTTTCTCATACGAGCTCCGTTTTTGACGTTCTTTATATGCACGCGTAGAGAAAATTATGCTCTACAACTTTCGTTTAGACTTCGTCGGAAAATTTTGAATTTATTTTTATATTATTATTTTTTTAACAGACCGGGACAAGAAATTCGTTAAAAATTCATAACTTCTTCATCCGACGTCCGTTTTCGTCAGATTTTTTACCGTTGTGCTACTATTTACGAGACCTTCGATTCTCGTTTAGGTTGTGTCGGCTAAAAATCACTCGATCTAAAATTCGAGTTTTTAGCTGTCTACTGTTAAGCTGGAACTTCGAAAAATCATAACTTCATCATACGAAGTCAGATTTGGGCGTTCTTTTTATCGAACTTCTCGGTTTAACAAATACTACGAGTTTCGTTTAGATTACTAAGGCTAAAAAGTAGTTTATCAAAAACTCACTTTTTACGACATTCGGCACCGTGCCGGTTTGTCACGAAACTTCGACTGGTCATAACTTCTTCGTTATAACTCGGATTTCGGCATTCTTTATATATCCGTAATCCTTGTCACGACCACTACATCTTTCTTAATAAATATCGGCTTTATCTAATATTTATTTTCGACGCTCATTTTTAGTCTTAATTAATTAAACCCTAATAATTAAGCATAAAACACATAAAACACATAATATTCACATAATTCCTTTTTATTTCTCCAAAATGAGTCACAAAGGCTAACCTAGGCTATTATGTCAATATTAATGCCTAGCCTAGAAACACGGGCATTACATAATGTTACTAAGGTAGTAAATTCTCTATTTACATATGATTTTTGTTACTGTTTTCAAATTTTTTGTATTATCTATATGTGAATACCTTTTTTCCACATCATCTATGTCTTCATCGGCAATATATTGTTTCAGAAATCTTTTTGATACGTGGGGTCCTTTTTACAATGAGGGAGCTTCACGGGAGAGTGAAATTGAAGAGGTAGAAGAGGAAAGAGGGTGTGTTGAGATGTCTTGGGACATTCAAATAACTTCTTTAAAAAAGTTGTAGATATAACTTCTAGAGGTAATTCATCTTCTTATTCTTTTTTTTCTTTTTTTCACTTTCTAATGCAATAACATTATACCCATAAGCATGTGCATAATTTTATAGTAAGTCAACCATCTTTTAAAATCTCTTACTCTATGTTGTTCACGGAATTGGTTTCACACCTGGTGAAATGAATACTAGTCATCAGGTGTTTGACAAAATGTCATAAAGAAACATAACTTTTATTAATACCTAACTTCGTAATGAAACCTTTAGGCATGTGTTTACGCAGTTTGGAGAACTAATTCATGTCAAGATACTTACATGAAATCAACTGAAATAACTATTGTTAATGATTCAGTTGCTGACAAAAAAGGGTGAAGATTCAATAAATGTCAAAGAGATGCAATTCACAAGGACAAAGAAGGAAGAAATAGCAAATTTTCTACCATGATGGTACAAATTAAAATCTCTTCTTTCTAAACTTTGTACATTTTCGTTTATTTTACCATTTTTGTTGTTTCTAACCCGCAACAAACACATAGGTGGATATCAGTGTTACACCCTCTTAAGTGGTAATTAAAATAGATTTTTTTATGTTTTGTTGACTCATACAATAAGTAAATAATTATGTGTATAACACTGCGATTTAGTTGATTCGGATTTTTTCTATTTGTAAGTTATTATGGTTCTATAAAATGGAAGTTAGGTCAATACCTAAATTCATTTTTATGTTTTACAGGTTCAACCAAAAAAACAGTTTTGGTATTGAATCTACATATGACACATGTGAAGATGAGAACATGTCATCTTTTTATAGTTTTTGTGGTCAGAATATTTAATAAAAACAATTTCACAATATGCATTGATCTCATTGTAAAACTAATTATCAACTTTTAAAAATGGTGAAAATATGATCATTTTACTAAATGAGAACAACCATTTTGGTCAATTTTGTGATTATTCCTATAAATATGGATGTCCTAATTATTATTGTGCATATCTGTTGTCCTTATTTAATTGGAACTCTTTAAATTTTGTTTCAAGAAGTTTAATATATTTTGGATTCAATTACTTATTGTTCAATATTCAGTGACAGGTGAGGGACTTTAAACGTAATGAAATATGATTCTGACTAAAAACAAAAAGGAATTAGAGTGACCAAGAAATATGGGCAGTCCTCTTGATGCAGTAGGTCCATGGCTACAGATTTCAGCCCCACTAAGGAAAAAGAAAGGTTTGAAGCAGACCTCCAAGTGCTCGGTCAATAGGAAATATGCAAATGAAGCAGTCTGAAGCATCTAGGATAATTCCATAGCTTCTTGCTTATGCCTTCAACTTTTGTAAGTTTTTTGATTCACGAAGTAAGATAAATGGTGATTGCTTAAATTATGGTGATCTACATGGTCAACATGACTTGTGGTCAAACATGGTCAAGGTTTATTTAGGGGAATTTTTGGATTTTATTAATCCATGGGGCTTGGTAGATGTCTATGTTGTCAATCATATTGTTGGAGTAGCATCAATGAATTACCATCTTCTTACCCTTGGTAAAGTTAATTATCTCATGGCGACAGGGGTTGTACCACATAATTTATATGTTTCTTTTAAAGTAAATTAAAATAGTGTCCCCATGCTTTCTGATTTTTACGTATTTTGTCCAATATTGAAACCTTTTTCAATTTTAGTCTATTTTACAAGGTTTGGTATACATTTTGGTCCATATGTTGTTGACTTTGAAAATCTTTTTATTAAATTATTGTTATCATATTACTATCACTATTATTATTTAAAATTAAATCATAAAATTAATTATTACACCCCAATCGTTGTATTTGTTTTGTGTTGATTCGTTTCATCGTTTGTATTAATTTTCAAATTTTATTTTAAAAAATGTTTAATATTTGCAATTTGATATATATATATATATATATATATATATATATATATATATATATATATATATATATATATATTAATTAACCTGTGTATTACAGGGGTCTCACACCTAGTGATATATAAAGCGCATTCCCTCCTCACCGATTTAATTGGCTGAACATGGAGGAATACCAGGTCATATTTGACCAATTCAATTTGAAGATAAGAGTAGAAGACCTATTCAAAATCAGTTTAATTCAATAAGTTGTTGACCGTTTTTTCGGCAATGCATAAACATGTTGTATAGTTGTATATGATGTTTTAAGAGTTATACCTCTTAAAATTCAGCATTTGAGGCTAAATGCTTATTAAGGTATATATATATATAGTGTACAACCCATTGACTGCACAAAAGTCTTAAATTAAGACTTACAACATTTTGATGCAAAATGAGGTGCAAGCCTTTCTCAGTCGACCTGCAAATACCCTTCTCCCCAAATATGTTATATTCCCATTCTCCAACGTGTTGGTTGTTTCTCCAATGTTACCGTCCCTTCGTTATCCTTATGTTTAAAAGAAACCAGCCCAAGTATTACCTTCAATCATCGTCACTTTAATCAAAAATTGAAACATTGATTACGATCACCCCTCTCCCCTCTACCCTAAACAAACATCGGCTACTATCACCATATTATTGCACCGCCTCTACACCACTATAGTACCTAGGGCTGACAAATGTGTACCAGGGAAAACCAACCAAACCAAGAATATTGGTAATATTTTTGGTAGCCAACATGTTTGGTTGGTACTACCATACCAACCGAATTAGTAAAGTTTAACGTTTTAAACTTATATTGGCGTGTCCAATTTTCCTCCGCCGCTTTAACTTATAAACTCATGATTGAAATTAATAAAATCTTTTTTGGATTGAATTTTCAATCACAACCACTACAAACTGTTATTCACGAAACCCCCCATTGAAGTTTCACAATGCTCTAGAACACGAAAATTTGCATTCATAAAATCTTCATACCGTTGGTATATATCATTACCAACATTTATCAACCGAACTTATTGGTAGGCAAGCAAGTTTGTACCAACTATACTTGGCATGGTAGTGGTAGAAATTTTTTTGTACCAACTATAGTTGGTATGGTATATGGTTTAGAGAAAAAATGATTGGTGCCTACCAATTCCACCTCTAATCGTACCACCTCCACATCCTTTCAAACCTCACTCCCACCACCAAAATATTTCAGTAATAGATTCTCTGTAAACCCCTCTCCCCCTCTCTACAAGCGATTGAATAGTATCATGACTGATTCAAATGGATTTTGGTTTTTCGACCACCAAGCACCGACACGATCGTCGCTCTTTCAACCACCAAGTGTTGTGGTGACTATGCATTGCCTTCTTAGTTCCATATCATTATCCTTTTCAACCCTTTGTTGTTTTTCTGAATCGATGATTTAAATCTTCGGTTTTATTTCGTATGGTAAGTCGTTTTAAATCTTTTTGAATTCTCAATTGTAAGTACGGCTAGTAAACCAAAGATATATCTTCATGTTTGTCTTCAGAGCAGAAACCTCAATGTTCTTGGGTCAGGTCCGTTTTAATCATACTCAACAATAAGAAAAGAGTGATAATTATATCAAAAAATTGGGTTAATCATTGGGCGGGTATGTTAAAACCTACCCTTTGTTTTATAAATAAATCCAAATAAACATAAGTTCAAGCATATGAAAATACCATTCTTCGTTATAACACATTTGTTGTTTTTCATATTCAGGTTAAATGATGGTGGTATTTGATAAGATCCAGCCCACTCAAGAAGCCCAGCAAATAGCAACCGAATAGCTCGGCCCAAGAGAACCATCAGAAGATCCTTTGGTTCCAAGATTGAAGATTTGGTCAAGCAGTGACCACGAGTGCCATTTTCCCTTGAAGTCTATATGCATTTCTCCAGGATACAAGGAAATACAATGTTTCTTTAGATGGGTCAGTATTGTTGGAGAACAGAGAGGCTGAAAGTAAAAGGATGAGAGTGTGTGATTACATGTAAATCTTACTTCACCTTGTGGTCATATTAAAAAATTATGTTAACTAATATTTGGTTAGGTGTTGTTTGTTTTTTAAAAACCTTTTCTAACCATTTTTTGTTACGTGTGTTCTGTGCCGCGCAGCACTGGACTTGCCTCTTCAAACCTCTTCAGCTTTCAATTTTTTCCAAGTTTTTTTTTTAGTTTTGGTATAACTTTTTTTTTAAACTTTGATTTTTTTTAAACTCTAATTTTTTTAAACTTTGATTTACGGATTTGATACAATTTCTTTTTATAGTTTCCATAATTTTTTATAACTTGATTTTTTTTTTTAAAAAACTTTGATTTTTTGATTTTTTTTACCGTTTTTGTTAATAATATTTTCAGTTTCGGTTGAATTTTATTAACATGTGTAATTCTTTTACGAACTTTGTAGACATCGTTTGCGATATTTTTTTAAGTCTTTTATTATTTTCTTTTTTATGTTTTTTTAAAATTAGTTTTTTTCTAGAATAAAACTGACAACTTCTTTTATATTTTTTTGATTTTTTTAGAAACTTTATATTTTTGTTTTTTTACATGTTCTTTTTAGTATTATTTCAATGTTTTAAGACTATAATTATTAAAAATTTTGGTGTTGAGAACTATTTTCAGTTTATAAAATTAGTTTATTTAAATTTCAGTTTACTGCAGGAGTCTGCAGATGTTAAAAAAACAAGCACACTTCTTATTACAGGCTGCAACCATTTAATCTACCTCTTCTATTGCAGTGGTGGTCTGCAGACTTCATGATTTTTTTTTTCGAAAAAACAAACAACACCTTAGTGTACTTTATATTTGGTCGTATGTATGTGTTTGAGTGATTTCATGAATAGGCATCAGCCGATGAACCAGTGAGAGAAGGATAGAAATGTTGGTTTTGAGTAGGAGGCTGCATTTTTTGTGTCTTTATGGTTTGTGTGTATTTGTTTATTCGTACATATATATTTTTTTAAATGTTGAAGGATTGAAGCTAATTACGTTATCATAATGACTCCCGTTTCATGTTTCTTATTTTTTAACTTAGGTTGTCCAGGAACAAACTCCATGTTTTGTATACTGAGACTTGAGATACCTTAAGAATTTGTTGAACCTTTCTTTCTATTCATACTTAATGGCATACTTTAAATTACCTTAGCTCAGTGGCTCAAATATTAAGTCTTTTTTATAGTCGGAGTTAACGGCACACTTTAACCTTGTGCTTTATACCACAACCTCTTGCTTTATACCACTAATGAAACTTGATAGGTTATCTTATAAATTGTGTTTGGTTTGATGATTTAGTTTCTATTATATATTAAATAATTAAATGGAGATTACATTGTACACCGTTGTTCGTAAAGCCTCTAATTAACCTGTTCTTGGAAGAAAGCAAAAAGAGAGTAACAGGAAGGAAAAACTGCACGTGGAACGATATCAAAACTGAGAAACAGGAAGAAAACTTTACTGCTTTATTCTTAAGTTGATAAAAAAAAATAAAAATACACCTATTTATAGGAAACCAAAAACGTGACCTGCAACTTACTTTCCTACACTTGTTGACCAAGCAAAACTTCCTAATTAGACTTAGAGCATCCACAATGGTGAGTTTAATGTGAGAGTTTAATGAGGTGACAAGTCCATGTGTCATTCAATGGATGAAACTCTACCATTGTGTGATGCCACATTGACATTCAATGGATTTGGGGTTCAATGGCCATTGAACTCTTCAATGAGAAAAAAGAAAGTTTTTAATTCTTAAATATTTACTATAAATTACATTTTGTAACATTCTATTGAACTTTATAGATTTCAATTCATTGTAGAGAAATATAATAGAGTTGTATAGATTGTAGAAAGATGATGCGACAATCCATTAAACTTTATAGAGTTCAATGCATTGTGGATGCCCTTATATACAAACTCTCCTTATACTCTGTACTTTCCATATTCTAGAATTACACCTACATTCTCCCCTGTAATTCAGAAATTCTTATCTCTTCAACTCCAAGCAATTTTCTTATACTTTCAAATTTGACTCTTCCCATTGACTTTGTCAAGATATCAACTCTTTGTTCATTTGTGCCAACATGTCTTACAACTACATCACCTCTTTCAACACACTCACGAATAAAATGAAAAAGAGTGTCAATGTGCTTACTCCTTCCATGGAACACTGGATTTTTCATCAAATCCAAAGCTAACTTGTTGTCTACATATAACACGATTGGACTTACTATTTTCTTTGTTATCATCCCCAGTAATCGACAGATCCATATTCCTTGACACGTTGCACTTGTTGCTACCATGAACTCCGCTTCGCACGAAGATAACACAACACACTTCTGTTTTTGTGAGTTCCAAGTGACAAGGTTCTCATTTAGGTAGAATGCCATTCCAGTAGTACTTCATCTGTTGTTCAGATCTTTTGCTAAATCACTATCGGTGTACCCTGTTACAACATTTTCCATTCCATTCTTCTTGTACTTCAAGCCGTAATCAATAGTTCCTTTGATATACCTTAGTATATGTTTTACAGCTTGTTGATGTTGCTTAGTTGGCCTCTCCATGAAACGGCTCACGATTCCTACCGAATGAGCTATATCCGGTCGAGTGCTTGTCATGTACCTAAGGCCTCCTACAATGCTTCGGTATGAGGTAGGATCTACAGCTTCACCTTCTTCGGCTTTAGTCAACTATAACTTTGGTTCCATGGGATACTTACATAGATTGCAATCGAACATTCCAGCTTTCTTGAGTACTGTTATTGCATACGTCGATTGTTTCAGTGTAATACATTCATTCTATTGGTGTACTTCGATGCCTAGAAAATAAGATAACTTCACAAGGTTGCTCATTTCAAACTCCTTACTCATTTGTTGTTTGAAACTTTTTACTTCATCGTTGTGAGCCCCGGTGACAATGAGATCATCGACATAGACACCGGATATTAACATGTTTCCATCCTTTTTCCTTGTGTAGACAACATACTCTAGTGGACATCTTACAAAACCAATTCCTTTTAGATATTTGTCTAAGCGAGAATTCCATGCTCGTGGAGCTTGGCGTAATGCATAAAAAGCTTTTGCCAACTTGTAAACTTATTTTGGCTTGTCTTTCTTTACGAAGCCTAGTGGTTGTGTAACATAAACCTCTTCTTCCAAATTCCCATATAAAAAGGTTGATTTTACATAAAGATGATGTATAATCCACTCGTTTGTGGCTGCAAGTGCTAGAATGATTTGTATGGTTTCTATTCGGGCTACATGTGCAAATTACTACATCGAAATCTACTCCAAATTCCCAAATTCCCATATAAAAAGGTTGATTTTACATAAGATGATGTATAATCCACTCGATTGTGGCTGCAAGTGCTAGAATGATTTGTATGGTTTCTATTCGGGCTACATGTGCAAATTACTACATCGAAATCTACTCCCTGTTTTTGCACGTATCCTTTTGCAACCAACCTTGCTTTGTACTTCAAAAAATTTCCATCCGGATCTCACTTTATTTTTTAAACCCATTTGAGGCCTACCGGTTTTCTTTCTTTAGGTAACTCGACTAGACTCCAGGTTTTGTTTCTTTCAATTGAACTTACCTCAATCTTCATTGCATTCATCCAATCTTCACTTTCACTTGCATTTGTAAAGTTTGAAGGTTCTTCATCATCCTGCAAAAATAACAGCTCATCACAATCATCATATATATCAGCTAAACTTCGATATCTTAGTGGTTTTTCTCTTTCGGATGAGCTTGAACTCGAAGAATGAGGAGTGCTTTGGGTATTGGAACTGTTTTATGGGGTGTGGATTAAGCTTTCATACGGATCGTTTAGTTCATATGAGTTGTCATATTGTTCAAACGGGTCGAGTGGTTCTTGTTCTTCATTTTCTTCTAGTAAAATATCAAATGTAAATATTGTACCAGGAGTACTTTTGATTTTCAAAGAATTATTCCAATTCCATTCTTTTACTTCTTCGAAAGTTACATCCCTACTCACACGAATCGAGCCCGTCTCTGGATCGAATAGTCTATACCCTTTTGTTCCTTTTTCAACTTCTAAATGGACCATCTTCTTACTCCTATCATCAAGTTTCTTTAAGTGTGTTCCAGCCACCCTTACATAAGCAATACATCCAAACACCCTCAGGTGATCGACATTTGGCTTTCTTCCGGTCCAGAGCTCGTACGATGTAACTTTTTCACTGCTTTTGTGGATATGCGATTGAATACATAAACAACATGATTAACGACTTCTCTCCATAAGACATCAGGAACATTCATTCCTTTTAACTTGCTTCACGCCATCTCTACCACCGTTCAGTTGTGTCTTTCAACAACCCTGTTTTGTTGTGGGGAGTAAGGAGTTGTGTAATGATGGTATAATCCGGTTTCATTGCAATATGATGTAAACTTATTTGAGAGAAATTCACCACCACGGTCAGTGCGTAGTGTTTTTAGTTTAGTTCCTGTTTCAACTTTATCTCGAGCTCGGAAGGTTTTAAACACATCCAAGGCATCATCTTTGTCTTTTAGCATATATACCCACATAAATCGGATATAATCATCTACAATTAGCATGAAATAAGTGTTTCCTATTGGTGTAGGTGGTGATATCGGACAACACAAATATCCGTGCACGATTTCAAGTCTCTCTTTTGCTTTAAACTTGGCTTGTTTTGGATATGACTTTTGAGTTTGCTTTGTTACCACGCATGCTTCACACAACTGAGTGGGAACCTCGATTTTAGGTATGCCATTCACAAGTTTTGTGTCTGCCAGATGCTTCAAGGATGTGAAATTTACATGGCCAACACGTTTGTGCCAAAGCCACGCCGACTCGCCTTGTTCTCCAAGAAAGTATGCATTTTCTTCTTCTTCAAGGTTTGTTTTGTATAGTCGATTACTTGATTGTTGAACCTTTACTATTAGTACTCCTTGTGCATCATGGATCCACAAATATGATCCAAAAAATATGATCCACACATTACAATATGATCACCGTTTTCTGCTACCTGACCTAAACTAATGATGTTGTTACATAATCTTGGAATGTAATACACTTCTTTTAGCATATGAGATTCACCGTTTTTGCTCTTGAAGACGATCGCGCCTCTTCCCTCAATTCGAACCTTTGAACCATAGCTAAACTTCAAAAAACCTTCCGTTGTTTGATCAAGCTTTCGAAATTTTCCTTTTTCTCCGGTTATATGGTTACTCGCTCCGTTGTCGAGGTATCATAATGACGACTTTAATTTGTTGTGATCATTCTGCTTTAATTTTGGTGTTACTTTGTCTTCATTTAAGAGAAGTTCCCTGTTTACTACTTCTTCGTGGAGGGTTGCTAGAAAGAGTGTCGGTTCACCATCATTGTGATTTTGCATTAGATTAGCTTCAAAATTTCTTTCCAGTCGGGGGTTCTTGCACTCGGCAGCATAATGACCGAAATCTTGACAGTTGTAGCATTGCACTTTTGTTTTATCTCGTTTTTGGGATGAACTTTGTGCTCCTTTGTTTTTATTGTAGCCACCGCTTCTTCCTTTGTTCGAGTTGTTGTCATTGTTTTTTCGTCGACGGCGTCCTCCCTTTGCACCACGATTATTATTTTGTTTTCGGTGTTTATTTTTTTAGTCTTCTTGGTGTTTTTTCTTTTTACGTTCCGTCCATTCTTCATGGGTTAACAAGAGTTTCTTTTCATCAGGTTCTTGATAAATCTTGATCCTATCTTCATGTGCTTTTAGCCTTTCCACCACTTCTTCAAACGTCATTACATCAAGGTCACCGAATTGTTCGGTCGTGGATATGATTTGAACAAACTTTGATGACACCGCTCGCAAGATTTTCTAAACGATGTATGATTCTTCCATTGTTTCTCCAAGCGCACAAATATTTCTCACAATATTCCCGGTTTTCGTTGAGAAGCCGTCCATCATTTCTGATTCTCTCATCCTTAACAACTCAAATTCTACTTTGAGTGTTTGTACCTTGGCAGTTTTCACACGATTGGCACCTATATAAATAGTTTTCAGGGTGTCCCAAAGTTCCTTTGTTGTTTGCTTTTCTGCTAATGAAAGTAACACATCTTCAGGGATGGAATGATAGATGGATGCCATTGCCAACTTATCTTTTCTTCCATCGACATCAGCTTTAGGATCAGCAGCTTTAGGACCAACTGCTTTAGGCTCAACGACTTCCCACACGTTTGCAGCCTACATGAACACTCTCATCTTAATCGCCCATGCTGCATAATCCTCTCTTGACAGCATCGGGCATGGAATTGAGACTTATCCTTCTTTGTTTGCCATTGTATCTTACTTGGGAAATACAGTGGAATGCACCAGATTCGCTCTAATACAAAATGTTGGTAAAGTCTCTAATTAACCTGTTGTTAACAGCAGGAAGAAAGCAAAAAGAGAGTAACAGGAAGGAAAAACTACACACAGGATCGATATCAAAACTGAGAAACATGAAGAAAACTTTACTGCTTTATTCTTAAGCTGATCAAAAAAAGAGAAAGACAAATACACTTATTTATAGGAAACCAAAAACGTGACATGCAACTTACTTTCCTAGACTTGTTGACCAAGAAAAACCTTCTAATTAGAGTTATATACAAACTTTCCTTATACTCTGTACTTTCCATATTCTAGAATTACACCTACAACCGTAAGGAAGCCAAGGACACTTCAAACGATAAGAAATACATTCATCAAACGATAAGAAATACATTCATCTACATGTTTAATCAAGGTAATTTTCCCCCTTTACTATTTCTTTTCAAAATTGTCAACCAGTAAAATTGTTATCAGGGCTAACAATCTACTTTTATTTACAAGTTTTTCTGAACAACATTCTTTTTTTATAATATATAACATGTTACTTTGGAAAATTTAGCAAAATACAAGAGAAGAAAAGGTGGTTGGAAAAGATACACGGGCTTGAATTGGACTTCATAGACAAAAGCATTGATTTTTCAATCATAGAAAATGATCTTGAAGAAGGGCAAATAGTGCCTTACAAAACCAATTATATTTGTTGAAATTTGTATGTCTTTTTTTCTATTTAAAACTTGAAAAGTGATTTGGAATTAGCATTTATGCATATATGTTTTGTTTTGCTTTTGTTGTTTTTCTGTTAAGTGGCCTTTAATTATATATGTTATATAATGGAGACTTGTGATGTAAAGTTCCAAAAATTCATGACCAAAAATTTCATTTTTGTTTCAATAATACCATTAACCAAGCATGTTTATAAACATCATAAGGGAAATCAGAGTATGTAAATAATCATCCAAAAGTACATCAGCATCATAATAAGTGGAAAATCATGGTGTGTGCTATGCGATCATCTCGAGCTCTTCCCCTTCGAACCACAAGTATCTGAAACATAAAATGAAAATCGTAAGCAAAAAGCTTAGTGATTTCACCAATATAGCACATACCATATATAAATGTCAACTCAAGGCTGAACCGGGTCTGTTTCACCCCCGGGTCTATTTCACCCCCGATTCTATTTCAACTCACATGACAGCTCAAGCTTGTACCGAGTCTATTTCACCCCCGAGTCTATTTTAATTCAAATGGCAGCTCAAGGCTGTACCGGGTCTATTTCACCCCCCGGGTCTATTTCACCCCACATACATATAGAAAATAGGTATGCATGCATACATCAAGAGTCACAAATACAACAAGCACATACTACCCTAGTATCCTACAGTATAGTGAGCAAACCCACCTCGATCCGTTGTTAAACAAATAGATGCCCGGGCTGCTGAACCGGAGAATCCCCGTACTAATCAATCAAATAATATCCTAATTAATAATTAGGTCATCAACCATAACCGGAAATCTAATTCATTAAACCCGACTCCTTAGGGTAAAAGGCCATTTTACTCTTTTCCTTAATCGGCCCAAAACCAAGACCCAACCCAAAAGCAACTGAAGCCCAAAATGACCCAGGATCCTCTAAGCCCACAGTGGGGAGTATGTTGAGCGTACCCAGCTTGTACGCCGAACGTACTCACCCTTGACCAACTTACGGGGTTCGAACCCAGTACACCCAGCGTATATGAAAGTACGCCCGACATATTGGTCTGTGAGCCAATCCTTCTTTGGATGGCATAATCCCATAATACCTTTTCGACCAAACTTCAGATCTACTCTAAAACAAGGTCTTAATCCATAAAGTTGAAAGCTTTAATCTTATGCATGGCTTAACATGGCCCAAAACCCAACTTTAACACTTTAACCTCACGAAATGAACATCAACCCTTGCATTGTTGAGTTAAACCCATAAAGCTACCATTTTTATGCACAAGGGACCTCAAAAACACTAAGATCTAACATCCTAAGCTTCTGGAGTAGCTTATACTCACAAGAACAACTCAAAGGACCAAAATATGCAAAACAAAAAAAAAAGATCTCCAACCTATCTAGATCTAAAAGATAAATCAACAATGTTGTAACTTTATACCTTCTGAGACTTGCCAAGATGATGAAGATTCTAGATCTTCAAGCTCCACTCCAACCAATGCTTGATCACCAACCTCCTACTTCTTCACAATACATAAAAACCACCAAAAGTTTACTTCCAAGGCTCAAGAACACACAAGGAAAGTCTAGGGTTTCGTGGGGAGTCTTTAGAGGGAATGAGGTTGATGAGGGGGTAGCCTCAAGATCCATAATGGAATTTAAATAGGGGTCAAACCCAAAAAAATTAGGGTTTGTTTTAACATCTCCCTCTAGCACGTATCACAATATTTCCCGCTTTGGGATCCCGACACGAAAAATTCCCAGGGGTCACCCATCCCTGAATTGCTCTCGACCGGGAATGCTTAACTGTAGAGTTCTTATGGGATCTGCTGCCCTCACAGATTTCAAATGCGTTGTGTTAGAGAAGGTATCCACACCCTTTTAAGGAATGCTTAGTTTTCCTTCCCAACCGATGTGGGATCAGGTGCAGCTAACCTGACCGCCTTCACCCCCCATTATAGGTTTCGACGTATCAGTTGAACAGATCGACCCATGCCCTGGCTCTGATACCATTTATAACATCCCCCTCTGGCACGTATCACAATATTGTTCGCTTTGGGCTCCCGATATGAAAACTTCCCATGATGTCGCCCATCCTTGAATTGCTCTCGCCCGTGCACGCTTAACTGCTGAGTTCTTATGAGATCTGCTACCCTCACGACTTTAAAACACGTTGTGTTAGAGAAGGTATCCACACCCCTTGTAAGGAATGCTTAGTTCTCCTTCCCAGCCGATGTGGGATCAGGTGCAGCTAACATGCCTGTACATCGAGCGTACGCATGGGTACGCCCAGTGTACGCCTTCAACACCCGTGACTAACTTAAGGGAGTATCCCCAACGTACCCCATGGTACGCCCAACGTACTCAAGGACCATAAATGCAAATTTTTCTAAAATCAATTCCAATGTTAAAGAGTTCCTAAAACTCGATCGTTACAATTCTCCCCCACTTGAATCAGACTTCGTCCTCGGAGTCCACTGCTGGAAATAACTCTGGATAATGCTTCCTCATCTCATCCTCAGGCTCCCACGTCCACTCTGAACCCTTTTAGTGCTGCCACTTCACCTTTACCAAGTCCCCCACCTTGTTTCCCAGAGTCTTCGTCTTTCTGTCGAGGATTGATACAAGTCTCTCTATATAATTTAGGCGATCATCCACTTGAATGTCCTCTAATGGAAGCACTACACAATCATCAACCAGACATTTCCTCAGCTGAGAGACGTGGAAAGTGCTATGGATCTGACTGAGCTCCTCTAGAAGATCCAAATGATACGCAACCCTGACCACCCGGTCTAATACCTTGAAAGGAGCAATATGTCTGGGGCCCGACTTACCCCGCTTCCTGAATTGGATGACACCTTTCCAAGGTGACACCTTCAGGAGTACCATGTCCCCAACCTGGAATTCTAAGTCTGAACGACGTCTGTCTACGTAGCTCTTCTGTCGACTCGGTGTTGTCTTAATTCGACCACGAACCTTCTGAATCAACTCAATTGTCCGAAGTACCACCTCCATACTACCCATAACCCTCTGACCGACCTTACCCCAACATATCGGGGTCTAACACTCCTATAGTGTACATGCAACCCTAGAAACCTTGGATCTATGTTTTCTCTAATACATGCAAAATTGATTTTTTTTCCAATGTTCTTATCCTAACTAGCATGGCATGGGGAACTTGAACATAAAAAACTAGTAGAATAACATACCTTTCTTGTTGCTTGGATTCCTTAAGAACTTTGTGAGCCTAGCACCCCAAATGTGATGCCTCAAATGCTTAACACAACACCACAACTCTTGGAATAACTTGAGAGAAGTACACTATCACTCAAAATCGGCTAGCCCTCCTTGTTCTTTCTTATGTGCCGATTTTGCTAGCCTATGGGGTCTTTATATAGTGTGCCACAAGTAGGGTTACACCATGTAAACCCTAATTGACATGGATTTTCATTTCCTCCATGATCCATGGGTTTTAACCTCCATGGAGCACCCTATGGGTTTTAGCCCAATTCAATAAACCATGGATTATTAGCCCACTATATAAGAATGGATGATTTACACAATCAACCTCATATATTTATTTAGTCTCAATTTTGATCACAAAGTTAATTCCAAATTAATTCTTGATCAATACTAATTAAATAATATGATTTCATATTAATATATTATAACTTATAATATATTAACAAATCATAAGTGTCCTTCTTCTCATTTTGTCTATCCAAGTGTCATGATGCCATGCAACCCAAATGGACCATGCCAACCGGGTCAAGTACATACCAGAAATAGTTATGGACTTAGACACCTTATCCAACAGTCCCCCACTTGGATAAGTCTAATAACTATAACTGCAAGTATGACTTTAGGAACCGATCAACAATCGTAGCTCTTTCAAAGTCTAGCGGAACTAAGATGACGTGCCATTTAAGATAAGTGATCATATAATCCTCTGCTCTCAAGATATCAGCCGGACAAATACATGGAACAATGTCGTACTTATTGTCCAGCAGTTTGTTTCCCGATTTCCGATTTGTTTGACATAGAACTTAATCGAACACATCAATTTAGTTCTCACCGGACCCGGTACATAGGTCAAAACAAAATCATTGAGGGGCCCAGAGATCGCTTCTAATCCTAGAAGGAACAGATAAACTTCGACTCATATGCTTGTTCTACTACTTGTTGAATCATACACAAAGGTACGTTTTATAACATCGAGTTACCAATGCGTTTTCGTACAATCAATGTATAACCAACTCATAGTCAACAACTCATATCTCTAGGTTTGAAGACTTGTATGATATTACCGTCTCACAATCACTCGAGATAAATTCCATGAAGTGATACAAGTGAGTGTGGGTTGAATCCAATACTCGAATCGCTATTCCAGGAGTACTCATGAACACTGCAACCCCTTTGTCCCAGACAAACTACAGACCCTTCATGACAGTCTTGCCTCATTACCTACATCCAAAGTATGATTGACTGTGGATGGTTTAAATAATATGATATATCATAACATAATTATTCTGGAAGTCAAAACATACAAAAATTGAAATGATAGTAGACGATTGACAGAAGATAGTAACACTTTACATATAAATAAACAACAACTTTTATTTATCATCAAATGTCAATTACACTTTACAAATTTCAAAAGCTATCTAATTTCTAAAACTAATATCATCCTTTAGCCCGATGCGCCTCGCATGCTGAAGATGCCTAACCCTACTCAGTCCCTTCGTGAGGGGATCTGTTGGGTTCTCATCCGATGATACCCTCTTTGCCACGAGGATTCCTTCTTCTATTCGATGTCTAATGAAATGGTATTTTCTGTCGATGTGTCTGGATCTCCCGTGATCCCTTGGTTCCTTGGCTAAGGCAACTGCACTTTCACTATCACAGAAAATCTCCATAGGCTCCTTTATATCTGGTACTACTCCAAGGTCTCCAATGAAGTTCTTCAGCCATATCACCTCCTTTGCTGCCTCGCTTGCTGCTATATAATCTGATTCGCAAGTTGAATCAGCCACTGTCTCCTGCTTAGAACTTTTCCAAGTAATTGATCCTCCGTTTAAGATAAAGACCCAGCCTGACTGAGAGCGGAAGTTATCCCTATCAGTTTGGAAGCTAGCATCACTATACCCTACTACTCTCAAGTCATCACTCCCACCGAGGGTAAGGACCCAATCCCTAGTCCTCCGTATGTACTTGAGAATATTCTTCACCGCAGTCCAATGAACCTTGCCCGGATTCCCTTGATATATGTTGGCCATGCTCAAAGCAAAGGCCACATCAGGGCGAGTACAAGTCATAGCATACATGATTGAGCCCAAAGCGGAAGCATATTGTACATGACTCATCTCAGCTATCTCAGCCTCTGTACTCGGACTTTAAGTCTTACTCAGTTTGGCGTTACTCTGGATCGGTAACTCTCCTTTCTTGGAATCCTGCATGCTGAACCTTTTCAGCACCTTATCCAAGTAGGTACTTTGACTAAGTCCAATTAGTCTCTTACTCCTGTCTCTCAAAATTCTTATCCTTAGGATATAGGCAGCTTCTCCAAGGTCCTTCATAGCGAAACACTTCCCAAGCCAGGACTTCACCTCCTGCAGACTTGGGATATCATTTCCTATGAGTAGTATGTCATCCACATACAATACCAAAAAGCTAACTATACTCCCACTAGCCTTGACATATACACATGACTCATTCACTCCTCGAAAAGCCAAACTCTTTGACTTTCTCATCGAAACAAAGATTCCATCTGCGAGGTGCTTGTTTCAATCCATAGATGGATTTCTCAAGCTTACATACTCTATTAGGGTACTCTGCGCTGACAAAACCCTCTGGCTGACTCATGTAAACATCCTCAGCCAACTTTCCATTAAGGAAAGAGGTTTTGACATCCATTTTCCATATTTCATAATCATGAAATGCAGCAATGGCTAGCATAACCCTAATCGACTTAATCTTCGCTACTGGTGAAAAGGTCTCATCATAATCAACTCCCGAGTTTGAGAAAAGCCCTTTGCAATCAGTTGCGCCTTATAAGTGTGTACATTACCATCCATGTCGGTCTTCTTCTTGAAGATCCATTTGCACCCGACTGTCTTACGACCTGGTACATTGTCAACCAAGTTCCAAAATTGATTGTCATCCATGGACTGTATCTCGCTGTCCATTGCCTCTTTCCATTTAGCAGACTCGGGGCCCGCCATGGCTTCCGTGTGGCTGTTAGGTTCATCCAAACTTACCAGTGTACTATCACTGATAAGTGTATCACCTTCCGCAGTAATATGGAAACCATATTAGTGTTCAGGTGCATTCCTTACTCTAGTGGAACGCCTCAGAGGTACAGACTCGTCAGTTGGATCAACAGGAGTTTCCTCCTCAGGTTGATTGCTAGGGTTTGAGGTTCCTTCACCACTTGACTCTTGAATTTCTTCAAGGTCAATTTGCCTCCCACTTTCTCCTTGACTTATGAACACTCTCTCGCGAAAGACTCATCTCCTTGCCACAAAGACCACATTATCACTGGGTCTATAGAAGAGGCAACCAAAGGATTTTTGTGGGTAGCCGATGAAAATACACCTCTCACTTTGAGGTTCGAGCTTATCGTGAGTCTTGCGCCTCACGAAAGCCTCGCAACCCCAAATCTTGATGTGGTCCAAATTGGGAACTTTCCCAGTCCACATCTTGTAAGGTGTTTTGGCAACCTTTTTGGTAGGGACTAGATTAAGAATATGGGCGGCAGTCTCTAAGTCATACCCCCAGAATGAGATTGGTAGCGAAATCATGGAACGAACCATGTCCAACAAGGTTCGATTACGCCTCTCAGCCATACCATTAAGCTGTGGTGTTCTGGGAGGTGTCAATTGTGAGACAATCTCACATTCCTTAAGATAGTCAAGGAACTTTGTACTAAGATACTCACCACCTCGATCGGATCAAAGAATCTTAATGTTCCTGCCCAGCTGATTCTCCTCTTCCTGTTTAAACTCTTTGAACTTTTCAAAGGTTTCTGACTTATGCTTGATTAAGTAGACATAACCATATCTACTATAAATATCAGTAAAAGTCACATAGAAACGGTTAGCATCCCTTATGGCGGTTCTGAAGGGTCCACACACATCTGTGTGTACAAGATCCAACAAACCTTCACCCCTAGCACAGGTACCAGTGAAGGGTGACTTTGTCATTTTTCCAAGTAAATAAGATTCACAACTATCATCTAACTTTAGATAAAATGACTCCAAGACTCCATCCTTTTGGAGTTGGCCTATGTGTTTCTTGCTCACATGTCCAAGACGACAATGCCATAATGATGGTTTATCTAAGTTAGTGGAAGAACCGATACACAACATATTCTTTCCTAGGTTATCTATAATCAACACAGTTTCATATACACCATCACAAGGTAATGCTTTAAAATAAAGAACATTATTATAGAAAGCATTAATACCACCATATTCATTATCAAATGAAAAAGTAAATCCTTGTTTGTACAAACCATGAAAGGAAATAATATTTCTCGCCATTTCAGACGAGTAACAACATTTATTCAAATCTAATGTTAACCTACTACTTATCAACAAAGAATAAACTCCAATCTTGGTGACAGGTGAAGCTTTCCTATTCCCCATGATTAAGTTTATCTTCCCATGCTCCACATTCTCACTTCTTCTTAGTCCCTGCAAATCAGAACATATGTGAATACCACAACCTGTATCAAGGACCCAAGAATTAGAATATTGTGAGTTATTAGACAATATAGTGTAAATACCTGCATGGTTAGGTTTCACTTTCCCATCCTTAACATCTTGCAAGTACTTTGGGTAGTTTCGCTTCCAGTGCGCCTTTTCATGGCAATAGAAGCATTCAGCCTCTTTAGGGTTGGCAGAAGGAGTGACAGAACTGATGGGTTTTGAGCACTACAACATTCCTATGGTGTACATGCAAACCCTAAAGCTTTGGATCTAGTTTGTCTAATGAACATGCAATAATCATCCAAAGCCATAAACCCTAGATCGAGCATGTGATAATCAATATAAAAATAAGAATAGGGTTTAGATCTTACCTTTGATTGTTATGTAGCAATAACAATCTATTCCTTCCATTATTGGCTTCTAAAAACTTAGAGTCACAAATGTCACTCCTCTAATGGCTCACAAACACCAAGAGCAAGAGGATGAAGAAGGAGAAGAGGAGAGGCACTCAAAAATGTCTAGAAACCCTAAGGAAACTCTTAGCCACGTTTTTGTTGCCCTAGGGGTCCTTAAATAGTGAGGCTATTAGGGTTATCTAACAAGGAAACCCTAATTTGACTGCTTAGGCCCTAAGCAACCCATGGACTCCTCCTTTAGAGGCCTTGGACGATTTCTAATGGGTTTCCCCATAGAATTCGTCCACTCCTCTAATAAGGAGTCCAATAGCCCAATATTCAACTATCACACAATTGACAGTTCTAGTCCCTTACGTTTAATTAATCTCTTTTAGCCACAAAATTAATTCTTAATTAATTATTGACCAATATTAAACAATATGATTTTTCCTTTAATATATTATTCATATAATATATTAATAAATCATAATTAATCCTCTCTTTCCATAATTCATCCTATCAAGTTGCTTTGGTGAAGGCAACCCAAAAGGACCATGCACCATCGGGTCAAGTACATACCAAAATAGTTATGGACTTAGACACTAATCCAACAGTCTCCCACTTAGATAAGTCTAATAACTATTCTGCGTATGACTTCAGATCCTGATCCGCAATCGTAGCTTTCAAAAGCCGCTGTCAACTCTGATCTTATCAGATACGCGTCCTTTAGACAAGGGATCATATATTCCTCCATTCTGGATATCATATAGACGTGAGACATGGATTTAAATCATTCTCTCAGTCTATGTGTCGTTTCCTGATTTCCGATTTATGACAACTGGCTAATTGAACAAATCAAATCAGTCCTGGCCCGGCCGAGCACTTTCCTTTGTCATCACTAAATCATCGAGGGGCCCACAGATATCGCTTTTATCCCACTTTGGGTAAAAGGAATGGATAAACTTCGACTCAATGCTCGCTTGTACTCACTCACCGAATCACACACAACAATACGTTTAATAACACCAAGTTACTGGTGCGTTTACATATTATCAATGTATAACCGACTCACAAGATACAACTCACACATCTCGGTTTTAAGAATATAAGATATTATCGTCTCACCAATCACTCGTGATAAAATCCATGAAGCGATCCAAGTGAGCGTGGGTTTAATCCAATGCTCAAGTCATATTCGTAAGCACTCATGAACATTGTAGCAAACTTTTTCTATGTCTAATACACTTTAGACAATCTACACACCAATTCATGACAATCTTCTTTCATACCTACTCCCAAAGTATGAGTGACTGTGGAACGTTCAAATAATTCGATTATTCTCAAATAACTCAATTATTTAGGAAGTCAAAACATGCAAATTGAAACAAAAGAATAATACTAATCTTATATGGCCCTAAACTTTTGAGTGTAAATAAAACACTTTTATTTAATCACCATATTGATTACTCATTATTTGTTGTTTCGGGTAATCAACTTCTTACTTGAATTATAACGACAATTGTCCCATGCTCTTAGCATGCACATTATGTTTACTTATGGTCCTTACTCTGTGAAATAGTATAATTGAATAACATTTTCAATCACACTCATTTTACAATTCCCAATCCTTACCACAAGTGTAAGAATACCAAATTCTTGCCACTTATAGAATATGTTAGATTCTAACACTTTATGCAACAGTCATTTCGTAATGTCATGGCACAAAAGTCACCAAGACTCGGCCAATGAAATTACAAAATGCTCTATTGGATATTGTTACAAGACAATTCCATAGACATGAAGTCTCACATTCAAAGTACATTCCTTTGAACATCCTTCTTGCATAAAAGTTTTTCTAATCTACACATAAACTCTTAACGTCCAACTCCCAATAAGGAAACATTTCCATATTTGCCATATGACAACTCATTATTAATAAAATCATTTCTAATAATAATAATGTCAATATGGTCCTTCCATTACTATACTTCCAACTGTTCACAAGCGACCAATCCTTGGCGAACCTTAGATTATCCTTGACAGTTGTTTAACTAATTCAGTCAAATCTGATTCTAGTCCCTTTTCCCTCTTAATGCCCTAGGCATTTGGAAAATTTTAGAACGGTCGAATATTACAATGACATGATACTTTACCAGTCTTTTGCTATAATATTTCTATTTGCCATGTTCTCACGATTCGAACTATGAAAAGGGATGCCGTAATCATAATCGAGTGTGAGAACGCAACAAATATTTCCATATATAGAATTCTCTTACGTTGAATCCTTTCAACATAACATCCATATATCTTTTTGACTAAATTTGAGTAAAATTTCTCGATCTAAACCTTTAGATTTGAAACGAAGTATAACATTCTCTCCCTTAATTATAGCAAAACAACTTTTCAACCTATGCAACTTTGCAAAGTGAAACTTTTGTTTTCTATAATTAATATTGCTAACTTGCAATAATAATCATGCTCCCACTAACATGATGATTATATCCATACTAGCATAACATTTATGCTCCCACTAGCTTTGACACGTATGCAGAAACCAGCTAAACTTCTAGAAAACAATACTTATTGACTTCCAAAGTTCATTGTTTCTAATACGATATGCTTTGATAAGCTTTTATCTAAGCATATCAAACTCATACACCCTACTTTAGACAACTCACATGTGTGTCTAAACAATTCCAGGACTTATAGCAATAAGTCTCGATTGTTCAAATTGCCAAATCTCACAATTCGAACTATGAAAAGGGATGCCGTAATCATAATCGAATTTGAGAATGCAATTTACATAATCGCTATCTCTTTAAAATCTCTCTTAGTGAAAGCGTTTCCTCACAATCATTTTCATGAAGGAGAGAAACCTTATGACACTTAGATTTTATGGTGCATGTGTTCCTATCCATGCAAATTTGTCATAAGCATAATCGTAAGATAATGTTTGTGACAAATTCAACCTCTTATGGACAGAACTTGTTCATTCTTAATTTCTTGCCATCAAGGGTCCCACCATTGCTTCCAAGTTATTTAGCAGCTCACCTATGCCATTTAATGTACTTTCATTGATCAAGGTGTTTGCCCTTATGCATTCAATTGAGAACTCGTAGAACTCATATGCATAATCACTCAACTGGATTGGCACAGAAATAAAATTTTGTCAACACGATAGGTTACAATCCTCAAGTCGTGTGCTAGTGTTTAAGAGGTTTACTTCTTGATTTGTTCTTGAAACTTTCTAAGATCTTTAGACTCCCACTGACCTCTTGACATATAAGATTCTCTTGTCGAGAAACATTTCTTGACAAAACAAATATTCAAGAGTCAGTATATGTCTTTATCAAGACAAACCTACACACAATTTGGTATTAGTTGGTCTTTGTCTTATCCAAGACATCACAACTTATCAAAATGTGCAAATGTAGAACATTCCTACTTAAGATTATGTCACTCAATTCATAGTCTTGGAGTATGACTCTAAGACTTGATATTGGAACGAAGTACGATACATCTTCTTAACCATTTCTACAATTCACCATTCCTCTTCTTAGCCAAACTAGTGCACTAAGGTATCCTTAGAGGATGAATTGTAATATGGTTCCTACAATAATTAAGACGATCATAAAACACGATACAAAAGTACTCTCCCTTCTTCTTAGATTGGAGAAACTTTTATCTTTCGGCTTAATTGATTCTTTTTATTCGTTCTGCTATTCATTGAAACCTTTCAATGATTCAGAATTACACTTAATCTTGTAAGTATAATCACGTTTACTAGACTTTTAGTAAATCATGACGAATAAACTTATCGTTCTTTGTGGTGGACTTGACCAGTGCACAACATTGTGTACCAGATCTCCTAGTCCTTCACTTGACTCACATACTTATGTGAACAAAGAATTAGTTTCAATTTCCCAAATACGAAGGTTTTCATTCATCACACAATACCAGTTGCATAATTCCAAGTTTCTGTCCAATTGAAACTTGGGTGATGAGAAATTTTCCTCATTTGGTAAATTTATGACATTTCCACAAATAACATAACTAAGAATCAAATCCATTCACAATATTGATAACAATAAAACCATTCAAACACCAATTTTTCATAAAATCCATCGCAAGGAGACATAAATAAGATAAATCAAACTTTATTTTATTGCGGAAAAATATTGTCCTTACAACGCGATTACAAATGAAAAACTATGCAAATATTATTTAGCAATCTATCCTAACTCTAAAGTAGTAGCTAAAATAATCTGATATTTGAATCATGTGATCAAGATCCACTTCTTCATGATCAGATTTAGCTCACTTCTTTCCTTTTAAGCTTCCCTTTTCTTCAAAAACATCGAAATGTAATCTTATCACATCATGTATTAAGAATCTCCAAATAGGAACTTAATCGAGTTAGATAGTGGATTTTACCTGAAGCAGAGTCATACATCTTGACTCTCCCATCTCTTAGATCTCTCAGGTATTCAGTCCAGCTTCGTAACCAATGCCCCTTCTTTTGGCAGTAGAAACACATGGATTATTATGGAATGGTACACGGGACTATCTCAGACTCAGCTTTTCTCTTGCGTAGAGAAAAACTTTTCTGGACTTCCAATGTTGCCATTGCCCATAGGGTTGGGATATTGATTTACCATACAAATTTGCTGACCAGTGCGCCAAATCATTTCTGATTCAGCAGCAATAAGCAAATAAGTCAAATCAATAAGTGTCATGTCGTGTTCCATTATATAGTACTCTCTTACGAACTTACTATATGATTCAGGAAGTGGCTTAAGAACTAAGTCAACAGCCAACTTCCTTTAAGCATCAACACCTAACAATCCCAATATATCAATATGTAATCTTTTATCTAAGACATGAGCACATATAGACTTTCCATTTTCATGTCTTTTGCCAATAGGGCTTGAATGACCTTGAACTTTTCAAGTCTTCGAACACGTGGGTTAGGGAGAATTATTGGAGGAGGTGGAGGAAATGAAGCATGATTTCCATTTCCACAAAACAATCGTGGAACATCATCTTCACGTGGAAAACTTTTTCCAAACGGATTTAGGAAGACCATAGTTGTCAGACTTTGACATCTATAAAACGGGTGAAAATTCAAATTTAGTTGATTGAGTCCGTAATAAAACACCCAAATGAGATATTAAGGCTAGGACCCAACACAATATCCTACAAATTGGAAGAGGGATGCCGTAATCCAACTCGCAGAACATTTGAAGGTATGTAAATGACGATTTACCAATTTCCACCATGAAAAACGAAAAGAAGGTTAAGTTTTAAATGAATTGAAACTCCTAGATCTTTTTAGATTCATTGAACTTTTCAATGTCATGTTTAATCTCGATTATGCCCTTCATTTGTGACTGGGATGCCGAGGATCACAAATAAGGTGTGAATAACCATGCGAATGTACGCGGTGCCCTCAATGTTACAGTCACCTAATCGACGTGCCGGTTAACCACACACGCTCCATCGATCTATGACAAACATTGAGTCACCCTTCGCTACCAATGCCAAACCCAACTTAGTGTGCCGGTTAACCACACACGCTCACTAATTGTCTCGACAAGGGTACAAAGTGTAATTCCATGGAATTGCATCGATTTCACTTTTTCCTAAAGTAATTAAGATTTGGGAATTTAGTAAAAACATTTAGTTACTTTATTCATTATACTTTTAATGAGGAGAGGGGTTTGCCCTATCCTACCCGTTCGGCTAACGACCCTCCACTAGTCAAGAGTGTGGTGGGTAAGAGTGGATACCCATTCAATCGTCATTTTATAGGCAATTTCCTTAAACACCCCTTATAGACCAGCTTCGTGAATGAGGCCTACTAACGGTAAGACTAGCAGTTTAAGTTATACATATATAATATTAGACTTTTAATGTTATATATAGTATAGAGTGTATTTTACACTTTTAAAATACTAGGTGGTTTAATTTTATAAATTACACTTTTAATTTAAATTAAATATAAACCATATCAAAATGGATTTATTAACTTTCTTTTAATTATACCTTTAATTATCTTAATAAAACCATAAGGGTGTAATTTGAACTTTTTCAAAACTAGGGTTTAGAATTTAAAATTTCAAAAATTAAACTTTTAATCAAAAAATTTAAATTCCAAAACTTGAGGGCAAGTTTTGAAACATTTCAAAAACATTAGGGTTTAACTATTTAAATTTTAAAACTAAAACTTTTAAGGTTCAAATTTAAACTATAAAACCTAAAGGGTGAAAAATTGAAACTTTTCCAAACTTTATCAAGAACATTCTAGATCAACAATTCAAATAAGGCAATTAACAATTAATTTGGTTATCTAATTTTGACCTAGTCCAATTACTTGCAAGATAATTCACCAAATAACTAAAATAATTAAACATTATCTTATAAGGCAACAAATATTTGATTAATTGGTAATTATCTACTATTTTGGCAAGGATATTCACCCAAAATCAATAAAAATCGGATTTTACTAATTAAAAACATTTATGGTAAGTGTCCCAAGCCAAAACAGCAAGAAAATCGCGGAAAAACGCTGCCAGACCCTTTGACTCGTCGAGTCCAGGCCTGGACTCGTCGAGTACAGCAGACTCGGCGAGTTCACCAAGTGACTCGGCGAGTGAAGCAGTCAGAACCCAAAAAAATTCGATTTTTAAGCAATTTTCGATCAAAATAGCATCAATTCATCAACAAACAGCCCTAGTCTCTGATACCACTAATGGATTTTGAGCACTACAACATTCCTATGGTGTACATGCAAACCCTAAAGCTTTGGATCTAGTTTGTCTAATGAACATGCAATAATCATCCAAAGCCATAAACCCTAGATATAGCATGTGATAATCAATATAAACATAAGAATAGGGTTTAGATCTTACCTTTGATTGTTATGTAGCAATAACAATCTATTCCTTCCAATAATTGGCTTCTAAAAACTTAGAGTCACAAATGTCACTCCTCTAATGGCTCACAAACACCAAGAGCAAGAGGATGAAGAAGGAGAAGAGGAGAGGCACTCAAAAACGTCTAGAAACCCTAAGGAAACTCTTAGCCACGTTTTTGGTGCCCTAGGGGTCCTTAAATAGTGAAGCTATTAGGGTTATCTAACAAGGAAACCCTAATTTGACTGCTTAGGCCCTAAGCAACCCATTGACTCCTCCTTTAGAGGCCTTGGACGATTTCTAATGGGTTTCCCCATAGAATTCGTCCACTCCTCTAATAAGGAGTCCAATAGCCCAATATTCAACTATCACACAATTGACAGTTCTAGTCCCTTACGTTTAATTAATCTCTTTTAGCCACAAAATTAATTCTTAATTAATTATTGACCAATATTAAACAATATGATTTTTCCTTTAATATATTATTCATATAATATATTAATAAATCATAATTAATCCTCTCTCTCCATAATTCATCCTATCAAGTTGCTTTGGTGAAGGCAACCCAAAAGGACCATGCACCATCGGGTCAAGTACATACCAAAATAGTTATGGACCTAGACACTAATCCAACAAGAACCACGTTTGGTTCAACTTGAAGAGGAGCCATCAAGAGACTTTCCCTTGGTACCCTTCGAAGGGCTCTTCCTCTTCTTCCCTTTACCTTGCCCGATAGCCAGAACAGGGGCGGCGGTAGGAGTAGGAGTAGTGACAACCGACTTACCTTTCAGACCACTTTCTGCGGTCTTCAAAAGTCCTTGAAGCTTGCTGAGTGTAACTTCCTCCTTGTTCATGTGGTAGGTCATTCGAAATTGATCATAACAAGAAGGTAAGGAGTGCAATATGATATCAATTGCCAACTCCTCGGCGAAGTTCACATTCAACTTCATCAGACGGTCCACAAACCTTTGCATTTTCTGCATGTGGCCCATGATGGGTTCACCATCTTTCATACATGTTGTTATCATGGAGGAGATTATTTCATATCGCTCTTGACGAGCACTCTGATGGTATCTTTCCATCAGATCCCGGTGCATCTCAAAAGGATAAAAGTCCTCATAGGACTTTTGGAGCTCGGCTGACATAGTGGCCAACATGATACATGCCACTTTAGTAGCATCTCTCTCATGTGCCCTAAAGTCAGCGATCTCCTCGGGAGTAGCAGTAGACTCATCAAGATCCTTCAGCTCCTTGTCGAGGACATATTCATTGTCCTCATAGTGAGTGACCATCCTTATGTTCCTAATCCAATCATTGAATTAGTCCCATCAAAGATGACTCTCCCACAAAGGTTCATGAGAGAGAAGGAGCCGGTAGGGTTTAAGCCAGAAGCAGCATTGTTGGAAGAAATCTGAAAAAGAAGAAAGACAAGTTTAGATTAGATATAAAGATAGTCCTTAATAAGACACCCAAATGTAATATTAAGGCTAGGAACCAACACAATATTTTATAACTTAGAAGAGGGATGTCGTAATCTAAGCTATAACATATTTGAAGGTAGGTGAATGACGATTCACCAATTTCCACCATGAAAATGAAATGAATTATTAGGTTTAATTGGTTTTGAAATTCCTAGATTCTTTTGAGATTCATTGAATTTTTCAATGGCATGTTTCAATCTCGATTGTGCCCTTCAAGTTTTGTGACCGGGATGCCGAGGATCACAAAACAAGGTGTGAATAACCATGCAAATTAACTTGGTACTCTTAATGTTTATCACCTAATCGATATGCCGGTTAACCACACGCGCTCCACCGATCTATAATAAACCTTAAGCTACCCTTTGCCAGCCTTGTTAAATCCAAGTTAGTGTGTCGGTTAACCACACACACTCCACTAACGACTTAAGCAAGGTGCAAAGTGTAATTTCATGGGTTAGCACCAAATTCACATTTTCCTAAAGTAACTAATATTGGGAATTTATAAAAAAAACATTTAGTTACTTTATAATAATCATTATACTTTTAATGAGAATTAAAGTCATTGTCCTACCCGTTCGGCTAACGACCCTCCACCAGTCAAGGAAGCGGTGGGTGAGAGTGGACACCCATTAAGCTGCCATTTTATAGGCAACAACCTTATACCCCCCTTATAGACCGGCTTCGTGAATGAGGCCTACTAACGGTCAAACGACTTGATCTTATATATATATATATATACATATATATATATATATATATATATATATATATATATATATATATATATATATATACTATAAAGTATAAGGTTTGAATTTTAACTTTTAAAATTCTAGGGGTTGGAACTAAAGTTTTCTAAAGTGACTTTACATGTTCCAAAACTTGAGGGCAAGTTTTGTAACTATTCAAAACTTTTCAACTTCATAACTTATGAGTTAGTGGTTTATAAAAATGAAGACTCTTCATTTTATGTAACCTATGTGTTCTTTAATGGACTTTAAAAAAAAAGACTTTTGGTAATCCGTAACTTGAGGACAAATTATGGACTCCATTAAAACATTTAGATCAAGAATTTAATTAACAAGCAATTTTCAAATAATTCCTATGATCTACCAAACTCATAAGTGTATGAACATTCATATCAACAATTTCAAGAATCATATAAACACATATAAAGCTTGAAATTTTGATAATAACCTTTGAAATTGGATTAGCATAATCATTACCACATTAAAAACAGGTTTTAAGGTTCAAAAAACAGTTTAGTGTAATGATCCTCATCCAATACCAAGCAAAACCCCGAAATTCTGCATACAGGGGCATCACCACGTCGTGGTAAAGACTGCCACGTCGTGGTGAGCAGTTAGATGCAAAAAATGCAGAATTTCAACTTTGGAAAAAACATGCAGCATCAAGTATTATTGAAAACAAGCCTAGGCTCTGATACCACTGATGGGTTTTGAGCATTCTAACACTCCTATGGTGTACATGCAACCCTAGAAACCTTGGATCTATGTTTTCTCTAATACATGCAAAATTGATTTTTTTTCCAAGGTTCTTATCCTAACTAGCATGGCATGGGAAACTTGAACATAAAAAACTAGTAGAATAACATACCTTTCTTGTTGCTTGGATTCCTTAAGAACTTTGTGAGCCTAGCACCCCAAATGTGATGCCTCAAATGCTTCACACAACATCACAACTCTTGGAATAACTTGAGAGAAGTACACTATCACTCAAAATCGGATAGCCCTCATTGTTCTTTCTTATGTGCCGATTTTGCTAGCCTATGGGGTCTTTATATAGTGTATCACAAGTAGGGTTAAACGATGTAAACCCTAATTGACATGGATTTTCATTTCCTCCACGATCCATGGGTTTTAACCTCCATGGAGCATCCATGGATCACCCTATGGGTTTTAGCCCAATTTAATAAACCATGGATCATTAGCCCACTATATAAGAATGGATGATTTACACAATCAACCCCATATATTTAATTAGTCTCAATTTTGATCACAAAGTTAATTCCAAATTAATTCTTGATCAATACTAATTAAATAATATGATTTCATATTAATATATTATAACTTATAATATATTAACAAATCATAAGTGTCCTCCTTCTCATTTTGTCTATCCAAGTGTCATGATGCCATGCAACCCAAATGGACCATGCCAACCGGGTCAAGTACATACCAGAAATAGTTATGGACTTAGACACCTTATCCAACAGTTATATGAAAACATTTCCAAGGGAAGATATGTGTCCCAACTCCCGCCAAAGTCCAGTATACATGCCTGAAGCATGTCTTCCAAGGTCTGGACAGTCCGCTCACTCTGACCATCAGTATGCAAGTGGAAAGTCGTGATGAAATGCAGACGAGTACCCAACTCCTCATGAAATCTCTTCCAAAACCTGGAAGTAAACCGAACATCCCTATCAGAAACCACCAAAACCGGCACCCCATGTCATGCCACAATCTCCTGAATGTAGATGTCGGCCAGCTTCTCAGCCGAGATACTCTCCTGGATCGGAATAAAGTGTGCGCTCTTGGTCAATCGATCCATGATGACCCATATCGAATCCACTCCACGTGTCGTCTGTGGTAACTTCGTAATGAAATCCATCGTGATCTCTTCCCATTTCCAAACAAGAATACCTAACGACCCTATTTTTCCATAAGGTCGTCGGTTCTCGACCTTGACTTTCCTGCAAGTCAAGCACCTCTCCAAATACCAGGCTACATCCCGCTTCATGCAAGGCCACCAATAATCAGGCCGGAGATCTCTATATATTTTTGTCGCTCCATGGTGAATAGAGAACCTCGATTTGTGTGCCTCCTCCATCAAAACCTAACGTGCACTACCCTAATATGGAACCCACACCCTTCGATTCAGAGTCAATAACCCCAACTATCATAATCGAATGAAGACACCTGACCCACTGTATGCTCTCTCTTCCGGTGTTACTCCTTTATAGCCTCAACCTATGCTTCCTCAATCCGTTCCAGAAGCGGAGTAATCGCGGTCGTCCTCATACATAAGCCTCTTATCGGAGCGGTAGCCGTCTTGCGACTGAGAGCATCGGCCACCACATTGGCCTTCCCCGGGTGGTAGAGGATCTCATAATCATAATCCTTCACCACATCCAACCACCTACGTTGCCTCATGTTAACTCTTGTGATCCGTGTAAATGGTAAAACGTACCCCATAGAGGTAATGTCGCCAAATCTTGGGAGATAAAACCAGATCCCCCAACTCCAAAATCATGTGTATTGTAGTTCGCTTCATGAGGCTTCAGCTGCCTTGATGCGTACGGAATCACATGCCTCCGCTGTATTAAGACTGCACCCAAACTTGTGATTAACACATCACAGTAAACCACAAAGTCCTCAACACCCTCAGGCAGGGTCAGGATCGGTTCCCCACACAACCTCTGTCTCAGAGTCTCAAAAGTTGCATGTTGTTCAGGCCCCAATGAAAGGTGACGGTCTTCTTCGTCAACCGGGTCAAAGGAACTGCTATCTTGGAGAAATCCTAAATGAATCTCCTATATTAACCCGCCAACCCATGGAAACTATGAATCTCTGATGGATACCTCGGAACTTCCCCTCTCATCGTTGCCTCTACCTTGGCCGGATCGACCAGGATATTGTTCCAGTTGACAAGGTGGCCCAGAAACCGCACCTCGTGCGACCAAAAATCACACTTGGAGAACTTCTCATACAAATTCTCCATCCTCAAGGCCTCTAATACCTCTCTTAGATGCTCCTCATGTTTCTCCTGAGTCTTAGAGTATACCAGGATGTCATCAATAAACACAATCATAGACCGATCCATCATAGGCCTGCATACACGGTTCATGAGATCCTTGAACGTTGTTGGAGCATTGGTGAGCCCGAAAGGCATCACCACGAACTTGTATAGACCGTAATGAGTGATGGGTTTTGAGCACTACAACATTCATATGGTGTACATGCAACCCTAATGCTTTGGATCTAGGTTTTTCTCAAGTTATACATGCAAATAATCATCTAAAGCATAAACCCTAAGTCTAGCATACATAATTTCGAAATTCAAGTGTATGAAAGGGTTTAGAACATTACCTTACTTGTTATGTAGCAATAACAAGTACTCCTTCTTTATCTTGACTTCTGAAAGCCTAGTGCCCCAAGTGTTGCACCTCTAATGGAGTCACAAACACCAAGTAGCAATGGAGAATTATGAGAGAGAGGTTAGGGACTCCTAAAATCGGCTAGGGTTTCTTATGGGATCATTGGTACTGATTTTGAGGAGCTAGGGGTTCCTTTTATAGTTGAGGCTCTTAGGGTTTACAACTTGGAAACCCTAATTCCCTTGCTTAGGCCCTAAGCAACATATGGATCCAATTTGGCAAGCCTTGGACGAAATCCTTATGGACTCTCATAGAGATTTCGTCCACCCTATACCAATGGGGTCCATAAGCCCAAACTACAACTATTACTGATTTACATAATCAGTCCCCGTTTATTTAATTAATCTCTTTTAATCACTAAATTAATTCTAAATTAATTCTTGATTAGTACTAATTAAATAATATGATTCATCAATTAATATATTATTCTTATAATATATTAATAAATCACAATTAACCTCTTTCACATAATTCATCCTATCAAGTTGCTATGGTGAAGGCAACCCAAAAGGACCATGCTCATAATCAAATTAAGTACATACCAAAAATAGTTATGGGCTTAGACACCTAATCCAACAGTCTCCCACTTGGATAAGTCTAATAACTATTATTACAAGGACGACTTCAAAATCCGATCAGAAATCGTAGCTCTCAAAAGCCGCTGTCTAACTCTGATCATATCAGTAATGTGTCCTTTAGATAAGGGATCAAATATTCCTCCATTCTACAAGATATCGTATGGACTGAGACATGGATTATAATCATTCTCTCTGTCCAAGGTTTGTTTCCCGATTTCCGATTTATGACGAACGACTAATTGAACAAATCAAATCAGTCCAGGTTTGGCCAAGCGCTTCAAGTGTCATCACTAAATCATCGAGGGGCCCACAAATATCGCTTTTATCCCACTTTGGGTAAAAGGAATGGATAAACTTTGACTCATATGCTTGTACTATTTACTCATCAAATCACAAAACAATACGTTTTATAACATCAAGTTACTGATGCGTTTACGTATTATCAATGCACAACTGACTCGTAAACAACAAGTCATATGTCTCCATTTCAACAATATAAGATATTATCGTCTCACAATCACTCGTGATAAAATCCATGAAGTGATTCAAGTGAGCGTGGGTTTAATCCAATACTCAAATTATTATTTCAGGAGTACTCATGAACATTGCAGCAAACTTGTGCTATGTCTAAACACTTAGACAATCTACAGTCAGATTCATGACAGCCTTACCTCATTACTTACTTCCAAAGTATGATTGACTGTGGATGTTTGAATAATCTTATTATTCGGGAAGTCAAAACATGCAAAGTGAAACACAAGAATAATCGAATCCAATATGGTCTCAAAACTTTTGAATATAAATAAAACATTTATTATTTAATCACCATATTGATTACACATTATTCATTGTATAATGTTTCGACCAATCAACTTAATACTTGAATTAAAAAAATAGTTATCCCATGCTCCAAGCATGCACACTATGTTTACCTATGGTCCTTACTTTGTGAAATAGATCAAATGAACACGTCTTCAATGATGCTCATTTCACAATTCCAAATATTTATCATAAGTGTAAGAATACCAAATTCTTCCACTATTAGAATGTGTTAGATTCTAATTTATCATGCAATGATCATTTTGTAATGTCCAGGCACCAAAATCACAGAGACTCTGCCAATTACAAAACATTCCATTGGAAATTGTTACAATGACAACTCCATAGATACGAAGTCTCACATTCAAAGTACATTCCTTTGAACATCCTTCTTGCATAAAAGTTTCTAACCTACACATAGATTCTTAATATCTAACTCCCATTATGGAAACATTTCCATAATTGCCATATGATTATCCATTCTAAATTGAATCCTATCTATTCAGAATTATATCAATATGGTCCATCCATTACTTATACTTCCAACTGTCCCAAGCAACCAATCTTTGGTAAACCTTAAATTGTCATTGACAGTTGTTTAACAGTTTTAGTCATATCCGATTCTGGTCCTTTTTCCTTCTTAATTCCATAGGCATTTGGAAAATCAAAACGGTCGAATATTACAGCATATGCAATCGATCCTATACCTGAAGCGTATGGGATACGATTCATAATGTCTTACATAAAGACATGATACTTTACCAGTCTCTTGCCATAATATTGCCATATATATAATTTCCAATGTTGAAACATTTCAACATGGTAATCATATATGCTCATGACTAAGCCTGATTAATACTTCAATCTAAACTTTTAGATTCGAAATAAAGTATAAGTATCCTCTCCCTTACTATAGCAAAACAACTTTTCAAACTCTGCAACTTTGCAAATCAAAACTTTGTTTCCTATAAGTAGCATTGCTAACTCGCAACACTTATAATAATCATGCTCCCACTAACATGATAATTATATCCTTACTAGCATAACACTTATGATCCCACTAGCTTTGACATGTACCCAGAAATCAGCTGGACTTCTAGAAATCAATACTTATTCACTTTCTTACCAAAGTTCAGATTTCTGATACAAGATGCTTTGATAAGACTTTATCTAGGCTTCTCAAACTCATACACCTTTCCTTACATAGATCATATGTATGTCTAAACTATTTCAGAATTTATAGCAGTAAGTCTCGAATGTTCAGACTATTTGCCATTTCTCATAATTCGAACTATGAAGAGGGATGTCGTAGTCATAATCGAATTTGAGAACGCAATCAACACAACTGATATCTCTTTAAAATCCACTTAGTGAAAGCGTTTCCTCACAATCATTATCATGAAGTGGAAAAAAACCTTACCATTTAGATTTTATGGTGTATGTGTTCCTATCTATGCGAATTTGTCATAACCATAATCACAAGACAAGGTTTGTGACAAATCCAAACTCATATGGACTGAACTCGTTCAATCTTAATTTCTTGCCTCATGGCAGCACAAGGGCCTACCATGTCTTCTAAGTTGTTGAGCAGCTCACCCATACAGATCAATGAACTTTCATTTATCAAGGTGCTTTGCCTTATGCAATCAATTGAGAACAAGTAGAACTCACATGCATAGTCAAATTAACTGGAATGACATAGAAACAAGAATATGTCAACACGATAGGTTATAAACCTCAAGTCGTGTGCTAGTGATAGATAATAGGTTTATTCTTGATTAGTTCCTGAAGCTATTACAGACCATTAAGAATCCCACTGACCTCTTGACATATAAGATTCTTTTGTCAAGAAACGTTCCTTGACAAACAAACATTCAAGAGTTAGTGCGGGTTCTTATCAAGACAAACACTTCACACAATTGGTCTTAGTTGGTCTTTGTCTTATCCAAGACATCACAACTACCAATTTTAAATGTGCAAGAGTAAGAAACATTTCTACTCCACATTTCATGAGGTGTTATAAACCTACTTTAGATATGCAACTCAAGGCGTAATCTTGGAGTATGACTCTATGACTCGATTTTGAAACGAAGTATGACTCACCCTTTTGATTCAACCATTTCAACAATTCCTGATTCCTTCTCTTATCTATACAAATGTACTAAGGTTTCCTTAGAGGATCAATTGTGACAAGGTTTCATGATCACTAAGATGATCATAAAACATGATACTCAAGTACTCTCCTTTCCTTTCAGATTGGAGAAACTTTTATCTTTCTGCCTAATTGATTCTTCTTATTCGTTCTGCTATACATTGAAACTTTTTCAATGATTCAGAATCACACTTAATCTTGTAAGCATAACCATATTTACTAAACCTTTAGTAAATCATGACGAATAGTCTTATCGTTCTTTGTGGCGGACTTGACCAGTGCACATCAATGTGTACCAGATTCTTCAGTCCTTCACTTGACTCACATCTACATGTGAACAAGGAATTAGTCCCAGTTTTCCTAAGTACCAAGATTTTCATACATCATATAATTCAAATCACATGATTCCAAGTTTCTGTCCAATTGAAACTTGGGTGATGAGAATCTTTCCTTACTTAGAAAATTACGACACTACACCAATCGATATAACTAAGAATCAAACATTTTCAACATTGCTATTAATAGAAACATACAAACAACAGTTTTCACAAATGTCATTGCAAGGAAACATAAAATAAGATAAAATCAAAATTTTTCTTTATTTATAAAATTGCGGAAAAAAATACTTGTCCTTACAATGCAAATAATCATGAAAACTATGTAACTAATATTCCTAAGCAATCTATCATAACTCCTAAGCAGCTCAAAATTTTGGTCATCAAACCATGCGATCAAAATCCATCTCTTCGCGACCAGACTCAGCTTACTCTTCCTTTAAGCTTCCTTTCTTTTCTTCGATCCTACAAAACATCAAAATGCAATCTTATCACATCATGTATTAAGAATCTATAAATAGGAACTTAATAGAGTTAGATAGTGGACTTACCTGAAGCAGAGTCATACATTTTGACTTTTCCATCCTTGAGATCTTTCAGGTAAATATGGCAGCTTCGCATCCAATGTCCCTTCTCTTGGCAATAGAAACAAACAGACTCTTTCGGAATGGTACATGGGACTATCTCATATTTAGCCTTTCTCTTTACCATCCGATCAATGTCCATGGAAGTTTGGGAAATAGATCTTCCAATCAAATTTGCTTTACCAGTGCGCCAAATCATTGCTGACTTAGCAGCAATTAGCAAATATGTAAGATTGATAAGGGTCACGTCATGGTCTCCCATATAGTAGTCCTTAATGAACCCGCTATATGACTCAGGAAGTGATTGAAGAACCAAGTCAACAGCCAGCTTCCTTGAGACTTCGGGACCCAACATTCCCAGCCTGTCAATATGCAACTTTATCTCCAAGACGTGAGCACATATAGACTTTCCATCTTTGTGTTTGCTTGCCAATAGGGCTTGAGTGACCTTGAACTTTTCAAGTCTACGAACACGTGGGTCAGGGAGAATTATTGGAGGAGGTGGAGGAAGTGAAGTATGATCTCTAGTTCCTTGATCGAAATGTGGAACATCATCTTCATGAGGAAAGCTTTTTCCAAAAGATTCGGGAAGACCATAGTTGTCAGAACTAGACATATACAAAGGGAGAAATTCAAGCTAGTTGATTCAATCCTTAATATAACACCCAAATGAAATATTAAGGCTAGGATCCAACACAATAATTCACAATTCGGAAGATGGATGCCGTAATCCAATTGTAAACTATTTGTCGGTAGGTAAATGACGATTTACCAATTCCACCACGAAATTTTAAACGAATTAGGTTTTAAATGAAACTCCTATATCTTTTGAGATTCATTGAACTTTTCAATGGCATGTTTAATCTCAATTATGCCCTTCAAGTTTGTGACTGGGATACCGAGGATCACAAACAAGGTGTGAATAACCATGCAAATTAGCTTGGTACTCTCGATGTCATTTATCATCTAATCGATGTGCCGATTAACCACACACGCTCCATCAATCAACAATAATTTACGATCTACCCATTGCCATCCTTCATTAGTCCCATATTACTGTGCCGGTTAACCACACACGCTCCACTAACGACCAACAAGGTGCAATGTGCAATATCATGGGTTAGCATCAAATTCACATTTTTCCTAAGTAACTAAGATTGGGAATTTATATAAGGTTTAGTTACTTTATATTTCATTATACTTTTAATGAGAATTTAAATGTCCTATCAAACCCGTTCGGCTAACGACCCTCCACTGGTCAAGGGTGCGGTGGGTAAGAGTGGATACCTAATGATGGTCATTTTTAAGGGTGTATTTTATACATTTAAAATACCAATGGTTTAATCTTTTAATAAATTAAATTTAAACTTATCTATGGATTTATTAATTGTTTTTTAATTAAAACACTTAATTAATTAATTAATAAAATCCATGAGGGTGTAATTTTAAACTTTAAAAACATTAGGGTTTTAGAATTTAATATAAAGATAAAACCTTTTAATCAAATTTTAAATTCCAAAACTTGAGGGCAAGTTTTGAAACTTTTCAAAACTTTCTAGATCAAATTTAAAATAATTATATAATTTTACCATTATCTAAATTTGACCTAATCCAATTTTATTTTGCAAGATAAATACAATTCAAAATTTACAAATAATTAGTTTATCATATAATCTAGTAATTATCTTAAATTTTGACCATTATCTTCCAATTAGATTAGGATATCCATTACCACATTAGAAAAATCAGATTTTTAATTAGAAAACAACTTATGGTAACTATCCAAACCTAATTTAAGCCAAAATCCCGAAAATTTCCATCAGACCCGATTCCACATCGTGGCAGGCTTTTCCACATCGTGGAATCAGACAGAAACGAAATCAGATCCAATTCCACGTCGTGGAATCAGACAGAACCAAAAACGAAACTTTTTTCAGCTTTGAAAACATTATAATTGCATCATATAACAGAAAAAGCATCCTAGTCTCTGATACCACTGATGGGTTTGAGCACTACAACATCCCTATGGTGTACATGCAACCCTAATGCTTTGGATCTAGGTTTTTCTCAAGTTATACATGCAAATAATCATCTAAAGCATAAACCCTAAGTCTAGCATACATAATTTCGAAATTTAAGTGTATGAAAGGGTTTAGAACATTACCTTACTTGTTATGTAGCAATAACAAGTACTCCTTCTTGATCTTGACTTCTGAAAGCCTAGTGCCCCAAGTGTTGCACCTCTAATGGAGTCACAAACACCAAGTAGCAATGAAGAATTATAAGAGAGAGAGGTTAGGGACTCCTAAAATCGGCTAGGGTTTCTTATGGGATCATTGGTAACGATTTTGAGGAGCTAGGGTTCCTTTTATAGTTGAGGCTCTTAGGGTTTACAACTTGGAAACCCTAATTCCCTTGCTTAGGCCCTAAGCAACATATGGATCCAATTTGGCAAGCCTTGGACGAAATCCTTATGGACTCTCATAGAGATTTCGTCCACCCTATACCAATGGGGTCTATGAGCCCAAACTACAACTATTACTGATTTACATAATCAGTCCCCGTTTATTTAATTAATCTCTTTTGATCACTAAATTGATTCCAAATTAATTCTTGATCAGTACTAATTACATAATATGATTTCTCAATTAATATATTATTCTTATAATATATTAATAAATCACAATTAACCTCTTTCACATAATTCATCCTATCAAATTGCTATGGTGAAGGCAACCCAAAAGGACCATGCTCATAATCAAATTAAGTACATACCAAAAATAGTTATGGGCTTAGACACCTAATCCAACAACGAGTTCGGAAGGTCGTCTTCTACATATCCTCCTCTATGACCCTCATCTGATGATAGCCCGAATGCATATCAATCTTGGAGAACCAATATGCGCTCTGAAGCTGGTCAAATAAATCGTCAATCCTCGGGAGTGGATAACGGTTCTTCACCGTTAGCTTATTCAGCTTCCGGTAATCGATACACATCTGATGCGACCCATCATTTTTCTTCACAAACAAGATCGGTGCTCCCCATGGTGAACTACTCGGCCAAATAAATCCATTGTCTAACAGCTCTTGCAGTTGTTTACACCACCCATGCATCTCTAGAGGTGCTAACCGATAAGGTGCTTGGTTATCGGAGCCGCACCTGCAACCAAATCAATCTGAAACTCCACCTGCTTCTCCGGAGGCACTCCAGGTAAATCCTCTGGGAAAACTTCCAGGTATTCCTGAACAACTGGCACATCGCCCACAGTCACCTTACCCTCCTCTCGGGTATCCATAACATAAGCTACAAATCCGGAACAACCCTGCTGAAGATAACGTCTGGCCCTTGCCGCTGAACAGAGATCCGGACCACGCTGAGAACCCTCTCCAAGAATCACCAACTCTCCCCCACTTGGGGTCCGGATACACACCAACTGATGCTCTCAATCAATCATTGCCCCATTGGGGCTTAACCAATCCATCCTAACAAAAACCTTGCTCTCGTACCAAATCAATCGGGTAATGCTCGTTGAACAACTCTAAAGTTTATCCCTGATGAACCCTTGATACTTTCAAGGTCGATAATCTCAACCTCTAATGGATAATACAGCTCCCCCGGAGCATCGACAAACCTATTGCTAAGCGCAAAGGATACAAAGGATTGGGTAGCCCCCGAATCATACAAAACCAGAGCAAAGATACCGTACACAAGGAACGAACCTAAAAACAACGCATAGATATAAGTAGGAAAAACACAATAAATAAAGATATAAGGAGAAGATACATATACGTCACCACATCTGGTGATGCACGAGCCTCATTGGTTGTCAGCTGAAACGCCCTGCTCCTCAGCACAGGCGCCTCTGCCCTGCCCTGGTGGCCATATGTGATCCTCAAGGTCACCGGAGTGTGTGCTACAATTGGTCCCGCCACTACTCGACTAGGGAAATCGGCCTTTTATGGACCATCTGATTGCAATGAAAGCAAATCAGACTCGATCCCTAAGTGGTGACAGTGCAATCCCTGCTAAAGTGCCCAATCTTACCACACTTGTAGCAGCCTGAACCACCCGCCCTGCAAGATCCATCGTACGTCTTGCCGCACTTGCAACAATGACCCCGACCCTGTTGGCCCTTTGACCTCGAATCAAAAACCTTAGGCCTCTTGCCCGAACTCTCAGAACCCCGAACCTAATCCGACTTCCTCTTCTTCTCCATTTCCAGATCAATCTCCCATTCTCTGGCCCTCGTGACCATGTCATCCAACGTCCTACAACTGGATATGCTCACAAACTGTCTAATATCGCTCCTCAACATGTCATGATATTACGCCTTCTTCATCTCCTCGTATGCCACATACTGCGGTACCAACAAATCCCTCTCGCGGAACATGGCGGTGATATCCGCCACCGTCTCAGTAGTCTGGCGAAGCTCTTGAAAATCCCTCACCAGCTGTTGGACCTTAATCACAGGTGCGAACTCAGCTCGAAACCTCGTCACAAAATCCTCCAAGACATTGACTCAACCGCCTCGCCTCCCAGGGAATGGTCAAACCTTCTCCCACTAGTCACAAGCTTTGTCTTTCAGAAAACATGATGCAAATCTGACCTTCGACCCCTCGGGGAAGAAGCTAGTACGGAAGGCGTTCGTGATATCTGCTAACCAACGCCTGCTTGCAATAGGGTCCTTCTTCCCAAAGAACTCTGAATCCCCACATGCCTGAAAATCTCGGAAAGTCAAAAAGCGAGCTCCCACCATCTCCACAATCTTAGAACGAAAGGTGCCCAAGCGCTCATCCAGAACCTCCATGACACCCTCCTTGATCGTACCGAAGATCATAGGAGTCTGCTCAAGAATACTACAGGTAATCTCTGACGAAATGAACTCTCGCATCCGATCATCCATGTGTCCGACCCCAGAGCCAGAACCCAAATCATTGTCGGCACCAGAACCATCACCGACACCTGTACACCAGAACCTCCTCGAGTGATCACCATGTTAAAAATAACCCATACAAACCATCAGAAACACATTCAAGGAACCCCACACTCTATAAGCTCCCTAGTTTCATCATGACTTTCCTTGACTTGAGTATGGATCCTCTGCTTCCGATAGTAGGGGCCCAATACTACCTTCCACATCTATCTGTACTTTCCTCAAAGACCGCCCCGAATCCTCTAAGTTACTTTCCTATCAATCCAGACAATCTCTAACAAAGCAAGGATCACTACACCAAATCACCTCCTAGGTTCTCCAAGGACTACCATCCTACCACTCTCTGCCATCAGCTGCAGAAAGAACTCCCTCCAACGTCATCTAACTAGCTCACGAATGCAATTACATATTACTTATACCAGATAATTCTTTGACTAATAGGTCTCACACTACGACGGTTAGACTCAAACAAGAGCTTCGCACTAGGATTAAACCTATCCTTCTAAAATTATCTAATCCTAGTAATATGTAACTTAACGCATTCACTTAACAGTTAGTTTATATTAATGAGAACTCCTAAAAGCACAAAGCAAGCAACATTCGAGCATTAAGTAATCCGACTTAAAGCATAATCTAAACAGGTCATCCTATCAAGCGACTGATCCAATACTAGCATGCAAGTCTACAAGCTCATACAATAGGCATATAAAGGCATCTCTCCTAGCATTCTATCATGCAATCCTGAGCAGATCCCTAGCCCTAATCTAGCATGCAATTCACAAATTCTCAATTCATAGCATATCATATAGAACATGTATAGGTATTTAGGGAAAACTTACTTGAGCTCGGTCGATTGCATACACCATACCCCTTTCTTTTATTAGAAAATCCTTTAATAAAACATTTATTTTTATAAAAAGATCTACCAAACCCTCAGTTTGAGTTCAGACACACTCGAGAGTATGCTCGAATCCCTCAAACTAAGGCTCTGATACCAACTTGTAACATCCCAAAAATTTCATTTTTGTTTCAATAATACCATTAACCAAGCATGTTTATAAAAAAATCATAAGGGAAATCAGAGTATGTAAATAATCATCCAAAAGTACATCAGAATCATAATAAGTGGAAAATCATAGTATGTGCAATGCGATCATCCCGAGCTCTTCCCTTTCGAACCAGAAGTACCTGAAACATAAACTAAAACCATAAACACAAAGCTTAGTGAGTTCCCAGAAATACCTCATACCATATATAAATGTCACCTCAAGGCTGATCCAGGTCTGTTTCACCCCCGAGTCTATTTCAACTCACATGACAGCTCAAGGTTGTATCGGGTCTATTTCACCCCCGAGTCTATTTCAACTCAAATAATAGTGCACGACTGTATCGGTTCTATTTCACCCCACATACATATAGCAAACAGGCATACATGCATACATCAAGAGTCACAAAGACAACAAACACATACTACCATAGTATCCTACAGTTTAGTGAGCAAAATCACCTCGATCCGATGATAAACAAATAGATGCGCATGCTGCTGAATTGGAGAATCCCCACACTAATCAATCAAATAATATCCTAATTAATAATTAGGTCATAAAACATAACCATGAATCTAATTCATTAAACCCGACTCCGTAGGGTAAAAAGGCCATTTTACCCTTCCCTTAATCAGCCCAAAAGCAAGACCCAACGCAAAAGCAATCGAAACCCAAAATGGCCCAAAACCCTCTAAGCCCACAGTGGGGAGTACACTGAGCGTACCCAGCTCGTACGCCCCGCGTACTCACCCTTGACCAAATTACGGGGTTCTAACCCAATACACGCAACATACATGGAAGTATGCCAGACGTATTGGTCTGTGAGCCAATCCTTCTTTCAATGGCTTAATCCCATAAGACCTTTTCGACAAAACGTCAGATCTACTCTAAAACAAGGTCTTAATTCATAAAGTTGGAAACTTTAAGCTTATGCATGGCTTAATAAGCCCCAAACCCCAACTTTAACACTTTAACCTCATGAAATGAACATCGACCCTCACATGCTTGAGTTAAACCCATAAATCTACCATTTTTATGCACAAGGGAACTCAGAAACACTAAGATCTAACATCGTAAGCTTTTGGAGTAGCTTATACTCACAAGAACAACTCAAGGGACCAAAATATGCCAAAACCTCCAAACTATCTAGATCTAGAAGATAAATCAATAAGGTTGCAACTTTATACCTTCTGAGATTTGCCAAGGTGATGAAGATTCTGGATCTTCAAGCTCAACTCCAGCCAATGCTTGGTCACCAAGCTCCTACTTCTTCACAATGCGTAAAAACCACCAAAAGTTTACTTCCAAGGCTGAAGAACACACAAGGAAAGGCTAGGGTTTCGTGGGGGAGTCTTTAGAGGGAAGGTGGCTGATGAGGAGGCAGCCTCAAGGTCCATAATGACATTTAAATAGGGGTCAAACCCTAAAAATTAGGGTTGTGGTCTGCTTACATACGCTCGGCGTACGCATGGGTACGCCCAACGTACGGCGCCTTCAACACCCGCAACCCACTTGAGGGAGTACGCCTAGCGTACCCGATGGTACGCGGTACTCAGGGACCAAAAATACATTTTTTTCTAAAATCAATTCCAATGTTAATGAATACCTGAAACTCGATCGTTACATTTGAGAACTCGATGCTTTTGTCAAAAAAAAAAAAAAAAAAAAAAGGTTAAACAAAATATTACTTTGAAAACTAAAGTTTGAAATAAAAACGGAAACTGATACATATGCTGTCCTTCATTTTGAAAACAGAAATGTATTACAGTATTAGTTTGAGTGATAGAAGGTTTGTAAATTAAAAATGAAAACAGAGAAATTGGGACAACCGAGATTCTAACATGTTTCAATACACATTGGAAACGGAAAATGAATATTACACTTTCAAAAAAGGTAGAACTCTAGATAAAATTGTTTTAAGCAAAATAAAATGCATTCAAATAATAATGTGACCAAAAAAATATTAAAAAGTTCTTTTTTTTTATCGGTTGGGTGTTTTGAATTTGAGGCAAAAGCCAAAATATCGGACTCTAAATTACGAATTATTTAAAACAAATTTTGTCGGGTTCTTATGCATAATTAGTAATATCCAAAAACTATTTTATCAAATATAACTATTAAAAATACAAATACAAATTTACCTTCTATTTAATAAAATTTATGATAAGCAAAGAAATGGTAAATAACTAAAAACATTACCAAAATGTATGTATGTTCAATGTTTAAATTTCAATTATAAATTATAAGAAAGTTAATAATAGAAAATCATAAAAAGACGAATCTTTTGCTAACTCTAATATCGAAATGCATTTGAGAACAAACTGGACATATTTTGACATTTTTAAAAAGTATTATACATTTATTTATTTTTAAAACGTATTCATCAATAATACGAGTAGATATAAAAAATATCATTATGATCTGTCATATGTATTAACTTCAATAAAAAAATCGTTTTTAGAAAGAACTTTTCTAGATCACGTTTTTAGTTTGTCACACAAAATTTATAATGTATACAAGTAAGTTAGTTTTATTTTATAGAAAAGAAAAAGAAAAGGCTTACTAAATAAAAGATAATTATAATAGTATAATCAAATAATGATTTTTTGGTTAATAGCATGCCCGTGACATTTAATACATGGTATAATAGATTTTCTAACAGGGATTTTTCAAAAAACAATAACAAAACAAATTTAGGATTTGGTCATAAGAACCCAATTTAACTACCGGCTGATTAAAAAACCATTTGTCGTCGTCATTTTACAAAGCGGCATACATTATTATAGATTCATTTTCACGATAATGATATTTGCCTATGCATTTCGAACAAAATTTTTAAACGATTGCGAAAAGGAAACAATATATGTTATATTATTTATCAAAAAGATTTGAGCCGATAAGAAAAACAAAATCAATTATAAATGTTATACTTATCTAGGACAAATATCATAAAAACCATAATTAGAAAAAATCCTATTATTATTATTTTTTTTGGTTGGCTCTGGCCACAAATAGGACGTAGTGTTATCACTCTAGTTCATTTAATAGGTTTCATGGTTAACTCCGTTATATTTTTTGCAAAATCAGTTATAAAATTGGGTTTAAAGTTTAAATTTGGTCTCTGTAGTTTACAAAAAATCACACCACATGTCCAAAACTTGGTTTTATGTTTTTTAACTTTTTTATTTTCATTTATTTTTTAGTCAAAACTAAACTTGGTTTTATATTTTTTTTTTCATTTTTAATATGTTTCGTTTTTTTTTTGTTTTTTTGTTTTTTTTAATGTTTTTTTTGTATTTTTTAGTTTTTTTTGTATTTATTTTCGTATTATGTTTAAATTTTTTGTATTTTTAATTTGTTCATTTTTTCGTTTATTTTTCATGAATTTCATAACTTTTTCTTGAAAAATAAAGAAGTTAAAAAACATAAAACCGAAAAAAATACGAAAAACATAAAAAATACGAAAAAGAAACAAAAATATACAAAAAAAATACTAAAAAGAACGAAAAAAAACTAAAAAAATACAAAAAAACAGAAAAAAAACGAAAAAACAGAAAAAAATACAAAAAATATTAAAAATATATAAAAACAAGTTTAGTTTTGACTAAAAAAAATAAATGAAAATAAAGAAGTTAAAAAAACATAAAACCAAGTTTTGGACATGTGGTGTAATTTTTTACAAACTATAGGGTCCAAATTTGAACTTTAAACTCAATTTTAGGATTGATTTTGCAAAAAAGATGATGATGTTAACCATGAAACCTGTTAATTGATCTAGAGTGATAACTCTACGCCTCGTTCCCGAGTTTAACAAAAGAAAAGAAAAGAAGAGAAAAGAAAGTCATGAGAGAAAAGAAGAGAAAGGAAAGAAAAACAAAATTTTCTTTTGTGTTCCCGTGTTGGAGAGAAGTATGAGAAGTAGAAGGAAAATGAATTATTTTGTTATTTCTTTCCAAATTCTCCCAAATCGGAAGGAAAGTTAGGAGGAAAAGTGATCCTTCCATTTCTCTCCACTTCCCTCTTTTAATGAAACTCGGGAACACTAATTTCTTTTATTTTATTCTCATTTCCACCCATTTCCTTTCTTTTCTCTCGTTAAGTTGAACTCGGGAACGGGGTGTACGTCCCATTTGCGACAAGAGCAAAAAAAAATGACTTTTCCCAATTACGCGTGAAAATGTTGTGGCTTTTATGGTATTTGCCTTACTTGTCTATTAAATTTTAGAAGACATTTATAATTTTTTAAGTGCATAAAAATACTATATATTCAAATATATAATTAAGTTAACATAATATTAGTATCAATCCATAATGAAAAATCTTTTACATACCTATCAATGTCCGACGTATAATGACAATTGGTTTATTTATGATCAAAATTTAAATATAAAATGCTAGGTACCGTAAGATTACTATATGGTCACGTTATTTCATAGTTGGTGTATAAAACAACAAACATTTTTTTTATTAACTAAAAACCATGTACTTTTAAAACAAAATAACAACATATTTTTATTTTAACTCAAATAATAAGGCCGTTTAAAGAAAAATATACACTTAAAGGATACAATTTAATGAACGCCGAAATGAAATTAATTTTCAGCCGAAAATAATTGTCGAAAAGAAACAAATCGTCATCGCCGCATTGTGCGGGTACACAACTAGTGTATATATATATATATATATATATATATATATATATATAATCTATAATTAATTATAATGCATGGATAATTTACAAGGAGGCCACTGCATCATAGTATACATAATTTTTAAACACACAATCTTCTCACATCTTCATACTTCTTTCAACTTAAAAAAAGCACTTTTCCTTTCAACCAAATATGGAGCAAAACCCGAACACCCCACATCCAAACACAAACACATCCGTCCCGATGGGATTCACACAATACGGGAGTTATATCAACCTACTCAACTCAAACTCACCACAAATACCTCTTCAAAGGAACTTTTTTAATCCGAACTCACCCCCAATGAAATTTCCTACATCCCCTTACATGCAACAAAACCCAAATCTTCAACAAAACATTTTCAGTGCTTTCGCTTCCATGCAACAAACAACCACACAACCACCACCCACACAACCAACACCAGAAACTGTTCCCGAAACACAAGCGAGAGGCAGTCAGAAATGGAGAGGGAAAGGGAAAAGGAAAAGGAAGGCAGTCACGGAAAGTGAAGAAGAACCTCCACTATGGTGGACACCAGAGGAGGAGTACGTGTTGGTGGTGGCGTGGTGCGGTACTGTAGAGAGTTCAACCATAGGAAATGATATGTGAAAACTTGGGTTTTGGGAAGTCGTGCTCGGGAAATTCCACACACTTATGAAGAAACAGCCATATCGCAATATCAATATGCTTAGTAGCAAGTGGACTCCGATCACTAGTCGGTGCACCAAGTTTAATAGGATTTTCATGAGACTAGAATCGCAAAAGCAAAGTGGTGCAAATGATAGTAACATTCAAGTTTTGGTAAGTTTCTCTTTAAGTCCCTAATGTAAATTTCTTTCAAATTGGTCCCTTGGTTAGTATGTTGGGCGTACTCATTGGGTACACTTAGTGTACTAGCCACAGATATGGTCGCAGGACTTAACCACGTACGCTGGGCGTACGTGGAGTACGCATGGCGTACGTGAGTCTAGGGGTGAGCATTTAGACCGAACCGGACCGGACCGGCTCTTGGACCGGACCGGTTATGGAGAATATTGTGGACCGTGGACCGGACCGGATGAGTCGTGTCCGTGTCCGTGTCCGGGTCCGGGTCCAGGTCCGGGTTTTCCGGTTCTTGGACCCGTTTGGACCGATACAACTTTAATTGCATAGAGTACAAGTCGTTAAAATAAGTTTTTGGGTTTGATAGAACTCGTGAAAACGAATAAGTTATTGGGTTTGATACGATAGAACTTGTAAAAATGATTACATGTTCGTTTCATGCATAACTAATCTACATTGATGTTATAATATTATAACACAAAATTAATTTTCCAAATAAAAGCAACTAACATATAAATCAAGTTCACCAAGATCCCTTTTATATAATTTATCTGTCAAAGATACATAAAATTCATAATTATAGTCTAAAATAATAGTTAAAAAGTTGAAATATTTCAGCTTTGATAGCTCAAATTTGAAGGATTTTAACTCACAAAATATAATACCAAAATCAACAAAATTATAGTCTAAATTTATCTACAAACTGTAAACTAAATGTTGGAAAAAACCGCATGTCAATCCGACTTAAAACGAATGAGTTATGGTTGTTTAAAAACTTTCACAGATTACAAATTTTTAAAAATCTTGCTGAAAAGCTGAAAATTTTCAGCTTTGACAGCTCAACTTTGAAAGACTGTAACTCATTGAATATAATACCAAAATCAACAAAATTATAGTCTAAATTCATCTACAAACTGTAAATTAAACATTGGAAAAAACCCCCGTATCAATCCGACTTAAAACGACTGAGTTATGGTTGTTTAAAAATTTTCACAGATTACAAAATTTTAAAAACGTTGCTGAAAAGCTGAAAATTTTCAGCTTTGATAACTCAACTTTGAAAGACTGTAACTCATTGAATATAATACCAAAATCAACAAAATTATAGTCTAAATTCATCCACAAACTGTAAATTAAACGTTGGAAAAAACCGCGTGTCAATCCGACTTAAAACGAATGAGTTATGATTGTTTAAAGTTTACAATTTTTTTTAAAAAATCGGGTCCAACCGGTTCTAAACCCGGTAAAAACCGGACCGGACCGGGAAAAAAACCGGACGGGTTTTGATGGATTCCAAGAACCAAGAACCGGCCTGGGGGTCCAAAAAAAATGGTACGGTCCGGTCTGGTCCACCGGTCCAAATGTTAACCCCTACGTGAGTCTGAGACAAACCCTAGTTTTTAGGGTTTGCACCCTATTTAAGGACCTTAAGTCCCCTAAGCCCTTTACCTCTTCAGCCTCCATTTCCCTTATTGTGCTAATCTCGAACCCTAAGCCACCTTGAGTGCATTTATGAGCTTTCTTGAAAGTTTTTGGTGTTCTTTAGAGTCTTTGAAGAAGAAGGAAGCTTGGGAAGAAGCAAGAACGTGGGAAGAGCTTGTAGATACAAAATTTTGGCACCATTTCTGACCCATTGAAGGTATAAAGTTTAAACCTTATATCTAGGTTTAGATCTAGGTTTAGAGTAGAAAGTGGTATATTTTGGTCCCATGGTTTTGATTCTTGGAGTTGGGCAACTTCAGACCATAGGAGCTGTCCTTTTGAGTTCTTGGAGATGTTTTTAGTCATAAAAATCGGACATTGATGGTTAAGCCTCAACCATGCAAGTGTTAGGAGCCTTCCAAGTGTGCATATAGACTTGATTCATGTTTTGGGCCCCATCCTTGCATGCAAAAGCATAAAGTTTGCAACTTTATGGCTTAGGACGTTTTTAGGGGACTGGATCTAAGTTTTGAACGTTAGGCCTTAATGGATTAAGACATTGAAGTGAAGATGGGGTGGCAGACCAGTGCACCATGCGTACTCCAGTGTACGTTGCGCGTACTGGGCCATCGCCTCGACCCTTGGTCAACACCAGCGTACGTTAGACGTACAAGCCAAGTATGTCGCGGGTACACAATCAGTGGGCTTAGAATTTTTTTGGGCTCGTTTGGTGTTGGGATTTGGACTTGAGTATGTTGGGTCTCGGGCCCACCTGATTGTAGCAAGTCATTTTGGGCCTAAGGCCACGTTTGGGGTTCTTGGGCCATATTGGGCCTTAGAGGCCCTATAGTGGGCTTGGATGCCTTTTTGATCTTTTGTGAATTTGGGCCTTGGAGGAAGGGAGGCCCAATAAGGAAAAGGTGAAGGAGCCTTTTGTCTTAAGTCAAGGATTAGGGTTTTGGACTTTCGGTTAGAATGTGGCCTAATTTTTTATTAGGATTGTATGCTTGTATGATAGAGAGAGGAGTTCGCGAGTCATCCACTGAGTGCGATTTGATACCCACAGTTTGAGGTGAGTCTTCCTTCGCAGTATTCGTGGGTCGAAGGCACTAAGGCCGGCCCACTAGTTCATGTTATAGTGTGATGATTGTCTTTGTGATAACTGTCAGATATGCCTGTATTTGCTTGATGACTATGTGATTTCTGTTATGATATTATGTGGTAGTAATAGGGGTGAAATAGACCCGGTATCCGTTTAAAATAAACCGAAGGGGATTGCAAGCACCCATATATGCTTGATAGTATCCGGTTGAGATAAACCGAAGGGGTAGGAAAGCACCAATATATGTTTGGCAGTATCCGGTTAAAATAGATCGAATGGGTAGGCCAACACCCAGATATTCTTGGCAGTATGTTTGTTTAGTATGTGGTATTTTGGGGGAACTCACTAAGCTTTGTGCTTACAGTTTTCAGTTTCTGTTTCAGGTACTTCCAGTACGAAGGGGAAGGTCCTGGCCTCATTACACCGTATCACTCTATGTTTTTCCACACTTAGGTGCTGTTTGTTTTTTTTCTGAAAAACCACTTCTGACCACTTATTATTGCGCCGTGCAGCACACGCGCAACACTTGGCCCTTCGCAACTGTTTGTTTTTCAGAAGACTTCTGACTTAAAAATTGTTACGCGTGTGCTACGTGGCACAACACTTGACCATCTGCTTCAAACCTCTTCACACCTTACTTTAACTTATTGCAGCAGTCTGTAGGGGTTAAAAAACAAACAGACTTTTTATTACATGCTGCAGCCGTTTGGTATCTCTCTTCTGCTACAGAGGGTTGCAGGGGTGGTCCGCAGACTTCAGGTATTTTCGCTTCGAAAAAAAGACACCTTAATGATTTTGGGATTTGTACTCTGATAACATGTTACAATATAACTCTTTTGAATATTTTGGTATCTGTTTCTTATGAATTGAATGAATTTAAAAACAAAAATTTTATCTGTATTTTTGGGGATGTTACAATGATTTTGATGTGTACAAAGCTGAACGGGAACAATATCATGTCGAAATGGGGCACGCTTTCAAGTTTGAAAAAATATGGGAGATTGTCAGGCAAGATCCAAAATGGATGAAGGCTCTAACATCGTCGGAGGCACAATCACAGAGGTCTCACAATTCTAGTTCGTTTGACGTTTCCGACGCACGAACTAACTTTGACCTCAACGCCGACATCAAAGAAATCCCCCCCCCCACGCCGACCGATCGGGCACGACAAAGCGAAGCGCGCTCAACGTCACGCAGGCGAAATTGATAGAAGGGCATAAGAGTTGGCGTAAATGAAAGCAAAGTTCAACCAACACAATCTGATCGCCCAACAAAATGTTGATGTGCAACATGAGCACTTAGAGTTTTTTCGTAAGCAAGCGGAGAAAGATCAAATAGCAAAGGATTTAGCAATTATCGAGACTAGCGAAGAAAATATGAGACCACGAGAAGTACGAGTGCTCTGGAAGATGAATCAGAAAATCGAAAAGCAATATTTGGATGACTAGTTGATCGTTTTTTAGTTTTTAGGACAATGTTTTTATTTTTTATTTTTTATTTTTATTTTCTTGCGTTCAACGTTGTACTTTTTTTGTGTGTAATGTTATGGTTAATTTAGGATTTAATTAAATTGCATGTTTCATTTTTTTTTAAATAATCCAACATGATTAAAAAAAATAAATTGAAAAAAACAATAAAAAATAAATAAATTGAAAAAAGAAAAAAAATCGAAAAAAAAATGATGACATGGAAAGTTAAGGATGTTATAACTAGTTGTCCATTTTCTCCATTTGGTGTTAGACCACCCGGTATGTTTGTCACGAAATGGTTCGTGGTCTACGTGCCCATTAACCACAAATGTGAACACCATCCCATATGTTTGTGGTGGTTAGTGGTGAAGTATTTTCGTGCTCAATTGTGGTAGGGAACACAGACTATTACACCAAATCGATTTGTTTCTCTTCCTATTTCTCTCTGTCTCTCTCTACATTTTAATTGATTAAAAAATATACATTTTTTATTTTAATAATCAAAAAATAAGAGGGATATAATGGTGAGTATCCCAACCTTTTAGTGGTTGAATGTGGTGATGAGTTGGCACCCACCGCTATAGTGGTTAGTGGTGGGTAATAGGGATGAGAGTGGGTCTAAACCCGGACCGGTAGACCTGGACCCAAAAAAACCCGGGAACCGGTTAACGAGATTTTGTAGGATCGGAAACCGAACCGGTATATAGGAATTGATTCAGGTTCAGTTCCGGGTAAGGTACCGGGTAAAGTGGGTCTAGAACCGGAAAACCCGGGAAAACCAAACTTTTTTGGTAATTATTTAGTGGTTGAACTTTGAAAATTTTCAATTTTGATATCCCGGCTTTGGGGGACTGTAAGTCATTGAATATTAAACCAAAAATGACAAATTTATAGTCTAAAATCATGTACAAAATCTAAACTACACGTTGCAACAAACCTCATGATAATCCGACTGCAAACGAATTAGATATGCATGTTTTAAAATTTCACAGAATGTAAAAATAAAGCTGAAAAACAGAAATTTGCAGCTTTGATATCTCGACTTTGGGGGAAACTCTAAACTATAGTTTGGAAAAACTGTATGCTATTCTGACTTCAAAAGAATTAGATATGCATGTTTTAAAACTTTCACAAAATACAAAAAAAATGAAAAACATAAAATTTCCAGTTTTGATATCCTGATTTTGAGGGACTGTAAGTCACTAAATATGAACCCAAAAATGACAAAATTATAGTATAAAATCATGAACAAACTATACACTACATTCTGAAGAAAAAAAACTTCATGCCAATCGGACTTCAAACGAATGAGATAATTATGTTTTAAACTTTTCACATAAACTGGTTCCGACCCCTAAAACCGGTTCCAGGTCCAGTTCTCAAACCCGGTTTACCCAGACCCGAAGGAACCGAAACTCGGATCACCCGAAACCCGAATAAAGACATTCCTTAAACCCGGAACCGGAACCGTTTCTACATATTCCGGTTGTAACGGTTCCGGTTCCGGTTCTAAATCTCATCCCTAGTGGGTATAACAGATGACCTTATAACAACATTTTGAAATGACATGTGAGGTGACACCTTTTAGATGTTATAACTAGTTGCACACACCTACTAGTCTAAAGTCTAAAGATTTATGGCGTTTCGTTTCCTCACACCCTTTAAAAACCCAACCACTTTCACTTATCTTCCATCTTTACATCCGGCTACCAAGTACACCTCTCCCACTGTTACATATCATACAACAACACTCCCCTCCAACCATCGCCTCCTCTACTCTGCATCCACCACCGCCTTTCTTCACCACGTGTGCAACCCCATTAACTTGACCACCAACGCACCATCAGATTACCACTGGACCAATAGAGCATAATTTATGATCATATTTATAACCACCCGACCCATCGTTTCCCATCTCCCCCCTCCCCTTTAAAATACCATCTTCCATTCTCCTTATCTCTATTCATATGTCTACCCTTTCTCTATTCTATATGAACGGAGTCAATCTCCACCACCATCCCTCACTATATTAGTCTCCATAGCTTTGAATTTCCAAAAATTGTTGCTCTCTTTTACCTTTCTCTATTGCTACAATTTGTCTACCCACCGCCAATCATACATAAACACCCCTTCTACCCCCTCTCTTCGAAATGATTCAAATCTTCATTAACATTGCACAACAGGGATATAAAAATTTTGCTTTCTGAATTTTTTTGTTATTTTTTGTATTATAGTAGGGTAACCGATAGGAAGAGAGAAAAAGGGTTGTTTGGCTGGAATTTTTTACTACATTGCAAAAGAGAAAGAAGAAAGACTTCATGGCTAGCCTTTCTCAAATGCTTAGAAAAGTGCCAAGATACTTCGAACCTTTTAAAAACCCTTTACAATTTTCTCTTTTCTCTCATGTGTTGTATACAATGTTTTAAAACCCGGGTCGACCCACACGGTTCAACCGGTTGGATCGTGACCCGGGGTAGAAGGCGGGTCAATTGAGAATGGTTTTTTGTAAAAATACGGACCGGATCGAACCGGTCGGGTTTACCCTAAACCGCGGACGAACCGTGTATTTCGAACCAATTAAAACCAGATTAGACCGTTTTAATAGGGCTTTGGATAGTTAAGTTGGATACAGTCGAGTAGCGAACGCCAAAAACAACTTCGGTTCTTCTCCAGGAAAAAAAGCAACGAGGTGAAGAAATCAGCGACATCAGCGACTGTGACTTCTCCTATCGAATGTGAGTTTTTCTTCTCCCGTTCTCCGATCGATTAATATACTTTCTTTTAGACTTCTCCTATCGACAATCGGTTCTTCCTGTTTCATCTTTTTCTTTTCCGATTTCATCTTTTGAAATATGTTTTCTTTTCTTCTCCAATCGTCTGTGAAATCAGTTTCATCATGGTCTAAAATCAATGTTTCAAGGTTTTGACTGTGAAATCAGTTTCTTTTTTACTATCGCCTCTGATTAGCTTTTCTTATGAAACTTGTTTTCTTTTGAAACAGGTGACATGTTTGGTTAGTTTACAGATTATTTATTGTTAATTGATCATTGTTTCAAGGTTTTGATTGTGTAGATTATGTAATTAGGATCCAATTGACATATGTTTATTGATTATAACTTTACTTTTCAATGCAGTTAAATATGGAATCAAGGGAAGAAGAACCATTACAAGCACAATCTCAATCTCAATCCCATTGTTCGGTTCAATCAAATGTACGAACAAAGACAGATATAACATGGGAACATGTAACTCAAGTCGTTAATGAGAAGGGGAAAAAGGCATGGATATGTAATTTTTGTCAAAAAGTTATAGGTGGTGGGGGAATAAACAGGGTTAAGAAACATCTTGCTGGTATTAAAGGTGAGGTGGTATCATGCCCAAAAGTTAGTTTAGAAGTGCGTTTTACTATGCAAGGGAAATTGAAAGAGACTGCCAAAAAAGAAAAATGTACCACTAGTGTTGCTATCTTCAATGACGATGAAGAGATGGAGGAAGCAGAAATGTCAACGATGAAAAAGGGAAAAAGGAAATCTACTTCAAACTTGCATCCATATTTTACGAAAGGTATAAATGATCCTTCCCAACCCACTATCAAATCTGCAATGCAAAGTAAGGCAAAAATACATGATGTGGATTTAGCTATTGCTATGTGGTTTTATGATGCATGTATACCTATGAATGCTTGCAACTCTCCTTTTTTTCAACTTATGGTAGATAAAGTAGCAGGTATTGGTTATGGGTACAAGGCACCTAATTATCATTCTCTGAGGGTTAATTTATTGATAGGTGCAAAAAAGTCAGTTTCATTGTTAATTGATTCGTTTAGAAGTCAATGGTTTGATACTGGTTGCACAATTATGAGTGATGGGTGGAGGGATATTTCGCAACGACATTTGATTAATTTCTTGGTTTATTGTCCGAAAGGGATATCATTTCTTAAATCTGTTGATGCATCTGATATAGAGAGCAATGCTACAAATTTGTGTAATTTGTTTGTTGAGATTGTTGAAATGGTAGGAGAAAAAAATGTGGTTCAAATGGTAATTGATAATGCTGCTAATTACAAGCTTGCTGGTAGTAAGTTATGTGAAAGATATCCTTCTATTACTTGGTCTCCATGTGCAGGCGTGCAGCGCATTGTCTTAATCTTGTATTAAAGGATCTTTCAGAATTGGATAATGTGAAAAGTTTGGTCAATCTTGCATCAAGGGTTACTGTTTTCGTTTATAATCTTATGTGGCCCTTGAATTGGTTAAGAAAAAGACTCGGTTGGAAAGAAATCATTCGTCCAGGTGCTACTCGGTTTGGTACCGTGTTCATTGCATTGCAAAGTTTGTATGACCATAAAGCAGATTTACAAGCAATGGTCATGTCTAATGAGTTTAAGAAGATGTTGAAAGTGGGAAATGCGGTTGAATGTAAACAGATTGTCTTGAATGAAATCTTTTGGAAGAATTGTTTGATTACAGTGAAAGTAATGACTCCTTTGTTAAAGCTTTTGTGGTTGTGTGATTCGGATGAAAAACCTGCAATTGGTTATGTTTACGAGGGAATGCGTCGGGCAAGGAGAGGTATTAAGGAATTATTTAAGAAGAAGAAGGAATTATACAGGCCTTACACTAACATAATTGATAGTTGGGATAGGATGTTAAGAAAAAGTATTTATTGTGCGACTTAGTGGTTGAATCCCGTTTTTCAATATGATCATGCAAATCTTTGTAAGAAGAATGAGGTGTTTCAAGGCGTTCTTGAAATGGTTGAGAAGACTTTTAAAGGTGATGACGTTTTAAATATACATTGAATTTAGGCAGGATTCGTGATGCTAAAGGTACCTTTGGTAGATCTAGTGTCGTTGCTTCTCGTAGTCATACTCATCCAGGTATGATTTAAATTTAATGTGTTATTATTATATATAAAATACTGTATTTTCTAATATATTTTTTTGCTAACTATATCTTTTGAAGATGAGTGGTGGAAGTTATTTGGCGGATATATTCCGGTTTTGAAAAAGTTTGCTATTAGAATATTAAGTCAAACCGCATCTTCTTCCGGTTGCGAACGTAATTGGAGTGTATTTGAAAGGATTCACACGAAACGGAGGAATAGGTTGGAACATCAAAGGCTAAATGATATTGTATTTGTTCATTACAACTTGCGTTTACAAAATAGGTATGGTATCTTGCTAAGATATACTATGCTATAAAATGACCAAGTTATATTTGAGATTTTTGTGAATGTTTTTGTAGATTGAAGGTTGATATGAGTAGGGTTGTAAACGAACTGAACGGATAGCGAACTATTCGTGAACCGTTCGGCGGGAAGTTTGTTTATGTTCGTTTATTTAATAAACGAACGAACATGAACACACATTATCGTTCGTTTAGTTAAACGAACGAACATGAACAATGATCTCGTTCGTTCAATTATGTTCGTGAACGTTCGTTTATGTTGTTCGTTTACTGTCGTTTATATTTGTTCATATAAGTTCATTTTATGTTCACATATGCTTAATTGTGTTTGATTATATTAGTGTACTAGTTGTGAGACCCATGTGTTATATGGGTTAATTTAAAAAAAAAGTTAAATATAAAAGTCTAAATATTTAAGAAATTTGAATTTATAAAAAAAAATAAGAAAAATAATGAATTATTATAATGGAAATGTTTTTTATCTTTTAAATTTAAACAAATAATCTCCTCTAATAAATGGAGGTTTTTTTGCCATATGTCATACTCTCATTCATTTTGCCAAATGTCGTTTTGTGGTTATTTTGAATTAATTTATTTTTCACATGTCATTTTATGGGTTTTTCTATTTTAATAAATTCCACATAATACTTTAATGTAATAATTGCAATAAATAGATATCAATTTCATTAATGAACTTACCTTTTAATTTTAAAATTTCCAAAATTAAAGTTTATTAGTTTCTATTGGAAATTTTAAAATTAAAAGGTAAGTTTGTTAATGAAATTGATATCTATTTATTGCAATTATTACATTAAAGTATTATGTGGAATTTATTAAAATAGAAAAACTCATAAAATGACATGTGGAAAATAAATTAATTCAAAATAACCACAAAACGACATTTGACAAATCGATTGAGAGTGTGACATGTGGCAAAAAAACATCAATTTATTAGAGGAGATTATATATTCATTTATGTTCATATATCTTCAATTATGTTTTTTTTTATCTTTGTTCATTTATGTTCGTTTAACATGTTCACGAACATAAACGAACGAACATGAACAAGAAAACTCGTTCGTTTATTCGTTCGTATTCATTTATTTGTTCGGTTAACATAAATGAACAAACATGAACAAGCCTCGTTCATGTTCGTTCAGTTCGTTTACAGCCCTAGATATGAGGTCTTACGATCCTGTTGACTATGAAAATATTGATAAGACAGGATTTTGGGTGGTTGAAGAAGAGCGGGATGGAGAACTTAATTATGATGATTTGGAAAATATGCTTGATGAGCAAGAGCATGAACCGGCTTCTGAATCACAAGGTGACCATGTTGATCATGAAGTTCATAGTGAATTTCAGTTACTAAGTGACCGCGAGATCGATGTTTATAATACTCCAATTTCTCAAGATCCATGATGTGGTTTGGTCGTGGCGTGTTTGGATCCGTCTACAACTATGTTTTCTTTTGTTATTTATACTCTATGTGGTTGTCTGTTGTGTTTAGATTGATCTATAACATGTTTTGATATGTTTTTTAATGTTTAAACTTTGTGGACATCAAATTATTGGTTTTATATGTCTATGCAGATGCAGGAAAGTAAAAATATATGAAAATAGAAAAAGACCATAAACCGGGTTGACCCGGCGGTTCAACCGGTTGGTTGACCCGTGAACCGGTCATCACACCGGGTCAACTAAAAACCCGGGTTTTAAAACATTGGTTGTATATTTTTATATTTTATCAGTTGTGATTCACTCAGTCCTGTTTTTTTTTAATAGATAAGTTTGATTTTTCTTCTTATAACTCTGATCTTTGGGTCACTGTTTTGTTATATGTTACTGTAAATATGACCTCTCGGTAAAAAATATTGGCATCTCATCTTTGCTTCATAATGGGAAATTCATTTTTTTCCTAGAAACACTTTTATCTTATAGAAACTCATCTTTTCTTGCAAGTATTATGCCTTCGAAATTGTAACTGTGTGCACTTAGCATTGTGATTGTTTTGAAGTGTAAGTATTTCTTTTGGAAAATTGGTGGTCAAGCAACATCGTGAGAGTTATTTAATTAAACTTGATGCCCATTTATGTTTGAAATGCCAAAGAGAACCTAACTTTTCATACACTCTTACAATTTCATATGGTTATAAATTTCTATTTAATGCACCTTACTTTCACATACTAGCTTTGACTTCTCTTATGGGTCAAAATGGACATAAAGGGTATAAGTGTCAACATCAGGAAAAATGTATAAGAGAAATGATTTATTCGGGTAAACCTCTCATATATGTATTATGTAATATTTTTGTAAGGTTTGTGTAGGATTTAAATAAGCTTCCATATGCATTTGTAAAGCCCATTGAAGCGTATAAATCCAGTGAAGTGTGAATGTGGCTGCAAAAGTACTTGGATTATAGAAAAGCAAATGAAATAGAGAGGTCATAAGGGTATGTAAATGTCTGGTTACGAAATATCTATAATCATAAGCCAAAGTGGATTAATGCTTTCTTTTCTTGGTTATAAAGAATACAATGATCATTCGATTAGTTGGTGATGTATCTTTTCATTTTTTATTATGTTGCTCATATGAATTTTTTTGCTTCTACTTAAGTTGGTTCATTCAATGGATAGTCTGATTGGCTCGGCTTGGGGTTGTTACTTCAAAGTTCTCTCATTCACATCTGACATCCCCTCTTGGGGTTGTTATTTTCACATCCCCTCTTAATATGATATCTTCATTTGAAATAAAAAGGTAAAACACAATATAAACAATTTTAACACAAACATAATTTAATGAATTTTGCAAATATAAATATATGATAGGTTTGACTTTATGTATTTACACTATATGTTTTTCCGGATCACATTTTAGGATGAATATATCTTAGCATCTTACTGTAAATGACAAAAATAAGAATATATTCTGAAAACCATTACGAGCAAAGCTTCACCACTCTTTTCTGGAAACGAAGAATCAAACAAATTGGGAATTTTTTAAAGCATTATTAGTTCAAATAAATAAAATTCTAGACTCAACAAAATAATATACGATCATTCCTAATTTTGGATTGCTGGACACTCTCAGAATTTATTAATATATTAAAAAAAATCATTTTCCGTCCACCTATAAGCATGAAAAATATTGTATATATTTTATTAACATTTAATATTAAGATATAAGATGATGTATATCACTCTTCATTTCTGTCGATTTTTCTCCCAAAATTTATCTTCATGTACTCAATTTCATTTTATGTAAATCAGTACAAGTAATGTTATTTTGATTTAAAGATAATGTTGTGTTTTTTATTGGTTGACAGCTAAGAAGAAGCCTTCGTATTTTAAGTAAACTTGAGCTCCACATTCACATACTTTCTTATCAGCAAAACATTTCATGTTTTTTAAAAGATAAACTATTATATAAAACCACAAGCTGACGGTGTGCCTCCTAAGAGGCAAGTAGAGTTTCGGATCGATCTCATCCTTGGTGCGGTGCCAATTGTCAAGGCACCTCTTGAGATACATGAGTTATCCTCTCAGCTTCAGGAGCTGTTAGGAAAGGAGTTTATTCGACCGAGTAGTTATCCGTGGGGAGCACCGATTCTTTTTGTCAAGAAGAATGATGGTTCACACCGGATGTGTATTGATTACCGGGAACTGAACAAGTTGACGGTGAAGAACTGTTATCCATTGTCGAGGATCGATGATCTCCTTGATCAGTTGCAGGGGGCATCTTTGTTTTTCAAGATTGATCTGAGGTCTGGCTACCATCAAATGAGAGTGCGAGAGGAGGATATTCAGAAGACGGTCTTTCGAACTCGTTACCGGCATTACGAGTTTGTGGTGATGCTGTCATACTCTCAGCCGCCGGCAGAAATGCCGAGGTGCGCAACGTAAATCAATAATCACAGTTATTGACATATATTGAACAGTACAAATATAATCTTCTATTATTACCACAATAGAAATTACATTGACAATGAGTATTGCTAAATCGTGACACACGCCTAACAATCCAACGTTTACAAAGGTATAATAAAATAACGAAGAGTCTTCTGAACGAACACTTCCAACCTGTTAAATAACCTCAGAATACATGCATTAACATATGTCAACAAAATTGTTGGTGAGTTCTACAGGTTCTGACACAAGGTACTTTTATAATCAAAAGTGTTTGTAAAGTTTATCTGGTGATCCAGCTTTTATAAATACGTATCTTTCTATCAAAAGTATAAAAATAAATGAGTTTTAAAAGTGTATTTGTATTCATTTAAAAATATCATTTGCTCAAATCCAAAGATGCGCCATTTGTTGAATATAGAAGTAAATCAAACTTGTAACAAATTTTTACGGTTCTCATGACCAAAATGCATTTTATATAAGGATTTTGAATACTAATTTATATAAAAGAAAGTCATATCACTCCTTGTGTAAACAATAAATAGCCAAATTTACCCTTGAAACCTTGTACATGCATTCGTATAGTTCGTATGTAAAACTCATAAGTTTCAAATTTATAAACTTTGTAAATTAGTATCTTACTTAATTTGGAAACCGACTCTTAGCCAGTGCGGCAAACTCCTCCCACATAAATATTATGTTTTCGTACAAAAACAAAAGGATTTATATAAATAACTTACTAATTGTAAGTTAGTAAACCTCGTTTAGTCGTGTCATGATATTAATTTAGTATTATATGACTTAATTTCTGGTATTGACACTTATCGTTTTGAGTCACAAGCTATCCCATTACATACAGTCTCTTTCAACTAGTATAAGTGGACAAAATCTCCGTATATATCCTATTTCAATCCTATACGGTAATAACAATACATTCGGGGTCTAAGATGAGGTCATAACCGAACTGTGACGAACGCCTCTGCACCAACACTGGAAGGTTGTGTTGAAAGCCCACACCACGTATTTGATGACGTGATGAAAAAAATTAGTGAAGGAAATGCCAACGCCCAAGCTCGACTAAGCAGCCTATGATTGTAGCTAGCAATCGGTGGCGGGATGTCAACCCATATAAGTATGTGATCCTGAACTTATACTCGACATTTCTCGTTCCATATGAATTAACGGTTATGACACAAAGGACTTTCTTCTAAGATGTACAGTCTTAGTGTGGTTACAAACGTAGCCCATGCAGCTTAGGAAGTGATCCTAACTCATAAAGCTTTTAGAAACAAACGTAGCTCATTTAGAACGCCCCGTGGGTATGATGGATCCTAACAATATGTCTAGGCATCCTAAACTTCTCGTTATAAGGTTTTTGAATACTTATACTTTTGTTGTTTAGGAATAATATTTGATCGAAGTCTTTTAGTGTTTGAGGTTCGTCAGACTTAACATCTTTCCAAATCTTATTATCTGTCGTGCCGAAATTTGGACAACATAACGGTTGTTTTGAAAATATTTTCCAGGTGAAACCAACAATTCTTATAATATTTATAATTTACGTGATTAAAACAATATAATATGTTCCAATAACGACTCTTAAGTTCTGAAGTAGATCATGTTATTTATCGCAATAAAATCCATAACTTAGTAGAATCAGTTATATTTTTATATTTAATATAAAAATATATTAATAAATTTTACATTCATTTTTACATAACTTATATATATTAAAAGTTAATTTTCAACAATTTAAACTATTAATTATATATTTTCATAATATTGGTCTTTCCATCAAATATGATAGTATACTTTCGTTTTATACTCGAATAATATTTTTGGTCGTTTGTATATCTTTTCATACTTCCAGTCGATGCTTTAACTCATACAAAATCTTGTGATTGTTAATATTATTAATTAATATATCACAACCAAGGATAATTATGTCATTTATAGCATTCTACTTTAACTTATATGATTATACAATTTAGATTACTAATTCATAAACTTTCGACCAATAATAAAGTATGATGCTATTTTGTGTATAAAGTATGAAATTATCAAAACTTTACTAGACACACATGTAAAACAGTAAAAGATGGGTCGTAGAAACTCACTTTCGTAGCATGATCTCGATCCAGGTTCGTTTTGGTGACGCTTCACGTGAGAAACCGCATCATGACGTCTCTTTAAGTTAAAACAAGGTCTGGGACTATTTTTAGTAATATTTTAACTAAAGAGACTTGTTTTGAAATATTTCACATTTAAAAAGTGTTGTTTTGTACTTTATCTAGCACAAGGATTGTTTTTGTGATAAATTATATCCAAAAAGGAAGAATTTTGATTTTTTTAGAACAATGTAGGGACCATTTTTGAAAAGACTTAATCAATGGGACATGTTTTGAAATAATTTAAGTCAAGGGGGCTCATTTCAATTTAAAACAATTACTGCAGGGATTGGTTTTGACAAAACCACTAAAGATACAAAAGGGACGATGAGGGCTTCATTTTCTTCAATTGATCGGGAAGAAAACGCAGTCGAAGGAGGAAAGAAAAAGGGGAAACTGGTTTGGTCCAACACACAAACAATTCGATAAGGGTCGTCATCGTCGTATCTTCAGCTGATCAGGAATGAAAAGAACACGAAGGCAGTCGATGGGGAGCTCCGGTGTGGCTGAGAGATCGTGAGGTTGGGCAGGCATCGACCTCCGGCGACCCGCGTGGGTTCAATCTTCGTCTGATCGGGAAGAAGAAGTTCGAACGCAATCAGCAAATGAAATGGCCCGGTGGGGTTTAGCAGATCGCGAGGAGGGGAGAAGGAGTCGATCGCCAACGGCTCTCTTTGGCCTCTTCGTCTTCGTCTCCGGCAGCACTCAAACCGAAAAGAGACACAGCGGTGACAGTCGACCAATGGAGAGCAAGGGAAGGTTGCAATGGCGATGGTGGGAGGGTGGATTGAACGACAGCGTCATGTGGTCGTGACCGGAGTTTCTCAACAGCAGCACCGGTGAGGTGTTTGGCTAGCTCCGATCAACAACAAAGAAAAGATGGAGGATAGAGATGGTGGTCGTATGGGGTTCAACACCGACAGTACCTACTACCGGTTCTCTCTTTGGTGAGTTCGACGAACAGGGGGGGGGGGGGGTGCTTGGTTGTTCAATGTCGCCGGGGAAATCAAGGAGGAGGAGGGTTGCCATGGCCGGCAGCTTCACTGGTTCCTTCTTCTTTTTCTTTTGTTGGTGATGTAAGAGAGAAAGAGAGATTGAGAATAGAGAAATGGAGAGGTGACCCATTTGGGGAAGCCATTATTTAGCTTCCATTTGAAGTTGTATTATTGAGTCAATGATGACTTTTAGGAAATGTTTATTTTTATTTATTTATTTGCTTATTTATTTATTTATTTATTTATTTATGTATAATCAAATGCAGTGTAATTTCGTGATGTAAATATCCTTTCTTGATTGTCGTGCCATCGATCCCCACTTCGTGATATTTTATGAAATTTCCTGCTGATTGACTGATTGTCCTAGTCGTGGTAGTTTCAAAAACGCAGACGGATTTAAATTTTGATATACCAAACTCCGTAAATTAACGTTTAAAGTTTCGCGATTAATAGGATCAGATTCAATAGATTTTTACGAATCTGAATTTGGTCGAGGTTAAAAATATAATAAAATAATAGACCGTAGTCTGAATTCAAAAACGTGCTCAAAAGTGATTTTCGAGGTTCGTAGCAATTCCAAACGAAACAGTACACGGTCCGTTTCAGGAAAATCAGATAAATACTTATTTATGTAACTTTAAAGAGGCGTAAGTGTCTCATACGACCTCCGTTTTGGACGTTCTTTATATCCACGAAGTTAGGAGAACATAATTAATTCATTTTTCTTATCCATAACCTTCATATATACTTAATGAAAAGTTTTATTTGTAACGCCACAAATAGATTTAATTTTTGTTGATTTTTGATTCAATCTCCAACGATAGATGGTTTAAGCAGTTTGGGATGTTCTAAAAGAAATTATAAATATAATATATTTAAGATACATTATAAACATAAAATTATGCACAATTGGTCATTAATACTTAGCGGTTCGCAGTGGTTTGACCACCGAACTCTGACCAATTTTTACCAATTGTTACAGATGCCTTTTGGATTCACCAACTGTAACGTCCCCCTCCGGCACGTATCACAATATTGTCCTCTTTGGGCCACTCGGCACGAGGACTTCCCAGGGGGTCACCCATCTCGGTACTAATCCCGCCCGAGCACGCTTAACTGCAGAGTTCTTATGGGATCTGCTGCCCTCACGGCTTTAAAACGCGTTGTGACAAGTAAGGTATCCACACCCCTTATAAGGAAATGTTTCGTTCTCCTTCCAAGTCGATGTGGGATCAGGTGCAACCCACCTTCACCCCCCATTATAGGGTTTGACGTCCCTGTCGAACACATCGACCCGTGCCCTAGCTTTGATACCATTCTATATCGGGGTATCCTGAGCTTCCTGAGCTGTCATATGGAAAACTCTTCATTTTGTTCTTGTCGTTTCTGCCTTTTCATCTCCCGACCAATTCCCTTTCTCTGTCATCATGCGTTGGTTATTGTTACCCTTATTCTGAGGACAGTTTGACCTGATGTGATCTGGGGACCCGCACCCATAACATACTTTCCCTACTTTACAGTCTGAAACAATATGTCCTATTTTTCCACATTTGTAGCAAGTTCTTTGGTTCATATTACACTCCCCTATATGGAATCGTTTACATATAGTACATTGTTCTATCCCAGACTGTTGCTCATAGTTACGATCTGAACTAGAAGTCTTGCCTTTCTTTGAGTTTGTATTTGAACTTTCTAACTTCCTTTTTCCCGAATCTTTATTTTGCTTCCGTTGTAGTTTAGTCGATAGTTAAGTGTTAGAATTGATCTTGGGAGACGCTGGAACGATTATTTCTTATATAATCTATATATGAAAATTTGGGGTGTTACAAGTTGGTATCAGAGCGCTGTTTAAGCAGATTAGGTGTTTGCATAAACATTTAAGCTTAGACATAAGGAACGAGAGGTAATCAAACGACTAAACTAGACCACATCTCGCTTGTAGGTATCATGTCTTCAAGGAGATCTGGAAGGAAGAGTTGGCTGATGAGATTGCTCGGGAGATACAAGCTACCTTGCCAAATGTAGTTGCTCAGGCACGAGATGCAATAATGAGTGGGTATGAAGGTAACTTAGGCGGAGGTGAAGAACACTACGAGTATAGCACACCAAACACAAATCCTGGCCCAAGCATTGCACAACCCTCAAGGCACATTGACAACCATGAACGAAGGGGTTGTAGTTACAAGACGTTCATGAATTGTAAGCCACCCGTATTTAATGGAGAAATTGATTCCGTTTTGTCATCAACATGGATCATGGAGATCGAGGGAACATTTGATACTAGCAAATATGCGGATGAGGACAAGGTGATTTATGCTGCAACAATGTTAAAAGGGGAGGCAATACAAATGGTATCAGAGCTGGGGCACGGGTCGATGTGTTCGACGGGGACGTCGAACCCTATAATGGGGGGGGGGGGTGAAGGTGGGTTGAACCTGATCCCACATCGGCTTGGAAGGAGAACGAAACATTTCCTTATAAGGGGTGTGGATACCTTCGTTGTCACAACGCGTTTTAAAGCCGTGAGGGCAGCAGATCCCATAAGAACTCTGCAGTTAAACGTGCTCGGGCGGGAGTAGTACCGGGATGGGTGACTCCCTGGGAAGTCCTCGTGTCGAGTGGCCCAAAGCGGACAATATTGTGATACGTGCCAGAGGGGGATGTTACACCAACGCACTGGCGGCGTTCATAATTCTCATGAACCGAGTGTATAGTCCCATGTTGGATCGGTCGGTGATCGTCTTTATCGATGACATTTTGGTATGTTCGAAGACCAGATAGCAACATGAGGAGCATTTGCGAGAGATTCTCAGAATTTTGAGGATGGAGAGGCTATATGCCAAGTTCTCCAAGTGTGATTTCTGTTTGCGTGAGGTTCAGTTTCTGGGACACCTCATCAGCCAGAATAGAATCCTGGTTGACCCAACCAAGAGAGAGGCGGTGATGCGGTGGGAAGTGCCGAAGTCTCCATCTGAGATTCGGACCTTCCTCGGTTTGGCGGGATATTATCGGAGATTCATTCGAGACTTCTCCAAGATTGCAGTTACTCTCACTAAGTTGATGAGGAAGGATGTCGTGTTTAGTTGGGGGCCTGAGCAGCAAGCGCCATTCGAGACTCTTCATCAGAGACTTTGTGATGCACCATTACTTGCCCTCCCTGACGTAATTGACGATTTTGTGGTCTACTGCGATGCATCCATTTCAGGGTTGGGTGTTGTGTTGATGCAGAGAGGGCATGTGATTGCATATGCTTCGAGGCAGATAAAGCCTCATGAGTCGAAATATCCCACCCATGATTTAGAAATGTGGGCGGTGGTTTTCGCTCTCAATATTCGGTGCCACTACCTTTATGGAGTTCGATGTACCATCTATACGGACAATAATAGCCTGAGATATCTTATAGATCAACCTAACCTGAACATGAGACATAGGAGGTGGCTGGATGTAGTGAAGGATTATGACTATGAGATTCTATATCACCCAGGCAAGGCCAATGTGGTGGACGATGCCTTGAGCCTGAGGGTGGTAGTACCCCGATTCAGGATGTGTGTATGAGGATGACTATGATGACCCCAGTTTTGGAAACGATCAAAGAAGCGCAATCAAAGGCCATAAAGGAAGAAATTTGGAAAAGTGAACGGGTGATCGGTCAGGTTTCAGTCTTTGATATCGACATCAAGGGGCTTTTGACTCTTAACGGGCGAGTTTGGGTGTCGTATGCGGGTGGGGCTCGATGGGTATTGATGGAAGAGGCCCACAAGTCGAGATTCTTCATTCATCTGTGGGCTACCAAGATGTATCTTGACCTGAAGCATAGTTATTGGTGGCTGTATATGAAGAGAGATGTGGCCTAGTTTGTAGAGCGATGCTTGACCTGCCGGAAGGTCAATGCCGAGCACCAGCGCCCTAACGGAAAGTTACAGCATTTGGAGGTTCCACTGTGGAAGTGGGAGTAGATCACGATGGATTTCATTACAAAATTGCCCAAGACTGCAAGGGGTTTTGATACTATCTGGGTGGTAGTGGATCGCTTGATGAAGAGTGCTCGCATCTTAGCCATAAGTGAGGGGGCTCTTCCGTGGAGAAACTAGCTGAGATTTATGTTATGGAGGTGGTGGATCGGCATGGGGTGCCGACTTCTATTGTGTCGAATCAAGATGTCCGTTTTACTTCTAGGTTTTGGAAGAGGGTCCACGAAGAGTTGGGCAGAGTGAGTGGACTATTCAGACGTTCGAGGATATGTTGCGTGCCTGCATCATTGATTTTGGTGGGAGCTGGGAATCCTATCTTCCTTTGGCTGAGTTTTCTTACAATAACAACCATCATGCCAACATTGCATGGTATGCCTCCCTTTGAGCTTCTGTGTGGGAGGAGGTGTCTGACTCCTATTTGCTGGGGCGAGGTCGGTCATAGGGTCATAGGGAGCACTGAGATAGTGCTCAAGACGACCGAGCTTATCCAGTAAGTCAGACAGAGATTGCTGACGTCCCTGAGTCGCTAGAAGAGTTATGTAGATCGGCAATGCTCCAAGCTAGATTTTCAGGTTGGAGATTTGGTGCTTCTGAATGTATCACCCGTGAAGGGTGTTATCCGCTTTAGGATGCGGGGCAAGCTAGGCCCCCAGTTTATTGGCTCTTTCAGAGTGATAGCCCGTGTGGGCAAGGTGGCTTACCGGTTGGAGCTACCTGAGGAGTTGATTCAGATTCATGATACATTCCATGTTTCCCAGTTGATGAAGTGTATAGCCGATGAGACAACTGTAGTTCCTTTGGAGGACATTTAGGTCGATGATCGCCTGAACTACATTGAGAGGTCGATGGTAATTCTAGATAGAAAGGAGAAGACCCTGAGGAACACGGTGGTGAACCTGGTCAAGGTTTAGTGGCAGCATCGAAAGGGCTCGGAGTGGACGTGGCAACCCGAGGTCAAGATGCGCGAGCATTACCCCAATTTGTTTGCAGCAGAAGACTTAGAGGGCGAAGTCTGATTTCAAGTGGGGGAGAGTTGTAACGTCCCAAACCCCAAGGTACCATTTTAACCTTTTCGTTAACTTAAGTTAAGAATCTCTAGACTTACGTTGGGCGTACTGGACATGTACGCCGGGCGTAAGCCTTTAAGTGAGTCAGGATGGAGGCAACATATGCTCGACATACGAAGGAATACGCCAGGCATACACGAGCAGATGCCAAACCCTAATTTCTAGGGTTTCACCACTATTTAAACACATTATCTCACCCTTGGACCTCCCATAATCAACCTCCACTCCTTTTAAACCCTAACATTGAACCCTAGCCTTGAGAGTGAAGTTCTTGGAGCCTTTTTGGTAATTTTGTGCATTCTTGTTGAGGTAGAAGGTCATTGAAGAATGTGGTGTTGCATGCAAGCTTGTGGATCCAAAAACTCCTTCACTTGGTGCATCTTTTGAAGGTATAAAATCCATACCTTGCTAATGTTCTTTCTAGATCTCTTTAGATGGGTATTTATGAGCTTTTTGTCCCAAAGCTTGGACCTATGTGTTTATGGGGTACTCCAGAGCATATTGGCTGTCCTTTTAGATGATTTAGAATGTCTTGATTCATAAAAATGTTTGCTTGATATTTTCCTTTGGCCCATGTATGATTTAATTGACCTTGCGTGTTGTGAAAGTTAGGGTTTTGAGGTTTGAGCTCTATTTAGCCATGCAAAGGCTTAAAGTCAGAGACTTTATGGACTAAGACGTTATTTAAGGGCCAGATTTGTGTTTAGAATGAATGTCTTAAGGATTAAGACATTTTGCATGAAGATAGTGGGAACAGCGTATGTACGCTGCCCATACGCTTGGCTACACCCCGCGTAGCCTTATGCGAGCCTGTCTCCTGGCGATGCGCTCTACGCCCCACGTAGGGTCAGGTATGCCGAGAGTACTGACCAAGTTGACTTTTGTTGACTTTGATGGAATTTTCCCATTTGAGTATTAAGTGGATGGTGAGGTATTTGTGAGGGGTAAAATAGTCTTTTACTCTAAGTGTGTGGACTAGTTTTGACTCGGGCTTGGTAGTGTGTGTAAAAATACCTTAATTACTAATTAAGGTTAATTGATGTATTTAATTAGGCGGAGTCTAGTTCCGACAGTTCCAGTGTGAGTTCTATCAGTCATCAGTGTCAGGTAAGTCTCCTCACTTATTCTTACCTGTATGGTAGAATAGTTGTATATATTTACATGTGATGACCAGTTGGATCTAAGTGTTATTATTGTGTATGTGTTTTTTATATGTGTTGAGACTTCGTGTAGTCTCCAGGGTTGCTAATAACCCACAGGGTGTTCTGTTTGTCCATTGAGACTTCGGGTAGTCTCCAGGGTTGCTGATAACCCATAGTTGTTTTTTTGTGTTGTATGGGATATCTTGGGGAACTTACTAAGCTTTATGCTTACAGTTGTTGATTATATGTGTTTCATGTACTTCCGAGGATCGCGGGAAAGCGAAGGCTTTATTGTACACATTCGCTTGGAGATTTTATTATTATATATTTTAGGACCCTCTGATATTTGTAGTGATGACTTGTACTTGATACTTGTGATTTTTCTATATGGTTTGGTTTCATGAACAATATTTTGGGTAAATTAAAAATGAAAATTTTGGTTTGAAAATTTAGATGTTACATTTCCCCTCGATCTTTTGACGTTGAGCTTACTTCGTAGATTTATCTTAGTCAGACTTGATTGTTATGACAATTAAGGTCGGAATAACATACATTTTCTTATTCATCATCGAAACGATGGTAATGACGGATATAGACAAAATAGCTCAACTACGAGTGCCTTAGTAAACTTGTGACTTTTCCTGATCCAAGTGCGGTTCATGTACTATAGGCCTCTACTACCTTTCACACTTACTCATACTTGTCCCAAAAATTATCTCGTAGTTTCCAATTCACTTCCATTGATAGCTTAAACATTTTTGTATGTGTCCAATGAGCACACGCAACAAGTTTTCCTAAATTCCACTAGGTCTTTGCATCTTTACCGATGCTTTATCTATGAATATATGCCCTATCAAGCATATATTAAACTTCTTAGACTCTCTTTCTAAGATTCCTTCCCACTTCACCCTACTATTAGTTGAGGAAGAATTTCTACCAACCCTAACTAGTTATTGGACGAAATACAATTGCATGTCGCTAATATCAAACAGTCTATCGACTGTGAGATCCAACACTACAACAGTTGGACTCAGACAAGTGTTGTGCAATGGTGCCGAATCAGGCAATCTAAAACTATTTTATTCTGGGTGCATGCAACCTAACGTATTTCTCAAATAAATAGTCAACATTAATATTGGTTCTAAGCATCAAATAAAAAGCAATTTTCTAGGCTATAAGGCATCTTATGTATCAGGAAATTCTAGCTGGAAATTTTTGAAAAATTCGCTAGCTTACATACTAAAATGGATTTCTAACATTTCACATATCAGCAAGCATAATAAATTTGGATATTTTGGGAATCACTTTCCTTTATGAGCTTTGGATGACTGTACGCATCACACTCTTTTTTTAATAGATTTGTTTTTCTTAAAAAGATTTGTTAAGATATTCATATCCTCAGGTTGAGTCTAGAATTACATTAGTGTTCATCCAATTCGCTTAAACAATGGCTCTGATACGAACTTGTAACGTCCCGATTTTCTCAACCCAATTTTTTCATTTATTTGTGACAAATACCAATGTTTTACATTCAAAATACGTTTATCTGATTTCAGAGTATATGCAAAAATAGGTTGCTAATGCGCGTGTACAGTCGAGCTTCGCCATTCTTGTTATTTGATAGACTACATGAAAACATTTAATATCAACTGGGTAATCGCTAGGCTTAGTGAGTTCCCCAAAATACCATATAACACAATACATACAATGAAAACACATAATGGCCTACAACATAAAGTTGGTCCGCCCTTTGGCCTTCAACATGAAGTTGGTCCGCCCCTTTTTGCCTACAGCCTAAAGTTGGACTGCACCTTGGCCTTCAGCATAAAGCTAGTCCGCCCGAGTATATGGCCTTCAACACGAGGCTCGTCCGCCTTCAACTCCCCGCATAACATATCAATACATAGATACAGTACAACAAGCAATAATCCAATACTACCAGCAATTAACAGAACTAGCCTAGTGGCATATTACATGGAAACTATATCCTAACAAACAGAGGATATATACTGGAGCACATTATATAGTGAGAAAACTCACTTGTTAAAGTGGATGACTGGAAAGTTGGACAACACTTCGCTTCAGCACTTAGCCTTTCCTTTGATGTGACCTAGGTTCAATTATTACTAAGTCTTAGTGTATTATTTCTTATGACTAATGATAGTCTAGATTCCTCAATAATCCCGATGTCTACATCAATATCTATCAAGTAAGGAACAACCAGGTAGGATCATATTGGAGGTAAGGTCCATTTGGTATACAGAGTATACTGTTTGAATATCTCACTTTAAACACCTCACTAAATCCAGCCTAAACATCACTCAATCAGTATTTTGACTTGGAATCACTGATAAATATTATTTATAGGTTCATAATAATGACTATCAACATAAATATAAGTTACACTTGAAATAAAATAAGCGTAGCTTAACTTATAGAGATTTTAGTGAAAACCGGGAAATTATGCGGACAAAATTCCAAAAATGAAATATCTATTTTACCGGGATTTCTGGTGCTCCTAAGCCTCGTTAGTAGCTCCTAAAAAGTCCTAAACTTGGGCCTCAAGAGTGGGGAAAATTTTGAGAGAAAGAGAAAGTGTTATGAAGAAGTTGTGAGGAATGGAAGTGATTTTTGGAACTATTTATAGGGGTTTCAGGTGGGGCTACGCCCGACGTAATATAGTGTTTCTTCCAACGTAGTAAGGATGCATCTCGTGCTGACGCGTGTCGAAAGAGTGGTGGTCCACGCCCCGGCCTTTTGAAGGTGCACGCCGCACATACCTACTCTGCACGCTGCGCATTTTGAAAAACTTCAAAATTTTGTGTCTTCTTCATACAAAATCCGTTTTTTGACGTTCTTTATATCCATGTGAAGCTATCGACGAGATCCACAACTTCCGTTTAGACTCCGTTTGCTAATTATCAATTTATTTTTTATTTATTATTTTTAGAAGGCTTAGACTGCTAAACTCCGTTTAAAATTCATATATTTTTCATACGACATCCGTTCTTGACTGTCTTTATATTGATGGACTCCTATTAGTGAGATATTCGACTCTCATTTAGATTGTTTCAGCTAACAAACAATGGATCTTAATTTGGTTTTTGTGTCGCACAGTGCTGCATTGAAGCTTGAACAAATCATAACTTCCTCACACGAAGTCATATTTGGACGTTCTCTATATGTACGCTCTCAGTTTTATGACTACTACAACCTTAGTTTGGATTGCTTATGCTAATAATCAATCTATCTCTAATTCTTATTTTACAACGCATATATTCGTGTCGGTTTAATCGTGAAACTTCGAAGCAGCATAACTTCACTACAAGAAAAACGCGATTTTGCTAGGGAAGGGCGCTATGGAATGTCTTTCCGTTGTTAATCTACAACGGATCGTGCTATGGAATGTTGTTCCATTGCTAATTTGCTACCACATTTTCTATGAAATTAAATTTCCGTAGCAAACATGAGAATTGCTACGGAAACTGTTACCGACTCGAAATCCGTTGGTATATTGCTACCAAAATTTTTATGGAAAAACCATTCGTAGAAAATTTGCAACGAATTTTTTTACGAAAATACATTCCGTTGTAATTCTGCTACGAAATTAAATATAGTGGTTAATCTACAACGAAATTTTTCAACGTAATAAAATTCCATAGTTGTTTTGCTAAGGAAGTATCATTCATAGCTATTTAGCTACAAAATTGTGGTACATAATTTTATTTTCACCCTAGTTATAGCCAACATCATGTCAAGGAAAAAATTAGGAATATACTAGACTCAAAACCTGAACTTTGGGAGTTGGCGGATAACAATTCTGACTCTCTGAGATTTTTCTAGAAGTTTTACAAGATAGGGGCAAATGGGTATTATCATAACATTTCCCAACTTTGATTTTTAAAGGGTTAAATTACAACTTAACCCATTAAAGCCAAAACAAAATAGCTTTTAAGTTGGAAATCAAGTCCTTAACAGTAGTAACAGATCATTGAGTCAAAAGAACATTTCCAACATTAAACCATGACTCAAAGTAGGTTGATTTAATAAGAAAACTAAAGTTCATTGTTATATTAGGAAATGAATGATTCGTTTCATTCCATTAGGTAAACAAACAAGTTTTGTTCATTCCAAATCCAATGAAATGAACTTTCCATTTCTTTTATTGATTCATTCTACTAATCATCCTCAAAAGTAAATGCAAGTCCGTTAAAGGACCAAATTAAAATTCACAAATGAAAAAGCATGTCATGAAAGTATACTATTGTAAAACAAGAAAATTCATACATACACCAACCAATGTTATATGAATTTGAGGTTGGAGTGTTACACATAAAAACTCACTAACTCCACTTCTCAATGTATCAATTTGATAATTTTGTATTTTCTAACCCATTTCGAATCAATAACTGGAATATCACTTTTGACGAACACCAAATCACCCAATTTTAACATTAAGGCTTCAACTGTAAGAGTACTTCACCATTTCTCAGTTCAACTTTATAGATCAAACACAATCGTCAACTAATTCCAATATATCGATTCAACTATAAAGTCCATAAAATATCTTCGATCTCAAAAACATTGGTTCTTCACTTTGTCCAAATTAATCAAATTTCACCATTTCAATTAGTTATGAAACCCATCGACTTTAATTTTCCCAGTTCCATTGTAGTACCTATGTGGCATCACCAAGCTTTATCTTTCTATTGCCACAATTGAGATTTCATACAAACCAATTCCAAATTCAACTTGTAGTTCATTTAATCTAAGTAAGAAAATCTTCTTCGAATTCCTTCCCACTAAAATCAAATTGATTTTTAAAAACATCGATCCACAACAATTACCATATAATCATTTATTATTTTCATTAAATATTGATCGATAATCCAACAAGAACATCAATTTGATCATATTAGATCATAAGAACAACAACCGATAAATGTATGATGAATCATCGATATAAGAACAAAATCAAGAAAATCTTAATTGCATCAATTAACTGTGAACCCAGATGAGAAATCGTGATTTGATAATATAAAAGCAACTGTGAATCGATCGATGAATAAGATAGAAACGAAATTATAACTAGAAATCAAGTTGATATACTTAATCGAAGATACGACATCATCTTGGAAAATCCGGAATTGTGAAAGTGTTGTTCGATTGTTCAAATAATAAACAGATTTAATTCTCCATGAATAAAATACAAAGCGAGTAAGAATCGAGAATAAAATATGATATGGATATATGATTTGTGTCAAAAAGATAAAGCTCTTGAACAAGAATTGAATGAAAATTGAGGGAAATTGAAATCTTTAATCAGGTGAATATGATACCACATGATTGGAATGTCTTTTAATAAAAACTTGGGAGGGAAATCAAAAAATAAATCTAAATCTTATATGAGGGAAATCGAATTCATTCAAATTTTAGATGAATAAAACTAAAATATAAAGGGGAAAATCAAATTATTTTGATTTCAAATTGAGTTTTGATTTAGAGGGAATGTGTGTGTGTGTGTGTGTGGCTAATGTTTTTTTTGTTAATATAAGTATTTTATTGTTGGACTCAATTTTTCTGTGATTTAAACAAAACATACACAGTGGTGCGAAGACTGTAGATATTGTGATATAAATATGTAATTATAAAAAAAATAACCAAAAGTATACTATTATTATCATATAACCTATAAATAAAAAACTATATTTCAAAAAAATTGCAACTATAAATAAAAACATTAGTGGAATGTGTGAGTGTGGATGGGTGTAGGTGGGAGTCGGTAAGGGGTGGTTGTAAGTATATTTAGGGCTGGTTCGAGTGGATATATATGGTGTTGGTAGGGGTAGGATTGTAGGGTGTGTGGTGGGGGTCAGGTGGTGGATATTGGGATTTGAGATAGGGTATGGTTGGGGAAGGGTGTTGGTGGGGGTAAGGTAGGTGGTTGTGCAGATTTGGATAGGTTAGGCGAGATAGGGTGTTGGTGAGGGTTTATAGGTGGGGGATTTGGATAAGTTAGGTGCCATAACCCATGTGACTTACCCTTATACCCTAACCCATGCAACTTACCCTTAAACCCTAACCCATGTGACTTAATCCCTTAACCCTTAAACCCTAACCCATGTGACTTAATACCATAACCCTTATACCTTAACCCATGTAACTTACTCTTAAACCCTAACCCATGTGACTTAATCCCTTAACCCTTAAATCCTAACCCATATGACTTAATGTCATAACCCTTATACCTTAACCCATGCAACTTACCCTTAAACCTTAACCCATGTGACTTGAGTCCTTAACCCTTAAATCCTATTCCATATGACTTAATGTCATAACCCTTAGGCCATAACCCATGTGAATTACCCTAAAACCCTAACCCATATGACTTAATGCCATAACCCTTAAACCCTTGCCCATATGACTTAATGTCGTTACCCCTAAAGAATAACTTACATGACTTACCCTTAAACCCTAACCCATGTGACTTAATGCCATTACCCTTAAACCCTAGCCCATATGACTTAATGTCATAACCCTTAAACCCTAACCCATGTGACTTACCCTTAAACCCAAACCCATGTGACTTAATGTCATAACCCCTAAACGCTAACTTATATGACTTACCCTTAAACCCTAGCCCATGTGACTTAATCCCTTAAACCTTAAACCCTAACCCATGTGACTTAATGTCATAACCTTTATACCTTAACCCATGTAACTTACCCTTAAACCCTAACCCATGTGACTTAATCCCTTAACCCTTAAACCCTAACCCATATGACTTAATGTCATAACCCTTATACCTTAACCCATGCAACTTACCCTTAAACCCTAACCCACGTGACTTGATGCCTTAACCCTTAAATCCTATTCCATATGACTTAATATCATAACCCTTAGGCCATAACCCGTGTGACTTACCCTAAAACCCTAACCCATGTGACTTAATGCCATAACCCTTAAACCCTTTCCCATATGACTTAATGTCGTTACCCCTAAAGCCATATTATATGACTTACCCTTAAACCCTAACCAATGTGACTTAATGCCATTACCCTTAAACCCTAGCCCATATGACTTAATGTCATAACCCTTAAACCCTAACCCGTGTGACTTACCCTTAAACCCAAACCCATGTGACTAATGTCATAACCCCTAAACCCTAACTTATATGACTTACCCTTAAACCCTAACCCATGTGACTTAATGCCATTACCCTTAAACCCTAGGCTATATGACTTAATGTCATAACCCTTATACCCTAAGCCATGTGACTTACCCTTAAACCCAAACCCATGTGACTTAATGCCATAATCCTTAAACCCTAGCCCATATGACTTAATGTCATTACCCTTAAACACTAACCCATGTGACTTACCCTAAAACCCTGACCCATGTGACTTAATGTCATAACCCTTAAACTCTAGCCTATATGACTTAATGTCATTAACCCTTAAACCCTAACTCATATGACTTACCCTTAAACCCTAACCCACATAACTTAATTCTTACGGATTAAGGCTCATTCCTACATGGCTTATGGATTATGATTTATTGCATATGGATTAGGGATCTTGGCTTAGGGCTTATAACTTATAACTTATTGATTGGGGCTTAGGGTTAGGCTTATGGATTATGAATTAGGGATTTTAGCAAAGGGTTATGGCTTATCCTTATAACCTATGTGTCTTAATAAAAATTTATAATTTTTTTTAAAATAAATATTTTCATAAACTAAATTATAAAATTAAGATAAAATAAATTTAAAATTTTATAAATAAAAATACAAATATATAAATTTATTTTCAAGTTTTCATTTAAAATTTCACCCCTTCTAAATTTTGATGTAATTTCCTTTCTATAAATCCCGCTATATTATCCCGATTATATTTTGACCCAAAAATCAAAATTTTCTTTGATAACAAGAACAACCCTCAACTGGTATACCTTTACCTCCCAAATTGAGGCAGGCATTCTAGTATGATGGCGAGAAGACTCTATCGGTGACTCTCTCACTCAAGAAATTCACCTTCTCTCTCTCTCTAAAACCCTAGCCGTCACTACCACCCAAGTATTTACTCTTCAAGGCTTCGATGAAAGAAGGAATCATGAGATCGAAGGCCTCCCACTCCGACCACTACCGTAAGCCTAGCCGCTATCAGCTCTTCCTGGATTTGGGACAATTTTGTTACGTATTTGTTGGATTACTATTGAAGCCGCATCATTTAATCATTGGTTGTTTGTTTAATTTTCAGATTCATGCGTCTTTTCTTTCTTCACCCCAGCTACATATTGCGACCCAAATAGCAATGGTTACAGGTGATCAGCAAAGCTTTTTCTCTGCACAGAAAACCCAAAACTACGCACCCTCTGTCTCTCCCTCCCACTGTAGACTCTCTCTCACTCTGTCTCTCTATCTGTATTTTTGGTGCGATGACCAACGATAGGTTGATCTATATCGTCATTTGATTTATTTGGTATGATTTACTTCTAATTTTCTGTTGATTATCAACCCTCCTGCGATGTAAAATCTGAAATTTAAGACAGGAACATGATACATATTTTTTGAGTCATATAACACTTAATTGATATCATGACACGACCCACCGAGGTTTATTAATGTACATAAAATAAGTTATTTATATAAACCATTTGTTTTTTATAAGAAAAGACAATATTTACATGGGAGGAGTTTGCCCCCACCGGTTAAGTGTCGGTTCCCAAAATAAGTCAAATAACACGTAATTATTGCCACGACACGATTTTACAAAGTTTATAAATACGAGACTTGTAAGTTTTTCATATATATTATACAAATGCATGTACAAGGTTTCAAGAGTAAAGTTGGTTATTTAATGTTTTCATAAAGAGGGATATGACTTTATTTTATATAAATTGTTATTCAAAATCCTTATATAAAAAGCATTTTGGTCATGAGAACCGTATAATTTTGATATAAGTCTAAAATACTTATGTGTATTTTTCTAAATTTTGTACATTTGGATTTGAACAAATGGTATTTATGAATGAGTCCAAACACATTTTTATAACTCGATTATTTTATACTTTTAATATAAAAGTAAATATTTATAAAAGCTGGTCAACCAGCTAAATTTTATAAAACACTTTTGGTTATAAAAATACTTTGTGTCGAAACCTGTAGCTCACCAACAATTTTGCTGATATATTTTAATGCATGTATTGTCATGTCATTTAGCAGGTCGGAAGTGTTCGCTCATAAGACTCTCCGTTAATTATATTATACATTTGTAAATGCCGGATTGTTAGGCGTGTGTCACGATTTAGCAATAGTCATTGTCCATGTAATTTATATTTTGGTAATAATAGAATATTATATTTGTACTGTTCAATGTATGTTTAATAATTGCGATTACTGATTTACGTCGTGCACCTCGGCGTTTCCGCTGGTGGTCGGGGGTATGACAGATTGGTATCAGAGCTATTGGCTATAGCGAACTAGTACTTTCTTAGGAAAATACAGCTATAGCCTAGGGCTTACTCTCTTAGGTTAGGTATATTCCTTAACCTACAAATATAAGGTTATACATATATACATATATAAACTCAAACCCTCGAATGCTAATACAATGCAAGGTTTTAGGTCAAACACCTTAGCTAAGTTGATTGTATGTAGGCCGAACCACAACTAGACGTAGACTGATCACCTATGTTTAAGTATGGTTAGATCGATGCACAATTAAGCTTGGATTCAGTTGTTGGTAGACTAAAATACTTGGAATCCAAAATATATAAAGGAAATCACCTATGTTTAATTATAGTAAATAATTAACATATGACAACAACATTACTTATAAATAATACTCTTTTATTTAATCATCAAATGTTAATTACAATTTATCTATTACAAGTTTCTTAAAAGCTATCTAATCACTAAAACTAATATCGTCCTTCAGCCCAATGCTCCTAGCTTGCTGCAAGTGCTTAACCCTACTCAGTCCCTTCGTAAGGGGATCTGCTGGGTTATCCTCCGACGATACCCTCTTCACTACGAGGAGTCCCTCTTCTACCCGATGTCTAATGAAATGATTTTTCCTGTCGATATGCCTGGATCTGTCATGATCCCTCGGTTCCTTGATTAAGGCAACCGCACCTTCGTTATCGCAGAAAATCTCCATTGGCTCCTTTATGGTAGGTACAACTCCAAGGTCTCCGATGAAGTTCTTTAGCCATATTGCCTCCTTTGACGCTTCGCTCGCTAATATTTACTCTGATTCGCACGTTGAATCAGCTACGGTCTCCTGCTTGGAACTTTTCCATGTCACTGCTCCTCCATTTAGGGTAAAGACCCAGCCTGACTGGGAGCGGAAATTATCCTGCACAGTCGGAAAACTAGCCTCACTATACCCTCGCACTCTCAAGTCATCGCTCCCACCGAGGATAAGAAACCATTCCTTAGTCCTCCGAAGGTACTTAAGAATATTCTTTACTGCGATCCAATGTGCTCTACCAGGGTTCCCTTGATATCTGCTGACCATGATCAAAGCGAAGGCCACATCAGGGGGAGTACACGTCATAGTATACATGATTGAGCCAACTGCGGAAGCATAAGGTACTCGGCTCATCTCTGCTATCTCGGAATCGGTACTCGGGCTTTGAGTCTTACTCAGTTTGGTATTGCTTTGGATTGGTAACTCCCCTTTCTTGGAATTCTCCATGCTGAAACGTTTCAACACTTTATCCAAGTAAGTACTTTGACTAAGTCCTAATAACCTCTTACTCCTATTTCTCAAAATCCTTATCCCTAGAATATAAGCCGCTTCTCCGAGGTCCTTCATAGTGAAGCACTTCCCAAGCCAGGACTTAACCTCCTGCAAGGTTGGGATGTCGTTTCCTATGAGTAGTATGTCATCCACATACAAAACGAGAAAGCTAACTATACTCCCACTGGCTTTGACATATACACAGGACTCATCTTCGCTTCTCGAAAAACCAAACTCTTTGACTTTCACATCGAAACAAAGATTCCATCTGCGAGATGCTTGTTTCAATCCATAGATGGATTTCTCAAGCTTACACACTATATTAGGATGCTTCGCATCGACAAAACCCTCTGGCTGACTCATGTAAACATCCTCAGCCAACTTTCCATTAAGGAAAGCAGTTTTGACATCCATCTTCCATGTTTCATAATCATGAAACACAACTATGGCTAGCATGACCCTTATAGATTTAATATTCGCTACTGGTGAGAAGGTCTCATCATAGTCAATTCTGGGAGTTTGAGTAAAGCCCTTCACAACCAATCGCGCCTTATACGTGTGTACTTTCCCATCCATGTCGGTCTTCTTCTTGAAGATCCATTTGCACCCGACCGTCTTACGACCTGGCACATTGTCAACCAAGTTCCAAACTTGATTGTCATACATGGACTTGGTTTAATCACTACCGTTGTTAGGAAGGGAGCGGTAGCAGGAAGATTGTGGTTTTAGTTGCATGAGTTGTTTGGTCATTAGAAGTGCCAGGGGAGTTTTATATCCGCATGGGTTGTAGACTGTTAGAGTCCAGTGATTCTTTGCGAATGGAAGTTGGAGAGGATGTTCGTCAGTGCATGGCAAGGGTTGTGGTTTTTTGTTACCAGCATAAGAACTTAAGGAATTGGTATGGTATCATGGGAAGTGATTTCGATTATCAGGTTGGTTAAGATTTCAAGAGTATTCTTTAGGATTTCAGGAAATGGGCGATCATTGAGTTTGGCTAACAATGGAACGTCAGTATTGATTAGTGCAGGTCATAAGCAATTCATGCTATATGAGGTTTATGGGTTGGGAACCCATTGGATTTAGGGGATAAGAGAACTTCGTCGAATCCAAGTGGGGGAGAACTGATCAGTTTTTCCGGAAGGCAGGAAAGGTGTGAACTAGGGCAAGTTTCACATCCTGGCAATGAGGAGAGATGGCTCAAGTGGCTGTTTATATCGAGGTCGTGTAAGTGGTAGTTCGGGAAACTTCCAACCGCTGGTCAGCTTCTTCTTTATTATGCATAGCAGGCTTATGGTTGAGCCTAGGTTGAGGGCTTCAGAATCCGAAGTATGACCCGAATACTTGATTGGATGCAGTGGGGTGCAGGTTCCGGCTTAGGATGAGTGGGGTTGTGATGGTTTGAGGTATGGTAAGGCCATGGATGGTATCCATGGTCGGCTTGAGGTGTTGTAAAACTACGATAGGATCGTAGCATTTACCAGTTCGAGGTAGACTTCCGTTGGAGGTGGTCATGAGCATCGGGCAAATCAGTTTGTGCCTTGGGCACGTCGGCCATGATTATCGAGGAGTATTCTCTGTTTTAGGTTGAGGACCATTAGGGAACGAGGCGGAGTTGGGTCTGGGTAGCTCTTGATGGGTGGGGCCCATGTGCGAGGCTGTATGGTTGGGTGGGACCCGTGGACGAGGCCCGTGTGATTATGGCAATCTAGGTGAGACCTGGTAAAGACCGTTGGGTAAAGGATTTGATCTTGAGTGACAGGGTTAAGTGGGTGATTAGTGTGTGACTCAGAGGGGTTTATAGGCTGGGTAGCGATGTTATTTGGTCTCTTTGGAACCTGGTGGTTGGACCAGGTGCGAGATTGTTAGTCTCAACGATGGTTTGGGAACCTTTATATATCGGTCTAGCAAGGGATTGTCGTTACCAGAAGGTCCTGGGTGAAATGCAAGTGCAGATCCGTGGATCTCGGGTTACGAGTTGATTATCGGGTTGGTTTTTGGGTAAGGTTTCGAGTCGGGTATCGCGAGTGTTTTGTGCATGATTTTCGTTTCCGTGGGATAAGGATCGGGGTATCTATATTGCGAGGGCATCGATCGAAGGGTTCAAGGGTAATGAATGGATTCAGTTTTGATGGTAGATCAAGCTCTTGTGAATGTGTCTTGGAGTGGTTCTATTTGTGAAGGGCATCAAGATGAGTCAAGGCAGTATTATTGATTTGGAACTCGTGTGTGGAGTACCTTGTTATTCGGAGGAGATGTTAGGTCACTTGAAGTTGGGATTGGATAATCTCAGAGTAGATGATTTGATCCTGTTACGCAACTCTCGTCTGAGTCTAACCGTTGCAGGGATAAGTCTCCTACTCGAAGGATTATCTGAGCCTTCTGTCAGGTATAAGTGTTCTGCAGGGATATTTGTTCTGTGATTTTGTTTTCTAGTGGGAACCTTAAGTTATCAGAAGTTGAGTAGTCAGTTGGGAGATAAGTGGAACGGATTCAACAATGATTCAGTATGGGTGGTCTGTCAGGGATTCAGACCATCTCGATACTTTAGATTTCAGATTGAGTAAATGTGATTCGGTTGTAAGGGATTCGTTCATCTTCAGGTTGTAGAGCCCTGCGAGGGTTTGTTTCGGTTGCCTTGGGAAGGTTGGGATATGCTCGGGGTTGTGGCCGTGTTTCTCAAGTTGCTTGGCGTGTTGGGAATGGTAAGGAATACTTTCGAGGACGAAATCTAATTTAAGTGGGGGAGAGTTGTAACGCCCTGTTTCGAATCGTTTCCCATTTTGGAGGAGTGATCAGGGATTGGGTATTAGCGGGCTTGGGACCCTTAAAGAATTGAGATTTGGACTCATTTAGGGGTGGATAATGTAATTTGGATGATTCGGACATTCGGTTTGTGTTTGGAGTCAAAGGGTATTTCAGTAATTTGTCAGCTTGGGTTTTATGGAAATTGAAGGTTTGTTCGGGGATTGGTAAGGCAGGTATGGGTTGATTAAAGTGTAGGGCTTCTCGTTACCTTTTCATGGATATAAGGATCATCGGAATCGGATTTATAACGAATAAGTTATGGCCTTCGAAGTGCTTAAGGGTTTATGAGGGAACCCTAGTATGCAGATTCACTCCGAGATTCTGGCTGACTCGAATCTATATCAAGGAGGTCGTGAGACTCCATGGAGTGCCAGTGTCTATTATATCGGATCGAGATAGCAGATTCACTTCGAGATTTTGGCAATCTCTTCAAAAGGCAATGGGAACACAGCTAGATATGAGCACTGCCTACCACCCACAAACGGATGGTCAGAGCGAGCGTACGATCCAGACACTCGAGGACATGCTCCGAGCTTGCGTGATTGACTTCATCAAATTATAGGATGCCCACTTGCCTCTGATCGAATTCTCCTATAACAACAGTTATCACACGAGCATCAAGGTTGCTCCTTTCGAGGCTCTCTATGGTCATAAATGCAGATCGCCCCTATGTAGGGCCGAGGTGGGTGACACCCAACTAGCAAAAGGGCAATTGCCTGCCAGTGCTCTTACAGGACCCGAAATCATCCGTGAAACGACCGAAAAGATAATCCAAATCAAAGCTCGACTTCAAGCATCGCGAGACCGACAGAAGAGCTATGCTGACAAGAGGCGAAAGCCACTAGAATTTCAAGTCGGGGATCGCGTGTTATTAAAGGTCTCTCCTTGGAAAGGAATGATTCGCTTTGGGAAACGGGGAAAACTGAACCCGCGATACATTGGACCGTTCGAGATTCTTGCCCGGATTGGTCCAGTGGCTTACAAGCTGCAGCTACCTGCCGAGCTCAGCAACGTACACCCCGTGTCCCACATCTCAAATCTGAAAAAATGCCTATCAGATGAAACTCTTGTCATTCCTATAGAAGAGATCGAGATCAACGAGAATCTCCTGTTCGTCGAAGAACTAGTCGAGATATTGGATAGGGAAGTAAAGTGTACAAAGCAAAGCCGCATTCCGATTGTGAAAGTTCGATGGAACGCCAAGCGTGGATCGAAATTCACATGGGAACGCGAAGATCAAATGAAGCAGAAGTACCCTCACTTATTCTCTCCTTCAGAATCCTAGTTTTCGAAAGAATTTCAGGACGAAATTCCATCTAACGGGGGATGATGTCACAACTGGCATTTTTACCAGGAAATTCTGTGATCATGTAAACGTCAACTATGATAATACTTGTAACTCTAACTTGATATCATACACTATGTTCATTCTATGACCACAAACAAATCAAGATTCACAAGTGAAGTTCAAAACTCTCACAAAGTATCCAAATAGTCAATTGGGGAGTTGAAAACCCTAGACCCTGGTTCAAGTTCATTATGGACTAGGATTTCCTTATTGGGCCTAATGGACCAATAAGCATTCAATCCAACTACATTGGGCTTAGAAACCCTATTTGGATTCTAATCTGACCCAATTCATAAATCTATAACATTTTGGACCATTTGGGCCTAGAATGATTCATTCTAACCCTAATGGGCCTTATTGGGCCATAAATGAATTAATTTGCCTTAATGGGCCATAAACTCCCTTTCTTTCATTCAAATGGGCCGTGAACCATCTAATGAGCCCAATGGGCCGAAGAATAATGTTGGACCTTTAAAATTCGAACAAGGCCATGAACTAGAGCCTAACCATTTTTTTTCTCCATTCCACTAGGCCCATTCTCGGCCTATGGTTAAAAAAAGGGATTAATGAAGGATTATCTCACCATGACACCTAAGTATTATTTAGAGGTAATCTATGTATTACCTCTTATGTAATAACCAAAGATCTTATCTCTTCCTCTCCCCTTATCACTCTCGGCCGAACCCTCCATCACACCACCTCCATAATCTTCTTCAAAACACTCTCAAAAACACTCTAGAACTCTTCCTTCATCTATCAAAAATTCAAGATTTTTGAGTGCATGCAAGAGGTTGTACATCATATTTGGTAAGTTTTGGTTAGACCTCATAGTTTTAGCTTCAAGTTACACCTTAGATCTCTTCTATCCACATTACTTCATGATCCATACTCTAGCACTTCATAGAACTCGAGATCAACCCAAGGGAAGCTTGCTAGAACCGAAACCTCTTCCATTTCTTCTTCAAAATCGAGAACAACAAGCGAAGGTGAGTTCATACCCCTTGTTTTCGGTTTTCACTTGTTTTTGGGGGAGAATATAAGTATTTATGTGTAGATCTATGTATTTATGCATGGTATGTGTGATTTTCTTGTCTTTTGTTGTGTTTGTGTAATAAACTCGATGGATCTATAAATCTCTAACAAAAATAAGTGAGAATCACAAACAAAAACACTCTAGACACTATACTACAAAGTTAAAAGTGTTATAAATGCCTAAGTTGTGAAAAACTAAACAAAATCTTGCATAAGGATCATTTTTGGCAAATAAACAAAAGTTTGGGGTCAAGAGTGACACCTACGGTTTTATAGGGGCTAAAAAGGTATTATTAGCTTAAAAATGAGTTTTTTTAACAACCATATGTTTCTAAGGGTCAAAAGTGTAAAAATTTGGTATTTTGGGCCTTAATGTGGGCTTCACGGCCTATTGGGCCCAAACTTGCAAAAATGTCGATTTTTGGAGATTAAAATGTTATTTAATCAAAACTCGAGCCAAAAATGAGAATAAACAAGATTAGGGTCTGAAAATGACACTATCTCAAGATTTGGACCAAAAATGTTAATTTTATAAAAATTGGGCCGAAAATGTTATTTTATGCAAATAAGAGCTAAAATTGTAATTTTCTGCATAAATGGACTGAAAATGTCATTACATGTATTTTTGGACAAAACCTGTCAATCACTAAACATTTGGGGCGAAAATATAGATTTTTATAAATTTATGGACTAAAATGTTATTTTTAATTTAAAATAGACCAAAATGACATTTTAAGTAAAATAGGCCTTTAAATGTTCAAATTAGTTCTCAAGGGACCTAAAGTGTAATTTTTAATAAATACGGGTTCAAATTATAAAATTCTGACGTATCAATCTAAAAATATCATTACAACAAAACATCAGACTTTTTATAACGCTACAGATAAATAATTCGATTAAACGAAATACAATAATGGTGCGATTATTGGGCCTAGTATTTGCTATACATGTTTATTGGGCCTTCGTGATCCAATTACATGTTTATTGGGCCCAATGTATTCATCACATGTCTATTGGGCCTCAGTGACCCAATTAAATGCTAAATGGACCTAATTTAGCATTTACATGTTATTGGGCCTTAGTGGCCCATTTACATGCTAATTTAGCCTGGAAATAACTTACACGTTTAATGGGCCATAGTTGCCTTTTCTTCATGTTTGTTGGGCCTTATCTTTTCATTTCATACATCATCTAGTGTTCGAACTTCTAAATACATATAACATTATACAAATTCATGTGAAAACAAATGGGATCTAGTGAGACGTGTCGGTTGACATCACTAAGTGTATGACCGTAACTTGTAGTTATAATCAGAGTCTCCTGGAGGGAGAGCGAGAGTTTGTGTATAGATCTATACGGGGGTGACTCCCCCACACCTGAGCTGTTCGCTACAGTTAGACTAGGCCAGTCTAGGGTGACAAAACCTTGATCGAAAATCTGGCGTTTGGAAAAATGCCAAGATAGGCAAATCAGTCACTATCATGTATGGTTATAACGACTCATATAGAGATCCATTTCCATTAAGACATTACGGAAAATTAATAACTCGTAAGTCATAATGATACAAAACATTTCTACAGTGCAAAGACCGTGACATTTTTATAAATCAGAAAATATCGGATTTTCTGGGGAAATACTATTATTCAAATACCACTTACTTACAACAGAAAGAATACAAAGAAATTTGAGCTGCATTCCTATATGTTACTACTATGAAATTCACACATGCATTTATACTCGATTTTCACATCATTTTTCAGACTTTTACAGAAAATATCGGATTGTCTGGGTTTTACAAACAATACAAAGACTTTTATTCAAACATGCTTATGAACTCACCAACATTATATATGTTGACCTTTTTCAAAATAACTTGTATTCTCAGGTAATCGTTAAGCAGAAGGACTTTCAAGTGTGTATGGATTTATTTTGTGTAACGTCACTCATCGTACTATTAATACTTTGGATTTATGTAACCTATGACAATGTACTTGATGTGAACAATACCAGCTGTAATATGTAATGTTTGGTGATGAATGTGTTATGTTTCATGTATATTCATTGTGATGATATTTCAATTTATAGTCACACGAGCCCTCGGACGTTTCCGCCCTCTGGTTCGGCGGTGTGACAGGTTGGTATCAGAGCATTGTTTATAGTGAACTGGCATATCTAACCATACATGATATGCAACTATAAATACAATGGGAATAAAACACTCTGAATAAAATGCATACACTAAAACTATAACATTAAAAGTCTCTAGAGGAAATGGAACGTTGTGATTAAACCCGGGCAGTTATGTGGTTAAATTGGGGGTAAATATAGCTTGATCAACTATATTTATTCAAAATATGACCAACATGTGTTTGGGAGTAATTATGGCGGGAAATTGACCTAGAAGCTTACCTCATATCCAAAACTTCGCAGGAGTTCAAACATAAATAATTAAAATACTATAGGAGTATTTTGGAAATACTCTATGCATACGTGATTTATTTTACAACGTCTTACACCCCTTTCTCACACTTCCCATTCCGAGCTTCTCGCACAACCACCATGGATGGAGCGCATCAGGGCATTCTTTTCTATCAGAACCTAGTGGCCCACAGAGTAGTTGATGAAGATCCCGTGGTGGAGGCAGCCCCTGGTGTCGGACCTGACGAATACGTGGATACGGACTATGAGTTTGAGGAATCCGATAAGGTCACAAAGGAGGATGGAAATGTGAATGAGACACCTAGCGAACCCCACCCATTGAGGAAGATATAATCAATCTCAAGCGGTAACTCTTTGCGGCCGAAGCTAGAGCCGTTCGAGCCGAGCAAAGGGAAGATGTAATCACCCAAGAGGCGAACGAACTGGCCGAACTTCTGATACGTCAGCTCGATGATTAAGCAGTCCAGGACCCTACCGTTGTCACCGGTACGTTCCTACTTAACAACACATATGTTGGATTAATGTCTAAGTCCATAACTATATTTGGTATGTACTTGACCCGACCCGACATGGTCCATTTGGATTGCACTTCACCGGCACAATTTATATGGATAGTCTTTTGAGAATAGTATATTTATGATTTATATTAATATATTATAAGTTCTAATATATTAATATGGAATCATATTATTTAATTAGTATTGATCAAGAATTAATTTAGAATTAATTAAGTGATCAAAAAGAACTAATTAAATATGGACTCTTATATATATGGAATGGGCCAAGTTCATTTAGGTTGGGCTAAGCTTTCATGGATGGTCCATGGAGCTTTTAACCCATGGATCCTATGTAAATGAAAGGTCATGGGTATTAGGGTTTACATGGATGTAACCCTAATCCTCCATAATATATAAAGGGGTCCTTGGCTCACAAAATTGGGACAAGTGTGTGAAAATAAGAGTGGGCCGATTTTAGTGTGCATACATATTCTCTCAAGTTCTTCCAAGGTGTTTTGGTGATTTGTGATTCCATTTGAGGCTTCCACACTATTGGGGCTAAGCTCTTAAAGCTTGAAGACATCAAGCTACATCAAAAGGTATGTCATCTAACTAGAACTTTGTAGTATAGGTGCTTCATAATATGCTAGTTAGGATGAAACCTTGGAATAGTTAATATTTGCATGTATAATAGAGAAAACATAGATCCAAGGTTTATAGGGTTGCATGTACACCATAGGAGTGTTAGAATGCTCAAAACCCAACAGTGGTATCAGAGCCTGGTTGTTTTCTGTTATATTGATGCAAATGTTTTATTTTCAAAGTTGGAAAAAAACATGACGTTTGTTAAATTTTAAGATAATTACTTGTTTTTGTGAAAAACTAATTATTTGTAACATTTGCTATATGAGTTGAATTAGGTCAAATTTAGTAAAACATAAAATGATATGATTATTTTATTAGTTTTAAAAGTTTGATCTAAAGAGTTTTTTGAAACCTCCATTAGTTATGGATATGAAAAGGTTTTTAAAAAAAAATTGATTCAAAGTTTTTTATGGAGTTACAAAACTTGGTCTTAATGTTTTAAAGAATTCCATAACTTGTTCTTAACTTATGGAACATGAGAAGTTTCATCATAAAACAAGTATTTAACTCCATAAGTTATGGAATCCAAAAGTTTTCAAGAGTTACAAAACTTGCCCTCAAGTTTTGGAATTTGGAAAAAGTTTTTTTTTGATAAAAAAAAAGAATTGAATTCTAAAACTCTTGGGTTCATAACTTAAACAATTAATTAAATGGTTTTAATTTTGAATTTAATAATTGGAATTATGATGTTTTTATTGAATAATTCAATTAACTCTTATGGACTTTATTAATAGATAATTAAAGTGTTTAATTAAAAGAGAATTAATAATTCCATAATGACATGGTTTAAATTTAATTAAATTAAGAGTATAGTTTAATTAATAGATTAAACCACCAAGTATTTTAAATGTCTAAAATACACCCTTATACTATTATAATTTTAAAAGTTTAATATATTATATGTATAAGAGCAAGTCGTCTTACCATTAGTAGGCCTCATTCACGAAGCCGGTCTATAAGGGGGGTATAAGGTTACTGCCTATAAAATGGCAGTTTAATGGGTGTCCACTCTCACTCACCGCTTCCTTGACCGGTGGAGGGTCGTTAGCCGAACAGGTAGGACAATGACTATAATTCTCCTTTCATTATAAGTATAATGATAAATACTAAGTAACTAAACACTTATAAATTCACAATCTTAGTTACTTAGGAAAATGTGAATAAGGTGCTAATCCATGAAATTACACTTTGCACTTTGTTTAAGCTGTTAGTGGAGCGTGTGTGGTTAACCGGCACACTAACCTGGACTTAATAAGGTAGGCAAAGGGTAACTTAATGTTTATCATAGTATCGTTGGAGCGTGTGTGGTTAACCGGCACATCGATTGAGGGGTAAATATTAAGGGTACCAAGTATATTTGCATTGTTACTTCACACCTTGTTTTGTGATCCTCGGCATCCCAGTCACAAAACCTGAAGGGCACACTCGAGATTGAAACATGCCATTGAAAAGTTCAATGAATCTCAAAAGAATCTAGGAGTTTCAAAACCAATTAAAACCTAATAATACATTTCGTTTATCTTGGTGAAAATTGGTGAATCGTCATTCACCTACCTTCAAATATTTTATAGCTTGGATTACGGCATCCCTCTTCCAAGTTATAAAATAGTTTGTTGGGTCCTAGCCTTAATATATCATATTGGGTGTTATATTAAGGACTTAAATCAACTTTACGTGAATTTCTCCCATTGTTGATGTCTGGTTTAGACAACAATGATCTTCCCAAACCAAGCTTTCCTAATGAATATGACTTCCCGAGTTTGGCTCATGGAAGTCATACTTCTCTTCCTCCACCTCCTCCAATTATTCGCCCTAACCCACAAGTTCAAGGTCACTCAAGCCCTAATGGCAAGCAAGGTCTATGTGTGATCACATCTTAGAGATGAAGTCACATATTGACAAGCCGGGAGAGTTGGGTGTCAAAGTCTTGAGAAAGTTGGATGTTCAATCACTTTCTAAGTCACATAGTGAGTTCCTTTGGGACTACTATGAAACAGACTATGACATGAACCTTAATGATCATATCTATTTGCTTGGTGCTGCTGAATCAGCAATGATTTGGAACGATAGTAAAGCAAATTTGATTAGAAGATCAACTTCCCAAAAACTTTATGGACAGTGACAATGGTGACACTGGAAATCCAGAAAAAGAATTCTCTTCCCAATGGAAAGGGTTTGGCCATAGTCAAACCGGTTGACCAAATGGTAAAGAGAAAGGCTAAGTCTGAGATAGTCCCATTACCAAAGGGTCCATATGTTTATTTTGCCAAAGGGGCGTTGATTGCAAAGCTGCCAAATTTACCTAAGGATGTTAAAGTCAATAAGTTTGACTCTACATCAGGTAGAGCCCATTATCTAACTCTGTTAAGTTCTATTCTGAGATCCTCATTACATGATGTGACTGGGTCACATGTTGATGTTTTAAGAATCAAAGAATAGAGGGAAATCTTAAAGGAAGTATATGCTGATTCTGATCGCGAAGGTGGATTTCGATCGCATCAGAATTTTGAGCAGTTGCTTAAGAAGTTATGATATATTGCTAAGGAATAGATAACAACAATTTTTCATGTGGATTGTAAGGATAAGTTTTTCCGCAAAGTTTTAAAATAAAAGAAAATTGTTTAATTTTATTTATTTGAAGTATCCTTACAATGGCATTTGTGGAAAATTGTTGCTTATATGATTCCACTGACAGCAATATTGGAAAATGGATTTGATTCTTTCATTTGTGGTAGTGTCTAAATTTACCAAATCAGGAAAGTTCCTCATCACCCAAGTTTCAATTGGACCGAAACTTGGAATCATGCAAGTTGAATAGTATGATGAATGAGAACTTTCAAGCATTGGAAAATCAAGACTAATTACTTGTTCACATGGATGTGTGAGTCAAGTGAAGGACTAAAGGGATCGAGTACACATTCTTGTGCACTGGTCATGTCCACCACAAAGCTCGTTAAGACTATTTGATTTACTAAAGTTTAGTAAATATGGTTATACTTACAAGTTTAAGTATAATTCTGAAACATTGGAAAAGTCTCAATGTATGGCTGAACGAATGGGAAGAATCAAATTAGGCAGAAAGATAAAAGTTTCTCAAATCTGAAAAGATGGGAGAGTACTTTTGTATCATGTTTGTGATCATCTTAATGATTTAGAAATCATATCACAATTAGTCCTCTAAAGGTCATCTTAGTGCATTCTTATGACTAAGAAGAGGAGTCATGAATTGTTGAAATGGTTAGATCAGGAAGATGAGTCATACTTCGTTCCAAAACAATTCTTAGAGTCATACTCCAAGATTGTAACTTGAGTGACATATCTTAAAGAAAGGTTTAAAACACTTGTCAAATATAAGAGTAAAAGTGTCCTACTCTTGTACATTTGAAATTGGTAAGTTGTGATGTTTTGGATAAAACAAAGACCAACTAAGGCCAATTGTGTGAAGTGTTTGTCTTGATAAAGAATCCGCACTATCTCTTGAATATTTGGCAAGATAGTCTTATATGTCAAGAGGATAGTGGGAGTCTTAAAGATCCTAAAAAGAATTTCAAGAACTAATCAAGAATAAAACCTGAGGTTCTTCACTAGCACACGACTTGAGGTTTATAACCTATCGTGTTGACATATTCTGTGCCCATTCCAGTTAAAGTTGGCTTTGCATAGGAGTTCTGAAAGTTCTCAATTGGTTGCATAACAACTTGGAAGCAATGGCAGGCCCTGTACTGCCAGGTGGCAAGAAGTTAAGATTGCATAAGTTCAGTCCATATGAGTTTGGATTTGTCATTATCCTTGTCTTGTGACTATGGTTTTGACGATTCACATGGATAAGAACACATACACCATAAAATCTAAGGGTCATAAGGTTTCTCTCCGATTCATGAAAATGATGGTGAGGAAACACTTCCACCAAGTAGATTTGAAGCAGATGGCAAAAGGTCTAAACAATTGAGACTATGATTACGGCATCCCTTTTCATAGTTCTGAAATTGTTTAGACACACATGCATGCTATCTAAGTAAAGGTGTATGATTTTGATAAAGTTTTATCAAAGCATCTCGTATCAGAAATCTGAACTTTGGTAAGAAAGTCAATAAAGTATTGATTTCTAGAAGTCCAGCTGATTTCTGAGTACATGTCAAAGCTAGTGGGAGCATAAGTGTTATGCTAATAATCATCATGTAAGTGGTAGCATGATAATTATTGTTAGTGTTGCAAGTTAGCAATGTTAATTATAGAAAACAAAAGTTTCAATTCGTGAGGCTGCAAGGATTGAAAAAGTTGTTTTGCTATAATTAAGGGAGAAGATATACTTCATTTCAGTTCTAAAGGCTTAGATTGAGACCTTAATCATCTTTAGTCAAGAATATATATATGAATTTCATGTTGGATTGGTTCAACTTAAGGAAATTCTATATATTGCGTTCTCAAAATTCGATTATGATTACGACAACCCTCTTCATAGTCAAATTTTGAAAACATGGCAAATAAAAATATTGTAGCAAAAGACTGGTCTAGAATCATGTCTTTATGTGTGACATCATGAATCGTGTACCATTTGCTTTGGGTACAGGATCGATTGCATGTGCTATAATATTTGTCATTTCTAAATTTTTCCAAATGCCCAGAGGCATTAAGAAGGGAAAAGGTCTAGAATTGGACATGACTAAAATGATTAAGCAATTGTCGAGGACAATCTGAGGTTTACCAAAGATTGGTTGCTCAGGGACAGTTGGAAGTATAGTGCTAATTTTGGAAGGACCATATTGACATATTCTGAAAAGAGGCATATCTTATTCAGAAGTGATAGTCAAAATGAGAATATGGAGTTGTCTCCATAGGTGGAAGTTATCTGTGTAAGATTAGAAAACTTAATGCAAGAAGCATGTCCAAAGCAATGTACTTTGAATATGAGACTTAGTTTCCATGGAGTTGATCTCCATTGGAATACCTTATAATGACTGTTGACAAGTCTTTGTGACTTTGTACATATTCATTACAGGAGGGTCAGTGCATATAAGTTTAAAATCTAAACAGATTTCGATAAATGATAGGAATTTGAAATTCTCACATTTTTCGATAAGGATTTGGGAGTGTGAAATTAGAATCATTGAAATTATGTTCAATTGGTTTATTTCACAAAGTAAGGATCATAGACAAACATAGAGTGCATACTTGGTGTATGGCAAAGCTATTGTTTAAGAAAAACATAGTGTACATGCTTGGAGCATGGGACAACTAGTGTTTTTAATTCAAGTATAAAGTTGATAAAACTGAAACAATGAATAATGAGTAATCAGTATGGTGATAAATAAAAGTGTTTATTTATATTCATAGGGTTTGATACCATATTTGATTCATTTATTCTTGTGTTTCACTTTGCATGTTTTGACTTCCAGAATAACTAAGTCGCTCTTCCTGAATGATTAAGTTATTCAAACCATCCACAGTCGGTCATATGTTGGAAGTAGATATGAATCAAGACTGTCATGGGTTGGTTTGTAGAGGTCCAAGTTGGTGGACAAAGTGGTGCTACAACACTCATGAGTGCTCATAAGTTCTGAGTATTGGATTCAACCCACACTCATTTGAATCACTTCATGGATTTAATCACGAGTGATCATGAGACGATAATATCTTATATTCTTAAAACCTAGAGATATGAGTTGTTACTATGAGTTGGTTATACATTGATTGCACGAAAACGCATTGGTAACTCAATGTTATAAAACGTGCCTTTGTGTATGATTCAACAAGTAGTAGAACAAGCCATATGAGTCGAAGTTTATCCATTCCTTTTACCTTCGGGATAAAAGCGATATCTGTGGGCCCCTCGATGATTTAGCGATGACACATGTGAGTGCTTGGCCAACCCAGGACTGATTTGATTTGTTCAATCAGTCAGTCATCATAAATCGAAAATCGGGAAACAACAAATGGACAGAGAGAATGATTATAATCCATGTCTCGGTCCATATGATATCTAGAATGGAGGAATATATGATCCCTTATCTAATGGACAAGTCATTGACAAGGTCAGAGTTCGACAGCGGCTTTAAGAGCTACGATTGCCAGTTAGGTTTTGAAGTCATACTCAATAATAGTTTTAGACTTATCCAAGTGGGAGACTGTTGGATTAATGTCTAAGTCCATAACTATATTTGGTATGTACTTGACCCGACCCGGCATGGTCCATTTGGGTTGCACTTCACCGGCACAATTTATATGGATAGTCTTTTGAGAATAGTATATTTATGATTTATATTAATATATTATAAGTTCTAATATATTAATATGGAATCATATTATTTAATTAGTATTGATCAAGAATTAATTTAGAATTAATTAAGTGATCAAAAAGAACTAATTAAATATGGACTCTTATATATATGGAATAGGCCAAGTTCATTTAGGTTGGGCTAAGCTTTCATGGATGGTCCATGGAGCTTTTAACCCATGGATCCTATGTAAATGAAAGGTCATGGGTATTAGGGTTTACATGGATGTAACCCTAATCCTCCATAATATATAAAGGGGTCCTTGGCTCACAAAATTGGGACAAGTGTGTGAAAATAAGAGTGGGCCGATTTTAGTGTGCATACATATTCTCTCAAGTTCTTCCAAGGTGTTTTGGTGATTTGTGATTCCATTTGAGGCTTCCACACTATTGGGGCTAAGCTCTTAAAGCTTGAAGACATCAAGCTACATCAAAAGGTATGTCATCTAACTAGAACTTTGTAGTATAGGTGCTTCATAATATGCTAGTTAGGATGAAACCTTGGAATAGTTAATATTTTCATGTATAATAGAGAAAACATAGATCCAAGGTTTATAGGGTTGCATGTACACCATAGGAGTGTTAGAATGCTCAAAACCCAACAACATATGCATGCATCTTATTCGACAGTGGAGCAGAGCGAAGTTTCGTTAGTAACAAGTTTAAACATTTACTAAAACAACGACCCTAGAATCTCAATGAAACCTTCACGGTGGAAATGGCTAATGGGAAGACTGAATCAACTAAAGATATCTGTATAGGATGCACGTTAACACTAAACAACCACTCTTTCCAAATAGATTTGATGCCTGTAAATGTTAGGAGTTTTGATGTGATAATTGGCATGGATTGGTTAAGCCCCATCATGCTGATATTATGTGTCACGAGAAGGCCGTTCGCCTTCATCTTCCCAATCACGAAACCCTAACAATCTATGGAGATAAACCCGACACAAATCTTCGCCTTATCTCGTGTATCAATGCACTAAAGTGTCTACACAAAAGGAACTACGCATTCCTCGCTCATGTCGTAGATAAAACCAAGGAAGAGCTAAACATTCATAACATCCCAGTGGCGTGTGACTTCCCGGATGTGTTTCCAGAAGATCTTCCAGGAATACCTCCAGAAAGGCAAGTCGAATTCCGAATTGACCTCGTGCCTGGAGCCACTCCGATCGCCAAATCACCCTATAGGTTGGCTCCCGCTGAAATGCAAGAATTATCAAGCCAACTGAGTGAACTCTTGGATAAAGGATTCATAAGACCAAGCTTTTCTCCATGGGGAGCTTCGGTTCTTTTCGTTAACAAGAAAGACGGATCCTTCAGGATGTGCATTGACTATAGGGAACTGAATAAGCTCACCATCAAAAATCGGTATCCACTTCCCCGAATCGATGATATATTTGACCAGCTTCAAGGGGCTAGTTACTTTTCAAAGATAGATCTGAGATCCAGTTATCATCAACTCAAAGTCCAAGATGAGGACATTCCTAAGACTGCTTTCCGAACACGCTACGTACATTACGAATTTGTCGTGATGCCCTTCGGTCTAACAAATGCCCCCGCTGCATTTATGGACCTCATGAATCGAGTCTGCCGCCCATTTCTTGACAATTTGTAATCGTTTTCCACGATGATATTCTCGTATACTCTCGAAGCGAAGAAGATCATAGCCAACATCTCCGACAGATCTTAGAGACTCTGCGGGCTGAAAAGTTGTATGCGAAACTCTCCAAATGTGAGTTTTGGATCCGCAGTGTAAATTTCTTGGGTCACGTTGTCAGCAAGGAAGGAATTCATGTAGACCCTTCCAAGGTCAAAGCCATTAAAGGCTGGACAAATCCGACGACACCAACGGAAATTCGCCAATTCTTGGGTCTTGCAGGCTACTACCGAAGGTTCATTCAGAACTTCTCCAAGATAGCCAAACCCCTCACCTTATTGACACAAAAAGGCGTACCTTTCAACTGGACTGAGAAGCAAGAGATTGCCTTCCAAACCTTAAACAAGCCCTCTGTAGTGCACCAGTGCTATCCTTACCGGAGGGAACCGAAGACTTCGTAGTTTACTATGATGCTTCGAATCAAGGTTTAGGTTGTGTCCTGATGCAACGCGGGAAGGTAATTGCATATGCGTCTAGGCAACTAAAAACCCATGAAGTGAATTACACCACCCATGATCTCGAACTGGGGGCGGTGGTCTTCGTCTTGAAAATTTGGAGGCACTACCTTTATGGTATCAAGTGCACCATTTTCACCGATCATAAAAGCCTCCAACACATTTTAAATCAAAAGGAACTAAACATGAGGCAACAGAGATGGGTTGAGCTGCTAAACGATTACGAGTGTGAGATGAAGTACCATCCAGGCAAGGCTAACGTGGTAGCCGATGCCCTGAGCCGAAAGGAGTATTCAAGTCGTCGTGTGAAGACTCTATCAATCACCATCCAATCTCATCTAGCCCCACAGATCAAGGAAGCCCAATTGGACGCATTGAAGCCGGAGAATGTCTCTAATGAACCACTGCGGGGAATAGATAAGGAATTTGAAGTTAAAGAGGACGTAACTCACTACTTCATGAGCAGGATCTGGGTTCCCAAGATTGGGGGATTCAGAGAAGTAGTCATGCATGAAGCCCACAAGACGCGATATTCTATTCATCCGGGGTCAGACAAGATGTATCTGGATATCAAGCAACATTATTGGTGGCCTAATATGAAGGCAGAGATAGCCACTTACGTGGGCAAGTGTCTTACTTGAGCCAAAGTGAAAGTGGAATACCAAAAGCCCTCGGGATTATTGCAATAGCCAGCGATACCCGAGTGGAAATGGGAAAGGATTACTATGGACTTCGTGACCAAATTGCCAAAGACAGCAGACGGATTGGATGCTATCTGGGTAATCGTCGATACATTAACAAAATCCGCTCATTTCCTACCAATAAAAGAATCCTACAAGATGGAAAAGCTGACCCGAATCTATATCAAGGAGGTCGTGAGACTCCATGGAGTGCCAGTTTCTATTATCTCGGATCGAGATAGCAGATTCACTTCGAGATTCTGGCAATCTCTTCAAAAGGCAATGGGAACACAGCTAGATATGAGCACTGCCTACCACCCACAGACGGATGGTCAGAGCGAGCGTACCATCCAGACACTCGAGGATATGCTCCGAGCTTGCGTGATTGACTTCAGCAAATCATGGGATGCCCACTTGCCTCTGATCGAATTCTCCTATAACAACAGTTATCACACGAGCATCAAAGTTGCTCCTTTCGAGGCTCTCTATGGTCGTAAATGCAGATCGCCCCTATGTTGGGCCGAGGTGGGTGACACCCAACTAGCAAAAGGGCAATCGCCAGCCAGTGCTCTTACAGGACCTAAAATCTGATGGGTTTTGAGCATTCTAACACTCCTAAGTGTACATGCAACCCTAGAAAACCTTGGATCTATGTTTGTCTAAAATACATGCAAAATACTTTTTCCAAGGTTCATAATCCTATCTAGCATACATGGGGAACTTTAATCATAATAGATGGCTAGAATTACATACCTTGTAGTTGATTTGATTCCTTGAAAACCTTGAGAGCCTAGCACCCCAAGTGTGATGCCTCAAATGTTTCACACAACACCAAATGCTCTTGGAATAAACTTTGAGAGAATGTAGAACACTTCTAATTCGGCTTGCCCTCCTGTCTCACTAGTGTAGCCGATTTTGGTTGCTATAGGTATGCTTATATAGTATGTTGCATTAGGGTTACACCATGTAAACCCTAATGTAACATGGCTCTTCATTTCCATGACCCATGTGTTTGTAACTCCCATGGAGCATCCATGGAGCATCCTATGGACCTTAGCCCAACTAGATAATCCAATGCGTTTTCGCACGATCAATGTATAACCAACTCATAGACAACAAGACATATCTCTAGGTTTGAAGACTTATATGATATTACCGTCTCACGATCACTCGAGATAAATTCCATGAAGTGATACCAGCGAGCGTGGGTTGAATCCAATACTCAGAACTTATGAGCACTCATGAGTGTTGAGTCCATGTCCAACATCTTAGACCTATACAACCAACTCATGACAGTCTTAATTCATATCTACTTCCAACATATGACCGACTGTGGATAATTTGAATAATATGTAAAACATAACATAAATATTCTGGAAGTCAAAACATGCAAAAGAAATAATAGTAAACGATCGACACAAGATAGCAACACTTTACTCATAAATAAAACACACCTTTTATTCATCATCAAATGTCAGTTTACACTTTACAAATTTCAAAATTATCTAACTACTAAAACTAATATCATCCTTCAGCCCTATGCTCCTTGCATGTTGGAGATGCTTAACCCTACCCAGTCCCTTCGTGAGGGGATCTGCTGGGTTCTCATCCGATGATACCCTCTTTGCCACGAGGAGTCCTTCTTCTATTCAATTTCTGATGAAATGGTATTTTCTGTCAATGTGTCTGGATCTCCCGTGATCCCTTGGTTCCTTGGCTAAGGCAACTGCACTTTCACTATCACAGAAAATTTTCATAGGCTCCTTTATAGCTGGTACTACTCCAAGGTCTCCAATGAACTTCTTCAGCCATATTGCCTCCTTTGCTGCCTCGCTTGCCGCTATATACTCTGATTCGCAAGTTGAATCAGCCACTGTCTCCTGCTTGGAACTTTTCCAAGTAATTGCTCCTCCGTTTAAGGTAAAGACCCAGCCCGACTGAGAGCGGAAATTATCCCTATCAGTCTGGAAGCTAGCATCACTATACCCTACAACTCTCAAGTCATCACTCCCACCGAGGGTAAGGACCCAATCCTTAGTCCTCCGCAGGTACTTGAGGATATTCTTTACCACTGTCCAGTGAGCCTTACTAGGATTCCCCTGATACCTGCTAACCATGCTCAAAGCAAAGGCTACATCAGGACGAGTACACGTCATAGCATACATGATCGAGCCTACAGCTGAAGCATAAGGTACTCGACTCATTTCTGCTATCTCAACCTCAGTACTCGAGCTCTGAGTCTTACTCAATCTAGCGTTACTCTGGATGGGTAACTCTCCCTTCTTGGAATCTTGCATGCTGAACCTCTTCAGCACTTTATCCAAGTATGTACTCTGACTAAGTCCAATTAGTCTTTTACTCCGGTCTCTCAGAATCCTTATCCCTAGGATATAGGCAGCTTCTCCAAGGTCCTTCATAGCAAAACACTTCCCAAGCCAGGACTTCACTTCCTGCAAGGTTGGGATGTCATTTCCTATTAGTAGTATGTCATCCACATACAGTACCAAAAAATTGACTATACTCCCACTAGCCTTGATATATACACAAGATTCATCTTCACTCCTCGAAAAGCCAAACTATTTGACTTTCTCATCGAAGCAAAGATTCCATCTGCGAGGTGCTTGTTTTAATCCACATATGGATTTCTCAAGCTTACACACTTTATTAGGGTACTCTGTGCTAACAAAACCCTCTGACTGATTCATGTAAACATCCTCAGCCAACTTTCCATTAAGGAAAGCGGTTTTGACATCCATTTGCCATACTTCATAGTCATGAAATGCAGCTATGGCTAACAATACCCTAATAGACTTAATCTTGGCTACTGGTGAAAAGGTCTCATCATAATCAACTCCCGGAGTTTGAGAAAAGCCCTTTGCACCCAGTCGCACCTTATAAGTGTGTACATTACCATCCATGTCGGTCTTCTTCTTGAAGATCCATTTGCACCCAACTGTCTTACGACCTGGTACATTGTCAACCAAGCCCCAAACCTGATTGTCATACATGGACTGTATCTCGCTGTCCATTGCCTCTTTCTATTTAGCAGACTCGGGGCCTGCCATGGCTTCCGCATAGCTGTTAGGTTCATCCAGACTTACCAGTGTCTCATCACTGATAAGTGTCTCACCTTCCGCAGTAATATGGAAACCATAGTAGTGCTTAGGTGCATTCCTAACCCTTGTGGAACGCCTCAGAGGTACAGACTCGTCAATTGGATCAACAGGAGTTTCCTCCTCAAGTTGATTGCTAGGGTTTGAGGTTCCTTCACCGCTTGACTCTTGAATTTCTTCAAGGTCAATTTGCCTCCCACTGTTTCGTTGGCTCATGAACTCTCACTCTCGAAAGACAGCCCTCCTTGCTACAAAGACCACATTCTTACTAGGTCTGTAGAAGAGGTAACCAAAGGATTTCTGTGGGTAGCCGATGAAAATACACCTCTCACTTCGAGGTTCGAGCTTATCGTGAGTGTCACGTCTCACGAAAGCTTCGCAACCCCAAATCTTGATGTGGGCTAGATTATGAACTTTTCTAGTCCACATCTCGTGAGGTGTTTTGGCAACCTTCTTTGTAGGGACCAGATTAAGGATATGGGCGGCAGTCTCTAAGGCATACCCCCAGAATGAGATTGGTAGCGAAACTCGACTCATCATGGAACGAACCATGTCCAACAAGGTTCGATTACGCCTCTCAGCTACACCATTCAACTGTGGTGTCCTGGGAGGTGTCAATTGTGAGACAACCCCACATTCCCTAAGATAGCGAGGAACTCTGTACTAAGATACTCAGCACCACGATCGGATCGAAGCATCTTAATGTTCCTGCCCAATTGATTCTCGATTTCCTGTTTAAACTCTTTAAACCTTTCGAAAGTCTCTGACTTATGCTTGATTAAGTAGACATATTCATATCTATTATAATCTTCCGTAAAAGTCACATAATAACGATTAGCATCCCTTGTGGCAGTTTTGAAGGGTCCACACTAGGGATGAGTTATAAAACCGGAAAACCGGACCGGAACCGGAATCGGACCGGAACCGGATCCGGTTTAACCGGGATATCCTTAAACGGTCCAGGTATTGGGTTTCAAAATTAATCTTATCCGGGTTCCGGGTATTCCGGGTACGGGTCCGGGTATTTCGGGTTTTTGAACCGGATTTCTAAAAAAAGTCGGAATCGGGTTTAATGGACCGGAACCGGACACTAAAGGGTTATCAAAAAGAATACGCCTGATTCATCTGTTTAATCTGCTCGACGACAAAGGCTTCTCAAAAAAAAAAAAAAAAAAAAAAACTTATGTGATCAACATCAACTAGAACATTCACCAATCTCGTTTTTTTTTTGCCCTTCTATGAGATCAACGACAAGAGACCATAAAACCAGAATGTTAAAAATATTTGTCTTATAGAGGAGGGGCATTAGAGGTATTTAATGTTCTTCTACAATATATGTCGTTAAAGTTTATGAAAATTCTTTTGGGTTTGTCATGAAGTTATATCCATTGTGGGTTTATAATTTGGTGCCAAGAAAAGTTAAATTTACCATATAACACTCCAATTAGGTGCATCATGATCTCATTATGGAAATGAAATGATTTTGGTGTTGTTTTTTAATTCAGGGCACAAACATTTTGTTCCACCTCTCTACTGATTTCTAATATATAAAACGTTTGATGTAAGAAACCATAACAATTTAATTAATGTACATAACTTGAAAAAAATTGAAATATATTGTTTTGCAAAATAGGTTTTTGATTTGAAGACGTTGGTTATCGGTGGGGAGTTTTTATTAAAAAGTATTTCGGGTTTCAATATATATTTTTTTTGTGTAAAAATTCCGGGTTCCGATTTCATTTACGGGTTTTCGGTTATTTTCGGGTCTAATACACAAATCCGGTTCCATTTATCAATTTCTGGTTCCAACCGGTTCTATACCCACTATACCCGGTTTGATACCCGAAACCGAACCGGAACCGGTTGCCGTATACCGGTCCGGTTCTCGGTTCTTATAATCCTTTAATTTCGGGTTCCGGGTCCGGGTAAACCGGTCCGGTTTTGGACCCACTTTCATCCCTAGTCCACACACATCCGTGTGCACTAGATCCAACAAACCTTCACCCCTAGCACAGGAACCTGTGAAGGGTGACTTTTTCATTTTCCAAGTAAGCATGATTCACAACTATCATCTGACTTTAGGTCAAATGACTCCAAGACTCCATCTTTTTGGAGTTGGCCTATGCGTTTCTTGCTTACATGTCCAAGACGACAATGCCATAATGATGCTTTATCCAAGTTATTATCATTAGTAGAATCAATACACAAAACATTATTTCCTAAGTTATCTACAACAGACAGAGCTTCATACACATCATCACAAGGTAATGCTTTAAAATAAAACACATTATTAAAGAAAGCATTTATTCCATCAACTTCATTATCAAAAGAAAAGGTAAACCCTTGTTTGTACAAAGCATGAAACGAAATAACATTTCTTTCCATTTCAGGCTAATAACAACATTTATTCAAATCTAAAGTAAACCCACTACTTAGCAACAAAGTATAAACTCCAATCTTGGTGACAGGTGAAACTTTCCTATTCCTCATGATCAAGTTTATCTTTCCATGCTCCACATTCTCACTTCTTCTTAGTCCCTGCAAATCAGAACAAATATGAATACCACAGCCGGTATCAAGGACCCAAGAGTTAGAATAGGGTGAGTAATTAGATAATATAGTGTAAATACTTGCATGGTTGGGTTTCACTCTCCCATCCTTCAAATCTTGCTGGTACTTTGGGCAGTTCCGCTTCCAGTGCGCCTTTTCATGGCAATAGAAGCATTCAGCCTCTTTTGGATCAGAAGAAGGAGTGACGAAACCTTTCTTGGTTCCGCTTGAAGAGGAGCTGTCAAGGGTCTTACCCTTGGTACCCTTCGAAGGGTTCTTCCTCTTCTTCCCTCTACCTTTCCCGATTGCCAGGACAGGTGCGGAGTTTGGAGTAGGAGTAGTAGTGGTAAAAACCAACTTACCTTTAAGACCTGATTCTGCGGTCTTTAGGAGTCCTTGAAGTTTGTTGAGGGTGACTTCTTCCTTGTTCATGTGGTATGTCATGCGGAATTGATCATAACACGATGGTAAGGAGTGCAAAATGATATCTATTGCTAACTCCTCGGGAAAGTTCACATTCAGCTTCATTTAACGGTCAACATACCTTTACATTTTCTGCATGTGGCCTGTGATGGGTTCACCATCCTTCATTCGGGTTGTTATCATAGAGGAGGTGATTTCATATCGCTCTTGACGAGCACTCTGATGGTAGCGGTCCATCAAATCCTGGTGCATCTCAAAAGGATAGTAGTCCTCATAGGACTTTTGGAGCTCGGCTGTCATAGTGGCCATCATGATGCATGCCACTTTGGTAGAATCTCTTTCATGTGCCTCATATTCAGCAAACTCCTCCGGAGTAGCAGTTAGCTCGGGTACCTTAAGCTCCTTGTCGAGAACATATTCTTTGTTCTCATACCGAGTGACCATCCTGATGTTCCTGATCCAATCTGCAAAGTTGGATCCATCAAAGATGACTCTCCCACAAAGGTTCATGAGAGAGAAGGAGCCGGTAGGGTTTGAGCCATTAGCAACATCGTTAGAAGACATCTGAAAAGAAGAAAATACAAGTTTAGTTTAGATATAAAGATAGTCCTTAATAAAACACCCAAATGTAATATTAAGGCTAGGATCCAATCAAAATATATTATAACTTAGAAGAGGGATGCCGTAATCCAAGCTATAACATATTTGAAAGGTAGGTGAATGACGATTCACCAATTTCCACCATGAAAAACGAAATATATACGTATTAGGTTTTATTTGGTTCTTAGAAACTCCTAGATTCTTTTGAGATTCATTGAACTTTTCAATGGCATGTTTTAATCTTGAGTGTTCCCTTCATGTTTTGTGACTGGGATACCGAGGATCACAAAACATGGTGTGAAGTAACCATGCAAATTACTTGGTACCCTTAATGTTTTTCACTTAATCGATGTGCCAGTTAACCAAACGTGCTCCACCGACCTATGAAAAACCTTAAGTCACCCTTTGCCTACCTTGTTAAGTCCAAGTTAGTGTGCCGTTTAACCACACAGCTCCACTAACGACTTAATCAAAGTGCAAAGTGTAATTTCATGGGTAAGCACCTTATTCACATTTTCCTAAAGTAACTAAGATTGGGAATTTATAAAAACATTTAATTACTTTATAATAATCATTATACTTTTAATGAGAATTTTAAGTCATTGTTCTACCCGTTCGGCTAACGACCCTCCACCAGTCAAGGAAGCGGTGGGTGAGAGTGGACACCCATTAAGCTGCCATTTTATAGGCAACAAACTTATACCCCCCTTATAGACCGGCTTCGTGAATGAGGCCTACTAATGGTAAAACGACTTGATCTTATACATATATATATATATATATATATATATATATATATATATATATATATATATTATTAAACTTATAATATTATAAAGTATAAGGGTTGAATTTTAAGTTTTAAAATTCTAGGGGTTGGAACTAAAGTTTATTAGATGACTTTACATGTTCCAAAACTTGAGGGCAAGTTTTGTAACTTTACAAAACCTTTCAATTCATAACTTATGAGTTATTAGAATGAAGGCTCTACATTTTTTTGTAACTATGTGTTCTTTTAATGGATTTAATACAAAGTGACTTTTGGTTATCCATAACTTGAGGACAAGTTATGGACTCCATTAAAACATATAAAGATCATGAATTCAGCATTAAACAAGTAATTCCTATGATCTATCAAGAACTCATAAGAACATGAATAATCATATCAAAACTTCAAGAACATATGAACACATATAATCATGTAATTTTGATATTAGCCATTGTAAATGGATTACAACAACCATTACACCATCTAAAACAAGTTTTAAAACACCAAAACAGTTTAGGATAATGTTTCTAGTCCATTTCCAGCAATAAAACACGAAAAACTACACTAAGGGGCTCCTACTCGTCGAGTGCAAGAACCTACGCGACGAGTAGGATGAGTTTGGTCATGGACTCGGCGAGTTCATGCTTCAAAATGCATAAAAACGAGTTTTTTTTCACAATTTTGCATCAAGTATCAAACAAACAAGCCTAGGCTCTGATACCACTGATGGGTTTTGAGCATTCTAACACTCCTAAGTGTACATGCAACCCTAGAAAACCTTGGATCTATGTTTGTCTAAAATACATGCAAAATACTTTTTCCAAGGTTCATAATCCTATCTAGCATACATGGGGAACTTTAATCATAATAGATGGCTAGAATTACATACCTTGTAGTTGATTTGATTCCTTGAAAACCTTGAGAGCCTAGCACCCCAAGTGTGATGCCTCAAATGTTTCACACAACACCAAATGCTCTTGGAATAAACTTTGAGAGAATGTAGAACACTTCTAATTCGGCTTGCCCTCCTGTCTCACTAGTGTAGCCGATTTTGGTTGCTATAGGTATGCTTATATAGTATGTTGCATTAGGGTTACACCATGTAAACCCTAATGTAACATGGCTCTTCATTTCCATGATCCATGGGTTTGTAACTCCCATGGAGCATCCATGGAGCATCCCATGGACCTTAGCCCAACTAGATAATCCATGGAGCATCCTATGGACCTTGCAAAAATGTCGATTTTTGGGGATTAAAATGTTATTTAATCAAAACTCGAGCAAAAAATTAGAATAAACAAGATTAGGGGCTGAAAATGACACTATCTCAAGATTTGGACCAAAAATGTTAATATTATAAAAATTGGGCCGAAAATGTTATTTTATGCAAATAAGAGCTGAAATTGTAATTTTCTGCATAAATGGACTGAAAATGTCATTACATGTATTTTTGGGCAAAACCTGTCAATCACTAAACATTTGGGGCGAAAATATAGATTTTTATAAATTTATGGACTAAAATGTTATTTTTAATTTAAAATAGACCAAAATGACATTTTAAGTAAAATAGGCCTTTAAATGTTCAAATTAGTTCTCAAGGGACCTAAAGTGTAATTTTTAATAAATACGGGTTCAAATTATAAAATTCTGACGTATCAATCTAAAAATATCATTACAACAAAACATCAGACTTTTTATAACGCTACAGATAAATAATTCGATTAAACGAAATACAATAATGGTGCGATTATTGGGCCTAGTATTTGCTATACATGTTTATTGGGCCTTCGTGATCCAATTACATGTTTATTGGGCCCAATGTATTCATCACATGTCTATTGGGCCTCAGTGACCCAATTAAATGCTAAATGGACCTAATTTAGCATTTACATGTTATTGGGCCTTAGTGGCCCATTTACATGCTAATTTAGCCTGGAAATAACTTACACGTTTAATGGGCCATAGTTGCCTTTTCTTCATGTTTGTTGGGCCTTATCTTTTCATTTCATACATCATCTAGTGTTCGAACTTCTAAATACATATAACATTATACAAATTCATGTGAAAACAAATGGGATCTAGTGAGACGTGTCGGTTGACATCACTGAGTGTATGACCGTAACTTGTAGTTATAATCAGAGTCTCCTGGAGGGAGAGCGAGAGTTTGTGTATAGATCTATATGGGGGTGACTCCCCCACACCTGAGCTGTTCGCTATAGTTAGACTAGGCCAGTCTAGGGTGACAAAACCTTGATCGAAAATCTGGCGTTTGGAAAAATGCCAAGACAGGCAAATCAGTCACTATCATGTATGGTTATAACGACTCATATAGAGATCCATTTCCATTAAGACATTACAGAAAATTAATAACTCGTAAGTCATAATGATACAAAACATTTCTACAGTGCAAAGACCGTGACATTTTTATAAATCAGAAAATATCGGATTTTCTGGGGAAATACTATTATTCAAATACCACTTACTTACAACAGAAAGAATACAAAGAAATTTGAGCTGCATTCCTATATGTTACTACTATGAAATTCACACATGCATTTATACTCGATTTTCACATCATTTTTCAGACTTTTACAGAAAATATCGGATTGTCTGGGTTTTACAAACAATACAAAGACTTTTATTCAAACATGCTTATGAACTCACCAACATTATATATGTTGACCTTTTTCAAAATAACTTGTATTCTCAGGTAATCGTTAAGCAGAAGGACTTTCAAGTGTGTATGGATTTATTTTGTGTAACGTCACTCATCGTACTATTAATACATTGGATTTATGTAACCTATGACAATGTACTTGATGTGAACAATACCAGCTGTAATATGTAATGTTTGGTGATGAATGTGTTATGTTTCATGTATATTCATTGTCATGATATTTCAATTTATAGTCACACGAGCCCTCAGACGTTTCCGTCGTCTGGTTCAGGGGTATGACACTTAGCGTACTGCGAGGGTCAGATTGGGGTTGCGAGACCTTGTACGATGGTCGTACGAGGAGTACGCAGGGCGTACGAGGGTTAAAGGAAAAACCCTAATTTGGAAGTTGTACCCTATATAAACACATTAAGTCTTTTTGGATGGCCTCTTTACCAGCCTCCAAGTCCCCAAAACCCTAGAAATCGTCTCTAAGCCTCAATGGTTGTGATTTTGAGCTCATGGTGTGCATTTTGGTGTTTTTGGGTCATTTCCAAGAAGATGGAGTTTGGTGCATGGTTGTGGATCAAGGAAGAGCTTGTGGATCTTGATTATGTGCTTCATTTCCAGCTTGTTTGAGGTAAAAAGCTTTGATCTTGTTCATTGTTGGATTAAATCTATGTGGTATGAGTTTTGGTCCCTTTTTGTCCCCAAGAATGAGATATAGTGGTTTGGTACCACTCCAGGAGCTATGAGTTGCCACTCTTGGTGTTTCTGAGGTTTTAGATGCATAAAGTTGCCTCCTTTAGGGTTTGGAATCCCCCATGCATGAGTTGGTGTCCTTTTGGTGAAAGTTGAATGCTTTATCTTGTCGATTGGTTCTTTTGGGGCAGGCAAAGTCACCAAGTCACTGACTTTATGGTTCTAGAGACTTATGTGGGCTCAAATATGTGGTTTGGACTTCTGGACTTAAGCATTAAGAGCTTAATGTCGAAATTGGATTAATGGATAAGTACGTTGGATGTACAAGTCTGTACGCACCATGTACAAGCCAAATTGCATGTACAATTAGCGTACAACTGAGTACGCCCCGCGTACTTAGTCAGGAGGGTTTTGGCTTTTCTGCGTCGTTTTGGGCTTCCTTTTTGGGATTGGGTGTTTGAGTTCTTAATTGGGCCATCTGAATACAAGTGTTTTGGACTAGGAAGATTGGTTGGGCTTTAGGGTAAGGCCCATGTAAGGGGTTTGGGCCCAATTTAGAAAATTGGTCCATATTTGGGCCTTGGTTGGTTATTTAGCTTTTGGGCCTTTCAGGTTGTTTGGGCCTTAGTCTTGGACCAAGCTAGGTTAGGGTAAATGGTCTTTTTACCCCGAGTATGGATTTATGGTTATGGTTTGGAACCCAATTGTTGATTGGGTGTTGTTTTGATACTGACAGTTCGGTGAATCTGTCAGCCAGGAGCCAGGGATCATCTATGTGATTCGATAGTGCGAGCTGAGTCTCCTTAATGGGTATAGCGGGTCGAAGACACCAATGTCAGCCCCAGGTTTTTATATTAGAATGTTAGATGTCTGCGTAACTCTTGCATGTGTCATGAAATGGTATGTTTACTGGGTAAGCCCCGGTTCCAGGCGGAGCCTGATGAGTATATGTATGCTAGTTATTAGTATCTGCTTTTATACTTACCGGACGAGGTGTTGAGAGAAAAACTTAGAGACACACTTGAAAAAATGTTAGAACAAGTAGATTGCGGAATAGTTAATCTCAAAGGATCTAAAAGCTCAATAATAATATAAATAAGTTATAGTTAGATAGTTAGAGAGTTAGTTGCGGAAAAGTAAAGAAATAGAAATGACAACAATTGTTATATCAAGTATACACATAAGTTGATTCATAACAAGGAATGCATTCAAACCGAGTTAATAAGGTAGATCAAACTTAGTGATTGAGTCTCAAAGACTTGCTCCGAAGAGAGATTATATTCAGATGAATTCTGGTAAGTAGAAAGAGATGAGTAATGGAGAGATAGAAAAGATAACTTCAGAAATGTGTATTCAGATAGAATGCATAAGTTATCCGTATTGAATACAAGAGAATAAGCTCTTATTTATAGAGTCGCATGAAGAGCACTAGATTACATCTCTATAAGTAGCCATGCAAGGCATACTGGAAAATAGAGTGTATTACAATAAAGACAAGTAAAGTAATCTAGCTAAGTGACTGTTGTAGATTGACTCCGGGTGCGGTTGTGGTTGCTGATGAACAATATGACTGTGGGTGCTGAACCGTTGCGGTAGCAGAAATGGTTGCGGTAGCTGAAGTTCAAGAGGGTCACTTTTATGATTCAACAATTTTCCCCTAAGTGACCTCTTTAACTTCGGTTCAGCTATCAAGTTTGAGGAACTTGATCAGAATCCACCAAAACTTCCTGACGTTTTCCAGCCAGGTGATTCTTCTTGAGATCTCGAACTTGACTTTTGCGGTGGTGTGCTTCGATCTTTCAACTGCGGTTCGGCAGATGCCAAGTTGTTTCCTGGTGAGGCGATGCATGGCAGTCATAGGAATGAAGTATTTGACATTGTCAGTCTTCCTTTTGAATATGACTCCAAGTTCAGGAAAGTTTGTTGCGCCTAGAGATCTTTCTTGAAAGCCTTCGGTAGGCATTGGCACAGGTTCAAGAGGTGGGAGGTCAAACTTCTTGAGGATGGTGGGGTAGATATCCGCATCTATCTTGGCAAAGTCACAGACCGTATCCTTCATAAAAGAGTTAGCCTTTTCAAGCGCAATCTTCATTTTTGGGTGCTTTTCTGATTTGTTTTGGAACACCTTGGCAATGAGGAAGATTTCTTCCGGATTCATGCAAGGGAAGTCTGCCTGGGTGCGGACGTAGTCATGCTCCCTTCTCGTGAGGGTGTACTGGATGAAGTCAGCCTTCATGAACTTCCGGACTTTGTAATTCTTGACTGCGGATGGTCTATCGTTAGACCATATATTTTCAATGGAGGAGGCATGTTTAGCGTGAAAAAGACTGAGTCTCTCAAACTCCATTGGCAGTCTCTTGTGGTCAGGAAGGCTGCGATCGAATTGCTCAAATACTGTGAAGTATTTGGCATTTGGAGATATTAGGACATCCCAGTATCCATCAGTAAGGGGTTTAGCATATGTGAGGTGCGGCCTGTAGTCTTTATCCATCAGCCTGGGGTGAGGATTGATCCAAGAATTTATCAAGGATTCATCCATCATGGTATCAAAACCGCATTCTCTCCAGATAAGCTCTGCAAGTTTGGTTGCCTTCCAGTCGTGTTTCCTTTGGGCGGTGGCAGGGGAGTCTGTTGAGCTTGGAGATGACATGTTCTCCGCAAGGTTTTTGAAGTGAGGAGGAGTCTCTAGCTTGTTGGGAGTGAACTCCTTTTGAGGTGAAGTGTGAGGAGATGGAGTATGTTGAGATGGTTGCGGTGAAGGCTGCGGTGTGGGAATTTTTTCTGTGATGATGGGAGGGCTCTGATGTTGAGAGATGGATTGCTCAGAGTGATGGACTTCTTCTTCTTCTTCTTCACTTCCCCCTCTTGAGGGATGCAACGGAGGAGCTTCCTCAAGCCATTGTTTAAGTCCATCAACCTTGGCATAGACTTCTTGGAATTGAGCTTTGAGGGCTTCTGCCAATTGTTGATTGTTGGGAGTGGAGGAGCTGAAGAAAAGCTTGTGGATTTCTTTTGTGAGCTGGAGGATCTCGGGACCATGGAAGTTGGAGGACAGGGATTTCTGCAGTCTGTTAATTGTGGCTTGAAGAACAGAGATAGTGGACTCATAAGCAGTATGAGTCTCATCTATCAATTTCTTAGACTGAGTGGCTTGATCCGCGATGGCCGCTTGGAGATCCGTTTTGATTGCGGTCGCCTCAGTGATGAGGCGTTCCGCTGCAGCCATAAATTCCTTGTGGTCGGCCTTGCGGTTGTTTTCAAGGGACCGGATCCCCATCTCCACTTTGAGAGAGATTCTCTCTGCAGCCATGCGTTCCCTTGTTTCCAGACGTTCAATACGTTCGATCAGGGACTGCGGTCCCGGGGTGTCTTCTTGTTGCGGTTGTGTTGGCTTGACCGCAGCTAGGATCTGATTAACTTTGGCTTGTAAGCGCATCAACTCCTTCCTGGTGACAACATTCTTCTTCTTTTTCTTCTTTTCTTTTGGCTTGGAAGTTGAATGTTGAGAACCGCTGGATTCCTCTTCCTCATCAAACATCATCAGAAGGGCCGGGCTTGTTGACTTCCTGTATGTCATCATCATCAAGACCGAAGGTGGGAGCTGAACTGAGTTCGATTGCGGTTCCTTCGTCTTGTGATCCATGGACTGATGGAGTGGGAATTGGATTGGGAGTTGGAGTTACTCTGGAGGTACCTGCAGCTGCACCTGTTGCTTGAGCTTTACGGATCGTTTCAGCCATTTCGTCCATCCAGTCTTGAACTTTGAGAATGGTGGCTACGGTATTGGCATTGCTGATAGCATTTGCCCAATACTTGGCCACGGACTGGATTTCTTGCTCCTTTAGCTGTTGCTGCTTGATCTGTTGTTCCTTGCGGGCTTGGAATGCCCTTTTGAAAGCAGCATACTTCTTGATTTCGGACTCAGTTACAGGATTGTATTGTAACCATGAGTCGTTGGATTCATCGCCGTCAAATCCTTCGAAACGCACCGAAGTGTCCTTCGGGTCCACGGATCCTTGCACGTTTGTGCTCATCGTGCCTAAACCACCTGCTGCGGATGTAAGCAGAGTAGGATTTCCTGAGCTTCCTCGGTCTCCTTGTCCCGTGGTCAAGTGTGGCCTCGGCTCAGTTCTGGCATGGGCGGAAGAAGTGCCCTGCGGTTGGGAAGGTGTTTGCAGTGTTTGGGTGACGTTCGAAAGGATGGAGCGCAACTCCTCGGGTGAAAAGAAATGCAGTCGGGAAGCCCTCGAGACCTTAGGGCGTGCACCAGTGTCATCCCCTTGGGAGTGAACTGGGGGGGGGGGGGAGTCTCCACGATGTTGTGAATCAGACTCACTTTCTGAGTCTGATTGGAAAATGATTGTGGTGTTGAATGGGTCTGCGGCCACCCCAAGGACTACTGGAGCCTTTTGAGAGGCTTCAGTATAGGTCCGGTCACGCATTTGGCCAGGGGAATCGGTTTTTCTTTTCTTAAGGATAGCAGTTGGTTGCCTATCCTCATCAGAATCACTGCTAGATGTGGTTGGGGTAGGTTTGGTTTTTCGTTTCTTGGTGGGTGCGGTTCATTTGGGAGCATCTTTCTTGGGTGTTCTCTGTTTCTTCTTGGTTGCCAACTGCTTTCTTCTTTGAGAAAGGTTGGAGAGTGTAGTGGCAGAAGAGACTGTGGTACCTTCAGGGTTAACAATTGCGGATGGTTGTGGAAGAGGCGGGGTAGGAGGGTATGGGGCAATACCTTCCGTAGCCTCAATGTGATCTGAGACATCAGCAGTCTCAAGACCAAGTGTAGAAAGAATGTGGGTAGGGAGTCTGCGGATAGGTCCAAAAACAGTTTGATCAGAAGAAGGATTGTACCTTTTGAGATCCTTAGTGACAAAGAAGTTGATGTCACTGCCCATATCAATTCCAGCGTCCGCATGCAGGTCTGAGATGCAGAGTGACCAGAATCGTGCAAATGTGAGCTCGGTTGGGTTCTCCCTTGGGCTTTCTTTGGGAATGTATTGAAGGAAATCGTCCCATAGGATCTGCCCGTAGTTTACGTCGTGTCCGGTGAATATGCTCCACACCAATTCCAATAGCTTGAGTCCCATGTTGTCTATGCCTCCGGTTCTGCCGGATAGACAGCAGATGACAAAATGACACACAAACTGCCATACCGCAGGCAGCTGATTTTTCTTGAATTCACCAATCCCTCGAATTGGTTTCTGATACCCCATTTGGTAGAGTGCAGAGGTAATGTCCGCCATTGAAGGAGAAAAGATCTTGATGGATGGATGAAGCAGAAGGTTTATAGCAGTGAGAAACTTTTCTTTGGACAATATGACCAAAGAATCGTTTATTAGGTTGAGATGAACTTCTTGGGGGTTTTCGTTTGGGCGATAAGCTGAGAATGCACACTTGAAGAGGGTCGAGACTGGAACAACATCTGTAAATGCGTCGAAGGGACCAAAGAGTGGATGGTTCTTCAGAAATTTGATCATAAGCTTGGTTGGAGCATTGTATGAAGAATGATCTTCAAACACTGCTCGGAAATTGCTTGACGCGATTGTTGGAGAGTCGGAACCGGTGGGATTCGCTGAGCCTGAAGCCTTGGATTGCTTCTTTGATGCACCTGATTTCACCATTGTTGGAGTTTGAGAGAAAAAGTAGAAATCAGAGTTCTTGAAGGTTTTTTGAGAGGGAATGATCGATGTTCAGAAAGCGTAAAGTGAATTTGGGGAAGAAGATGGGTTTATAAAGGGTTGAAAGATTTTAACCCTAGGTAAAAGGTAAAGATAAGGTAAAAACGTCGTTTGGTATTTGGGGGGAATCTTTGAATTTGAGATTAAATCTCAGCCACAATTAATTAAAACGGTTTAAAAAGATTTGGGAGATTTACTAAAAGAGGGCTGCATTTAATGAAAAGTCAGACATCTATCAATGTGTCAGGTAATCGTGGGGTGAGGGGAAAGGAAGTTGTAACGGATGGGACGTGCTAGGGGGAGGAAAAGACAGATTAAGGATGAGTTTATGGAAACACGTTCTTTTTGTCATCATCCCTAAAATAGGTCTGACTCAAGGTTTATTCAGAAAGAGAATGAGACAGTTTCTCAAGGGAATGTTTTTTATTTATTTATTTAATGTTCTTATTTAATGAAGGATCATTAAATAGCACACAAAGGTTCAAGCGTTGATGAAACAGTTGAGAAATTATCATAATGATCGCGGATGGAAACTTCATTGCGGTTGGGAACGTCATCGCGGATGGAAATTTCATTGCGGTTGGGAACGTCATCGCGGATGGACAAGGAAAAGACTGCAGTGAGGAACTGAGAAGAAACACTTGTACAAAGATTAGTAATAATAGACAATAAAGACCCATGAGAGATAAGTATGATATATGGTTGCGGTACCTAGACTACAGTACCAAAACCATCTATCATAAGTAACTCTCAGTTAGAACCGCAACGGAGACCAAGGATGGTCTGCGGTAGCTAACAACTCAAAAAGAATTGCGGGTCTGGATTCATCATTCCTAAAATTTGCAGGAAGGTGTTAAGCTTTGTGGAGTCGAGCGCTTTTGTGAACACATCAGCAATCTCTTCATGAGAAGGGACAAAGATGAGTTCAATGTTACCTTTTAAGATGTGGTCTTTGATGAAGTGATACCGTAGTTCAATATGTTTTGTCTTGGAGTGCTGAATTGGATTGTGAGAGATAGCAATAGCACTTTCAGAGTCACAATAGATCGGTATCCGCATCATTCTATACCCGTAGTCCATTAGTTGAGTTTTCATCCAAAGGACTTGAGAGCAACAGCTGGCTGCGGCCACATACTCAGCTTCTGCAGTAGATAGAGAAACACAGCTTTGTTTCCTTGAAGACCAGCTGACAAGTCTTCCACCCAAAAATTGACATCCTCCTGAAGTACTTTTGCGGCCTAATCTGCATCCGGCATGATCCGCATCTGTGAAAGCTTGCAGGCTGAAGTCATTGCCTGCGGGGTACCATAGACCAAGAGATTTGCTTCCTTTCAGGTACCGTAGTATCTGTTTGGCTGCGGTCATATGTGACACTTTTGGGTCAGCCTGATACCTTGCACATACACCAGTTGCAAAGACAATGTCTGGCCTGCTTGCGGTGAGGTACATCAAAGAACCAATGATACCTCTATAAGTCTTGTGATCCACAGATTCGCCTGCGGGATCAGCAGAGATCTTATAACCAAAGGCCATGGGGACCTTAGCAGAAGAACAGTTGTCCATGGAGTATTTCTTTAGCAGTTCAGTGGTGTATTTCTCTTGATGAATGAATATCCCTTGCGGAATTTGTTTCACTTGAAGTCCTAGAAAGAAATTGATCTCTCTATTCATGCTCATTTTGAACTTGTTGGTCATGAGCTTAGCAAATTCATCCACCATGCCTTGATCAGTCGAACCGAAGATGATATCATCCACATATATTTGTACAAGCATAAGGAGGTCACCATGAGCAAGTAGAAGATCCAATAAAAGAAACACTTCGGCTTCAAATGTCTGAAAAACATCTCGAGTTCTCGAATCATAATACACCAAAATTCTTCAAAGAATAACCTGCTAACAATGTGAAGCATCCATAAAATGAAGTCCGGATTAAAATAATGTGAGTCCAAAGACATGGTCCAACAATGCCGAAAATTTGATCCAAGGACCAAAAATAAGTGCCACGTCACATTGCCAAAATAATCTTCGTCTTCAACATATCACAAATCCAAACTCGTGAAACCATAAAATCTGAACCGGATGTGAACACAAAATCATCCTGTGGTAGAGTCCGAATAATAAATAATCTGAATCGGAAAACATCGAGTAATGCCAAATATTTGATCCGTAAAGACCAAAAATAAGTGCCACATCGCATCACTAGATAAACAATCGTCTTCAGAAGTCTTCAAAAATCCAAACTCAAACAATCATAATAACCAAATCCGGATGATATTCTCTCCCTATTTTTGATAACCAATGACCGAATATCAAAAATCAACAAATCATCAGATGGAGAGTGTCGGATACCAAGAGCTAACAGAGAATCTCTCCCTAGATGTATGAAGGGTCTCGATAAGAAACGAGACAGAGTAAAAGAGATACTCTTGCGGTCATGAGGAAGCGGGTGACATAGTTGCTGAAGCTGTGCTGAGAATAATCTGTTGTGCCAAAAATATATCCAAATATCCAAACTGCGGTGCCGGAACACTTGAAGTGGTCTTCAATAGAGAATAAAGTCCACATGCTCAAGATACATGATTCGTCAACCGAAAATCAAGAGCGACAAGTCATAAAATCCCATAATGTGAAGATTGCGAAACAACTTTGTTGATCAATCGCCGTTGCAGTGCAAGCATCACAAAAAAAATAATATGAAGTCCGACTGCGGTAGGAATATTCTTCCAATAATAACCGGCATGAAATGAACCAATGTGACAATCCAAGGTTCGGTTGTGGCAAACATTGGTGTTAAAAAAATTGGTGTAATAAAAAAAATTGGTTTTAATAAAAAAAATTGGCTAAATAAAAATAATTGGTGTAAAAAAAATAATTGGCTAAAAAAAAATTGGCTGAAAAAAAAATTTAATTAAAAAATGTAGAGAAAAAAAAATCTGAATAAAAAAAAATCTTGAAAAAAAAAGAGGGTTTTAAAAAAAGAGGGAAAAAAAGGAGGGGAGGGGACGAAAAAAAAGAAGGAAGGAAAGGGGGGAGGAGGAAGAAGGAAGAAGAGAGGGGAGGAGGGGAGGGGCTGAAGGAGGGTGGAGAAGGGAGGAGGGAAGGTCTGGTCGAAGGAAGGAGGAGGGTGCTGATGGAGGGTGGTTGCGGGTCTAGTAGCTTGCGGATGAGAGGAGGTGGTTTGGGTGGGAGGTGATTGCGGATGAAGGGTAAGCAGGTGGGGTCTTGGGTGCGGATGGAAGAGCTGGTCGCGGATGGAGAAGTGGCTAGGCTGACTGCAGTAGCTGGGATGCGGTGCTAAGGAAGTAAAGCCATTGCGGTGCGAGCCGGGAAGCCACTGCGGTCCGAGACTGCGGTAGGGAATGCCTGCGGTCCGAGCTGCTGATGGCCGCTGCGGTCCGAGGCTACTGATGGCTTTGGTCCGGAATAAACAAATGACTGCAGTCTCTCGGCTGCGGATAGGGACCTGAGAGGACCTCGGCTCAAGACTAAGAAGTGGCTGCGGGTAGGCTTCTAAGGGGACTCCGGTAGGCAGTTTTTGGCTGCGGTCCGGGAGGTTGAGAAGGGCTGAACAGATGATGAAAAATGCTATTTTTTCATGAAAAATGGTACCGCAAAGGCCATTTATTCATATTTTAATAAGAGAATCTTTTTATAAAGCATTCTAAGTCAAAGGTGGGTCTTGGGAAGACAAAAAGAAGAGTGTGCAGGGGGTTTTTAGGGACAAAAGGTGATGGGATTGGACAATGTCACATGGTTTTTGTCTTTTTGAGGGAGCAAATAGTGGAATACTCTTTACCCAAAAGAGTAACAAGGACAAGGTGCTTTATGCAAACACTTAAACACATCCATATGCACTAATTTGAAGATTCACAGCAACAAGTAAAAGGTAGAATGTATGAATATCATACCTTTTTGATGATCATAATAAACATGCTGTAGAAAAAAAATCTTCTAGAAAAAGTGCTTTTCTCCACTATCTTCAAGAATATAATAAACCCATAATTTTTGTGTCTTCTCATCCAAGAAAAAGAACTCCCTGGAACAATATCTTCAACAATATGGAGACCACAAAAATAATTTCTTCTCCCAGTTTTCTTCATTTCTTCAACAGCAAAAATAATAACTTTTTAAGAACATCTTCATCCAGCAATAAATAGAACGAGAAGCAGCAGCAACAATTTATTTAAAAATAAGATTTGAGTCAACCCGAAAGATAAAACTAAGAACGAACTCATAAAAAAATTCCGGTAAGAAACCCGAAATTTTTTTCTTGCAGAAACACGGAAAAATCACAAGATAATCACCGAACGGGAATAATCGTGAGATCTTCAAGGTACGGCTCTGATACCAATTGTAGAGACCCATTTTTATAACGAACGGTGAATGCGGAAGTAAGATATCTCGAGATTAATTGTGTTTTTGTAAGTATGAAGACGAAGAACATATTATGAGTTCGTTGAAGAAGACTAAGAACAAGAGAGAATAATCATAATATTGCATGAAGAACATGGTGGGAGAGAAACTCTCCCTGGGTGGGAGAACCCACCACTTTCTCTCTCTAGGATTACATTGTAAGAAAAGTAATCTCTAATCTAAGAAAAAGTGAGCTAGCTAAAGTAATAAATGACCAACTCTCCCTTTATATAGGAGGGAGAGTATTTACACCATAAATACAATAAAGGGAAAATACAACCTAATAAACACTCATTATTTGTGGAGCATTTCCATGCACCAACACGTGGCCTGATGTCGGGCAGGGCCCGATGACTGTATGGGACGCTATAGTCTTTGTGATTATTGCATGTGCTAGTAAGGATATATGTTTATATGGTTATATGGTTATAGGATTATATGTGTATCAGGCGGGGCCTGGTGATTGACATATATGTAATCCGAGCGGGGCTCGATACCGGGCTCGATATCCGAGCGGGACTCGATATGTGTATCAGGCGCCCCCAAACCGAGTGGGACTCAAGACCGGGCGAGGCCCGAAGGAGGGCGGGGGCACAGTAAGTGAGTTATGTATGTGTGATATGTGGTATCTTAGGGAACTAACTAAGCTTTTCTGCTTATGGTTTTCAGTTTATGTTTCAGGTGATTCGGTTTTCAAATGGAAGAGCTCGGGATGCTTGCATAACACACACCTTGGTTTTATGGAAATGTTATGTGTTAACGATTTATTAATCTAAAAATGAATATTTTTATGTCATTACTTTTGGGACGTTATAGGTATTCTGTGATGCATCCATCACCGGTTTGGGGGCGGTCCTTATGCAAAGAGGACGAGTGATTGCTTATGCTTCGCGGCAGCTGAAGCCGCATGAGACGCAATATTCTACTCATGACCTGGAGTTGGGGGCAGTGGTGTTTACCCTCAAGATTTGGATACATTATCTTTATGGGGTCCGTTGTATTGTTTACACTGATCACAAGAGTTTGAGATATCTTATGGATCAGCCGAACCTGAACAAGAGGCAGGGCAGGTGGCTGGACGTGGTCAAGGATTATGACTGCGAGATCTATTACCATCTGGGTAAAGCGTGTGTGGTAGCGGATGCATTGAGCCGCAAGTCGGCTGGGTATTCAGTTAGGGAGATGTGTATAAGGATATCCGTTGATTCTCCGCTTTTGGGATTAATCAACGAGGCTCATGCAGAGGGATTTCGGAAGGAGACCTAGAAACAGGAGAGGATCGGGGGCGAGATCGACAGGTTTATCTCCGACAACGGGGGGTTGTTGGCCCGGTGTTGTCGGGTTTGGGTTCTAGTTTCATGTGGGATTAGGAAGATAGTGTTGGAGGAGGCTCATAAGTGTCGCTTTCCTATACACCTGGGAGCCACCAAGACGTATCGGGATTTGAGATTGAGCTACTGCTGGTCGTGCATGAAGAGGGAGATAGTTTGGTATGTCGAGAGGTGATTGACCTGTAGGATGGTCAAGGCCAAGCATCAGAGGCCGCATGGCTAGCTTCAGCCTTTGGAGGTTCCCAAGTGGAAGTGGGAACAAATTGTTGGGTTTTAGGTACTATAATACTCCTATTGTGCACATACAACCCTAATAGCTTTGGATCTAAGTTTTCTCTAGTTATACATGCAACAAAAATTTCCAAAGCTTGAAACCTACAACTAACATAAAATTAGACATATGAATCATAAAAGTAAGTTAGAAGATTACCTCTTTGTTGTAGCTTGTAGGAATTGGTCTTTCAAGAGCCTAGCACCTCAAGTGTGATGCCTCAAATGTCTTATAACAAACCAAGAACAAGAGGAGGACTTTGAGAGAGAAGTATGGAGACATAAAATCGGTTATAGTTCTCTTAGACTCATAGGGGGGCGATTTTAGCAAGCTAGGGATCATATTTATAGTTTGGAATCCTTAAGGTTTAACCTTGTAAACCTTAATTCACTTGGGCCTTTAATCCAATAACTTATTAGTCTTATGGACTAACTCTTCATGGATCCTCATAAAGATTTAGTCCATTTCTAATCAACATGGATCATTAGCCTAAACTATAAATATTACTGATTTACCTAATCAGTCGCTGCAAATTTAATTAGTCTCTTTTGATCACTAAATTAATTCTTGATCAATACTAATTAAATAATATGATTTCTTAATTAATATATTATACTTATAATATATTAATAAATCATAAATAACCACTTTCTCAAATATCTATCCTATCAAATTGTTCAAGAGTGTTACAACCTAAATGGACCATGATGTATCTGGTCAAGTACATACCAATTATAGTTATGGGCTTAGACACATAATCCAACACAAATCACCATGTATTTTGAATGGTGTATGATAATCGGTCATTTGGATGAACAAGTGTCGGTTAGAGCTGAGATTCGGAGTCGGGACCTCATCAGTTATTGTTCAGACTGTGAGGTGAGTTTTCCTCACTTTACTTATGGGTCGAAGGCACCAAGGCCGACCCATTGCATTGATATCATGCTATAAATTGATATGATGAGTATGGGGTAGATTTGTATGATTATATGCTAGTTGCAGGTATGCGGAGACTGGTAGATCTATAGGGCTACCTGTAAACTCTGATTGCATGATTATTTGTCTGTTGATTATGTTTGTTATCTGTTATATGTCAACGTATTGTGTTAGGTTGAGACTCTACTGCTTTGTGTGTGAGTCAACAGGCCGGGGGTATTCCAATCCCATGACTGAGTGGACCCGAGGGTATTCCAGTCCGATGACTGAGTGAGCCCACTGTATATTGGTATTCAAGTCTAATGACTGAGTGTACCTGTTATATATTGGCATTCCAATCTGATGACTGATTAGGCCAGGAGGGGGTAATCCAGCCCGATGGCTGTATGCCCGTGGGTATTCCAGTTCGATGACTGATTGGAACCAGCATACTTGTTCGTTTATTATATGTTTTTGTGTGGTGATACTTTGGGGGAACTCACTAAGCTTTGGCTTACGGTTTTTAGTTGTCATTTCAGGTACTTCTGGCAATCGCGGGAAGGCGAAGGCGTGACCGTACACATCCTTTGTTTATGGATTTATGATTTTGGGATACTCTAATATGGATAAACAATTTGGAAACAATGATTTTGTAAACATTTTATGACTATCAGTTGTTTTAAAAGCTTACATTTGTTGTGATTGTTGGGATGTTACAAAGATTTGGCCCCTGGAAATAGTATAGAAGACTAGGATGTAGCTCCTGGAAATGGAGTTTGGGTTGAGCCCATTTACTCCTTAGGCTGGGCCCGTTATCCATGGTTGAGCAGGGATCGTTATGTATGGTTGGGTGGGTCCCGTTATCTATGGTTATGCGAGGTTCGTTATGTATGTTTGGGTGGGGCCTGTTATGTGATTTGGGTTGGGCCCATGAACTCTTGAGTTGGGACAATTACGTATGTTATATGTATGTGGATAGGAGTTTTGATTGCTCGATGCTAGAGTAAAGGATTGTATGTGGAGGCATTGTATATATGGTGGAATATGTGGTATAATGGGGAACTCACTAAGCTTTATGCTTACAGTTGTGGATTAAATATTTTGCAGGTCGTTCGTGAGAAGAGCTCGGCGGGAATATACACAGGCATCAAAGATATTCGTTTCGCGGTTTTGTAAATTAAACTCTGATGATATATGATTTTCAATCAAACAAATGTTACTCAATTGTTTTGAAATAAAGGTTTTAATTGGTTATCCTAATTTATGAATGAAAACTCTTTTTGTATTTTTTGGGACGTTACAAGTTGGTATCAGAGCCTTGGTTTGAGGGATTTGGGCATGCCTTATGGTCTTTCTGAACTCAAAATGAGGACCAAGAGATTTTCTAAATAAGTTTTTGAAAGAGAATGCTTTTATTCAGGAAAACGATTTTCTAAAAAGATTTTATAACATTTCGAGGATGCGATGCGTACAGTCGGTCGGAGCTTAGGAAGTAAGTAATTCCCAATATACCCATATGATATTGTATTTGTTCTATGAATTGTTATGCATGCTGGAATGTAGGCTGTAGATTTGCTCATGAGTTGCATGATAGAATTGTATGATATCTCTGATGTCTTATAGCCTAGGGAATTGTTTTTTATGTGCTACTTGAGGTCTAGATTGATAATGTTCATTTGCTAGGTGTATGGTTTAGAGTTGTACACGATTAGGATTATACAGCCTTAGAATGATTGATTTACCCTTATTTCATATTCCTTGTTTGGTTGTGGACTTAGGGTATAATCACTTATTCGATAGTCTATTTGAACCTGTATTGTGTAGCGTAGCGGAGCGTTACAAAGTTACCTGGGAATCTTGGAATAGTCCTTAGAACAAGTATGGATAGGTGTTAAAGGTGGTATTTGGCTCGTACTACTGAAAGCATAAGATCCATACTTGGGTCAGGTGGTGTTTCAGGAATACCAAAGAATTTGTACGTGGGTATACTTAGTGTGGGTTTGCATTGTGCATTAATTCTAATGTGAGCGAGGAATGCCTAAATGCTATAATTTCAAATTAAAATTAAAAAAGTATTCTCTAATAAGATTTTAATAAAATTTTAATACATTTTGGTAAATAATTTAGAAATTAGATCATTTTGTAAATACTTTTTCCAATTACCGTCATTTGGTTATTAAATAATAATAATAATAATAATAAAACTCTTTCTTAAAAGAATATCAAATTCAATTGTTTGTTATATATATTATAATTCTAAAACAAACTATCATCATACGACATACATGATAACCCCTTTAAAAAGATTTAAACTCACAATTTAAAGCTTAAAGATTCTATAATATATTAATTTGACAAAATGTATCGGTTTTTAGGTTAATCGAACTAATTATTTTTGTCTTTTTTTTTGTTTGTTTGTTTAATTGAATTGGCAAAAAAAATTTGGTTTTTAAAGTTTAATTAAGGTTCACGATTTTGACATTGAAGGTTAACTAAAAACTGAATTTTTTTATTTTTATTTTTATTTTTGGGTGAATGGTTAGGTTTAGAGTTTAAAGTTAGTATCATTATATCATTTTTAGGAATTGCCAATATCGATTAACAATTGCTATATAAGAACTGTCGAATTCAATTAACAATTGTCATTTTTAGTTAACGATTTCATCTGAAATTCATCATCATTTGACGTAAATAGCTAATACAACACTTTCTGTTCATTACTATTAGGTGTAAAATACCTAAATATTAGGTTATTATTCAGCTAGTTAATTGCTTTATTGTTACTTTTCATAAAAGTGTCTTAATTTATAATAAAAAAAGCAATTAACTAATTATAGTTGTCATTTCAAATTTTCAATATAAACCTTCTATGATGTGAAAAAAATTTAAGTAGAAAAGTGTAAGAAGTAACGTGTGACATCCCCAATTTCACGGCCAAAAAAGACCGATTTCGTTTATATTTTTTAAAATAAAACCAGAGTAATCATTTGATTGAAAGTGTTGCGGAATTTGTTCCCAAAAAAACATGATAAATATGTTATCAAATCATTTATGAAGAAATGTATTTTATTCATTTAAACCACTGTGATGTCATTGTCAATACAAAAACATAAGCATAAACAAAACTTACATTCATTTACACTAGTGATCTACTTCTCTTTTTAATCTCTCAGTGTAAAGCAACATCATATCGATACCAGTGATACAATTAAACTGAGTGGGTCAGGCTTGGGAGTCTGGTGAGCATATAGGGTTTTCAACCCACAATAAATAAATTTATTATGTTTAAACATCAAACAATCAACCCAATTACCCAATCCCCATTATCTCCTTTATTTATTAAGGAGTTACCCTAAGAATCATCTATCACTCATTCCTAAGGAATTTTCTTAAGGAATAGGCACGAAGTCCATCGCTGCCCAAGGTTTATACTACAAGCACTAACAAACGTCGATCCCCACATACTGATCCTATACAGTGATCTTACTAGATCTAGCCTAAAGGATCGATATGAACAACCAACTAACGAAATTGCTTCGGAAATTTCCTAGCAGCAAACGAGGATCGATAAAGACATCAAATGAGAGGAATGGAATAAGTTTCACCACGAACCTTCGTTCGTAAAAGAAAGAACCACAAGACAATTAAGTCAGGGGTAGTTATCAATGCCTAGCCGTGGTCCGAATATCGTGAGGTATTTTACCCCCAGACTCACCCTATCTAGCATCGAACTTTGCCTAGCAGTGATCTGAATATCGTGAGGTATGTAACCCCCAGACTCACCCTATCCAGCATCGAACTTTGCCTAGCAGTGATCTGAATATCGTGAGGTATTTTACCCCCAGACTCACCCTATCCGGCATCGTGAACGGAAACGCTGACTCATGAAGCTTGTCCGATCACTTCATAAAATAAATGAAGACTCCAAAGCTCTTCAAAATAAAAAGTATAGGGAAAATACAAATAAAGTACTCCCGTATGTTTCCAACGTACAAGCACTAAATCGACGATCTTGTGCCGCAACTTCTTAGTCTTACGGTCAAGGATTGCCTCTGGTTCTTCAATTAACCTCTTGTTTTCATCTAACCTTAATTCAGAAATGGGAATTATGTCGGGCACATCTCCCGTGAACTTTCTCAAATAACATACATGAAAGGTATTATGAATACCCTCTAGTTCTTCTGGTAATTCTAGCTTGTAAGCTTGATTCCCAATCCTCTGAAGAACCTTAAACGGTCCAGTAGACCTTGGACTCAATTTTTCCCCTTTTACCAAATCTTATAAATCCCTTCCACGGTGAGACTTTAAGTAAAAACCGAATCTCCAACTTCGAAGGATATTGGTTGTCTTTTCTTGTTAGCATAGCTCTTTTGACGATCTTGAGTAGCTAACATCCTTTTCCTAATCACTTTCAACTTTTCAGCAGTCTGATGGACTATTTCAGGTCCCATAAACTGCTTTTCCCCAGCTTCCAGCCAACATGACGGCGTTCGACACTTTTCTCCATACAAAGAGTGATAAGGTGTCATCTTGATGTTCGAGTGGAAACTATTATTATAGGAAAATTCTACTAGAGGTAAGTGTTCATCCCAGTTACCTTGGAATTCTAGGGTACATGCTCTCAGCATATCCTCCAACGTTTGAATTGTTCATTCGCTCTGACCATCGGTTTGCGGATGGTAAGTTGTACTCAAACACAACTTGGTACCCAATTCCTCTTATAGATTCCTCCAAAACCTTGAGGTAAAACGGTTGTCACGATCTGATACAATCGTTAACGGAACACCGTGAAGCCTCACAATTTCCTTCACGTAAGAATTCGCAAGCTTATCCATAGACCATTTCTCGTTGGCTACTATGAAATGCACACTCTTAGTGAAGCGATCAACGACCACCTAAATCATGTCGTGACCGTTCTTTGTTCTGGGCAGTTTAGTCACGAAATCCATGGTGATGTCTTCCCATTTACCCATGGGTACAGGTAAAGGTTCTAAACTCCCATACGGTTTCTGATGTTGTGCCTTAACCCTAGCACATGTTACACACTCGGCCACATACTTAGCAACATCGAGCTTCATCGTCGGCCACCAGTAATAGGGTTTTAGATCCCTATACATTTTTGTACTGCCGGGATGAATCGAGTACATGGTCTTGTGAGCTTCTTCCATCAGAAGGTCTCTTACTCCTCCTGTCTTAGGTACCCAAATCCTATCTTTGAATACCTTCAGTCCTTGACCGTTTGTATCAAACACTAACGTTTTGCCCAAACGTTCTTCCTTTCGGTCATTTTTTTCTAAAGCTTCCTTTTGAGCTTTCTTTATACTTTCCACAAATGTCGAGACAACTTCAATTCTCAACGCTCTTGGCCTTTTCTTTTCAAGGTTTACCTTCCGACTGAGAGCATCAGCAACAACATTTTCTTTACCAGGGTGGTAAAGTATCTCACAATCGTAGTCCTTGAGTAACTCTAGCTAGCGTCGTTGCCTTATGTTCAATTCCTTCTGATTAAAGAGATATTGAAGACTCTTATGATCAGTGAAAAGTTTGCATTTAATGCCATAAAGATAGTGCCTCCATATCTTTAAGGCAAATACTATCGCTGCCAACTCCAGATCATGAGTGGGGTAGTTCTTTTCATGCTCTTTCAATTGTCTCGATGCATACGCTATCACTTTATCCCTTTGGGTCAGAACACAACCTAACCCAACTTCTTTAACAACGAACGCGATACTTCTATTGATCGCTTTGATCATCCTTTACTTCAATTTGGCTTAAGTCAAATGCTACCTCGAACTTGGTTATCTGAACCACGTAATAAACTCATCGTAGTCGGACTCGATTCGATATGACCTCTAGGGTCGGAATAACAATCATCTTCCTAGTCATTACCGAAACGATGGTAACGAAATACTTGAACAAAAAACGAAATCAATTACTAGTTTCTTGGTAACCTTGTGACTTTCCCTGATCCAAGTGTGAGTCCTGTGCTTCCAGTAGTATAGATCTCTACTACTATTCACACCTACTCATACTCGTCGCAAGTATTGTCTCGCAGTCCCCAAGTCCTAAAATCACAAAACAATTTAACACATACGAATGTGTCCAATTAATCATAAAATTTTCCTAGACTCTACTAGTACTTCTTCCATGCGTATCTTCAATCATCAATTCTACTTCAACTTGGTTGGTGATGGAAATTCCAGACGATGGGACAACTTCAAGAATTACACCAATCATTCCATCATCCTGCCAATCGAAGGTGTACTTCAGACGTACCATACCCCTCTAAACGTTCCGTTATTTTATCAGACATATTCTAATGGCAAGATACCACTCTTATGATATCTTCTGATAGGTATCATTCACTATCATAAGCTTTTCATTTCCTCTATCTACTCAATTCTCTACGAGTCTTCACCATAACGTTTTGTACACCCAAGCAGACGTTCAGTGTACTGGGCGAGAATTTATTTACGATAGACGTATAAATCTCCTTGTCACTCCCAAACGTTTACATGCTAGTTCTAATATCGTAGTCATACGCTTAGAATCCTAAACACATAAAGTTTCCAAATCCGGTCGGCAACAGACCATAGATCCGAACAAATAATAGCATATAAGGCATATTTATAGCTATAACATAAAATATTTAACACATAAAACATTTTAGGCATCTTTCCTAAAATAAACTTGTGCTCGTGTCTAAAATATAGCAGACACTCATCTCACAATCATCACTTAGCATTCTAAGTTTAAGTCTAGAAATCCTACAAATTCCTAGTTCGCTTAAACTAATGCTCTGATACCAACTGTGACATCCCCAATTTCACGGCCAGAAAAGACCGATTTCGTTTATGCTTTTTAAAATAAAACCAGAGTAATCATTTGATTGAAAGTGTTGCGGAATTTGTTCCCAGAAAAACATGATAAATATGTTATCAAATCATTTCTGAAGAAATGTATTTATTCATTTAAACCACTGGGATGTCATTGTACATACAAAAACATAAGCATAAACAAAACTTCCATTCATTTACACTAGTGACCTACTTCTCTTTTTAATCTCTCAGTGTAAAGCAACATCGTATCGATACCTGTGATACTTCGGGGTATTTACACTAGTTTCCTAAAACGATCGTTTCTAATAAAACCGAGAGTTTTATTGAGGAACCGGGCTCTGCGAGGGTTGGGCTTCAAAACCGAAAAGATAAAATTTTCCGGGTCTTCGGGTACTTCGGGGCGTGTTCCGGGTGTTGGAAATAATCCCGAGGCTTCAGGGGAAGTCAAAATAATAAAAATATTGAAAAAGGGGTGAAAAATGGCAATTTCTCCAAATTACTCGAGAAGGCTCGCAGGCCTCCCTTTTATAGGCCGAGGATGCGAGGGTCGGCCGAGAAGGAGGTGGCAGCGAAGGCACGTGGCAGCAGGAGGCGAAGGCACGCGACGCGCATGCGAAGGGCCACCTGTGCGAGGTTCGGACGCTACACGGGGCGAGGCGCGTCGGACTCCGGTTGGCTGCGACTTCGGTCGAATCCAGAAGCGGCACGCGTCGACTGGTCGGACACGAGGCTGATCGCGAGAGCGGTGACGTGGCCGACACTATTCATGCGAAAATTCTCGAAAATTGTGCCCCAATCTTCTAAAATCCATAACTTCCGCATACGGGCTCCGTTTTTGACGTTCTTTATATGCACGTGTAGGTAAAATTACGCTCTACAACTTTCGTTTAGACTTTGTCGGCTAATTTTGATTTTAATTTTTATATTATTATTTTTAATAGACCTGGACAAGAAATCCGTTAAAAATTCATAACTTCTTCATCCGACGTCCGTTTTCGTCTGTCTTTTTACCGTTGTACTACTATTGACGAGACATTTGATTCTCGTTTAGGTTGTGTCGGCTAAAAATCACTCAATCTAAAATTCGAGTTTTTAGCTGTCTATCGCTAAGCTGAAACTTCGAAAAATCATAACTTCCTCATACGAAGTCAGATTTGGGCGTTCTTTTTATGCATACTTTCGGTTTAACGAACACTACGACTTTTATTTAGATCACTAAGGCTAAAAAGTAGTTTATCAAAAACTCACTTTTTACGTCATTCGACACCGTGCCGGTTTTGTCGCGAAACTTCGGCAGGTCATAACTTCTTCGTTATAACTCGGATTTCGGTATTCTTTATATATTCGGAATCCTTATTACGACCACTACAACTTTCTTAATAGATATCGGCTTTATCTAATATTTATTTTCGACGCTCATTTTTATTCTTAATTAATTAAATCCTAATAATTAAGCACAAAACACATAATAATCACATAATTCCTCTTCATTTCTTCAAAATGAGTTACAAAGGTTGACCTAGACTATTTCATCATCATTAATGCCTACCCTAGAAACACGGGCGTTACATAATGTTAAATACTTTTGTCGGTTCTATTTAAATTTAAGTTCAAAATTTTCGACAATCTACAAACATATATCCAAATATTAACCAAATTTTGAAAATTAAGTAATAAGCCTGTTCGGGAATAATAATAATAATAATAATAATAAAGTGTAACTTACATTAATTAAAGAATTTATTTTATTGTATAGTTTTTGCTATGACAAAAATATAGAATCAATAATATATATATATATATATATATATATATATATATATATATATATATATATATATAAAACGCCCGGTTCCCGGTACGTATTTTAATAAAAGTTGTTGCATTTTTACTCTGGGACTCGACGAGTTGGAGGCCCCAACTCGTCGAGTAGATGCGAATTATGGGACGCGGGTGGAAGAATCTACTCGTCGAGTCGGAAGCCCCGACTCGACGAGTAGACTTGTCTGGATGAAACCCTAAAATTGAGTGTTTTCACCCTATTTAAACAACTTATAGGGTCTCCACTCTAGCCTCCATCACCCTCAGACTCTCTTCACGAAACCTTAATCGAATATTGAGTGTTCTTGAGCTTTTTGTGCCATTTGTGTGCAATTGAAGCTTGAGAAGAAGAAGGAAGCTTGGGAGATCAAGAGAAAGCAAGTAGATCCAGAGGTTTTGGCACATTCCCAACTCATTTGAGGTATAAAGCTGATACCTTGACTATTCATTTCTTAGATCTCCATTTAGGGCTATTTTCTACCTTTTCGAAGTCTTAGTGAACCCTTATTCAAGATTGTGAGCATCCATGGAGTTGCACTTCAGATCTTGAACCTTTAAGGGTTCCCATGGCATAAAGGTGCCAACTTTATGGCCATGGGAGTCCCATGCACCATGTGGACTTCATTTTGGGTCCTTATGAGCTAGTTAACCCACGCATGCACGTAAAGTTTGTAACTTTACGTGCTATATCGATCCTAGGAGGTCGGATCTATGTTCTGGATGCATTAAACCCGACTGAAATCGACATGGTAGACTTGGACTTTGGGGGACTCGGCGGGTCGCTCATAGGACTCGGCGAGTCGGGTTATGGTTCCCTAACCTTTTCTGTTTCTGATAGATCTGGTTGAGTCTAGAAGAGGACTCAACAAGATGGACGTGAATATGGACTTGAAGATCAAAGAACTCGACGAGTTCAAGGATGAACTCGGCGAGTTCAAGGCAATGTCCCAACTTATACGAAGAAGAACTCGACGAGTTCAAGGAAGAAATCGGCGAGTAGAGGGCTAGACACTTCAACTTATATGAAGGAGAACTCGACGAGTTCATGGACGAGATCGACGAGTCAAGAGCAAAAAGGTCTCGATTCTGTATGAAGGAGAACCCGACGAGTTCTTGAAAGACTCGACGAGTAGGATCGAAGTTCCAGTATTTTGTGGATTGTGGAACTCGACGAGTTGGTGGACCAACTCGGCGAGTTGAGTCAACCAGGTGTTGACTTTGACCAGGGTGTTGACCTTGACTTTGACTTTGACCTGAGTTGACCCTTGAAAGGGTTAAGAGTATGAAATGGTAATTAAGGAATGTTGTTATGTGTAGGAGTTTGAGAGGAGTTGATACCAGCATCGAGGACAGTTCGGACACTTCACGACATTGAGGTGAGTTACCTTCCAGTAGAAGTGGGTCTACAGCCACAATGTCGGCCCACTAGTAGGAGTTGTTTATCAGATAATTGTCTTTGTGATAAATACATGGGGTTGCCACTATCTGATATGTTTTATGTGCTAGTATGATATGTTGATAGGGGATATTGGTAGTAGGGGGAAAAGTCTCCATGTTACGGTTGTAAGGACCGAAGGGGTAGGTCGGACACCCCGGGATGCCTGACAGTATGATTATGTTATGTTATTATGTGGTAGTAGTATGGGGTGAAATAGTCCCCGTAACTGGTTGAGATAAACCGGAGAGGTAGGTCGGACACCCCGGTATGTCTGACAGGGGTGGGTTAGGCACCCCGATATGCCTAGCAGGGTAGGTCGGGCACCCAGATATCACCCCGATATGCCTAGCAGGGTAGGTCGGGCACCCAGATATGCCTAGTAGTATGTTTGTAGTATGGTATGTGGTATGATGGGGGAACTCACTAAGCTTTGTGCTTACAGTTTCCAGTTTTGTTTTCAGGTACCTCTTCTTCGAAGATGAAGGAGTCGGCACGGTAGCAGCTGTAAGGGTCGAATTTAGTTGTAATATGTCGAAGTCCTTTGTACCCTTCGTATGTTTGTTAAGTTTATTTACTGAGGTGTATTTCGTACGAAGCTTAAGTGTCAATGCCTTAGTATTTTTTGTATGCTTTCACTGTTCCTATAAATATGGAACTTTACTAGAGTTAGATAAGAGTCCTTTACTGAACCTGTCTATTTTCTCTGTAAAAGTTGAAAGCATAAATGAGCAGAAACCAGATCTTATTTACATCGTTTGTTCAATCTACATTCGTTTTACTCTGATTTTGATTAATACTTGATTCCACGATTCATCAATTGGTATCTGAGCAGGAATCATGATCTGAGATCTAATTTTCACTTTGTTTCAAAAGGTTTTTGAATCAAAATTCTGGTTCAAAAAGTTCTGCATCTTTTGACGTGAAAAAGCTTTCTAGATCTTAAGTTGTGATTTGATTCTGCAACAGATTTGTTGAATCGAGTATTCTACTTTGTTTTTCTGTTCAATTCAGTAATTTGCTTTCAAATTCTCTTTGATTTCTCAAAAGTTCTCAAAACTTTTCTTCCGTACATCAATGGCGAACTTCAATTTCAACTCGATGACTTCATACTCTCATCTGCTAGGATCTTCAACTAAGATTCCTATGCTCATTCCTGAATACTATGATCAGTGGTCTGATCGTATGCAGATTACTTGAATGGAATCGATGAAGAGCTTTGGTCTTGTATTTCAGGGAATGTTACTCTTCCAACGAACCTTCAACCAATTGGATCTTCATCCAGTACTACGAGTGTGGAAAATCAAACTGGTCGTATGAAGAAACTTGAAAAACGATGCATAAGGGAGTTGCGTGGTGCATTGCCTCCAGTGGTGTATAACTATGTCAGAAGTTGTACAACTGCAAAGGAAATCTGGAATAATCTCAAAGAAAAGTTTCAAGACAGCGAGAAGATGAAAATCAATTCAGTTAAGCAATGCTTGATTGAATTGAAGGATTTCAAGCAAAAAGATGGTGAAACGATTGAAAGTTACTATGATAGACTGAATGAGCTGATTTACAAATGCAATCGTTATGGAATCACGAGATCTGCCATGGAATTCAATCTCTCCTTTGTTATGGGACTCCGTAAAGAATGGAGAAGTGTTAGTATGATGGTGAAAAATCAACAGAGTTTCGATACATCTTCTTTGAATGATTTGTACAATCAACTGAATAAGCACGAAAGTGAAGTGAACAAAATGGCAGAAGAGTCGAAGCTTAGTCTGGGAGGTCCATTAACACTTGTCTCTAAAGTGACTGAAAAGGAAACTGTCGAAAAAGGTGATTCTGATGATGAAGAGGGATTTCTTATGAACTTGGATGATGAGGCAATTGCTTTTTACTCTAACAATCGAGTCAAAAAGTTTTTCAAGAAACCGTTTAATTCGAAGATGATGCAAAGTGAAGGAAAAGGAAGTTTCGTGAACAAAGGTGGAGGAGAAGAGAAGAAGAAGTATAAGAAGAATGATGCGAAGGGTGCTGAGGATAAGAAAGAGAAGAAATTGAAAGGAGATTTTGGTATGGATTTTCATTACTGCAATGGAGCCAATCATCTAGCAAATAATTGCATGCTTCGAAAGAAAGATGAGAAGAAGAATAGAGTGAAGGATGAGGCATATTATGTGGAGAGGTTGGAAGAGGTACGTACGAAGGCGAAAAATTTGTCTTTGGCGGCTCAAGGTGAACAGGAGAATGATGGCACATATCAAATCTGGTCTTCGGGCTCCGATGATGAGGAAATGCGTAATCCTACGCATGGGGCTATGTATGCGAAGCTGGAGGAAGATTCAGACGAAGAAGTCAAGGGCCGTTGCTTTGTGTCAAAATCTGCTGATAAGTCTCCAATGACAACAAAGGTACGTAATATTCTTCAATCTTTCAATATTCCTTTAAGTGCATATGATTCTGAAATTGTTGCTTTTGATGATATTGTTGCTTATTTCGATAATTTGGTTGTTTCTGCTAGCAATGAAGCTAAGAAATTAAGCAATCAGTTGTTAGAGACACAGAAGAAGTTAGATTCGAAAGTTGTCAAGATAGAATGTTTAGAATTACAGATAACAAACATAATGTGTGATCGTGATTCGTTATCTAGTGATGTAAAACTTTTGTTAACCCAACGAAATATCTACTGCAATTCTGCTAAACGTCTATATCGCAAATTAACTGCATTGCATCATTCGTGTGATATTAGCAAGGAACAACATAGGAAATTATTACCTTTTCTAGCATACGAAAGAGCGAAGGTAGATAATATTTCGTATGATTGTGAGAAAAACATTGTTGAGTTTGACAAAATTCTTGATGATAGATATGCTTATGGGATTGTCAAAATTGATGAATGTCTTGATACAAATGAATTGGTTAACATTGTGAATGATACTTTGACAAAATCAGAACAAATCAAAATTTTGAAAAAGACTGAGAATTCGACATCTGATTCTCAATCTAATTTTGCCGATATTGAAGATAACTCTGACAATATTAGCGAAATTAGTGATATTGAGGATGTTGATTATTCTCAGTTGTCTGTCATAAATGTAGCATCAAAATCTAAAGGAAAAGAAAAACTTAAGGATTTGGAAGTTAAGATTGACACTGACAAACCTTCAACTTCAAAAGTTTGTGATTCTGAGTTTGTGGATATCCGAGATAGTCAAACGGATAGCAGTGATGATGAAAATGATAATGACCAATCGGACGAAAAGGTCTCTTCAAACAACGATTCGATAGAAAAAGAAATTCCTCGTGTTGTTGTTGATCAAGTATTTGAGGACACTAAAAATTTCGACAAAGTGTTGTCTGAAAAAGGAACCCATTATTTGGAAACAAATCAAATGGTGTATCCTAATTTCAAGTGTACTGATGATGTTGTTTTTCCAAATCAAGTGTTTGTTACTACTGGAAATGTTGAGAACATTAAACCAGAACTCAACAAAATGGTCAAAGATGACAACAAGAAGACAACGGACGAAGGATTCTTTTCAAATCAAAGCACAGTCGAAAATACCTTAACAAAGAATTTGTATGTTTTTCAAAGACAAAAACCACAACGCAAATGGGTTGAAAAATCTAAAATTGTAACAGAAGTTACAAAAGAAGTTGTTGAGGAAAAAGAAAATGTTGTCAAATTAAATTCCAAAGAATTTAAAGAACAAATTGACAAGTTTTCAAAAGAAAATGCAATTTCAAAAAGACAAGCTCGAAAGAAGATTTTTTGGCAAACCATGGAACTTCGAAAACAACAAAATGGGTTGAATGTGAAAACAACTGAAAACAAAAAGGCTAAATCTATTGAGAACAAGTCTTCTCATTCAACAATTAATTCAGATCCAAAGCAAAATCCCGCTCAAACAAATAAATCTAAATCTGAATTTCAACCAAAAACAAATTTTTCGAAAGTTTCAAACTCATCATTTTCAAAAGATAACAGAAATACATCACAGACTGTTCAAAATCAACCATCTCAAAAATGATTTTCTTCTAATCAACAAACAAGGTTTTCTCAAAAACAAAAATCTCCAAATCGATTTTCTCAAAATCGAAGTGATGGAAACAATGATGGAAGTCGATACGCTATGGCATTTTGACCTAAATCAAATGTTGATTTCTTTCCAAAAAAACCGAATTTTCCAAACCCTACAGGAAAACAAACCTTAAAAGTTTCGTACACAAAAGGGTTGTCTCGTGGCAAAAACATCGATCATTGGCGTGACGGAAAAGGACGAAAATATCAATCAAGGAAATATTCACAACAACAAATTCACGAAGCCTATGAGAATTATGTGAATTCTTCGTCAACTGAAAGCTCATCTTCAAAAGATTCGAATGTTTCAGTAAAAACTTGGCAACCAGTTTCGAAAGAAAAGTTTGTTCAAACTCAATCTAAAAGGACGAAGGCATGTGTCAGTGACAATCCCAAACTAACAAAAACTTATGTTTCTGTTTCTTTAAATAATGATGTAGACTTAATTGATAGTCTCAAAACTAAAGTTTGTGATTGGGTTAAAAGTTCTTCATTTCATTCTGTTTTTAAAACTAATTTCCAAGGACCCAAACAGCCTTGGGTACCTAAATTCTTTCATTGATCGCAGGTACTATGTGACGAGCAATATGATGAGAAATTGTATATTGATAGTGGTTGCTCACGTCACATGACAGGACGAAAGGAAAATCTTAGAGATTTTCGAAGCTTGGAAAATGCATGAGTTGTGAAGTTTGGCAATAATCACAAATGCCAAGTGAAAGGTTATGGCAAAGTCACGAATGGAAAATTCACTGTTAATCGTGTTGCTTATGTCGAAGGTCTTGAACATAACTTAATAAGTGTTTCCCAACTTGTTGTGGGCACTGGCAATCAAGTGGTGTTTAACGAAGAAGGTAGCATCATTTCCAATGTTGAAACTAACGAAGTCTTGCTCAAATCCAAACGACATGGTGACATGTTTACTCTTGATATCAAACCAATCATTGGCAAACCCTCAGTGTGCTTACTTATGAAAGCTTCCTCTGACATCAGCTGGTTATGGCATCGACGTTTATCGCATTTAAACTTTCGAAACTTAAATAAATTGGTTGTTGATGATCTTCTTCATGGATTACATGTACTAAAATTTGACAATGATACATTGTGTGCAGCTTGTGAACAAGGGAAACAGCACAGGAAAGGACATCCAATTGTGATAGATTCGAAAATTGTAGAACCGTTGGAACTTCTACACATTGACCTTTGTGGACCATCGACTGTTGAAACTCTCAACAAGAAACAATACATTTTGGTTATTGTTGATGATTTTTCACGATTTACTTGGGTATATTTTCTCAGGTTAAAATCTGAGGTTGCTCAAACAATGATTGAGTTTATTAAGAAGATTGAAACGAGTCTGAAGAAAAATGTTCGAAAGATCAAAAGTGATAATGGATCTGAGTTCAAGAACAATGTGTTGGATTCGTACTTAACAGAAAAAGGAATTTCGCATAACTTCTCTTCACCTTATACACCGCAGCAAAATGGTGTGGTTGAAAGACGAAATAGGTCACTGTGCGAAGCAGCGAGAACTATGTTGACATATGCGAATCTTCCTCAATATCTATGGGCTGAAGCAGTTTCGACAGCTTGTTTTACTCAAAATCGATCTTTCATTCATCGTCGATTCAATATCACTCCGTATGAAATTATCAATAACCGAAAACCTAATGTCAAATTCTTTCATGTTTTTGGCTGCAGGTGTTTTATAATGAATCTTAAAGATAGCCTTTCAAAATTTCAAGCTAAAGTTGACGAAGGCATATTTTTAGGATATTCGCACAATTCGGTTGCATACGGAGTGTTAAATAAGCGCACAAGAAAAGTCGAAGAGACTTTCAATCTTACTTTCGATGATTATTATGTCAAACAAGTTGAAAAGCAATTTGATCGAAAACCAATTATTAAAGAATCATCTGATGAGACTGAAGAATCAAATTCATCTGACTTTGATTATGATTTAATTTTTGGCATTCCTGACAGGGCTGTGGATGCTGAAGTTCATGCGAATGATAATCATCACTCTGAATCTTCGAAGCATAATGATGACTTGGAAATTCCTCAAAACATAGTAGATGTTAATTCAACAACGAATTCTCCCGGAGTTGGCGAAAGTATGCTTAATAATCCAGTGGACGTAGAGCACTTGGATTCGAATACTCTGGTTGGGGGAGCATTCTTTCGAGGGGGAGAATGGGAGAATGGATGATGTTGTTGAGGGGGAGCATCAAAATGATAATCGTGTTGAGGAGGAAAATGATACAATAAATTTTAATCAAAACGATGATTTTCATGATCTAAATGATAATGTTTCTGTTGTAGGATCTGAAAATGAAGAGATGTACGAAGATTCACCTTTGGAATTTGATCCAGCATATCCACCATTAGAGAAATGGACAAAGACTCATCCTATAGATCAAGTCATTGGAAATCCTCAAGATGGAGTTTTAACAAGAGCTCAGATTCGTGCGAAGAATGATGAATTAAATACTCATCAAGAATTTTGCATGTTTAATGTTGTCATATCTAAAATTGAACCAAAGACAGTTAAGATGGCAATGGAACACTCAGATTGGGTTGTTGCAATGCAATCCGAACTGGCTGAATTTGAAAGAAACAAGGTTTGGAGATTAATTCGTAAACCTGAAAATGTTTCGATTGTCGGGTTAAAATGGATTTTCAAAAACAAAACCGACAAAGATGGAAATATTGTACGAATAAAAGCACGTCTAGTGGTAAAAGGATATTCGCAACAAGAAGGGATTGATTATGAAGAAACTTTTGCCCCTGTTGCAAGACTCGAGGCTGTTCGAATATTCTTAGCATATGCAGCTCATAAGGATTTTGATGTCTACCAAATGGATGTGAAATGTGTCTTTCTCAATGGAGAACTCGAAGAAACTGTTTACGTAGAACAACCTCCAGGTTTCGTAAATGAAATGCATCCTGATCATGTATATATTCTAGATAAAGCTGTATATGGGTTAAAACAAGCACCAAGAGCATGGTATGCAACTCTTACCAGTTTCTTAAAACAGTCGAAATTTAAGCAAGGATCAGTTGACCCCACATTATTTCGAATGAAAGTTGGGAATCATCTGATGCTTGTTCAAATTTATGTTGACGATATTATTTTTGGCTCTACTGACCCTGCTTTGTCTAGTGAATTCGAAAATTTGATGAAAATCCAATTTGAAATGAGCATGATGGGTAAAATCAATAATTTTCTTGGCTTAAACATATGTGAAAACAGGGAAGGCATATTCATCAATCAATAGAAATATACAAGGAATTTGCTCGAAAAGTTTGGATTGACAAATAGCACAAAGTTAAGAGTACCAATGGTTGTTGGTACAAGGTTAACACCTTCGTTGGGTACGCCTGCGGTTGATCTTACTTTATACAGGAGCATGATAGGTTCATTGCTTTATCTTACTGCAAGTAGACCTGATATCATGTTTTCTGTATGTAATTGTGCTAGGTATCAAGCAAATCCTCGAGAACCACATTTAACAGTTGTGAAGAATATTTTTTGTTATCTCAAGGGAACAATTTCGTTAGGATTGTGGTATCCTTCGAAAACAGGGTTTTTCATTCAAGCATTTTCATATGCAGATCTAGGAGGGTGTACCTTGCATCGAAAAAGTACAAGTGGTGGTTGTCAATTTTTGGATGGAAAGTTGGTTAGTTGGCAGTCGAAGAAGCAAACGTGTGTTTCGATTTCTACCGCTGAAGCCGAATATGTAGCAGCTGCTGCTTGTACATCTCAAATTATTTGGATTCAAAGTCAGTTGAGAGATTATGCTGTAAATATGAAAAAGATTCCATTGTACTGTAATTCTCAAAGTGCTATACGCATTTGTCATAATCCAGTACAACATTCGAAAACAAAACATATAGCTCTTCGTTATCACTTTATCAAAGATCATGTGGAAGATGGAAACATTGAAGTTCATTTTGTCAAAACAACTGATCAGCTTGCTAATATTTTTACAAAAGCATTGGATGAAAAATCATTTGTTCGAATTTTGACAGGTTTGGGAATGATTGAAGCGAGTTCTGTTCCAGGAAGGATTTCGAATGTATAGCAAAGGTGTGTTATACAAATGTGTCGATTCAGAGGCAATAAGACGCCATTCAGCGGTTACTGTTCATAGTCAACGCTTCGACACGCTTCGAATTCGACAATTTGCATGATGGTTGTATGGTACAAAATTTTCGTTAGTTTGTTAAATTTTCGTAAGGTTGTCCAATTTTAGTTAGTTTGTCAAATTTTCGTAACAATGGCAAATTGTAGTTTGATTACAAATTTTCGTTTGTTTGTAAAACTGTTTTTCATAAATTTGTGTCTTAGTTTTCTTTTCGAAAAATCAAAAACTCCAAAAAGATTTTATTCTCGTATTGTTGTTATATTTTCGATAAATCAAAAATACCAAAAAGATTTTCTTTTGTTAATTGTTTTATTTTTCGAAAAATTTACAAAAACTCAAAAATATTTTCTTTCTGTTAGAAAAATCAAAAATATCAAAAAGATTTTTGTTATTTTTTTTGTTTCTTTTTCTTTGTGCAGATTACACAAATTTTTTTCAAGGGGCATGCTAGTGTTTCTATGGGAAGGTAAACTTTCGATAACTATTTACTAGTTAGACTGTCCCTAGAAGCATGCTGCAGCATGTTGACCCAAGCCTCTGTAGACTCAATGTGTGTTTATGAAAGCCTTAATGAAATTTTTCATACGAAAATTTCTTCCCAAGTCAGGCTTATATTCACGTTAGTCGATTGAGCTACCTTACTCCTCTCACATGAGTTAAGAGTTATCTGTTTTGTCCGAAAATAATAGAGGTACAATTCGTTACTCAAAACCAATCTTTTTCATCACCAACTTTCTTACACTTGCACACACGAAGACATATGTCCAAGAGATCTTTGATTCGACCCATCAAGATCTAGATATACCAAAATTCTGTGTTAATGATCTGACATCATGAGGCCGTGATGAAAGTGAAACCCAACTTCCTATCTTAGTAAGGAATTGACGGGGAACTATGTTCCAGATTTGACGAAACATTTGTTTCAGTACCATTTTTCGAAACTCAAAATCATATTCTATTCTCATGTGTGGTCTTGATCAAACTATCGAAGCCCACGATGTTTGTTACCCAACAGGATCCAAAACAAATATTTTTTATGAATATGAGTTCTGTAAGAGTTTCATTTTCTTTCAAAGTTACTATCAACATACTTCAAAGCATACTTGTCACTGACTACACTGGTCAAACAAGTAACTTCTGTTACAATTACCCACCTTATGTTTAGGATGATATGTAACGAAATTATAAACCACCCATTAAGCCTAACAAAAGAAGCCCTTCGATACTTCTCTATAAGTATTCGATTGTAATTCACGGGAACATACACAAGCAGTTGATTATCTCTCTTGATAACTAATGAAGCAACTTTTGCCCGGGGTTTCTCTGCTTTTGTATTGAAATTTTTTTTGACATCACAGTTCCAAATTTTCGTTAATTTGTTTCTTATCTTTGCTTTGGCCCACGGCACACACGAAATCCTTGAGGTTCTGAGTACTACCAACTCAGGCTGATGATGTCGACAGTCTAACAAATGACTTCGTCTCTAAACCCAAAGACGAAAGAGCTTAACCTCCATCCGAAGGTCGATGACGGTTACTATTCCTTGAGGTGACACGAACTGACTGTGTGAGGAGATGTTTCCTGGTTTCAAGGCGGTGTGACAGTTACTTTTTGACGCATGGCAACTTTATTGGCAGACTGGTGCGACTTTTAAGGTGCCACGTCAGATCTCAATCAATGCTTATCCCGCGTTCAATTCAAATTCAGGGTTACATATAAAAAGGGTATTTACGGGTTCTTTGTCTCTTTACGCTCACAAAAGAAATCAAATACCCAAATTCTCTCTGTTCTTCAAAGCTTCAAAACCCTAATCATGGCTGGTGTTGATTCTGCTTCTCGAGCAACTGAAGACATCACTTCTCAACCAATAATGAAGATTCAAAGCACCAATTATCAATTGGAAGGGGATGTGTCTCTGTATCCTGAAGAATTGAAGATGTTAATCGTAGCATTGAAGAGTTCTGTTCTTTCAAAGGCGATGTTAACTCATTCGCAGTTCCTCTCTCATAGATTTCTCAGGCAGGATCCACTGCTACGTATAGCAAAGTAATGGATATCATCACCTTTCAACTGGTGAATGACAAGAAAATTCGTTTATCCAATAAGATCTTCTGCCAGATTCTGGATATTCCCAATTCTCAACTTGTTACTGATCTCACTTATGCACAAGTTGTTCATATGTTTAATGAGATGGGTCATCAACCCCCACTCACGAAGATTAGTGATTTCAAGAAGTCAGCTCTTCCAACTGTTTGGAATTTCCTGTTTGGAATTTTTCTTCGATGCTTGACTGGTCGAAGTGTTGGATTAGACAAAGGTCGCATTGAGGTTTATGCGATGGTGGCAGGATTGTACTATGATCTTTCTGTCGACTACTCTACACAACTGTGGAAGGAATTCCAAAAGAGTGTCGAAAACACAAATGTGGTTCAGGGCATTTCGTGTGCTAGGTATTGGAGTTTGATACTTAGATATTTCTATGAAAAAGAAGGAATTGTTGTACCTGCTGATGAAGAAAAAGCTGAGTTTCTGAAGTATCACTTCCCAAAGGAAGTTTCGGATTATATGGAAGTATTCACACACATTCCTTGGATTCCTGAAGCAATGTTAAAGAGGGTTGAGCCAACAAATTCGGTGTTGGTTGAGTACTTGAAAACTATCAATCCAGATGTTGAGACTGGAAAATTATTGTCGAAAGAAGAAGTTGGTCCTTCCAAGAAGTCAAAACGTTCTAAGAAGGATGTAAAGGCTACACCTGAGAAACCAGTGCACGAAACTAAAAAGTCTCCTGAGAAGATTGTGCACGAATCCACGAAGTTTCCAAAGAAGCCTGAGACGGCTGAAGTAAATGTTTCGACTATTGTCATCAAATCGGTGGAACCAGTTGATGATATTGTAGTTGCAGAGAAAATTCCTTCCAAATCTGGTGTTTTTCGAAGATTGAAGAAAAGGACTAGGGGTTCACGAAAATCTTCTGATGGTGTGTTAAAATCTTCTCCTTCCAATGTTCGTAAACCACAACTTTCTCATCAAGGGGTCATTTTTCGTGAGGTTCCAGCTCCAGTTTCGCCTTTGTCAGAGAAACGTAGAGCTGAAGACGTGGCTAAACACATTTCAAAGAAGAAGAAAAAGCAACGAAAGTTGGTTATCCAAGAGGAATCATCCGAAGAAGAAATAGTTCCTGAAACACCAGAAACAATTATTTTTCATTCTATCTCTACTCCTGAGAAGACTACTGTCATACCACCCGAAGTATCGTTAACTGAATCACATACTGAGGAGGTTCGAACTTCAGGTATTTCTACACACGTATCTGATACGAATGTAAATGTCAATATGGGTGAGGGAGAGTCGAACAAAGAAGTTGCTGCTACTACTCAAGGTATTCCTGTATCTTCGAAAACAGATACTTTCGTGTTATTACCTCATTTTATTGTTTCGAATACTACAAGTTCACCAACCTTTGAAAACATTATTCATCAACCCTTTACAACTCTTTTTCCATCTCAATCCACTAATTCACCCAAAATCGATTCACCTGTTAAAACTTCACCTGTTGTTGAAACTGATACTGACAATGAAGGTTTTGGAGGCACGTTTGAAGATTTGTAGTTTGATGATGAAGAAGATAACTTTCCTGATCATATGTTGATGACGATGAAACAATTCAAGATTCTCAACAAGAAATTGAATTCTATTCTTCAATCTCAAGCAGATTTGGGGAGTAGTTCGTTTGTCTCCAGTATGGAAGTTGATAGTCTGTTGCAAACTTTCGAAGCAAAGGTGGTGAGTAAAGTTTCTGGAATGGTTCGTGACTCAGAGACTCGACTCTTGGAGAAGGTTGATTACAATGATCAAAATGATGAGTTAAGGGTGAATTATCTAACTTCGATGTTTAGAGGGGAGGTGAAAGAATTTAAGCATTTGGTGAAGGAACGACATGTGTTATTCGTTCAGGATGTAAAGAAAGTGAGGGAAGATGTGAATTTGCAAATTCAGGAGCTTCGACAGGATATGCAAAAGGAAATTACCATTGTGCAACGTGATTATGCTTCGGTCAATCAAAAGGTTGACATTATTTGTGATGCTGTTACCAAATATGTCAAGTTATATGAAGATTTGAGTCCTCAACTTACTCAAATTTCGACAACGGAAAATCAAAGCTTTATGGAAGTGCTCAAACTGCTGAAGGAGCTAAAAGATTTAACTGTTAAATCAGTTTCATATCCGTTGATTACTCCAGATTTTTTGTCTCAGAAATTCGTTCATTTTGAAGCCATCTTACACAAACAATTAGCTCCGCTTTCTCACATCTCGGGCCTTCTTCCAACGAATGCCCCACCTGTTTTCACAAGGGTGCAAGGGGGAGAAAAGGAGGTTGGTGGTACGAAGGCTGGTGGTGAAGATTTGCATACAGATGCAAAGGTTGTTGGAAAGGTGTTTTCTTCGAAGGTTCCAATAACAAAACCGATCATGTCAACAGCTGGGCCAGTTACTTCGACTATTGTGACTACAATGCCAATTTCAAAAAAGCCAATTTCAAGACCAATTTCCAAAGGAATTATGATTGGGGAAGGTGGCAGTAGTTCGAAGCCTAAGAAAGTTGTGGATAATTCCTCAGATAAAGACAAAGGTAAAACGGTTATGGTCGAAAAGTCAAAGGAGGAAAAGAAAGCTGAAGCAGAGGCTGAAGTTGAAAAGCTACGAATCGTGCAAAGCATTATGCGACTTCATGCGAATGATCCACCTGGGATGAACAAGGGTGATCCTTCAAAGCATTACAACTATGAGACGATAGAGTCGAAAATTTCATATAATCATATGTATGCTTTCGAAAAGAAGCCAAAGCAGAGCTATGTTGTTCTCAACACATACATGAGTCAACTGGATTTTCCCATTAATGAGATGATGTTCAATATGGCTCAGTACAAGATAGCTGAGAAATTTGACAATGATGATGAGTACACTTACATGAAGATCAGATTTCATGTTGTACTTGGAAAGCTTCCAGAGGAGATTTGGTCACTGGTGAAGATAAAGAAGGTGATAAGCATAAAGCAAGATGTGTTGTTCGAAAATATGATGCAGAATCTTCGCTTTATTGTTTCGAGGGCAAATGGGCAAGTTTGTGATTTTTCAGTGGTTGACTTTCCTTTAATGAACTTGTATGATCTGATACAAGTTGCATTGTTGTTAAAGGATAAAGACGATTCATATCTTCGAGAAACTGATCCTGAAGTTTTTCGACTTGGGTTGGCTCACATCAAGATTTTCATTGACAACTATTATGAGTGTTTAGCACTTACTGATGTTGAGTTAGCTACATCAAAGGGATTGACAGTAAAAGTGCCAATGGAACTTCCTTTAACTCAACCTGAGTTGAAGAAGTATGCAGACGGAGAAATTTGTTTGAAGCCATTTGGTTTGGTATTTGTTGGGAAGGATAAAAATGGGAAAGCGAAAAGGTTCTTGTTTCAAGCTTCTGAAGTGGAAAGATACACAACATCCCAATATACGAATTTCATTGTTCGTATGAATAGCTGTAAGAAGAATAACGAAGGAGATAAGAAGGAGCTGAAGAAGATTATCTCATGGTACACTGAGATTCGAAGGGTTATGTTGTATGCTATACAGATACTCTTGAACTAACGAAGGTCGACATTATTACAAAGGAGGAGATTGTAAGGGTCGAATTTAGTTGTAATAAGTCGAAGTCTTTTGTACCCTTCGTATGTTTGTTAAGTTTATTTACCGAGGTGTATTTCGTACGAAGCTTAAGTGTCAATGCCTTAGTATTTTTTGTATGCTTTCACTGTTCCTATAAATATGGAACTTTACTAGAGTTAGATAAGAGTCCTTTACTGAACCTGTCTATTTTCTCTGTAAAAGTTGAAAGCATAAATGAGCAGAAACCAGATCTTATTTACATCGTTTGTTCAATCTACATTCGTTTTACTCTGATTTTGATTAATACTTGATTCCACGATTCATCAGCAGCGCATCTCACACACACGAGATTTCCACAATATGAGATTTTTGGGATTGTACTCTGACATTATTACTATTTTATGATGTAGTTTTAAGACACATGACTATGTTTTATGAAATGATATGAATCGATGATGTTTTTCAGTAAACTGTTTTATAAGTTACTTAATCAAAAAAAAATATTTGGCCTTGAAAATTGGGATGTTACAAAATATATATATATATATATATATATATATATATATATATATATATATGTATATAACAGAAACATAAACAAACCAAAGTGAAATATGTATTATAATGAATCAATTTACAAGAAAACGTACTTGAAGTCGAATTATAACCACAAAATTCGTATTGATAGAAGCCTGCGATTGCAGTGTCATAAGATGAAAATTTTCCGTCAAAGATCTATCATAGGATATAACTATCAATTCAAGAATTGATCTTTGAATGTGACAAAATTCTTTATGTTCCACCTTCATTATTAAATATGAAATATGAAGAAGACATGATGTGTTTATCTCTAAATCTATATTTGGTGATGTTTATATAGCTGCCAAAAGACATTTAATAAGTGCATTTCTTAAATTAACCGCTAAAAACCAAAAATAATTGTTAAAACATTTAAGAACAAATTTAACAAATTAAATCCTTAATAAGAATTAAACTTCAGATTTAATATATAAAATAAACTAATTTAGTCAAGAAGAACCTAAAAGTCCAATGCATTATCAGTTATCTTTAACTATTAATTATATATTATTCCAAGCTTAATTATGACCAATTTTAACTAGTTCAATCACCATAATTCCATTCAATCTTTTTAGCCAAATTCCTATATGTCTAGTTAGGTGCTAGCATAAAAGTTTATAAGGATGAAGGTATTTGTATTTCTTATATCTTCAAACCTACTTTCTACATCTCTATCACATCAACTTTTTATCTCGTCTCACATCTACTATCTCATACCACAATACATTGAAACTCATCTTTTTCATCTCTTCCAACCTATTTAATTTTTTTATTTAAAAATAAATACAAACTAACTAAAACAGAGCAAACTAATTCAGAAAATATCAAAAACATACAAACATATTTTGGTATAACTTTTTATGCAAGTGGTACACGTAACAAAACATATATATATATATATATATATATATATATATATATATATATATATAGAGAGAGAGAGAGAGAGAGAGAGAGAGAGAGCCAACCGATAAACTAAACCGCTTTTCTTCCCTTCTGTGGTACCCCGCCTTGGTCGGGCTCGTTTCGGTGACGGAACCGCCCCTAACCCACCTCATTTTTTGGACGATGTCGTCCACCCCAAGGGAGGAAATGTTTCTTCTTGATTCCAATGTGGGACTAATCTTACAAGGTTAATTTTCATATATAAAGCTCCAACATTTTTAGGTTCGAGAAAAAAATTGAACTTATAGTTTTAGTTAAACAATATTAAGTTACCTTGTGCGTTACGGCAGAGAACTCGTTCGCAATTAATAAAAACGAAAAATATAAAAAGAAATCGTGTAAGGAGCCAAAGCGTAACTTTGATCTTCCATATAACTCCTTTGTAATTCGGTTAAAGAATATGATTTACAAATATCAACAGTTCACATATAACTCGAGACGATTAGACTATATTAAGTGGACCACAAAAGTATCAAAATAAAGTTTCAATCCGAACAATTATGTATAGAGAATGCATACGAAAATAAATCTTGAATGTATATATCTCAAGGAAAGTAATAAAAACGAAAACGATAAAAAAAATGTAGTGGGACGAAAAGGTAACTTTAATTCGCAGGGTAATTCATTTACAATTCGTATATTGAATGTGATTTAAAAATATTAGCAATCAACATATATCACAATGACGATTATATCATATCACATTGACCACAAAAGTATAAAAAAAGGTTTTTGATCAAAAAAATATATATGATGGAGGTGTACGGAAATAAGACTTGAAAATGTATTTTTAAGAAAATTAATAAAAATAAAAATTATAATATATATATATATATATATATATATATATATATATATATATATATATATATATATATATATATATATATATATATATATATATATATATATATATATATATAAACATCCCAAAAACCATAGTAAAAATTTTCATTTTTTTAAAACCCATTAATAATCCATAAACCATACAAAACATAGTTCCCCAAAAGCCATAATGTAAATAAGAGTATCCTGAAATCATAAGTCAACGAAATATCCAAGGATGATGTGCACAATCACGCATTCGCCTTGCCCCGATAAACTGATATACATGAAACCATAAAATAAAACTGTAAGCACGAAGCTTAGTGAGTTCCCTCAAAGTACCACACACAACCAAACAAATATACATATTGCATGATGGTCCACAACCTCCCGGTTGGATTGTCATACATATTGCATGTTGGGTCCACAACCTCCCGGTTGGATTGCCATACATATCACATACTAGGTCCACAACCTTCCGATTGGATTATTGTGACCCACAACCTCCCAGTTGGCTTGCCATTCTGGCCCACAATCTCCCGATTGGATTGCCCCGGGTTTGTTGGCTTACAACATAAAGCAGTACAACCTCAACCCAACCACACTATATCGACATATGCAACATAAAAAAATATAAAACCACAACTAGATAACCATACATATCTAACATATCAATACATCATAGCAACATCCAATATACCAGGACACATAACCGAATGAGCCGACATTGTTGCCTTCGACCCACGACTACAGTGAGGAGATTCACCTGAACAACTCGACAGAAGCTCCACAGCCACCTCTGCAACAGCATAGCCAACCTAAGCTTCCTAAAACCAAGTCGAAACCAATCTTTAGCTGAATATTCAATTCTACCTAAGTTTGACCAAAAGTCAAACTGGTCAAAAAGTCAACGCTCAAAGCTAAAGTCAAAATTGCCAACAACAGCTTTCCACATCATGGCCTTCCTTGGCCACGTCGTGGGCACTAAATTCCACAATAGTCATTGATTCCCCAGTCACCACGCCGTGGGGACTAGTTTGAACAGCTCAAACGAGCTTAATCAATTTTCTTCTAATTTCAAGAGCTCCAAAGCTCAGATCTGATCATTTCCACGGTCATAATGGATAAAGTTTCTAACTTTATCCATTAGGAAGGTCAAAACCACCATGATCTAGACTTTAAGTCTCGAAGGGGCCCAAAAATACATCTTTCTCAACTTGATCCATTAAGTCAAAGTCTCCAACCTTTAGATTTGAATCAACATGATGTATAGATGGATAAAGTTTCCAACTTTATCCATAATAATGTCTCAAGCTTTCAAGATCTAAACTTTATTACCCGAAAATAACCTAAATGACCAAGATAACTTGCATGGTTGACAGGGAAGACAAAAGATCAAAACTTTCATAGTCCAAGAGGTCTAAGAAAACATTCTTAACTGATCAAAAGGGTGTTGGAGTCTAGATCTGAAACATACAATGCTCTTGGGACCTTGGAGAGTAATAAAGTTACAAACTTTATTCCCAACTCTCACTAAAAACTCATTAAAATTGACCAAAACACCAAATACACTTAGATCCAAGATGAATATGCAATAAAGCTTGAAACTTTATAACTTACAAAGGTCTAAAAGGTAGATGAAAGTTGAGATCTCCAATTGCCAAGCTTCAAGGATCAATATTGCATGAAAACATTGCTCCAAAACCACCAAAAACTCCAAAATAGGATGATAGATGATATGGGAGAATCAAATCTTGAAAATGGAGGATAGGGTTTCTCCCACGAGGTTCTAGATATGATGGAGACTAAGAAAATACCATAAAACATGAATCCTTACTTTTAAATACCTTGAAATCCCTAAAAATTTTGTGGGCTTTGGGCTGCACTGTTCTCATGTCGTGAGAATATATTCTCACCTCGTGAGCACTCTCATGTCGTGAAAAATTACTTCTCATCTCGTGAGAACGGGTTTTCACCCAATTTCACTCCAACTTCAAACAATCATAACTTCTTCGTTTCAACTATGTTTTCGGCGATATTTATATCCATGGAAAGGTATTGACGAGCCTCATAATTCTATCTAGTTAATTTTGGCTTAACACTTGTCGAACTAAAAACCATAATTCATGAAAGAAGTCTAAAACATCACTTTTCCCATTTTACCATTTGACTCCAAGACACAAACCAAGGCTTTAATCACTTATCTAACATTGTCATCATCCAATAAGGTCTAAACTCCATTCTCTTGAAGCCCAAAACCTTTACTTGATCCATTTACTGTCTAAAATCCCGAAATAAGAAACTTCTCGAAACAGGATGTTACAATATATATATATATATATATATATATATATATATATATATATATATATATACACCTTAATAAGCATTTAGCCACAAATGCTGAATTTTAAGAGGTATTACCCTTAAAGCATCATATACTAACCTTTTATGCAATGAATTGAAAAAACCAAATCTTATCCGGTCAAAAGGTTATTGAATTGCACATGTTTTGAATAGGTATCCGCCTCCCATCTTCAAATTGAACTGGTCAATAGTAACTGATATTCCTCAATTTCTACCAATTGAATCGGTCAAGTGGATATCCACCGCAATAAAAGTAGCAGGAGGCTTGATTCTGTTGTTATCTATATGTATGCCATATGTTGATGAGAATAACAAGTAGATGATGAACCGTGGTTGTTTTCAACAGCCATAGAAAGCTAAAAATATATTTTATTTTGTAATCAAGTGTGCAGGTCAAGGTCTCGTTGGTGTATACATCTCTGATATCCTAGTAAAACGCTACCTAAAGTACCACTCTCACCTCTGCCCTCTTTTATCTGGCTTTTGCATGTTTTCATATTTTTTGTGATCAGGTGCGCATGTCGCGGTTCAACACCATCAAACCCATGTTCAGCCTACGTTTCTTTTTCTAATAAGGTAAAATTTTTCCATTTTCTTTAATGTCTTCATCTTCTCTCTATTTTTTGTATGGATTTTTTATAAGAATCTGATTTTGGTTTGGATTTTTCATAAGAATCATATGATCTGTTTGATTTTGTGCTTGGATATAACCATCTTGCTTATCTTTGGGTATTATTGGTAAGGAGATATGTGAGTGTTGAAGGTATTGAAGATTGAGGCAAATACAACATCATTTTTATGTTTTGATGAAGGAGTAGAAAAAGCAAGCTATCTCTGTGCATATTTGGGATCTTTTGAATAAGAAAGTGAAACTTTTGATTTACTATTTTTTTTGTTTTGTATATTTCAAGTTATATCATTACTAGAACCCGTTAATAAAACCAAAACTGGAAAGACTATATTTTGATAAACAAGATTTTGATCTTGAATCTGATCCATCTCTTTTCTTTTTCTTGAATTTCTCTTTTAGTTTTTTCAGCCAAAACATATCTTGTGATATCGGTGATAGAAAGCACCCAGGAAGACCACGAAATGTAGGATGAGACTAGGCTAGGAGAAATCAAGAGGAGGTGTAAACTTTAAGTGACGAGTCCATGGGTTTATTTATGCCTTTTTAGTCATTTTTTGAGTTTAAAAAATCTTAGATTTGTTATTTTTTGGCAGATTACAGGACAAGTACCCCATATGTTCAACAAAACGCCTAAAATAATGTTTGCTCAACAGCTCAAGGGTAATATAATTTTTTTAGATAAGGTAAAGGAAGAGGATATAAATTGAAAGATCTGAGATTCAATCTAGCCCAAACATGATGAACGACATCTCTTTTTTTATTTCTGAATCAGATTCTTTGAAATGTTCCATTCCAATTTTTATGGAACACTGATGATTTTGAGAATGATTTTAATTTTGATGATGTCGATTATTCATGAAGAGTTGGATATGATATCATAATCTTTCTTCATCATCGGTGTATTTGATATCGCGCTGAACTTAAGATTAGTACTAATGACTATTTTATTTGTAAATTTGTTGTTTAAATTGATTAGGAACAAAGGGAGAAGAACATATTAAACCAACTATTTGCAAAAGACAATGCAAATGCAGGAATAAGGTTTATGACATGCCAATTGGTCCAGGGATGTTTTAACAGATGTTACTAAAGCATGCAAAGATACTATAGGTATAGACATAGTTTTTCAATTGTTTATGGTTTCGATGTTACTAAAGCATGCAAAGATACTGTTGAAAATATACGATCTGATTACCACGAATTAAGGCTCGGATACCAGTTACTGGGTGACAGATATATATATTTAAGGAGATAAGATGCGAAAAAAAAATAAGAAGTGCGGAATAAATATAAACTGGAAAGCTATAAATGACTGAAAGCTATAAATGAAATAAATGACAGTATTTAAATGACGTAAAGCTGTAATAAAATATATAAATATATAAATATATATAAAGTCGGTTCGTCAATAAATTGACTGAACTGGTTTAGAATTGGACTGGATCTTAATAGACTGTGTCTCTATTTGTTCAAAGTTCAATCCTGTAAGTAACAATAAGTTCTTTTATGTAACAATGAATTGTTTACAAAACGATACAAAATACACGGGTAATGTTTTTTGTATGTGGGTATGGGGTTTTTTAAGGTGATTTGATGAGGTTGGAGTGGGTATTTGGAGGGTGTTTGGAGAGTATTTGGAGGTTGGTTGTGTGTTTATTCTTCTGGAGATGAGTGAGTAATGGGAATTATTACAAACAAAGACTAAAACACTTACACTTCCACTCTCCCTCAAAACTCACGTATACATACATATATATATATGCAAAAATGAATCAAACAACTCTTCCACTTGTGTTTGTTTATGAAAAAGAAATAGCTTGGTGGATGTAGTAGTTGGTAGAACACATGTAGGTTGGGTTCTTTTTGCTTTTGTGACAATTCTCTCAATCATACATACATATGCACGATATATATATATATATATATATATATATATATATATATATAATATACATATATATATATATATATATATATATATATATATATATATATATATATACAACATACATATATATACGTACATATATATGTACATATAATAAAAGAAAACATCTTTAAACACACTTGAGTATGTATGGTGCTAGCTTGTAGCTTTTAATCAAGTGGTAGTAGTGGGAACGTGGCTTTCTTTTACTTAATGTTTATAATTCAATTAAGAAATTGAATTTTCATATTGGTCCCTTGATGTTTTGAAGTTTTAACAATTTTTATCCTTTGATTTGTTTTGTCTTCAAACGATCAAATATGCGTCTATTTTTCCGTCTTTGCGTATTTCGTCTTTTGCCTATTTTTGTATTTCATAATTAAGCACGAATCCACGCAACCTGAAATAACTGATAATATTTGTTAGATAATATAAAACCAATTCGACTTATTTCAGTGATGATCACATATAAAAACATTTTTCAACAGATACTATAGGTATAGACATAGTTTTTCAATTGTTTATGGTTTCGAAATGATCAATGCATCTTTTCTGTTTTCAGACGGTATAGTTTCTTGTAAAAAAAATATTAACATTTAGTGATTTACACTATTATGTTGATTATTCTGACGATAACAAACGGAGGCATTCTAGAGGTATAGACTTCCATGTACGCAAAAACATATTGCAGTTGCTCGACATGTGTAGAGGTAAATTGACCATACATCTTTTTAACTACATTAAAATTTCGTTTTTACAACTTTTTTTTGACATTTTTTAAAGTTGTTTTATTAGAACTTTGTGTATTAACAGTAAAAAACATTTGTTTTTACAAATTTGGTTTTTGACAAAATAATAATTTAAAAAAAATAATTTTGTAAAAAAATGAGATGATGGAAAAAAAAGCAATAATGGAAAAAACATGTAAAACTAATTAAAAAAATCAAATTTGTAAAAAAACATGTAGAAATGAAATTGTACCAACTAATATATAAAAATTGAATTTGTAGAAAACGATTGTTAAAAAAATCATTTGAAAACGAAGTCATCAAGTACATAGTAACATAGGCATACATGAATGATGAATATCTACTTATCTTATTAGTTGCTTTAAATAATAAAGTTTGTCAATGGACCTTGGTATAGATGTTAGTTTGATGCAAACAACACAATTCTAGCTTGTTGGGCAAGAATGGTGTTGCCCCAGTGGTCCACTTAAACCCCAAGAATTGTAAAGGTATGATAAAATCCAAGGGACATGGAAAATATGTCTGATTTATTATTTCAAACAGTCCAAGCATGAATCTTTTATGTATAAATGATTATTCTCTTAAGGTATTTATGTTATTGATTTGCCGTTTCAAAAAAAATTATGTTATTGATTTATAAACTCTTATCCGTTATTTTTATAGAGGTAATGGTGATCTATCTACTTCTAAACTCTCATCCATCTCTAGAAAGTAATGGTAGCTTTTTTTTCTTCAGAATTAGTTCTTTCAATTATAATATCTTGGTTTCAATTTTTTTTTCTTATTTTGGTAGTCTAGTTTGAGCAACAACCATGTTGTCGAATGCAACAAATAGCATTGTACAATCTTTCTTGGCATCAAGTATTCACATGTCTCTTTCAAATGAGAGAAATAGCAATGCACATTTTTTTATTATCGCATCCTACTTTCATATGTTCCTGTTACAGCATTATACTTTGAAAAAGCGACCTTTATAGCATTCTACTTTCATAGCAAAGGAATTTCATTTTTACACGAATTGTTTAAGGTTGTTATTTGTTTTTAATTGTTTTTCTGGGACTTCTATTATGTTTCCTATTTTTTTAGTTTATCGATATTCGTTTTAGCTTACAAAAACACAAATTTACAGGGCAATTTTTTCCTTTTACTAAAATGTCGGTGACAATTAAGTATGGTAAATGATCTTTATGGCCCAAAATGTCTTCTACTATACTTAGTGACAATTGAGTGGTATATATTTTAAATGTATCGTCAATAATGTATTTTGATAAATATTGTCTATTTTTGACATATTACATAGTAGAAACGTACAAACTGACATAGTCGTCAAGCGGAGCTATCTCGGCTTCGAACAAATTTAATCCCTTAACCAAAAAAATCAAACTAATGGTTATGTTATGTTATCTTTATCGTATCATGTCGTGTTTGTCATATTTTAATTGGTTTTGTAACACCCATAAAATTCAAGCCAAATTAAAACTTTTTAATACATTTTAAAATCATCAAGTTATTATAGTTTGTTTTCAAAATGGTTTAGACATCAGAGTATCCCCAGAATCAATTCATAAAACCATAAAATAAGAGGAGTTGTACGATCACGCCTTTGCCTTCCTGCGTTCATCTGATGTACCTGAAACAATAAACTGAAACTGTAAGCCCGAGAGCTTAGTGAGCTACCCCCAAAATACCAACCTCAAATAACCATAATCATATCATATCAACAAATACAGAACAACATACATAATGAGTCGTCAGCCTGACTGGACCGCCTCACAGGCCTTCAGTCTATCTGGACTGCTCTCTCCGAGCCTTCGGCACGTCTAGACCGCCTCGCAGGGCCTACAGCCTATCCGGGCCGCTCGTCGGGTATGTTGGCCTACAGCACAAAGCAGTACCGCCTCAACCCAACCCCCAATCAAACAAACATGTGCATATAAATATCATACGCTAGCTCATTTCATATAACAGTCAAACTGATCTAACAGATCACCAATCATAACAACATCCCAATAACCGGGATACAGACCTAACCAGTCACGAACATAGCATCATCCTATAACCAGGACAATCATGTGAACATAGACATCATATAACACTAGCATGTATATATATAACAGTCAAACCGATCTAACATATCACAAAGCATAGCAACAATCCTATAACCAGGATATCGACCTAACAGGTCACTAACATAGCATCATCCTATATACCAGGATACCGACCCAACCGGGTCACTAAAGCATAGCATATCACCATCCTAACTACCAGGATATAAATCAGTAAGCATAACATGCAATAATCCGAATACAATCCATAAAGGGCCGACCTTAGTGCCTTAGACCCCATTGATATAGTGAGGAGAACTCACCTGGCACTGCTGAAGTCTCGCGGATAAAACTCCAGGTACTGGTTGACAGCTTCCCGAACTGTCAACATCAAACAACACCCAATTAATAATTGGGTTCCAAGCCCAAAGTCCAACTCACACTACAAAACCCAATAGTCAAGTAATGGGCCAAAGCCCAACACATGGCCCAATTTTCCAAATTGGGCCCAACCCTTCACATGGGCCTTACCCCTTAGGCCCAACCATCCCTCCTGGTCCAAACACTTGGCATACTAATGGCCCAATCTCTCATAACCATAAAGGCCCAGTTATGACCCATCTATGGCCCAATTTTCCAAATTGGGCCCCAGTCCTCACATGGGCCTTATCCTAAAGCCCATCTAATTATTTTGGTCCACTAGCTTGTTCTTGGATAGCCCATCAATAGTCCAATCACTAAAGCCTAATAGGAAGGCCCAACTCTAGGCCCAAGTGAAAATAGGGCTTTCACATGAAATGATGATTAGGGTTAAGTGTTTCTCACTTAACCCATTAAGGACTTAATCCATTAAGGACTTAATCCATTAAGTCCATTATTGCCTTAAGTTAGTTTGCCAATGATTATTATTTAATATCTCAAGTTATTAAATAATCTCGTGTGTGTCCCGGTAAATTCTCAAAATTAAGGTTTTAAGCCATTAAGATTTTCCAAACCCAAATTAGGGTTTCCTACCCAATACTAGTCCATTAGTCAACCGGTTGGGCTTTTAGGTCACTTTGGGCCTCATTGGGCCCATTAAGATTTTATTAAGTCAATTAGGGCTTTATTGGGCCCCATTAAGCCCACTAGAGTTTCATTAAGCCCATTAGGGTTTCAAGCATCCCAACGAATCAATACCACAATGCAAAGCACACCGTCACCCGACACGGCGGCTGATGGCGGCAGGAGACGGCAGCCACCACCTCACGGTGGTGGTTAGGGCTTTCTTTTCCATTATTTCACTTTGGTTACAAATTACAATATTACCCTCTTAACACACACAACCAATAAAACACATACTAATTACACACACACAGCCGCACCATGGCGGCCGGTGGTGGTAGAGGGTGGCAGCCCTAGCTTTTCAGCCTCACAAAACACACACACCCACATCCGGTATCAAAATATACTCCAGCCACCCACCTGGCGGCAACAACAGCGATAACAGCTTATTAGAGGCGGCAACCACCATCTTACGGTGGTGGTGGTGGCCTTCTTGTGAAATCCGACCAAAAAACCACAGCCAAAACCACATACACACATCCTTCTGTTGCGAGAAAGCTCAGCCACCCACCTGGTGGCGCGTGATGATGGAAACAACGGCCCTAATGGCCGCAACCAAGACTGACGGTGGCGGCGGACGGTGGCATCATTGGGACCCAACAACAACTAATCCGACTGGTCCTTCCCACGACCCCAGCATCAGCTCGAACCCTCGTCTCAAGGTCTCCAGCGTCCCACGGGAAGTCCTCTGCTGTTCACGACGTCCAACAGTGGCGGTGAGGTACCGCGAACCATGAGCAGCAGCAACGATGGCATGAACGGAAACCTCCCGGCTGAAGCAACGCCCTAGCGATGGTCTGCGTCCTCGGCCACAGGAGACGGTGGCTGAATGTCTCCAACGATGGGCACAGTGGCGGCGGCAACACACGTAAATGGGTTTCCCGGCGGTCCTCAATGCCACCATCAAGAGTTTCGCGGTGGTTTGCGACTTCGACTACAGTGGGGAGGGGAAGGGGGTGTAGCTGTGTCGGAGATCGGAGAAAAGAGGAGTGATGACGGCTGGAGGGACTGGAGGCGTGGAAGGTGGCGGCCGCAACAAGCTATTAGGGTTAGGGTTTAGGTTACGGGGTGGCGACGACTTTATACCCTCTACATCCAAACTTTGGCCCATAATGCCACTCTTAGTCCCTCCTTCCTTATTTTCTTTAATATAAATCCCAAATTTACCATTTAACCCCTCCATGACAAATTCTTTCCAATATGGGTCCAAAATTTACCTTTCAGCCCCTAGCTCCCAAAAATCTTTTAAATCTAAGCCCAACATTCACCAAACAACCCCTGTCTTCAGAAATCCTTACAAAATAAGTCTTGAACTTACACTTTAACCCCCCCCCCCCCCCCCCGAAGACTCAATTCTTGTCGTTTGGCTTCCCGGAACCGACACCCCGCTAATTATTATTTAATTTGAGCTATAATAATTTAAAATAGTAATAAAATTACCTCTCGGGGTTCTGGGCTTATTCTTTAATTATTCTATTTTAAACGGGATGTTACAGGTTTGTTTTCATGTCAATGAAAAAACAACCTATCATGCCGTGTTGTGTTATAGACAAACACAGCAGGATTGCCGATTTGACAGCCCTAACTGATGAAAACTATTCGCCTAAAGACAACAATTTACCCAAGATCAAAATGTACTTTTCTTTTTTAACCAAAAAAAAGTATTTTTTAACCCAAAATAGAAAGATACATATAGTTTTAAATCAAAACAAAAACATACTTATATTTGAAGGTTAAAATAACTAATCATCTCTAGAAATTAATTTCTGAAAAAACTATTCACCCGTCGTTTGGCGCGGGTAAACGACTACTATAAATACCAACAAGGGATGCAAACTGTAATTTATAAAATACCAACAATTTAAATTACGAAAAATAAAAACGGTTTGCAAAAAAACTATAAAGATAAAAATCTGCTATGGTCAGAAACAAAATATCTATTTTCATTTACATGTTTATTTTACTCATGTTTTATATGATGACAAAATAGTAAGGTGATCTGCATTTAATCAATCTAGGTTTGGAAATAGTAAATCAAATGAATAGTAAAAAGATCCCACAAACCACATTTTGCAAATTAATATATATAATTTCCCAAGTATGATTTATGATTTTATTTTGGTCAACCATGTATGAATACCTCTTGGTAGTAGTATGATCATGACTTGTGAATGAATATAGATGATTGTATCACTGGTTTTGTTTATACAATTAATATAAAATAACTTAAAACATCTATACAAAATGACAGCCTATACAAAATTTAAGTCAAAGGAAAACTTCATCTATACAAGATGACAACTTATTTTGGAGAACTTTCTTCATGAGTTTGATCGAGCATGAACCTTCCAAACTTTAGACATTGTGACACGCGGGAAAGCTTAATAATCTTTGCTCAAACCATCTCATATTTCTCATAGATAGAAGGTTTTTTTAATGTTTTTATCCCAAATAACAACCAATATTAGTTACCCCGATTAAAATAAAAAGAAAATAGATGTTTTTTAAAGACTATATGATAAAAAGGTAAAATAGGTATGGGATAAAGAAAAGTAGTAAACTACGTGAACCAGTTGCCATGACATTAGAAATGTCAATGATTTAGGAAGCAATTGATGCAAAATTTTAACCATGAACATGCAACTTAAATAGTAAAACATGGCACTTATATATGTGATAAAGAAAATATTATTTTCGAAAAACTAAGAAAAAAATTATTTTCCAAAAACTAAGAAAAATATTATTTTATTAATAAGTTCGTTTATAAAAGTTAGTTTAATTAATATTCTTTATAACATTTTTCAAAAGAGATAACTATTGGACAAAAGCTAAACAAAATATCCAAACATCTTAAATATATATATTGATTGATCTTTGTCTATATAAGAATACATTATTTATAATCAACTACTTCTATTAAACGTATCAATCAAATATTATGACATTTATGATAAAGCTGTAAATATAAAGAGCAAGTTGTCAAACGGGGGCTCTGCTCTAAAAAACAGAAACTCCTTCTTGTTATTGTCTATGGCTTCAATTGGTGCGTTTGGTTGGCATGGAACGATATGATCTTCAACAAAATTCGGACTTTGTCTTCTAAATTGTCGGATAATATAATCACAATGGTATTTAGTTGGGTAAAAATGTAACACCTCAAAAATCACAATAATTTTAAACTTTTTAAAACAACCCAAAATCATGAAATGTTTACAATATCATTGTTTCCAAAGCGTTTATCAATATCAGAGTATCCCAAAATCATAAAGCCATAAAACAAGAGGATGTATACGGTCACGCCTTCGCCTTCCCGCGATCATCAAAACTACCTGAAACAACAAACTAAAACCGTAAGCCAAAGCTTAGTGAGTTTCCCCTAAAGTACAACCACATAAATACAACAAACACAACATGCATAAATGAGCATTCAGCCTGACTGGACCGCCTCGCAGGGCCTACAGTCTATCTGGACCGCTCCCGACACTTAGACATGACTGGACCGTCTCGTAGGGCCTACAACCTATCCGGACCACTCGTCGGGCCTTCGGCCTGACTGGACCGCTTCGTAGGGCCTACAGCTTATCCGGACCGTCCCGGGTATCTTGGCCTTCAGCACAAAGCAGGACCGCCTCAACCCAACCAACCATAACATGTCGACATATACATAACAGATAAACATATAAACAGTCAACAGACAACAGACAGATCTACAGATCACTACCGCATGCTAACATCCTATATACCATGATACCGATCTAGCAGATCTCTACAACATAGTAACATACTATCATAACAACAGGATATCCAATGGGTCAGCCTTGGTGCCTTCGACCCATAAGTACAGTGAAGAAGACTCACCTCACAGTTTGAAGAAAAGTTGAACGATAAACTACTCCAAATACCGGCTCTACAGGTCACCTATTCAACAAATAGAGACCAAGGCTCAACTATAGCTCAAATACCCAAAATACCCCTAAGTCAAACTTGGTCAACCTTGGTCAAAGTCAACGGCCAAGAAGTCAACTCAGACCGAGTATGCCCAGTGTACTCGACACATACGCCCTGCGTACTAACGATCCTGATCGGGCTTCTAATAACGTACACTCAACGTACGTCCAGGTACGCCCAGCGTACGCAAGGGCTTAAAATTCCAACTTTTAAGGACTTAATCATTTAAGTCATTTCATCCAAGTCTCAGATTTAGTCTTAAAACATATCCCAAACCATAATGTTTCCAACTTTATGGTTTTACATGCCTAGAACAAGCCCATCATCAAAACCCTAACTCTTCTTAACCACTAAATCTCTTAATGGCTTGCATAGAAGAATCTCAGGGGCCAATATCATATTTTTATGACTCAAAACATGGAAAAACGTCCAAAAGGATAGCCCAAATGTTCTATAGCATGCCACGCACAAGAAAGGTCATATTTCGGGACAAAAGCTCATATTATCACCATGCAAGCTAGATCTAGCAACTTAATCATCAAAGTGGGAACTTTATACCTTCTAGAGATGGAGAATAATGCAAGACTTCCAGATCCAAGCTTGCTTCTAGCTTCTAAGCTTCACCGCCACCTTCTTCTTCCTTTGGAACACACCAAACACACACTCAAGCTTTAAAATGCAACAATGGGGCTAGGGTTTGCAAGAGAAGACGATTCTAAGGATGGAGGCTGAAAATGGGACTTAATGATCAATATATAGGGTCTAAACCCTCAAGATTAGGGTTTTCGCCCAGACGGAGTACGCCTAGCGTACTCCCAAAACGACGTCGTTCTCTTAAATGATCCTTACCCCCCGCGTACCACGCAGTACACCCAACATGGGCGGATCTATAATAGATCCCGGGGTATCCCAGGATACCCCTGAAAAAAATTTCGGTAGTGTAAATTTTTTAGAAAAATTTCATTTTATGTAGTGTATTTATACATAATATTAATATATTTAGCGAGATAATAACACAAGTTGTAGTTGGTTCAGATGGTTAAGGTGTTAGGGAATGCTATTGGAGGTTGCAAGTTCAAATCTTCTTTCAAACATTTTTCTTCATTTATTTCTCAGCTCTTTTTATATAGCTTTATACAAATTATACCTATTATATTATGATGTTGTGAAAATTAAACACAAATATTGAGTTGTCTAAGTGGTAAAGTGCTAAACTTTTAAGTTCGAGGTTCCAATTTCGAATCTTGGCGCTTACATTGGTTTACTTATTTTTGTTTTATCACTTTTTCAATTTGTTTTTTAAAATTCTAAAATTGTCCCACATCGGCCATAAATGAAACATAACTCCTATACATCTGTTATATAAGCAACATAAGCTTCTTAATTCTCAACCAATTAAACTTCCGAATGGATTTGGGTTTAAACCCGGAACCGAGTTTGAAAAACCGAGAAACCGAACCCATCGGTTTGGGATACCCCTTTGTTTTGACCCTGGCTCCGCCACTGATACCCAATGTACGCGTGTTCCGTCCAAAATTACAACAATGCCACTATGGGCCATTTTGTACTCTTTCTTATGCTCAGGGACCAAAAACAATATTTAATCATACCAAGGGTTACAATTGAAAATACCTCAACATCGGGATGTTACAAAAAAATAGGGGTAATTTTGGAATTTGTAATTGGGTTGATTGGTGTTATCAACCTTTTAACATTTTGTAATTGGTTTTCCTTTTTTTCCGCCCTGCTTTGCTTCTCTTTGAGCAGTTGTTTTAAAATATGTCCGCCGGTTCCAAAAAAATAAAGAGCAAGTTGTCATTCAAATATTAATATTTTTATTCGTTGTCTTTTGTCAAAGATTATACGAATAGTCTTTGTGTTTCGGGACGGGCGTACATGTTTGATTCCTAACTATTAATTTAATTCATGTTATTTCTATCATTTGGTTTTGTTGCAAGTTTCGTCCCTTCCCATATCTAAGTTGACTACGTTACCCTTGTGTATTTATTTTTCAATTTATTAATTGAATTTTATTATTTAATAAAAATTAACAAAAAAATAACATGACTCTCTCGTTCACGTTTAGTTCTTGTCTCTCTCCCTACGTCCCATGACCACATTTGATAGTCACCACTCCTTCACGTTCGACGACCATAACAACCACCAAAATCGAGCAATATAACCCCTAATGAATAAAAACCCCCTTTAAACCATCGATTTTATTAAAAACCCAAACTTTACCCCCAAATACATCCTCTTCTGAAACCTTCAAGTTTTGTAAAATCAAGGTTCGACGACTAAAAACTAGATCTTTGTGTTGCCTTCGTTGTTTCCAAAGAACATACACCCATTTCTCTCTCTCTCTCTCTCTCTCTCTCTATATATATATATATATATATATATATATATATATATATATATATATATATATATATATATCACACATTTACACACACAACTCATCTTCATTTGGGTAGAGGGGGAACTAAATTTGATCTGCATTGTTTTCTCCGATTCACGTTTCGACGGGAGGACGAATAGGAAATTGGGTTTTTAAGAAGGGTTTCTTGTTGAATTTTCTAAATGAAAGGCTTCTCATTGATCTAGGTTTTTGTATATTGATTTGTATTTCTTTACATCGGTTTCAAGTTTTTTTTTGTATATTGCATTTGGGTTTTTTTTGTGGCAATGATTGTATCTGATTTTTGGTATATTGCACCATATTATGATTTATACAAGAATCAATTGAAGAGCTAAAAACATTCTTCTTCATTAATGAATTATAGAATAAAAGTTACAAATATATATTGTACAAGTTAGGCTAACATACGCCACTAATATTAACCTAACTAACTATAACATAAAAGGAAAGCTAACAACTTCAAACTTCTACTTGCTGGCATGGATATATACATAGTTCCAATATGCCCCTCAAGACGGAATCTGAAAGATATCTTGAAGATCCATCTTGGATAATAAATGAACCATTTTTGCTCTTAGAAGTGGCTTAGTAAACAAATTTGCAAGCTGATGTTGAGTTCGTATAGGCATGAGTTTGATGGTGTGATCAAGAACTTTATCACATATGAAATGGAAATCTAACTATATATGTTTTTTTCCTTTCGTGAAATTGAGGATTAGAAGCTAGTTTGATTGTTGATTCATTATCACAAAATAAAAGCGTAGATTGAGAGGAATTAATGTTGAAGGCTTAAAGCAAATGTTTTAACCAAATAATGTCAGTAGTTGTTGCTGCAAGTGCTCTATATTCGGCCTTTGTGGATGATCTTGAAACAATGGTTTGCTTCTTGGATTTCCAAGACACCAAAGAATCTCCAAAAAAATATGCAAAATCTAGTTATTGATCTTTTAGTATTGGGACAACCTGCCCAATCAGAATCACTAAGTGCTCTTAATTGATAATAACCATTTGATGACAAAAATAGCCCTAACCAAGATTGTGCTTCAATTATCTTACAATATGATTAACATCTTCCTTATGTGGAACTCATGGTGAAGTAATGAATTGACTCAATCTATGCACAACATAAGTGATATCCGGCCTAGTAATAGTTAAGTACATTAATCGTCCAATCAAGCGTTTGTACTGAGCAAGATCATCAAGAATTTTTCCTTCAAAGTTAGAAACTGTAAGTTTTGGATCCATAGGGTAATGAGATGGTTTTGCTGCAAGCATACCTGTATTTTGTAACAAGTCAAGTGCATATTTTCTTTGAGAGACAATTGTACCCTTTGTTGATCTAGCAATCTCCAAACCAAGGAAGTGTTTTAAATCTCCCAAGTCTTTCAATTTGACCGCACTTAATAATTCTTTGACTAATGTTATCTCATGTAATGAAGAACCATTAAGCATTATGTCATCCATATAAACAAGGAGTGCAACATATATAGGACCATGACTTTTGTAAAATAATGAGTAATCAACTTTGGATTGCATGGAGCCATGAGAATGAAGAAAATATGAAAATTTAGCATACAATTGGCGTGATGCTTGTCTTAATCCATACAAGAATTTTTGAATTTTACAAGCCAGTTTGCCACTAGAAGAATATGCATTTGATTATTCATATCCTTTAGGTAACTGCATATAAACCTCTTATGCCAAATCACCATTGAGGAACGCATTGTTCACATCTAATTGAAGTAAAGGCGATGACTGATGCGCGACAATTGCCAAAAGAAGCTTGACAGTGCCCAACTTTTCAACTGTAGAAAAAGTGTCCATAAAATCAATTCCCTTCTGTTGATTAAAGCCCTTAGCCACCAAATGATCTTTGTATCTTTCTATTGTCCCATTTGCTTTTATCTTTATCTTATATACCCATTTACATCCCAATGCTTTCCTGTATTTAGGTAAAGGAACAACAGACCAAGTATTATTCACCTCTAATGCGTGCAACTCATCATTCATTGCAGATATCCATTGTAGTGAAAGTGTAGCTTCTTTATAAGATTTTGGCTCAATTTTAGCAGAAATAGCCAAAGTAAATGCCTTTTGTTATGAAGATAATTTGGAATAATTCACCACTTTGGATATTGGATATCTGACTTTTGAATTATTAGACTCACAAGAATCATTCTTTATAAGATTACAATGATAACCTTTCAAATAAGAGGGTGGAACACAATTTCATTGTGGTCTAGTTGAAATAAGAACATCTTCATCATGTTCATTATTCTTAGAGAAAGAATAATGATCATGAGAAATAGAGTTGTAGAGTTATGTATCATCATCCAAAACATGATCAAGAACAGTAGGAAGGGTATGGAATGGAAACGTATTGATAGTTTCTGAATTCTACACTTGAGTAAATGGGAAAATATCCTCATGAAATACATTGTCCCTTGAATTAAACACTTGTCTTGTCTCAAGATCAATAAAGCGATGAGCTTTCATTCCAGGTGGATAGCTAACAAAAATACATGATCTAGCACGAGAAGTGAATTTGGTTTGAGTAGAACTGAGAGTATATACAAAAGATAAATAGCCAAAAGTTTTGAGATTGTTGTAATCAGGCTTGCTGTGATAAAGCTTTTCAAATGGAGACATTTTTCCAAGAATCTTACATGGAAGTCTATTAATAAAAAATGTAGCATGTAGCACACATTCAGACCAATAAATGATGGGTACTTTAGATTGAAAGTATAAGGCCCTAGCAATATTTAAAAGATGTGTAACAGCCTGAAAATTAGGATAAAATGTTTCATTTGATATTTATAAATTACAACCATGTTTTGTTTTCCAAAATTTCATTACATCATAACATATCCAAAAGATTAGAGTATCCAAAACCATGAATGCGGAAATACTAGAGAGTGGATGTTGCGCCATCAAGCCGGGCCCTTTCCCTTAGAACCAGAAGTACCTGAAACACCCCAACAAATTGTAAGCAAACACTTAGTAAGTTCCCAAAATACAAAAACATACAATCACATAATACCATGCAACATATATATATATATATATATATATATATATATATATATATATATATATATATATATATATATATATATATATATAATTGCCATGGACTCCCTCCATGGTCTTCACCTGGAATGTCATGGGCTCCCCCAATGGTCTTCACATAACTCAATTACATGCCAACAAACAAACCATTGCATGTCAACTATTAAAACCTCATATAAACTAATGGGCCGTCACTGGCGCCTTCGACCTATTGGTATAATGAGAAGACTCACCTCAGTCTGCTGAAAAAAATAGCTGCTTGACTACCAATACAAAATCTCATACTGTATAAATATACAAATAACCCTAATTAGGATCATGACACAACCTAGTCAATGGCCCAAAATCCTAAGTCCAAGTCCCTCCATTATGACCCAAAAGTCTATCCTTCATTAATGGGCCTAGGATCAAAGTCTAAAACTATAATGGACCACATGGCCCAATAAGGCCCAATCATGACATCAATAGCCCAAAAATAATTTCAAAGGCCCATCTACCCTAATCGGTCCAAGCCCAAGGCTAAGTGGAGTTCAATTGGCCCAAAAGTCCACCGAAAGCCCAACACTTACAGGAGAGCGTACGCCCAACGTACTTCAGAAGTACGCCTAGCGTACTAGGTTCTTCGGTTGTATGTGCAGCATACAGGTTGGTACGCCCAGTGTACAAGCAGGTAATGCACAATAACCATTAAGTTCTTAATACACGAAGACTCCACGTTCCAAATCCAGATCTAGGTCGTTTCTAAGGTCCTAGGGCGTAAAGTGTTGGATAAGGTGTCTAAGTCCATAACTTATTTGGTATATACTTGATCCGACCCGGCATGGTCCATTTGGGTTGCACTTCACCCAGACTATTTATGGATAATTTTATGAGAATTGTATACTTACGATTTATTAATATATTATAAGTTATAATATATTAATATATAGTCATGTTATTTAATTAGTTTTAATCTTGAATTAATTATGAATTGATTTAGTGATTAAAAGGAAGACTAATTAAATCATGGGCTATTATATTTATATGGTGTGGGCTAATGCTCATTTGTTAATGGGCTAAGCTTATATGGAAGTCCATGGATGATCCATGGAGCTTTTAACCCATGGATCCTTGGAAGAGGAAAAGACATGGGTTATTAGGTTTTCACCCTAACCATGTACACTATATAAACAAGCTTATGTTGCATGAAAAACCCTAAGTGTGTGTGTAATAGTGGTGGCCAAAATCTAAGAGTTAGTATACTCTCTCATACATTTTCCAAGTTTGTGGTGATTTGTGATTTCCATTTGAGGCATTCACATTATTGGTGCTTGGCTCTCAAACTCCAAGGAATCAACAATCAATAAAAGGTATGTAATTCATCTAGTTCTTTTATGTTTAAAAGTACCCCATGCCATGCTAGATAGGTTATAAACCTTGGAAATTAATATTTTGCATGTACCTTAGACAAACATAGATCCAAGGTTTATTAGGGTTGCATGTACACTTAGGAAGTGTTAGAATGCTCAAAACCCAACATAAAGTTGGCAACCTTATGCCCTTACATGTAATGAGAGAACACAATACCTCATTTAATCCATTAAGTCTCGTTTTAAGCTCTTAAGCTCATGCGAAGTCACCACGACCATCAAGCTATCGTTTTTATGCTTCAAACCAGACAAGGGAACCTAGATCTAACACCCTTAACCTATGGGTGTCCACTCTCACCCACCGCTTGCTTGACTGGTGGAGGGTCGTTAGCCGAACGGGTAGGACAAGGACTTATAAATTCTCATTAAAAGTATAATGAATATTATAAAGTAACTAAACCTTTTATAAATTCCCAATCTTAGTTACTTTAGGAAAATGTGAATATGGTGCTAACCCATGGAATTCACACTTTGTACCTTACCAAGTCGTTGGTGGAGCGTGTGTGGTTAACCGACACACTAACTTGGACTAGTAAGGATCACGAAGGGTGACTTAATGTTTATCATAGATCGGTGGAGCGTGTGTGGTTAACCGGCACATTGATTAGGTGATAATATTAAGGGTACCAAGTGAATTTGCATGGTTATTCACACCTTGTTTTGTGATCCTTGGCATCCCAGTCACAAAACTTAAAGGGCACAATCGAGATTGAAACATGCCATTGAAAAGTTCAATGAATCTCAAAAGAATCTAGGAATTTCAAAACCAATTAAACCTAATAATTCATTTCGTTTTCATGGTGGAAATTGGTTAATCGTCATTCACCTACCTTCAAATATGTTATAGCTTAGATTACGGCATCCCTCTTCTAAGTTATAATATATTGTGTTGGATCCTAGCCTTAATATTACATTTGGGTGTATTATTAAGGATTCGACATATATCTAATCTAAACTTGTTTTCTTCTTTTAAGATGTCTTCCAACAACAATGCTTCGGGCTCTAACCCTACTGGCTCCTTTTCCCTCATGAACCTTTGTGGGAGGGTCATCTTTGATGGTTCCAACTTCATGGATTGGATCCGGAACATCAGGATGGTCACTCGCTACGAGGACAAGGAATATGTCCTCGATAAGGAGCTAAAGGAGCTTGATGAGTCCACTGCTACTCCTGAGGAGGTCGCTGAGTATCAGGCACATGAAAGAGATGCCACCAAGGTGGCATGCATCATGATGGCCACCATGACAGCTGAACTCCAAAAGTCCTATGAGGACTATTACCCTTTTGAGATGCATCAGGATCTGATGGAAAGGTACCATCAGAGTGCTCGTCAAGAGCGGTATGAAATAATCTCCTCCATGATCACTACCCATATGAAGGATAGCGAACCAATCACGAGCCACATGCAGAAAATGCAAAGGTATGTGGACCGTCTAATGAAACTGAATGTGAACTTCCCTGAGGAGTTGGCAATTGATATCATTTTGCACTCCTTGCCCTCGTGTTATGATCAATTTCGTATGACATACCACATGAACAAGGAGGAAGTCACACTCAGTAAGCTTCAAGGACTTCTGAAGACTGGCGAAAGTGGTCTTAAAAGTAAGTTGGTTGCTACTCCTACTCCTACTACTACCCCTGTTTTGGCTATCGGGCAAGGCAAAGGGAAGAAGAGGAAGCACCCTTCGAAGGGTACCAAGGGAAAGTCCCTTGAAGGCTCCTCATCTGGAACCAAAGGTGGTTCTATCACTCCTTCTGCCATCCCTAAGGATGCTGAATGCTTCTACTGTCAACATAAGGGGCACTGGAAGCGAAACTGCCCAAAGTACTTGCAGGATGTCAAGGATGGAAAAGTGAAACCATCCCATGCAGGTATTTACACTATATTGTCTAATAACTCACCATATTCTAATTCTTGGGTGCTTGATACAGGTTGTGGTATTCATATCTGTTGTGACTTGCAGGGCCTAAGAAGAAGTGAGGATGTGGAGCACGGAAAGATAAAGTTAATCATGGGGAATAAGAAGGTTACACCTGTTACCAAGATTGGAGTTTATACTTTGTTGCTAGATAGTGGGTTAAAGTTAGATTTGAATAAATGTGTTTACTCGTCTGAAATGGCGAGGAATAATATTTCCTTTAATGCTTTGTATAAACAAGGTTTTACCTTTTCTTTTGATAATGAAGTTGGTAGTATTAATGCTTTCTTTAATAATATTCTTTATTTTAAAGCATTACCTTGTGACGGTGTGTATGAAGCTGTATCGGTTGTAGATAATTTAGGGAATAATATATTGTGTATTGATTCTTCTACTAGCTTGGATAAAGCATCTTTATGGCATTGTCGTCTTGGACATGTAAGCAAGAAACGCATAGGCCAGCTCCAAAAGGATGGAGTTTTGGAGTCGTTCGACCTCAAGTCGGATGATAGTTGTGAGTCTTGTCTACTTGGAAAAATGACAAAATCACCCTTCACTGGTACTTGTGCAAGGGGTGAGGGTTTGTTGGACCTTATACATACTGATGTATGTGGACCATTCAAAACCGCCACAAGGGATGCTAATCGCTATTATGTGACTTTTATTGATGATTTTAGTAGATATGGTTATGTCTACTTAATCAAACATAAGTCAGAAACTTTTGAAAGGTTTAAAGAGTTTAAACAGGAAGTAGAAAATCAATTGGGCAGGAACATTAATATGCTTCGATCCGATCGAGGTGGTGAGTATCTTAGTACTGAGTTCCTCGACTATCTTAAGGAGTGTGGGATTGTCTCACAATTGACACCTCCCAGGACACCACAGCTGAATGGTGTGGCTGAGAGGCGTAATCGAACTTTGTTGGACATGGTTCGCTCTATGATGAGTCGAGCTTCGCTACCAATCTCTTTTTGGGGGTATGCCTTAGAGACTGCCGCCCACATCCTTAATCTAGTCCCTACAAAGAAGGTTGCCAAAACACCTCATGAGATGTGGACTGGGAAAGTTCCCAATTTGGACCACATCAAGATTTGGGGTTGCGAGGCTTTCGTGAGGCGTGAGACTCATGACAAGCTTGAACCTCGAAGTGAAAGGTGTATTTTCATCGGCTATCCACAAAAATCCTTTGGTTACCTCTTCTACAGACCCAATGAGAATGTGGTCTTTGTGGCTAGGAGAGGAGTCTTTCGAGAGAGAGAATTTATAAGCCAAGGAGACAGTGGGAGGCAAATTGACCTTGAAGAAATTCAAGAGTCAATTGGTGAAGGAACCTCAAATACTAGCAATCAACCCGAGGAGGAAACTCCTGTTGATCCAGCTGATGAGTCTGTACCTCCGAGGCGTTCCACAAGGGTTAGGAACACACCTGAGTTTTATTATGGATTTCATATTACTACGGAAGGTGATACATTTATCAGTGACAGTACACTGGTAAATCTGGATGAACCTAACAGTGTTAAGGAAGCCATGGCAGGCCCGAAGTCTGCTAAATGGAAGGAGGCTATGGACAGCAAGATACAGTCCATGTATGACAATCAAGTTTGGAACTTGGTTGACAATGTACCAGGCCGTAAAACAGTCGGGTGCAAATGGATCTTCAAGAAGAAGACCGACATGGATGGGAAAGTGCATACTTATAAGGCTCGACTGGTTGCGAAGGGTTTTACTCAGACTCAGGGTATTGATTATGATGAAACCTTCTCACCGGTAGCAAAGATTAAGTCTATTAGGGTCATGCTGGCCATTGCTGCATTTCATGATTATGAAGTATGGCAAATGGATGTCAAAACCGCTTTTCTTAATGGAAAGTTAGCTGAGGATGTGTACATGAATCAGCCAGAGGGTTTTGTAAGTGCAGAATACCCTAATAGAGTGTGCAAGCTTGAGAAATCCATTTATGGATTAAAACAAGCATCTCGTAGCTGGAATCTTTGTTTCGATGAGAAGGTCAAAGAGTTTGGCTTCTTGAGAAGTGAAGATGAGTCTTGCGTGTATGTAAGAGCTAGTGGGAGTATAGTTAGCTTCTTGGTACTGTATGTAGATGACATACTACTTATAGGAAATGACATCCCAACCTTGCAGGAGGTTAAGTCCTGGCTTGGGAAGTGCTTTGCTATGAAGGACCTAGGGGAAGCTGCCTATATCCTAGGGATAAGGATATTAAGAGAAAGGAGTAAAAGACTAATTGGACTTAGTCAGAGTATCTACTTGGATAAGGTGTTGAAAAGGTTCAACATGCAGAATTCCAAGAAAGGAGAATTACCGATCCAAAGCAATGCCAAACTGAGTAAGGCTCAGAGCCTGAGTACAGAAGATGAGATAGCTGAGATGAGTCGATTACCCTATGCTTCCGCTGTTGGCTCGATCATGTATGCTATGACTTGTACCCGTCCTGATGTGGCCTTCGCTTTGAGCATGGTCAGCAGATATCAGGGGAACCCTGGCAAGGCTCATTGGACTGCGGTAAAGAATATTCTCAAGTACCTGCGGAGGACTAAGGATTGGATCCTTACCCTTGGTGGGAGTGATGACTTGAGAGTGCTAGGGTATAGTGATGCTAGTTTTCAGACTGATAGGGATAACTTCCGCTCTCAGTCGGGCTGGGTCTTTACCCTAAATGGAGGGGCAATCTCTTGGAAGAGTTCCAAGCAGGAGACGGTGGCTGATTCGACTTGTGAATCAGAGTATATAGCAGCGAGTGAAGCAGCAAAGGAGGCGATATGGCTGAAGAACTTCATCGGAGACCTTGGAGTTGTACAAGCCATTAAGGAACCTATGGAGATTTTCTATGACAGCAATAGTGCGGTTGCCTTAGCCAAGGAACCGAGAGATCATGGCAGATCCCGACACATTGACAGAAAATATCACTTCATAAGACACAAGATAGAAGAAGGACTCCTCGTGGCAAAGAGGGTATCGTTAGATGAGAACCCTGCAGATCCCCTTACGAAGGGACTGACGAGGGTTAAGCATTTGCAGCATGCGAGGCGCATCGGGCTGAGGGACGATATTAGTTTTACAGATTAGATAATTTTTCTGAAACTTGTAAAATGTAATCGACGTTTGATGATGAATAAAATGTGTGATTTATTTATGAGTAAAGTGTTACTATCATTGTCAATTATTTACTATTGTTTCAGTTTTGCATGTTTTGACTTCCAGAATAATTAATTTATTCAAACCTCCACAATCAGTCATACGTCGGAAGTAGGTATGAATCAAGATTGTCATGAATTGGGTTTGTAGATGGCTAAAGGTGTTTAGACATAGCAATGGTTGCTACAACGTTCATGAGTGCTCATAAGTTATGAGTATTGGAATAAACCCACGCTCACTTGTATCACTTCATGGAATTTATCTCGAGTGATCGTGAGACGATAATATCATATAAGTCTTCAAACCTAGAGATATGAGTTGTTACCTATGAATTGGTTGTGCATTGATTGCACGTAAACGCATCAGTAACTTGATGTTATAAAACGTGCCTTTGTGTACAATTCAACAAGTAGTAGAACAAGCATATGAGTCGAAGTTTATCTGTTCCTTCTAGAAATAGAAGCGATATCTGGGCCCCTCGATGATTTTGTTTTGACCTATGTACCGGGCCCGGTCAGAACTAAATTGATGTGTTCAGTTAAGTTCTTTGTCAAACAAATCGGAAATCGAGAAACAACTGCTAGACAATAAGTAAGACATTGTTCCATGTATTTGTCCGGCTGATATCATGAGAACAGAGGGCTATATGATCACTTATCTAAAATGGCGCTTCATAGTTCAACAGAGTTTTCGAGAGCTACGATTGCCGGTTGGTTCCTGAAGTAATATAGGCAAATACAGTTATTAGACTTATCCAAGTGGGAGTCTGTTGGATAAGGTGTCTAAGTCCATAACTTATTTGGTATATACTTGACCCGACCCGGCATGGTCCATTTGGGTTGCACTTCACCCAAACTATTTATGGATAATTTTATGAGAATTGTATACTTACGATTTATTAATATATTATAAGTTATAATATATTAATATATAGTCATGTTATTTAATTAGTTTTAATCTTGAATTAATTATGAATTGATTTAGTGATTAAAAGGAAGACTAATTAAATCATGGGCTATTATATTTATATGGTGTGGGCTAATGCTCATTTGTTAATGGGCTAAGCTTATATGGAAGTCCATGGATGATCCATGGAGCTTTTAACCCATGGATCCTTGGAAGAGGAAAAGACATGGGTTATTAGGTTTTCACCCTAACCATGTACACTATATAAACAAGCTTATGTTGCATGAAAAACCCTAAGTGTGTGTGTAATAGTGGTGGCCGAAATCTAAGAGTTAGTATACTCTCTCATACATTTTCCAAGTTTGTGGTGATTTGTGATTTCCATTTGAGGCATTCACATTATTGGTGCTTGGCTCTCAAACTCCAAGGAATCAACAATCAATAAAAGGTATGTAATTCATCTAGTTCTTTTATGTTTAAAAGTACCCCATGCCATGCTAGATAGGTTATAAACCTTGGAAATTAATATTTTGCATGTACCTTAGACAAACATAGATCCAAGGTTTATTAGGGTTGCATGTACACTTAGGAAGTGTTAGAATGCTCAAAACCCAACATAAAGTTGGCAACCTTATGCCCTTACATGTAATGAGAGAACACAATACCTCATTTAATCCATTAAGTCTCGTTTTAAGCTCTTAAGCTCATGCGAAGTCACCACGACCATCAAGCTATCATTTTTATGCTTCAAACCAGACAAGGGAACCTAGATCTAACACCCTTAACCTATGGAGTTGTCCAAACTCACAAGAGAATATTCATGGACCAAGAAAGGACTCAAAAACTAAACCCTAACTCAACTAATTATAAACAAGAGCAAGGTATGAGCTTTTTACCTTCACAAGCTTCCCAAGTTGCTCCAAATGCAAGATCCAAAAGGTTTTCCCACGTTCAAGGCTTGCTTCCACTTCCTTCTCCTTGCTAGCTCGCCAAAAAGGAGGTATTTGAGGCGCTTTCAAGCTCGAGAATTACTCACAAAGGATTTAGGGTTTTAGGGACGTTTGAAAGTAATGGAGGCTGGTTAGGGTAAGGTCCAAAAGGCTTACGAATGTTTAAATAGGGTCCTTGCCCTAAAATTAGGGTTTTGGTCGTCAGCCACGTACGCCCTGCGTACCCATCGGTATGCCCTGTGTACGTGGTACACACCCACGATCTGCCCTCCCTAGTACGCTAAGCGTACACATATGTATGCCCAGCATACGTAGGGACCCTTTATGCAAAAAAAATTAATTCTAGGGGAAAAAGAGTAAATACTTGAACTTCGAAGGTTACAACTCTCCCTCACTTGGATTAGACTACGTCCTCGAAGTCTGTTGATGCGAATAAGTCTGGTTAATGCTCTCTCATCTCGCCTTTCGGCTCCCAAGTCCATTCGGAGCCCCTCCGGTGCTGCCATTGCACCTTTACCGGCTTCACCACTTTGTTTCGAAGAGCTTTAGTTTTTCTATCCAGAACTGCAATGGGCTTCTCAACATAGTTCAGGCTCTCATCCACCTGAATATCATCCAATGAAATAACTACAGCCTCATCTGATACACACTTCCGTAGCTGAGACACATGAAAGGTGTTATGGATCTAACTCAGCTCATCAGGGAGATCCAACCGATACGCGACCTTGCCAACTTGGGCAGAGATGCTGAATGGGCCAATAAATGGGGGTCCCAACTTGCCCTTTTTTCTAAAGCGTATGACACCCTTCCAGGGCGACACCTTCAGCAGTACGAAATCCCCCACCTGAAACTTGAGATCCGAATGGCATCGGTCAGCATATCTTTTCTGACGACTCTATGCGACTCGCAGCCTGTCACGCACCTGCTGAATCAACTCAGTGGTCTTAAGCACCACTTCGGTTCTACCCATGACTCGAAGCCCAACCTTCCCCCCCCCCCCAAACAAACCAAAGTCCTACATCTCCTTCCATACAGCATCTCGAATGGGGGTCGGTCAATACTAGCATGATAACTGTTGTCGTAGGAAACTAACATCATGGTCCGAGACCACAGATACCGACACTCCGTTTCTGACTACCACCTCTTGAACATAAATATCCGCTAATTTCTTGGCGGATATACTCTCAACAATCGGGATAAAGTGTGCACTCTTGGTCAACCTATCCACAATAACCCAAATAGAGTCAACACCCTGCGTCGTCCTGGGTAATTTTGTGATAAAATCCATGGTGATCTCCTCCCATTTCCACATGGGAGTGGGTAATGGTTGAATCTTGTCGTGAGGCCTCTGATGCTCGGCTTTGACGCTCAACAAACCAAGCAACTTCCCGCTTCATGCAGGGCCACCAGTAGCTCAATCTCAGGTCTCGGTACATCTTCGTGGCTCCCAGATGGATAGAAAACTTGGACTTATGCACCTCCTCCAAAATCTTTTGCCTCACTCCCCCAAATGTTGGAACCCAAACTCTACCACATTGAGTCAATAATCCCCAACTGTCTCTCACAAATAATGGAATCTGTCCCCTAATCCTCTCAGTCTTCCAATTCTCCTTTTTCAACCCTTCTACATGTGCCCCTTGTTCATATCCATCAAAGGTGAGGTAACCGTCATTCTCAAGCAAACATCTCGGATCAGAGCACTCGCCGCCTTACGGCTCAAAGCATCGGCCACCACATTGTCCTTCCCGGGATGATACAAAATCTCCCAATCATAATCTTTTACCACGTCTAACCACCTCCTCTGCCGCATATTTAAGTTCGGCTGATCCATCAAATACTTCAAACTCTTATGATCGGTTAAAATGGTGCATCGGACCCCATATAAGTAACGCCTCGAAATCTTGAGGGCAAATACCACTGCCCACAATTCCAAGTCATGAGTGGGGTAATTCGCCTCATGAGGCTTCAGCTGCCTCGAGGCGTAAGCAATCACGTGTCCCCTCTGCATAAGGACAGCCCCAAACCCAAGATAGAAGCGTCACAATATACCATAAAATCATCTGATCCCTCGGGTAATGCCAGAATCGGGGCCTCACACAATTTCTGTCTCAAAGTCTTGAAGGCCAACTGCTGATCTGGACCCCGCTGAAAAGTCATATTTTTCTTGGTCAGACGAGTCAAAGGCACTGCAATCTTGGAGAAATCCTAGATAAATCTCCGAAAGTACCCTGTTAGGCCCAAGAAACTCTGGATCTCGGATGCATTCCTCGGAACCTCCCAACGCATTACCGCCTTAATCTTGGTCGGGTCCATCCAGATACCCTCTTGGTTGATGGTGTGCCCCAAAAACTACACCTCACGCAACCAAAAATCGCATTTGGAGAATTTGGCATAAAGCCTCTCCCTCCTCAAGGTCTCCAACACCTCCCTCAAATGTTGCTCGTGCTGCTCCTTGGTCTTGGACTAGACCAAGATGTCATCAATAAAAACAATCACAGACCTATACAACATCGGTCTGCATACCTGGTTCATGAGGTCCATGAACGCTACTGGGGCATTGGTGAGCCCGAATGACATCACCGCGAACTTGTAATGACCATATCAAGTTCTGAAGGTCGTCTTCGGTATATCCTCATCCCTGGTCCTCATCTGATGATATCCCGATTGAAGATCAATCTTGGAAAACCAAGATGCACCCTGAAGCTGGTTAAATAAGTCGTCGATCCTCGGAAGCAGGTAACGGTTCTTCACCGTCAACTTGTTCAGCTCCCAATAATCAATACACATCCTGTGTGACCCATCCTTCTTTTTCACAAACAGGATCGATGCTCCCCACGGGGAACTACTCGGACAAATAAATCCCCTGTCAAGCAGCTCCTGTAGCTGCGTAGACAACCCCTACATCTCAAGTAGAGCTAGACGATACGACACCTTGGCTATCAGAGCCACACCAGGCATCAAATCAATCTGGAACACAAACTGCCTCTCGGGAGGCACCCCAAGAAACTTCTATGGAAATACATCAGGAAAATCTCTCACAATAGGTACCATGCTCAACTCTGTTGTGGTCACCACCAGTGAATCTGAGATATATGCCAGAAACCCAGAACAACCCTGCTGAAGAATTCTCCTAGCCTAGCAGCCGAACAGAGAGCTGGCCCATGCGAGGCTCTCTCAGCATTATTAACCAGTTCTCCCCCACTTAGGGTTCGAACTCTCACCAGCTGCCGCTCATAATCGATTATGGCCCCATTAGGTCCCAACCAGTCAATCCCAATGATTAATTTCAACCCCCTTAAAGGAATCCGTACCAAATCGATAGAAAACCTCTCGCCGAACATGTTCAACATACTCCTCCAGAATACCCTCGTTGCGCTCATAGTGCAGTCATTTGCAATCTGCACCTCAAGAGGGGAATCCAAAGTCCCCGAAGCATCTCGAAACTTCTTGCCGAGTGCAAGACATACAAATGATCGGGTAGCCCCTGAATCAAAAAGAACATGAGCCGACAATCCATTGACCAGAAAGGTCCATATACAAGATCATAACAATATAAGCATAACAAAAAAAATAAATAAGATAGAAATAGGTCACATACCAGTCACAACGTCCAACGCTGCTCGGGCCTCTCTGTGGTCAGCTGAAATGCCCTGCTCTTCATCGGAGGAGCCTCCACCTTGATCCGGCGGCCATCCGTAATCCTCATTGTGGCGGGCGTAGGTGTCACCACTGCTCCTCCAGACAACCTCAGATAATCGGACTTTTTATGACTGGTCTGGTTGCATTGAAAACAAATCAAGCCCTTATTAGGGAAATCCCGGCTCATGTGGCCCGGCTGGCCACAAGTATAACATGCGGAGCCTGCTACCCGACAGGCTCCACTGTGCTGCCTACCACACTTGGCACAACGGCCTCGGCCCCGCTGTCCTCTGCTGGGAGGATCGGAGGTCTTAGGCTTCTTAGCCTGACCCACTGCTGTCTGAACCTGCTCCGGCTTCCGCTTCGTCCGAAGCTCCAACTCAATTTCCCGTTCCCGAGCCTTCTCCACCATGTCATTCAGGGTTTTGCACCCTGAAAAGCTCACGAACTCTCGGATATCATCCCTCAGCATGGAATGATACCTCATCTTCTTCATCTCCTCATCCGCAACATACCGCGGAACTAACAGTGTTCTCTCTCTAAATTTGGCGGTGATCTCCGCCACAGTCTCAATGGTCTGGTGAAGGTCCTGGAACTCCCTCACTAGTCGTTGCACCTCAATGGCTGAGGCAAACTCCCGATTAAAGCTCCACACAAACTCCTCCCATGTCATCTCAGCCACACCCGTCGATCCTACCTCGTGGGTAACCTCTTCCCGCCAGTCTCGCGCCCGATCCCTCAGCATACAGGACGCTAACCCCACCTTTGCAGCTTCGGGGAGAAATCTCGTGTGCTGGGCATTCTCCATGCCAGCAACCCAACGACGACTAGCGATGGGGTCCTTAACCCCAAAGAACTTATGTGCACTACACGCCTTGAACTCCCGGAATGAGGGAGTTCGAGTCCCAATCTGACCCGCAACAATCTCGGCTCGAAAAGACCTCAGCCACTCCTTCATAATCTCCATAATCCCCTCAATGACGGTACCAAAGATCATCGGGGTAGCGTAACGATGCCACGAGTAACCTCAGCAGTGATAAGCTCGCACGACCTCTCATCAATTGGCTCTATACCAAAGCTTGAAACTGATCCTGATCCTGATCCCAAACTTAAACCTCCTCATGTAATCATTACCATACTCAACTGAAAAAATATAGCAATTGATAAGGAAGTTCGAAGGGATTCCTCCTCACCGGACTCCTTAGAGCCTCCAGATCTGACCTTGTTTTAGGTATAGGTCCTGTGCTTTCAGTAGTACGAGCCCAATACTACCTTCCACGCCTACATGTACCTTCCCCAAGGCCATACCTTATACCTCTAATTCATCCAACTACAGATAAACATGACCCACAGAACACAACACAAACTCAGATCCTAGACTATTCTAGGATTTCTCAATCCTCACTGAACAAGAAACCTAAATCAATCATCCCAGGTTGCCCTATGCATGCATATTATACACAAATAGAATCACATAGACTGTCAAATAAAGCTTCTACCCTAAGACCACAACCAAACAAGAAATAGGAAATAAGGCAGAATCCAGAATTCTAGGGCTATGCAATCCTAGACATATACAACTTTGAAAGCATACACTTAGAAAATAACCAAGTCAATCATATATTTCTAGCATGGCTAATTCATTGGGAACACTTACTTGAGCTCGGCCGATTTCGCGCATCGCAGTCTCCTCTTTACTTAAGAAAACCGTTTTAAAAAAAATTAGCTTTTGTTTTTTTTTTTTAAAAAGGTTTACCATTTCCTCAGTTTGAGTTCTGACACACCCGAGAGTGTGCCCGAATCCCTCAAACCAAGGCTCTGATACCAACTTGTAACAACCCGAAAATTAGGATAAAATGTTTCATTTGATATTTAGAAATTACAATCATGTTTTGTTTTCCAAAATTTCATTACATAATAACATATCCAAAAGATCATAGTATCTAAAACCATGAATGTGGAAATACTGGAGAGTGGATGTTGCGCCATCAAGTCGGGCCCTTTCCCTTAGAACCAGAAGTACCTGAAACACCCTAACAAATTGTAAGCAAACGCTTAGTGAGTTCCCAAAATTCACAAACATACAACCACATAATACCATGCAACACACACACACACATACACACACACACACACACACACACATATATATATATATATATATATATATATATATATATATATATATATATATATATATATATATATAGAGAATTGTCATGGACTCCCTCCATGGTCTTCACCTGGAATGTCATGGGCTCCCCCATGGTCTGATAACCAAGTGCCATGGGCTCCCCCTATGGTCTTCACATAAGTCAATTACATGCCAAAAAACAAACCATTGCATATCAACTATTAAAACCTCATATCAAGTAATGGGTCGGCATTGGCGCCTTCGACCCATTGGTATAATGAGAAGACTTACCTCAGTCTGCTGAAAACAATAGTTGCTCGACTACCAATCCAAAATCTCACACTGTATAAATATACAAATAACCCTAATTAGGATCATGACACAACCTAGTCAAGGGCCCAAAATCCCAAGTCTAAGTCCCTCCATTATGACCCAAAAGTCTATCCTTCATTAATGGGCCTAGGGTCAAATTCTAAAACTATAATGGACCATATGGCCCAATAAGGCCCAATCATGACATCAATAGCCCAAAAATAATTTCCAAGGCCCATCTACCCTAATCGATCCAGGACCAAGGCTAAGTGGATTTCAATTGGCCAAAAAGTCCATCAAAAGCCCAACACCTACAGGAGAGCGTACACCCAGCGTACCTCAGAAGTACGCCTTGCGTATTGGGTTCTTCGACTATATGCGCAGCGTACAGGTTGGTACGCCCAACGTACGAGCGGGTAATTCGTAATAACCATTAAGTGCTTAATACACAAAGACTCCACGTTCCAAATCCAGATCTAGGTCGTTTCTAAGGTCCTAAGGCATAAAGTTGGCAACTTTATGCCCTTGCATGTCATGAGAGAACCCAATACCTCATTTAATCCATTAAGTCTCATTTTAAGCTCTTAAGCTCATGCAAGAAGTCACCGCAACCATCAAGCTATCATTTTTATGCTTTAAACCAGACAAGGGAACCTAGATCTAAAACCCTTCAACCATTAAGCTATCATATGTAAGCCCAACGTACATAGGGACCCTTTATGCAACAAAATCTAATTCTAGGGGAAAATAGTAAATACCTGAACTTCGACCGTTACAAAATTCAGATGTTTTCTTTCCACAATTGAATTTTGTTGTGGTATTTCAACACATGAAAATTGATGCAAAGTAAATTGGTCATGCAAGAATTCTATAAATGATAATTCTTTTGCATTATCAAATCTGAAGTTCTTGATGGTTAAATCAAATTGAGTTTTAACCATATGAAAAAATTTATGAACAACCAATTATGCAATAGATCTCTTTCTAATAAAGTGAATCCAAGTAAAACGCGAATGATCATCAACTAAAGTAACAAAGTACATATATCCTTAATGAGAATTAACACTGTAAGGGCCCCAAATATCACAGTGTACAAGATCAAGCGGTTTTGACTTATTATTGTTAAAAGAAGGAAAAGACAACTTCTTTTGTTTAGCTAGTGGACAAATAAAATAAGAAATCTGATCTAAGTCCTTATTAGAAGCAAGAATGTCATCCAACATCTTGAGTTTATTTGTAGAAGGATGCCTGAAACATTGATGCCACTTGTGACATAGAACAACAACATTAACATGTATGGGCATGGCAGAGGGAAAATCAGTAAAAAAATATCCTGAAGTACATATAATCCAACTTGTACTTTACCCTTTCCAATAATCAACTTGGTTTGAATCTGTTTAATAGAAGCAAAATCATGATAGAACTTCACTGAGATAGTCTTTGCACAAGTTAGTGATGTAACTGAAATAAGATTGGGTTAAAATTATGGGACAAAAAGAACATCCTTAAGGAAGAGATAATCACTTAATTTGATATTTCCCATTAAATGTACTCAAATTCTTGACTGATTTGGTGAAAGAACTCTAGTGTTTGTGATTTGTTCCAAATCAACAAATAATTGCATATTATTTCAGATATGTCGAGTAGCACCCGAGTCTAAAACCCACAAATAATTGCTTATTATTGCAAATATTTCCCATTCAATGTACTGTGTGCATTTCATTCGTATCTGTGATATCATTTGTAGAGGCGAATTTTCCAGATAACGTTGCAATAAGTTGTTGACATTATGAATTAGTAAGACCTATCATCACATCACTAGTATCTGAAATGTTATCTTGATTCGCAGATGAGTTAATTGGATTGAATGCCACTGAAATTTTGTTATCATTTGTGGATTGATTTTTTCTGTAACCTGGAGGAAATCCATGTAAACAATAATACTTTTCTTCTGTGTATCCAGATCATTTATAGTGAGTGCAGAAAGAGGATTTGTTATCATTATTCTTGAAATTTTGATTAGGATGAGACTTGTTACCACTGTTACTTGAATTATTGTTGTTACTGCGAATGTTAAAAGCCATAGGAGAAGCATTTAACTGCATCACTCCAATATCACTTTGTCTCTCCTCTTGAATGATTAGAGAAAAAAATCTTGTTTACTAATGGAATAGGATCCATCAACAAGATCTGATCACGAACTTGTGCACAAATCTCATTCAATCCTATCAGAAAACTCATAGTTTGTTCAGTTTCGCTAGCACCACCACAGATATACAGCCCACATGTGTAGTTAGCATTGTAATTATCCAGCTCTTCCCATAGGACTTTTAGCTTTGTGAAATAATTGATAACATAATCTTGACCTTGAGCAAGATTCATGATATCTCTCTTGATTTGGAAAAATCTCGGACCATTACTCTGTTGAAAAAACGTTCTTTGAGTTCATTCCAAATTGTCATAGTTGTATCCAGATATATCACCGAAGCGGAAATTTCTTTGGAAATTGAAGTGAGCAACCAATATATAACGATGTTATTGTTTCTAATCTATGATTTGAGCTTTGTTGGATCAGAGTTATCAGGCCTTAGAAGAATTCCATCAACAAAATCCATATTATTCTTTATAGACAATGAAATTGTCATAGATCTGCTTCATGATGCATAATTTTCACAGATGAGAATTTGCGAGACAAGAACTAAGCCTGTATTATCAGAATGATGGAGATAGTATGGATCATTTACAGTGTTTTGATCTGGATTTTGATTTGGAATCGCATTTGTAACACCCCGTTTTAGGTACGAGTCAATTCATTTAAATTTCGTAAATTTATTATTAGGCTGCCACGGCGTGGTGCAGCTTCACCATGACGTGGAATTATTTTCTTGGCCGCGGATTTAAATGACTCACCATGGCGTGACAATGGGTACCACGACATGGTGGCCAATATTGGAGAAACCCTAATCCCTGGGCTTTAGGCCCTATATAAACTATAAAGGACATTATGGCTAGGGTTTTGTGATCATTCAGCCTCCATCACCCTCTTTAGACCGGAAATCGTAACCCTAGCCTCCATTTTTTGATATTGAGATTTTTGTGGTGTTTGGTTGCATTTTGAAGAAAGCATAAGAAGTTGCTAGCCTAAGGATCAAGCAACAACTCCTCCTCGTCCTTGGAATCACTCACTAGACCTTTTTTAAGTCCTGAAGTTTCCATCTTGATGGTTCTTTGGTTGTAGATCTAGCTTTATTAGCTTATTTTGGCCCATAAGTGATGTTTGGTTGGTTTGATGTGCTAAAGGTTGCAAATTTATGACTCTTCTGAGTCCCATGAGAAATATATCTTGTAGATCTAGACTTTGGTGGAGATTTTAGCCTTGCATGTTTTTTGGTCATTTTTTTTCTCATTTTGACCTAAAATGGAATCTAGATATGCATTGGACATGCATGTATATAAAGCACCCAACTTTATGCTAGATCTAGTATTAGAACCCCTTCTAGAGTTAGTTTGGCTATGGACTTTGATGAAAAGTGCTTAATGGTTAACCATGTCATGATTTATGCCTTTATTAGACCTTTGATTTGAGATCTTGTCTTATTGAAGTGTCTTAATGGATAAAGTTGGAAACTTTATCCATTAAGGCATTGAGAAGGAGTTGATATGGGTCTTTGAGTCTTTGGTATTGATTTAAAAGAAGCTTAACTCGATTAAGCTAATTAGAGTGCTCCCTACGACGTGGCACTAGGCCGCCACGACATGGCGAGTAAGGACTAGTCGACTGTTTAGTTATCTTATGCCCACGTCGTGGCCAAGGAAGACCACGACATGGAAATTTTGATGATGTCGTGTTGAATCCTTTGAATTTGATATGGATCGGGTTTAGACCTATGGGCCACGGTGTGGCGAAGGTTGGGCATGACGTGGAGGTCAACTAAGTTTGACTTCGGTTTTGACTTGAGTTGAATTTTGGCCAACCCTTAGCTTTGGAAGGTAGACTATGGGTTTACCTTGTATGACTATCTAGGTGTGGAGTAGCACTTGTTTTGTTAGAAGTGAGAGCAACAACATTTGATTATCATCTCATAGGTAGGTCTCTTCACTGTACACGTGGGTCGAAGGCACCAATGTCGGCCTACTAGATTATGTTGTTTGATGCTAGTTCTCCATATGATACGTGTATGTTTTGTATATTGGGTGGGGTCCATTATGAGAGTTAGGGTGATGCCATTTATACTCATTGGGTGGGTCCCGTTAAGTGAGTTAGAGCGAGGCTTGTTATACTCATTGGGTTGGGCCCATTATACGAGTTAGGGCAAGGCCCGTTATAGTCATTGGGCAGGGCATGTTGCTTGTATGGTATGTGGTATTTTGGCGAACTCACTAAGCTTTATGCTTACGTTTCAAGTTTATGTTTCAGGTACTTCTGGTTCGAAGGGGAAGGGCCCGACCATATCACAGTGCATCCACTCGTGTCTAGCTTTTTATGATTTTGGGATTTGTACTCTGATAACTATTTTCATATTGACATACTCTGATAACTATTAAAAATGAAAATTTTACTTATGATTTTTGGGATGTTACAAGCTGGTATCAGAGCCTTGGTTTGAGGGATTCAGACACACTCTCGGGCGTGTCTTAACTCAAACTAAGGATTTGGTATAAATTTTTCATAAAGGAAATGATTTCTAAAAAAGATTTTTACTAGAAAGAAGGGTATGATGCATGCAATCGGCCAAGCTCAAATAAGTGTTCCCAAAATACACATACATGTTTGTTTGATTCAGTATGTGAATATGTGAATAGCCTAGATTAGGACTAAGGATTTGCTCAGGATTGTATGATAGGAGAGATGCCTTGCGTGCTTGTTATTTGAGCCCCTAGTACTGCATGCTAGTTTGGATTACATATGATATGTTAGGATGGCCTGTTTAGCAGTGCTCTGGTTAGAACTCGATGCTTGAATGTTGCTTGCTTTGTGCTTTTAGGAACCACTACTAATACTAGTTAACTATCAAGCGAATATAATAGTTTACATGTTGCAAAAATTAGATAATTTTAGAAGGTTAGGTTTAACTCTATTGTACAGCTCTTGTTTGCGTCCAACCGTTGTAGTGTGAGACCTTACAGTCGAAAAATTATCTAGTGTCTATTGAATGTAATTATATTTGTGAGGTACGCGGAGAGTGTCGGGAAAGGAAATCCTAGGAGAACCTAGGAAGCATGTTAGCTTTAGCAGATTTTTTGTTTAGGGAGTCACTTAAGGGAATCAGGACGACTCTTGAGGAAAGTACGGATAGGTGTGGAAGGTAGTATTAGGATCGTACTACTGGAAGTACAGGATTCATACTCGAGTTAAGGGAGTCACGAGGATACCAAGTGGCCCGATCAGTTTGAGATTCTTTGAGTGTTTTCTGATGGTTTGTATTGTTATTCTTCATAATGGCGGTCACTTGAGGTGGTTCAGGTCCTGGTGAGGGATTGGGTTCAGACTCTGGAGCCGGACCCTTGGATGATCAAATGCGGGAGTTCATTTCGACTGAGATTACCCACAACATTCTGGAGCAAAATCCTGTGATCTTTGGTACGATCAAGGAGGGTATCATGGATATTTTGTATGAGCATGTTCCCTGACTTTCCGGGAGTTTCGTGCATGTGGGGATCCTGAGTTCTTCGGATTGAAGGACCCCATTGCTAGCAGGCGATGGTTGGTATACATCAGGAATGCCTTCCGGACTAGCGTCTGCCCCAAGGGGTCGAAGTTCAGATTTGCATCTTGTCTTTTGAAAGACATAACACTTGGTTGGTGGGAGGAGGTGGATTATGCCTTCGGAGGCGAGTTTGTCAAGACGATATCTTGGGATGACTTTGTTACGAGATTCAGGGATGAGTTTGCGCTTGTGATTGAGATTTAGCAGCTGGTAAGGGAGTTTTAGGACCTTCTCCAGATCGTCGAGACTGTGGCGAAGATCACCGCCATGTTCCGTGAGAGGGCCTTGTTGGTTCCGCAGTATGTGGAGGACATGGAGACGAAGAAGGCTCGATATCATGATATGTTGAAGGATGAGATTCGAGAGTTTGTGAGTATGTCTAGCTACAAGACAATGGATGACATGATAGCTCAGGTTCACGAGCGTGAGTTAGATCTAGAGGCAGTGAGGAAGAGGAAGTCGGATCAGGCTCATGTATCTGAGGACTCGGGGAAGAAGCCCAAGGTTGTAGATTCAAGATCGAGGGGCCAGCAGAGCCGGGATCAATATGGTCGGTGCGGTCGGACGCATGAGTAATCTTGTAGTGCGGGTGGTTATGGCTGCTATAAGTGTGGCAAGACTGGTCACTTCAGCAGGGATTGTACTACCACTACCACCACACAGGGATCGGGTATGATTTGCTTCCATTGCAATCAGAGAGGCCACAAGAAGGAAGATTGTCTAAGTTTGGCAATAAGGGAACGGTTGCAGAGCCCGCTCCGGCAACATTGAGGATCACCGACGGCCGCCGGGGCAAGGCGGAGGCGCTAGTGGTGAGGAGCCAAACTTTTTAGCTGACAGCCGAGGAGGCTCGTGAAGCACCAGATGTGGTTACGGGTATGCATTTTCATCTTATCTCATTTATTGCTTTGATGTTTATGCTTATATATGATTGATGTATTATAGGGACGTTCCTAGTGAGCGATGTTCCCGCTTTAGTTTTGTTTGATTCGGGCGTCACTCAATCCTTTGTATGTTTTGCGCTTAGCAAGAGATTCAGTGACACTCCACGGGAGCTCGATTATCCATTAGAGGTAGAAATTTCTGATGATCGTCCATTTCGGGTTTCGAGGGTACATTGGGGTTGTGTTTTTGAGATATTTGGTGAGCGGTATCCGATTGATTTGGTTCCTATTCCATTGCACGAGATCAAGGTGATTGTGGGGTTGGATTGGCTGAGCTCCAATGGGGCGGTGATCGATTGCGAGTACTAGTTAGTTCGGGTTCAAACCCCAAGTGGGGGAGAACTGGTTATTCATGGCGAGGGTGCTCATCATGGACCGACTCTTTGTTCATCTCCGAGAGCTAGGAGATATATGTAGCATGGTTGTTCTGGTTCCGTGACTTATATATTGGATACCAGGAAGGAGAAAAAGAGGACGATTGACGATGTGTCGGTTGTTCGAGAGTATGCAGACGTGTTCCCGAAGGATTTACCTAAAGTGTCTCTGGAGAGGCAGGTGGAGTTCCATATAGATCTGGTTCCAGGTGCGACCCCGATAGACAAGGCACCCTATTGGTTAGCACCGCCGGAGATGCAGGAGTTGTCTACACAACTGCATGAGTTATTAGACAAGGGGTTCATTAGACCGAGTAGTTCACCTTGGGGAGCGTCGATTCTATTCATGAAAAAGAAGGATAATTTTCACAAGATGTGCATTTATTATCGGGAGTTGAACAAGTTGACGGTGAAGAACTGTTATCTATTTTCGAGGATCGATGATTTGTTCGACCAGTTGCAGGGTGCGTCTTGGTTTTCCAAGATTCATTTGCATTCAGGCTATCATCAGATGAGGGTTCGAGATGAGGATGTTCAGAAGACGGACTTCAGGACTCTTTATGATCATTACAAGTTTGTGGTGATGCATTTTGGGCTCATCAATGCACCGACAGTGTTGATGGATCTCATGAACCGGGTTTGCAGACCGATGTTGGATCGTTCAGTCATTGTGTTTATTAATGATATATTGGTCTATTCTAAGACCAAAGAGCATCATAAGGATCATCTATGAGAGGTTCTGGAGACTTTGAGGAGGGAGAGGCTATATGCTAAATTCTCCAAGTGCAAGTTCCGGTTGCGCGAGGTGCCGTTTTTGGGGCACCTTGTCAATCAGAATGGTATATTGGTTAATTTGGCCAAGATCGAGGTCGGGAGGCAGTTAGAGGTTCCGAGGTCTCCATCTGAGATCTAGAGCTTCCTTGGTTTAGCTGGGTATTATCAGAGGTTTATCAATAATTTCTCTAGGATCTCAATTCTGTTGACCAGGTTGACGAAAAACTTTGTTACTTTCCGTTGGGGGCCTGAGCTGCAGGCGGCATTCGAGACTTTGAGGCAAACGTTATGTGAGGCTCAGATCTTGACCCTGCCAGAGAGGGAGGATGACTTTGTGGTGTACTGTAATGCATCGATTTTCGGGTTTGGGTGCAGTTTTGATGCACAGGGGTCGTGTGATAGCTTATGTTTCGAGGAAGTTGAAGCCTCATTAGGAGAATTATCCCACTCATGATTTAGATTTGGGGGCGGTGGTGTTCTCCATCAAGATTTGGCGTTATTACTTGTATGGGGTTTGTTGTATCATCTATACGGACAACAAGAGTTTGAGGTATTTGATGGATGAGCCCAATCTAAACACGAGGCAGCGTAGGTGGCTCGATGTGGTGAAGGATTATGATTGTGAGATCCTTTATCGCCCTGGGAAGGCCAACGTGGTGGTCGATGATCTTAGCTGCAAGACAAATGGTACTCCGATTTGAGATGTATGTTTGAGGATGACGGTGATTACCCCACTCTTGGAGCATATTCGTGAGGCTTGTGTTGAGGCTATGAAAGAGGTGTCCTCTTTTGATTATAATAGTTGGGGGTTATTAACCCTCCATCGGAGATTTTGGATTCTGTATTTCGGGGGTACGCGACAGATTCTGATGGAGGAGGCACATAAGTCGAGGTTTTCTATTCATACAGGTGCGAAAAAGATGTATAGAGATCTCTGGTTTGATTATTGGTGGCCCTGCATGAAGCGGGATGTGGCATAGTATGTGGAGAGGTGTTTGACTTGCAAGAAAGTCAAGGTCGAGCATCAACGACCTCACGGAAAAATGGAGCCGTTGGATGTTTCCGTTTGGAAATGGGAAGAGATTACGATGGATTTTATCATGAAGCTACCGCAGACCGCGCGCGTGGTTGATTCGATTTGGGTCATCGTGGATCGATTGACCAAGAGTGCGCATTTCATTCCTATTCAGGAGAGCATCTATGCAGATAAATTGGCGAATGTCGACACCCGGGAGGTTGTGGCACGACATGGGGTTCCAGTTTTAGTTGTTTCTGATTGGGATGTTCGGTTCACTTCCAGGTTCGGGAAGAGATTTCATGAAGATTTGGGTACGCTACTACACTTTAGCACGACTTTCCATTCGCAGACTGATGGTCAGAGTGAGCGGACTATCGATACTTTAGAGGACATGCTCTGTCCATGTGTGATCGTCCTCCTTTTGAGATTCTATACGGGAGGAAGTGTTGGACCCCAATTTGATGGGGCGAGGTCGGTCATCGGGTCATGGGTAGCACGGAAGTGGTGCTCCGGACTACCGAGTTGATCTAGCATGTGTGTGGGAGGTTGCAGACCGCACAGAGCCGACAGAAAAGTTATGCTGATAGGCGACGGTTAGATTTAGAGTTTCAAGTTGGGGATATGGTACTTCTGAAGGTGTTACCTTGGAAAGATGTCATTCGATTCAGGAAGAGGGGCAAGTTGGGCCCTAGGTATATTGAACCTTTCAAGGTGGTTGTTCGGGCGGTCAGGGTTGTATATCGTTTGGATCTACCTGAGGAGCTAAGTCAGATCTATAGTACTTTTCACGTCTCTCAGCTGCGAAAGTGCTCAGTTTATGATTCTGTAGTGGTTCCTTTAGAGGACATTCAGGTGGAAGAGCGCCTGAATTATATAGAGATACTGATTGCCATCCTTGATAGGAAGACGAAGAATTTGCATAGCAAGGTTGTGAGCTTGGTGAAGGTGCAATGGAAGCACCACAAGGGTTTAGAATGGACATGGAAGCTCAAGGAAGAGATGAGGGAGCATTACCCTGAGTTGTTTTTTGCGGAGAACTTCGAGGATGAAGTCTGATTCAAGTATGGGAGAGTTATAACACCCGTTTCAGGGATGAGTCAATTCATTTAAATTTCAGAAATTTATTCTTAGGCTACAACGGCATGACATTATTTTCTTGGTCGCAGATTTAAATGACTAGCCACGGCGTGGCGGTCGATATTGAAGAAACCATAATCCCTGGGCTTGGGGCCCTATATAAAGAATATTATGACTAGGGTTTTGTGATCATTCAGCCTTCATCACCCTCTCAAGATCGGAAATCGTAACCCTAGCCTCCCTTGTGTGATATTGAGCTTTTTGTGGTGTTTGGTTGCATTTTGAAGGAAGCAGAATAAGGTGCTAGCCCAAGGATCAAGCAACAACTCCTCCCCATCCTTGTAATCACTTTATGGACCATTTGTAAGTCCTCAAGTTTCCATCTTGATGATTCTTTGGTTGTAGATCTAGTTTTATTAGGTTATTTTGGTCCACAAGTGATGTTTGGTTGGTTTGATGTGATAAAGGTTGCAACTTTATGACTCTTCTGAGTCCCATGAGCAATATATCCTGTAGATCTAGTCTTTGGTGGAGACTTTAGCCTTGCATAAGTTTTGGTCACCTTTTTGCTCATTTTGACCTAAAATGGAATCTAGATATGTATTGGACATGCATGTCTATAAAACACCCAACTTTATGCTAGATCTAGTATTAGAAACCCTTCTAGAGTTGGTTTAGCTATGGACGTTGAGGAAAAGTGCTTAATGGTTAACCATGTCATGATTTATGCCTTTTATTAGACCTTTGATTTGAGATCTTGTCTTATTGAAGTGTCTTAATGGATAAAGTTGGAAACTTTATCCATTAAGGCATTGAGAAGGAGTAGATTTGGTTCTTTAAGCCCTTGGTATTGAGTTAAAAGCAGCTTAACTCGATTAAGCTAATCAGAGTGCTCCCCACGACGTGCCACTAGGCCGCCACATCATGGTTAGTAAGGACTAGTCGATTGTTCTGTCATCTTATGCCTACGTCGTGGCCAAGGAAGAACACGGCGTGGAAATTTTGTTGATGGTGTGTTAACTCCTTTGACTTGGGTATGGATCAGGTTTAGACCCGTGGGCCACAGCGTGGCCAAGGTTGGCCACGACATGGAGGTCAACTGAGTTTGACTTTGGCTTTGACTTGAGTTGACTTTTGGCCAACCCTTAGCTTTGGAAGGTAGACTAAGGGTTTACCTTGTATGACTATCTAGGTGTGGAGTAGCACTTGTTTTGTTAGCGGTGAGAGCAACAACATTTTATGATCATCTGAAAGGTAGGTCTCTTCACTGTACACGTGGGTCGAAGGCACCAATGCCAACCCACTAGATTATGTTATTTAATGCTAGTTATCTTTGTGATACTTGCATGTTTTGTATGTTGGGTGGGGCCCGTTATGCCAGTTAGGGTGAGTCCCATTATACTCATTGGGCGAGGCTCGTTACTTGTATGGTATGTGGTATTTTGGGGAACTCACTAAGCTTTGTGCTTACGATTCAAGTTTATGTTTTAGGTACTTCCGGTTCAAAGGGGAAGGACCCAACCTGATCGCAGTGCATTCACTCGTGCCCAACTTTTTTTATGATTTTGGAATTTGTACTCTGAAAACTATTTTCATATTGACGTACTTATGATGGTTTGACATGAATACTTGATGGTTTTGGATGAATTAAAAATGAACATTTACTTTTGGTTTTTGGGATGTTACAACGTTGTTAGACATGATGATCAATGAAAATTCAATTGATGAATAAGGATCAATTGATAAAGAAGAAAATTATCAATTGACGAACAAAGTCAAATCGATCGAGAGAAAAAAACCGCAAGAGTCAATCGATGATTTGAGAATCAATCGATGAATCAAATCAATTTGAATGAAGAACAAGAATTGACCGAGAAGAAAAATTGAGCGGAAATTAGCTCTGATACCATATTATGATTTAGACAAAAATCAATTGAAGAGCTGAAAACATTCTTCTTCATTATTGAATAACAGAATACAAGTTACAAATATATACTGTATAAGTTAGACCAACATACGCCACTAATATCAACCTAACTGACTGTAACTGAAAAGGAAAGCTAACAACTTCAAACTGTTACTTGATGACGTGGATATATACATAGTTCCAATACACCAGGGTTTCCTTATTCATGATTTGTTGGTATGATGAAGATTGATGGATTATAGGTAAGATGAAGAAGGTTCTTGAGACAAGAGAGGACAAGATAAATAGTTTAGAGTTCAAGATAGAAAAAGAAATTTCAAAAAGTATTTTATTGTGATACATAAAGTTAAATGTGTATCGCTGTATTTTATCCCCTTCAATTCGATATAAATGAATTTGATTTTCTTTTTTGTATGTTTGATTTTGGTTTTTAGCAGCTAGCCTTGATTTACATTAGGTATTTCTGCAAGTTTTAAGTTTTTATTTTATTTTGTTCTATTATATATGGGTTTCAGGTGCCAACGAAACTAGTGGGGATGTGAGGTATACGGTGGTGAAAATAAAGATAGGTGGATGTGTTGTCGGAGATTGGTGGTGTTGGAATATATGTGGAATATGGGACTTGCTCATTTTATAAATTACTCAAGTCTTAAAATTAATAAATCATAAATAAATAAATAGTTAAGGGCAACATGATCATTTCAATTATGTCATTGACAAAAATTGAAACAACAACAAACCATATGGACAATCCAAGTTAAAAAAAAAAAAAGATTAAACGTCCAGACTACCTAAACCATATGAACCATTTGTGTAGTTTACACAACTTACTTTCATAGTCAAGGAGAAAATGATGTTGTGGGAACTTTCATAGATCTTATATTATAAAGGTAACAAAATGATTTGTCATAATGTATTTCCGCTCATCATAGTTAGTGAGAAAAATAAAAAGTTTTGAATGATAATTAAAAAGAATATCATAAAGGACTGGGGAGCGATATGATATTGATATGTCGAACAAGACACTAATTTTGATGATAGAAAAATTTGAATCCTTACGATTTTTGAAATTAACAGATTTTCCTCTTATTATAGATATCATTGTTGATGGTATTGATATGTCGAACAAGATACTAATTTTATTTTCGTCCAATTAATTAGTTCTTCAAAAAATATATCAAATTATGAAATGAATGGTTTAATCAATGAATCACGTATCATCAATATAATCAGGGTACTCTACTATACCTAGTTAGGATGGATTTTTTTATAAAAATTAGAAGTTTTTATTATAATTATTAAATTATAAAAAGATCATTTGGATGGTCATGTCCAAAAATGCGATATAAAGTTTTTCTATATAACGTTTTTCTATTAAATACAAAGTTTTATGATCAAATAAAGATATCGGGAGAACCCTGACCCTGACATCCATTTACAATAAAAAAAAATTAAAAATAATAAAAATAATGACTACACATAGACCAAACTCGAATGGAAATATAGTCTTAAAATAAGATAAAAAGATTACGAAAATTTCTTGTCGAACCTAAAAGATTATCCACAAAAAAGACTAATAAGGTAATAAAAACATAAAATAAGAAGAACATATTTATTCCGTTGCCTCATAAAAAATAACATGATCTGAACGTTTTTAACACTAGAAGTAAAAAAAGCAAATAAAAGACAACAGTTTGAATTTGCCAACCAATCAGAGTATAATCAACGACTTTCTGAATTCAATTTCTCTCTCTTTCTCTCACCTCTGAATTTGATTCGATCATTATTATCGTCTGTCTGTCGCCATTGAATTGAAACCCATCCGGCCATTTGCCCAAAATCATAGATTCCCTGAATCCGCCGTTTTATAAATTATCTTTCTTTATATACGTATCATCCTGCTGTGTGTTCTTGCCGCAGTTTGTGGGTAGAGGAAACAGGAATCGTTCCTCTTAAGCAACCTCTCCAATTTACAGAACCCCATTTGAATAATTCTTTGTCAATCCGTTGAATTTCCGTTTTCGCATTCACACACACACAGTGTATCTGTGTGTGTGTGAGAGAGAGCCGAGAGGGGAATATACATAAAGATTTATATAAATACACATCGCTGGCTTATAAGAGAGACTCTGTGTATTCGGAAGAGGAAGAGAGAATATATCTCTTGTTAATCGAAGAGGAACAAGGAAGTTCTTCTTCTGTAGGTGATATGGAGGGCCATCGAGACGATGTCGTCTCGAATCGCCCGAGAAAGGTCTACTCCGATGACCAATTAGCCATTGAAATTCCAGAAACTGCTCATCAGATTAGTAGTGGTAGGTTCATTTCTCTTATATAGTAGCATACAATACTTTCAATATCTATCAAAAACGAGTTCCAGCATGAATTCAGATTTGAAATTATTCAAGTTTTCTACATGAATTTCGCAATTTCTGAGATACAATCTTAAAGGGATGGCTTATCGATTATATCTATAATTTCTAGGTTTTGTTGGGACAATACAATTTCATGACTTGAATTCATAATCGAATAACTTGTTTTGAGTGATGTAGATTCATGGTTTCAAGTGGGATTTGTTCTTACAACTGGTATCAACAGCGCATACGTGCTGGGGTATTCAGGTGCAGTCATGGTTCCTCTCGGGTGGGTGGGTGGAGTCGTGGGTTTAATCTTGGCTACAGCCATATCACTTTACGCAAATGCCCTCATCGCATATCTCCATGAATTTGGTGGGAAAAGGCATATCAGATACAGAGACCTTGCAGGATTTATATATGGTAATAATCACCAAACGATAATCAATATTATATCATGTGATGTGTCTTTGTAAAGTTTAGAATATTAATTGAAGACTTTTTTGATAATTACAGGCCCAAAAGCTTATAAGCTTACATGGTTATTGCAATACATAAATCTTTTCATGATTAATGTTGGGTATGTCATTTTAGCTGGTCAGGCTCTTAAGGTAATCAACTATTAACTTCTGATGAATTTTAAAATCTTGATTAGTCATATTAAGGGATTTTGATGTTTAAAGTGTTTTTGGTTTGATTTTGTAGGCTATTTATGTACTATTCAGGGATGATAACGAAATGAAGCTCCCATATTTTATAGCAATTGCAGGATTTGCTTGTGGACTTTTTGCAATTTGTATTCCTCATCTTTCGGCTTTAAGAATTTGGCTGGGATTTTCAACGTTTTTCAGTCTTGTTTACATTGTTGTAGCCTTTTCTCTTTCTCTTCGTGATGGTATGCATTTTTTGGGATATTTTTTCACTTTGAGTTTAAAAACTCGTTTTTTTTTCTTTTAAATTTAATCGTTTGTATCTGTATTTTTTTTATAGGAATACGTGCTCCACCGAGAGACTATGGGATTCCGGGGTCGAATATAAACAAGGTCTTTACAACTATTGGTGCTTGTGCAAGTCTTGTTTTTGCTTTCAACACAGGAATGCTTCCAGAAATACAGGTGAAAAAACCACAAAATTTATTCTCTTTTCAAACTTTATCACAAGGAATAAATGCTTTTTGTCTACTTTTCTTGAAAAAATTATTCTTCCAACAATTACTTTGGAATTAAAACTCTCACCACTCCGATTCCTCTTGATATACAAATCTTTGACCTTTTCTACAAGTAAACCCACCTTGGAACCAACTGGGTTTTGGCTCTTTTGACTTTTTACCAAATAAAGCTTTGAACTTTATGATTTATATCGAATAAAGATTGGCATTTTGTGATGTATATTGAATAAAGCTTTGATCTTGTAGGCAACAGTAAAACAACCGGTTGTAGGGAACATGATGAAGGCTCTTTACTTTCAATTCACAGTAGGAGTTGTCCCATTATATGCGGTTGCCTTCATGGGGTATTGGGCTTATGGAAATGAGACATCTGCATATTTGCTGAGTAGTGTTAGTGGTCCGGTTTGGGTGAAGACATTTGCTAATATATCCGCCTTTTTACAAACCGTCATAGCTTTGCATGTAAGTTCAATCTGTCTGTATAAAGTGTTATCTGGATAACTCGAATGAAAAAAATAAAAAGATTAAATAAAAAAATCACAAATAAAAACATATTAGAGGTGACATTTAACAAAATGACCACCTTTGGATTTTTATCAAAAAGAAAAAAGAAAATAGTATTTTGCAAGTACGAACATTTTTGTAATGTATGATTTTTTTTTGACCATTCAAAAGCTCTTTTACGGCATAAACCATAAAGTGATTTAGAAGTGGGCCCAATGAGAAATATGTGATTCTTTGACTAAAAAGTCAAAAGGATTGTCTTTTTTTAATAAACCTCCAAACCAAGGTTGTTAAGATTGGGATCCTACATAAGATCGTTTTTGGGTTTACAAGATCGGGATCGGGATCCTAAGATTCTACAAAATGAAACATAATTTTAATTTATAATTTTAATACATGAAAAATATTTTAAACATTCAATTTTTTGTTAAAAAGTTATAAAAACTTCAAAATATTAGTCATAAGTCACAACATAAAATGATAAACGGTAACTTGGTAAACGGGTAAAAGACATAAAGTGGTAAAATGTTTTCATTTGCAAAAAAAAAAAAAAAAAAAAAAAAAAAAAAATGAAGGAAAGGTAGGATCGGATATCCTACGATCTTACGATCCTACCTGCGATCCTACCCCAAATACGATCCGTTTACGATCCGGATCGTTTTTCATACCTCCTACGATCAGGATCGCGATTTTGACAACCATGCTCCAAACCATTCCGGTCATCTTTGTGATTTTCTCAAATATAAATGAGAGCGAATTTGTAAACAATCAGTGTTAAATATGGAAAATTTCATTTTCCTGACTTTTTCTGCTAATTTGTTTTTTTTTTTCGTATTAAGTAAAAAATAAAAAGTACCTAAGATAGTTGTAACATGTTGTTTTCAGATCTTTGCAAGTCCGATGTATGAGTATCTTGATACAAAATACGGGATCAAAGGAAGTCCGCTAGCACTAAAGAACTTGTCATTCAGGGTGGTGGTGAGAGGCGGTTACCTAACAGTAACCACCTTACTGGCGGCGGCACTGCCATTCATCGGAGACTTTATGAGCCTGACCGGAGCTATTAGCACCTTTCCACTTACATTCATTCTTGCAAATCATATGTATTTGGTGGCCAAGAGGAACAAGTTGACTTCTTTGCAGAAATCATGGCATTGGTTGAATGTGGTTTTCTTTGGGTTCATGTCTGTGGCGGCAGCAGTGGCGGCTTTGAGGCTTATTGCTGTGGACTCCAAAAATTATAGCATATTTGCTGATGTATAATTTGTAGGTTTTATTGTATTATAGTTTTATAATGGGATGTCTAAAATGTGTCCCGATATATTTCATATTGAATAATGTTTAAGTTAGTGATTTATAAGTCGTAGTGTTTTAAGCATGGCTAGATGAAAATATTTGTTACCCACTTACAGTTATTATCATAACTAATTATAAATATAACTACAATGTAACATCTGGTTTATAAGTTAATACTAAAAGTATAAGATTTTATGCATAATGTACAAGTGTTTAAAAAAGGAAGTTCAAATTTAATCTATCAATTGTGTATAATATGTCACTTGTAAATCTTATTTTATATAACATTCGTAATCCCTCTATTTTGTAAAATGATAATTTTTTTATTTTTTTATTTTTAAAAATATAACTTTCACCCCTCCACTTTCAACTATGTAAAATGTAACTTTCACCCGTAAAATTGACTGTAGCTAATAGTACAAGTAAAATATCATTTTCATGGATTTCGCCTTCAACTTTGTAAAATGTCACTTTTACCATTTTATTTTTTAAAATTTTGTGTTTATCTCCTAAAACTCATTATAGCTAATATTACAAGTGTTAATGCACAATATACAAGTATATCAATGCGTAAAGTGCAAGTTTAATCCCTCAACTTTATATAAATACAATTTCCCCCTCCACTTTGTAAAATGCATTTCCCACCACTCTCTTTTTTAGAAGGTTACTTTCACTCTATCATCAGAGAAAATCATTGTAGTTAACACTACAATTGAATGCATAATATATATTATACAAGTATGTCAATACATAAAGTGCAACTTTAATCCATCAAGTTTGTATAATTTGTTACTTACGAATCTTCTATTTTGTAAAAATAATATCTTCCATCCCTTACTAATTAAAATATCATTTTCACTCCTCCACCTTCAACTTTGTAAAATGTCACTTTCACCTCTTTATCTTTCATCATCAACTTTGTATAATGTGTAATTTACAACCCCTATATTTTGTAAAATGATATCTTTCCTCATTTACTTTTCTAAACTTCTCTAATAAATGAAAGTTTTTTTGTCTGTAACATACACGTTTTGAAATCGTGTTTTGTAAATGTTAAAAGTAAATAATATTATGAAATATTATGTAATATTGAGTATTGAGTTCTAACAGATAGTTTTTACTAGAAATGAAGTAAAACTATGTTTAGAATCAATCGGAAAATATTGGAAGTCTTATGAGATTCCAATCAAAAAGCAAATATTGAAATTTAACAAAAATATAAATTTGAAAGAAGTAAAATTTTATTATTGAAAGTTGTAAAGAATCTCGTTAGAAACATTTAGACGAAAACCTCATCGAAATCCAAGTTATAACGAAGAAGTTATGACTAATCGAAGATCCGCGACAAAACCGACACGGCGCCGAATGACGTAAAAAGTGAGTTTTTGATAAACTACTTTTTAGCTTTGGTGATCTAAATGAAAGTCGTAGTATTTGTTAAACCGAGAATTTTCATAAAAAGAACGTCCAAATCTGACTTCGTATGACGAAATTATGATTTTTTCTAAGTTTCGGAATAGCAGTAGACAACTAAAAACTCGAAATAAAGATCGAGCGATATTTAGCCGACACAACCTAAACGAGAATCGAAGGTCTCGTCAATAGCAGTACAACGGTAAAAAGACAGACGAAAACGGACGTCGGATGAAGAAGTTGTGAATTTTTAACGGATTTTCCTGTCCCGGTCTGTTAAAAATAATAATCTTAAAAATAAAGTCAAAATTAGCCGACGAAGTCTAAACGAAAGTTGTAGAGCATAATTTTACCTACGCGTGCATATAAAGAACGTCAAAAATGGAGCTCATATGCGAAAGTTATGAATTTCGGAAGTTTTTGGCTCAAAAATCGAGAAATCCTTGAAAACCGAGAAAAATCGCATGAACAGTACCCGGACACGTCACCCGGAATCTCGCATGCTTGACGCGTGTCCGAGCCGGAGAGCTATCCGATGCGCGGTCCAATAGGCATCCGACGCGTGCCGTCTCTGTGGCCTGTCCGAAGCGCACCATCTGCCCCTTGCGTGTCCGAGCCTCGCACCGCCGCTTGCCTTCCCTCGCCTCCGAGCCTCGCTGCTGCGACGCGTGTTCCCTTTCCTCTCGCTTTGGATCCGAGGCTCGCACCTATATAAAGGGTGTGAGACCTCCCGGCTAGATTTAGAAAATTGCCACTTTTTCACCCCTAATTTCATATTTTAGCTATTTCCACTTCCCCCGAAGCCCCGAGATCATTTCCAACACCCGAAATACGCCCCGAAGTGCCCGAGGAGCCCGATAAATTTATCTTTTCGGTTTAAAGCTCAACCCTCGCAGGGCCCGGTTTTCAATAAAGCTCTCGTGTAACACCGTAAATTTTCAAACAATTTTTTTCAATTTTAAATTACCAACATCACATATAATAATTTTCAAAATCTCAAGTGTCGATGTCATAACAAATTTCAAAATAGTTTTCAAAAGTAATTATCAAAATCCAGGATCCCCATTTGTGACTCTTTTCTCTTGTGTGTACAATCGAGCCGCCGCCTTTCCGCGATCCTGATAAGAACCTGAACACATAACACATAACACGGTAAGCAAGAAGCTTAGTGAGTTCCCCAAAATACCACATGCAACACATATTAGCCACTCGAGGCTATAACCCTGTATGACCCTCTGGTCAATGTGTCTCTGTGGGACCCTCCAGTCCCATAACTCTGTGGACCCTCTGGCCCTAACTCTATGGACCTTCCGTGTGGCAACCCGAAATTTATTCCGTCACTGTAACCCTTTCCGTTAATAAAATTTTATTTTATTATTAAAATTGTCCGTTAACTTTTAAGTTAAATAATTCATCTAGGGTTATTGTCATAATTTCCTACGTGTAGGAAATCAATAAAATCACATATAATTCCCTCGATAATCCTTTGGAAAAATTTCTAGTTTACGACTAAGTCGGGTTACGGTCACTTAATCGGGTAAAAATCTTAAACTCCGTTTAATGTCGGGATTGGGTGTGTCCCCACCTAATCGTGGACTCAACCCCATATAAGGGTTGAGTGGACACCATTTGAGTCTTTTCCCACCTTAGAACTTTCTCTCTCTACACTCTCTCTCTCTAAAAAAAATCGGATTTTTGCTCAAGAATCACTCATTCAAGCTCCAAAATCGTAAGTAATCCTTCCTAGCTTGTTGTTTAACTTAACATGCATGCAAATCTGTGGGTTAAACTCTCCAAAGGACCCAAAAACTTGTGTTTACGGTTTGGGAACACCTCCCAAAACCGTAAACTCCCATAAGGGGGTTTTGAAGCCTCAAAACCCTTTCAAACCTCTTCTAATGTTTAGCTATGGCTTAGAAACTTGCATGCATGAACTTAGAACACCAAAATCATGTCTTTTTGGGGGTAAACATGAGTTTACGGTCCATGAACATTCATGAACCGTAAACACCCCAAAATGGGGTTTTGATGCCCCAAACCCTCTTCAATGCTTGGCTAATGACCTAGAAACTTGCTGGAATGATCTTAGAACCCTAAAACATGGATTGAATGGTGCAAACATGAGTTTACGGTTTGGGAAGGTCTCCCAAAACCGTAAACACCTCCAAAGGGTGTTTAAGTGCCCTTAACACCTTGAATGGCTTACCTTTGGGTCTAGAACCTTGCATGCATGACCTACAACCATCAAAACTCATGAAGATTGAACAAACATGAGTTTACGGCCGTAAACCCATGTGTTTACGACCGTAAACTCTCCAAGGAGTGGTTCAGAAACCGTAAACTCCACAAAGTGCCCATTTCAAACCCTAGTCACTTCCATAGCCCTTGATTCGACCCTAGCATAACTCTATGAGTGAGATAAGACCTTTAAACATCCCATGGCACCCCCTACCATGAGTTTACGGCCGTAAACTCATGGGGGATATGGTCTTCAGACCGTAAACACCCTTAAGGGCTTACACTTGAAGAGTAAACTCCTTAACAAGGCCATACACTCCTTAGATGCAACCCGTACCATTCTAAACACTTGGAAACAAGTGTTTTCTCGCATTAGAGTGTGTTTACTTATTTAATTAGTAGCTTAATGACTAATTAGATACAATTATGTATCTCCTCATGTTACATAGGATCCTCGCGCGTGTTCAAGCCATAAACTGACACTTAGCATCCTAACCGACACTTTCTCGTCTGGTGAGTTCATACCCCTACACCATTTTCCGTGCTTTTTCATGTTTTCAGGGGGGGGGGGATACAAGCAAAAGTACAAGGAAACTTGTACTCAAAACTTATTATTTCGTGTGAAATACTTACATGTTCAGCATGCTTTCAAACACAGGAAAACCGTTTTACCAACTCGATTTATAAATCAACTCGTAGAAACTGTTTTCGAAACTAAAACATGAACTTATGAATCTTGTCTTAAATTGTGATATTTTATAAAGGATTCATACAAACCATAAACATGATTTTCTCCATATTATTACTTGTAAATTTGTTAGACTAAGGATTGGAGACACGTCCTTGGTAACACTCCACCGGATTCGTGAGTGTAGGACTACCCCTGTAACCAGAATCTCCTGGAGGGAGAGCGTGACTATTGTGTATAGATCTATACGGGAATGACTACCCCGCACCTCGCTGCTAGCTACAGTGGGACCGTCAGGTCTACGGGTGACAATGTCATAACAAATACTGGCCACCGTACGTGCCACATCCAGTTTAATGTATGGTTATAGAACTCGCAACCTAGCTAACAGAGATTTACTTTTGGTAATAATGAACATAGTGAACTAACCTCAAAATAATGACTGTTTTGATTATTAGAGGGTGCCAGTAGTACCCTTAGGATTTAGTTCACTAATTACTTATTAGTCTTATGTACATTATAAAGCTAATACATCGCACTGAAGGTAACAGAGTTCTTCAGGGAAAATTATACCTAACATTACAAGTATGATAGGTACTTGTACACTTCTTTTCAGAACCAATAACCAACCGTCATCTTTCATAAGAAAACATAGGGTTTTCTTGGGACAACATAACCTTTCATAACAGCGGCTTATTATATAACTAATGAGAAACCAAACACCTTTCATAAGAAAATATAGGATTTTCTTGGTAAACAACTTTTCAAAGGATCAGAGAAACATATCTTTTACCAAAGTTAAACAGCTTATGAACTCACCAGCTTTATGCTGATATTTTAAAACTGCTTGTATTCTCAGGTTCTCATTAGACAGGTATCCCGTTACTCTTGGAGAAGACGGAGCAGATAGAAGTCTCGTCTTTACTTTTGTTATAAACTGATATGCATAAACTTTGTATTAACACAATGTAAACCTTCTTATGTATGTATTCAATGTTTGGTTGTGTTTACTATGCTTACTATGATACAACTGTTGTGATACTACGTATGACGTCCTCCGCCCCGGAACGATTCCGCCGCCGGTTTCGGGGTGTGACAGATTGGTATCAGAGCTATTGTTTATAGTGAACTAAGTATACCGAACCTTACATGGTATACAACTATAAACACTAAGGGGCCTAAGTGCTCTAAACTAAAAGTATACTTTCAAAATATAAATATTTTTACAAAAGTATACAAGTATACCCGTATCCCAGGAACCGTGCCTTAAGCAGAACAAAACAAAAGTATTTTGGATGTTGAACATTGCGGTTAAACCTGGGCAGTTATGTAATCATGCCTAGGGTCAATATAGCCTGATCAACTATATTTATTCGAGACATGACCAACATGTGCTTGGGAGTGACTTTGTTGTTACAACAGGCCTAAAACTTACCTAGTATCCATACAACTTAAAATACTATAGGAGTATTTTAGTCAGAACCACATACTTCGTAGAAATTCTCTTCAAGTGTTGCCACTCATTTCCTTTAAGTGATAACTCATTCACATTAGTGAATTTTCCTGTTCTATCGCTTTGTAGAACACTCTAACTGCCATAATGAGATATCCCTTGTTTCATATCTCTTAATTCTATCCAGAGGACTTACCATCCTCTTCTTCATGATTGTTTTAGAACAAGATGCCTCCCCGAAAAAGACCTATCAGGAGAAACGACGACACTCCACCACCACCACTGCCTCCTCAGTTTGATCCTGTCATATTCCAGGCAGGTGTTACTGCCGCAGTGGCTGCCGCAATGTCACAAATGAATCCTGGTGGATCTGGTGGTCAGGGAGGTGGTATGCATCCCCAAATCCAGGAAGGTGGTCAGGAACGCCAGAAAGAATGCTCTTATAAGGATTTCATGAACGCAAAACCCACAAATTTCGACGGCACAGGAGGTGTTATTGCCCTGACTCAATGGTTCGAAAAGATTGAGTCCATATTTGAAATTTGTGCCTGTTCGGAGGCCAACAAAGTGAAATTTGCCGCTTGCACTTTCGTCAATAAATCATTAACCTGGTGGAACGGCCGGGTCAAGTCCTTAACCCTACCGGTGGCAAATGCTATGGGTTGGGAAAGCCTAAAAGAACTTATGATAGCCCAGTACTGCTCACGGGGCGAGATGCAGAAACTCGAACACGAACTCTGGACCCTAAGGATGAAGGGTTCCGACATTGCTTCCTACACTTCTAGGTTTGAAGACCTAGCACTCCTTTGTCCGGGAATGATCTCCCCAGAAAGCAAAAAGATTGAACGATTCATTTGGGGGCTGACCCAGCCAACCAAGGGAAATGTTTTGGCTGCGAAGCCAGACACCTTCGACAGCGCTAAATGTTTGGCGCAAACTCTGATTGATCATGGTGACGATCTCGATGAAGTGACAGCCGCTCCTGAACCAGCTAAAGGGAGTGGTGAGAAGAGAAAATCCTGGAAACAGAGAAAGGGTCAGTCTTCCCAGGAGCCCTCAAAGAAGCAACATACAGTGGCAGTCCACGCTGCTACTACTCCTACTGCTACTCCTGCCACTCAAGCACCTACCAGTAAATACGCTGGTACCCTTCCTCGATGTGACAAATGTAACTACCACCATAACCCCGGCCCATGTCGTGAAATGTCATGTTCTAACTGTGGCAAAAAGGGGCACACGGTTCGCTTTTGCAAAGCACCAGCTCGGCCAACTAATCAAACCACTGGAGCAGGCGTCGGTCAAGCCTGTTATAATTGTGGAGAGATTGGACATTTCAAGAGAAACTGCCCCAAAGCAGCAACAACCAACAACACCGGGAGAGTTCTATCTATGGGACAAGAGGAGGCAGTCACCGACCCCACCGTTGTCACGGGTACGTTCCTTCTCGACAACTCTTATGCATGCATCCTTTTCGATTCTGGTGCGGAACGTAGTTTTGTTAGCCATTCATTCAAACATCTTCTTAAACATAATCCTCAACCATTAACCGAAAAGTTTACCGTCGAAATGGCTAACGGTGAGAAAGAGAGCACTAACGAGATATACGTAGGTTGTACCCTTACCTTAAACGACCATTCATTTCCCATTGACCTTATGCCAGTCTCCATAAAAAGCTTTGATGTCATCATCGGCATGGATTGGTTGAGCCCCAATCGTGCTGATATCTTTTGTTTCGAAAAGGCTATACGTCTCAATCTTTCACCGGACGAAACTCTTGTAATCTACAGTGATAAACTCAGTTCAAACCTTCGCATCATTTCGTGCATCAAAGCCCAGAAACTCCTGCGGAAAGAGTGTTATGCATTCCTAGCCCACGTCATTAACGAGAAGCAGGAAGTTAAAGACCTCGAGAGCATCCCCGAAGTCTGCAACTTTCCCGATGTTTTTCCAGAAGACCTCCCAGGAATCCCTCCTGAACGCCAAGTCGAGTTTCGTATCGACTTAGTTCCCGGAGCTACCCCCGTAGCCAAATCTCCCTACCGATTAGCACCAGCAGAAATGCAAGAGTTATCTAGTCAGCTCGACGAGCTGCTCATCAAAGGATTCATCAGACCGAGTTCCTCACCCTGGGGAGCCCCGATCTTGTTTGTGAAAAAGAAGGATGGATCCTTTCGAATGTGTATCGATTATCGGGAGCTGAATAAGCTCACAATAAAAAACCGTTATCCTCTTCCTCGGATAGACGACCTTTTCGATCAACTTCAAGGAGCCAGCTACTTCTCGAAAATAGATTTAAGATCAGGGTACCATCAGCTACGAGTCCATGAGGGTGATGTTCCTAAAACAGCCTTTCGGACTCGATATGGTCACTACGAGTTCGTAGTTATGCCCTTCGGCCTAACCAACGCACCGACAGTATTCATGGACCTGATGAATCGGGTGTGTCGTCCTTTCCTGGACAAGTTCGTCATCGTATTCATTGACGACATACTTGTCTATTCCAAAAACGAGGAAAACCACAAACAGCACTTGAAATCAGTACTGGAAACCTTAAGGACGGAGAAGTTGTACGCGAAATTCTCCAAATGTGAATTCTGGATCCAAAGAGTAACTTTCCTAGGTCACGTAGTAAGCGAGGAAGGCATACACGTGGACCCCTCCAAAATCAAAGCGATAGAGAACTGGTCAGCACCAACGACACCCACTGAAATCCGTCAATTCTTGGGTCTTGCTGGCTACTATCGCAGATTTATCCAAAATTTCTCCAGAATTGCCAAACCCTTATCCACTCTAACTCATAAAGGCGTACCCTTTTGTTGGAGTGAAAAGCAAGACACTGCGTTCCAAACATTGAAGCGGGCCCTATGCAGCGCACCTATACTGTCTCTGCCCGAAGGGACAGAAGACTTCGTTGTCTACTGTGATGCATCTAATCAGGGCCTAGGTTGTGTGCTCATGCAACGGGGAAAAGTCATTGCTTATGCCTCGAGACAGCTGAAAGTACACGAAGTCAACTACACGACACACGACCTAGAATTGGGAGCAGTGGTCTTCGCATTGAAAATATGGAGACATTATCTCTACGGAACTAAGTGCACTATCTTCACTGACCATAAAAGTCTACAGCACATCCTCGACCAGAAGGAGCTGAACATGAGACAACGGCGATGGGTTGAACTACTCAACGACTACGAGTGTGAAATCCGCTACCATCCCGGCAATGCCAATGTGGTGGCAGATGCTCTCAGCCGAAAAGAGTACTCAGGTCGTAGAGTGAAGGCACTGACTATGACTATCCATTCCCATTTATCTGCGTAAATCAAAGAGGCTCAGTTGGAAGCCTTAAGACCAGAGATCATGCCAGGCGAAGCCCTGAGAGGAATGGATAAAAATCTTGAGATCAGAAGCGACGGAGTCTATTGTTTCATGGACCGAATCTGGACCCCGAAGTTCGGAGGTTTCAGGGAGGTTATCATGAACGAAGCTTACAATACTAAATACTCCGTACACCCAGGTTCGGATAAGATGTACCTGGATCTCAAGAAACTATACTGGTGGCCAAACATGAAAGCAGAGATCGCTACCTTCGTGGGCAAGTGCCTGACTTGCGCCAAGGTAAAGGTCGAATATCAGAAACCCTCCGGTCTACTCCAACAACCAGAGATACTTGAATGGAAGTGGGAGAGGATTACTATGGATTTCATTACCAAACTACCCAAATCTCCGAGTGGGTACGACGCCATTTGGGTAATTGTCGATCGACTAACCAAATCCGCTCACTTCCTTCCTATCAAGGAAAACTTCAAAATGGAGAGACTCACGCGAATCTACATCCAAGAGGTAGTCCGACTGCACGGTGTGCCTGTGTCCATTATTTCCGATCGGGATAGCAGGTTCACTTCGAGATTCTGGCAGTCACTACAGAAGACTCTTGGAACTAAGCTGGATATGAGCACGGCTTACCATCCTCAAACAGATGGACAGAGTGAGAGGACCATCCAAACCTTGGAAGACATGTTGAGAGCCTGCGTCATCGATTTCGGCGCATCGTGGGACACTCATCTTCCTTTGGTTGAATTTTCTTATAACAATAGCTACCATACCAGCATCAAGGCTGCGCCTTTCGAAGCCCTCTATGGCCGCAAGTGCAGATCCCCTCTGTGCTGGGCTGAGGTGGGCGACACGCAGCTGGTCAAGGGACAAGTCCCTGACAGCACTCTCACTGGTCCAGAAATCATCTGAGAAACCACCGAAAAGATCGTACGAATCCGAGAACGACTTAAGGCCTCCCGAGATAGACAAAAGAGCTACGCCGATAAACGATGAAAACCCTTGGAATTCTAGGTTGGAGACCGTGTCCTGTTGAAAGTCTCACCCTGGAAAGGCATGATACGCTTCGGAAAGCATGGAAAGCTGAATCCAAGATACATAGGACCCTTCGAGATCCTCGCTAGGATCGGTCCCGTAGCCTACAAACTCCGATTACCTCATGAACTTAGCAATATCCATCCTGTCTTCCACGTCTCTAATCTTAAAAAGTGTCTTTCCGATGAGACCCTTGTGATCCCTCTTGATGAGATCAAGATCAACAAAAATCTGAACTTTGTGGAAGAACCAATCGAAATCATGGATCGAGAAATCAAACGAACGAAACTAAGCCGCATCCCGATAGTGAAGGTTCGCTGGAATGCCAAGCGGGGACCCGAATTCACTTGGGAGCGCGAAGACTCGATGAAACAGAAATATCCGCATCTCTTTCCAAATCCATGATGTGTATCTTAAATTTCGGGACGAAATTCCCTCTAACGGGGGGATGATGTGGCAACCCGAAATTTATTCCGTCACTGTAACCCTTTCCGTTAATAAAATTTTATTTTATTATTAAAATTGTCCGTTAACTTTTAAGTTAAATAATTCATCTAGGGTTATTGTCATAATTTCCTACATGTAGGAAATCAATAAAATCACATATAATTCCCTCGATAATCCTTTGGAAAAATTTCTAGTTTACGACTAAGTCGGGTTACGGTCACTTAATCGGGTAAAAATCTTAAACTCCGTTTGATGGGTTTTATACAAACAATCCTATGTGTGCATGCAACCCTAGAGTTGGATCTATGTTTTCACTATTAGTTATACAACTTTATGAACACAAAAGAACCCTAGCATGCATCTACTATTTTCGAAATTGACATAGGAGAATAGAATACATACCTTTTGTTGTTATGTAGTAATAACAACTAGTTCCTTGAATTTCCTTAGCTCTTGAAAGCAAGTACCACAAGTGTAGTACCTCTAATGGCTCACAAACACACTAGGTGAAAGGATGAATATGGGAGAGAGGAGAGAAGGATATCTTGCCCTAAAATTCGTCCCTTTTAGGGTTTCCCAAGGCTTGGACGAATTCTAGTGCCTTAGGGTGCTATTTATACTTGAGGCTAGCTAGGGTTTCAAGGTGGAAACCCTAATCCCTTAGCTTAGGGCCTAAGCAAGTCCATGGACTCCTTTCCTTAAGCCCTTGGACGAAAACTCCTAGATCCTTCTAGGATTTTCGTTCAAGCCTTAATAAAAGTGATCCAATAGCCCAAAGTCTCAACTATCAAATAATTACAAAACAGCCCCTGTACTTTTAATTAATTCCTTTAATCCCGAAATTAATTCCTAATTAATTTCTGATTAAATACTAATTAATAATATGATTCCAAATTATTATATTAATCATATAATATAATAAATAAATCATATTTATGCCCTAATCAACCTCTCTCCTCAACTGTCATCCTGTCTAGTCACCAGTGTGAAGGCAACCCAAAAGGACCATGCTCACAATCGGGTCAAGTAAATACCAAAATAGTTATGGACTTAGACACTAATCCAACAATCTCCCACTTGGATAAGTCTAATAACTATTCTGCGTATGACTTCAGAACCTGATCAGCAATCGTAGCTTCCAAAAGCGCTGTCAACTCTGATCTTATCAGATACGCGTGTCCTTTAGATAAGGGATCATATATTCCTCCATTTTACAAGATATCGTATAGACATGAGACATGGATTGAAATCATTCTCTCAGTCTATGTGTCGTTTCCCGATTTCCGATTTATGACGACTGACTAATTGAACAAATCAAATCAGTCCTGGCCCGGCCGAGCACTTTCCTTTGTCATCACTAAATCATCGAGGGGCCCACAGATATCGCTTTTATCCCACCTTGGGTAAAAGGAATGGATAAACTTCGACTCAAATGCTTGCTTGCACCTACTAATCGAATCACACACAACAATAAGTTTTATAACACCAAGTTACTGGTACGTTTACTTATTGTCAATGTGCAACCGACCAGCAAATAACAACTCACACGTCTCGGTTTCAAGAATATACAATGTTATCGTCTCACCAATCACTCGTGATAAAACCATGAAGTGATTCAAATGAGCGTGGGTTTAATCCAATACTCTAATCTTATCAAAGCACTCATGAACTCTGCAGCAAACTTGTGCTATGTCTAAACACTTTAGACAATCTACAGACAGATTCATGACAGTCTTCCTTCATACCTACTTCCAACGTATGACCGACTGTGGATGTTTGAATAACCTAGTTATTCTGGAAGTCAAAACATGCAAAGTGAAACGCAATAATAATATTAATCCTATATGGCCCCAAAACTTTTGAGCGTAAATAAAAACACTTTTATTTAAACACCATATTGATTACTCATTATTCATTGTTTACTGTTTCAGACAATCAACTTATTACTCGAATTATAACCACAATTGTCCCATGCTCCAAGCATGCACACTTTGGTTTCCTATGGTCCATACTCTGTGAAATAGATCAATTGAAAAACTTTCCCAATGAAACTCATTTCACAATCCCCAATTTTTTTTTATTATTAGTATAAGAATACCAAATTCTTGCCACTTTTAGAATATGTCAGATTCTAACACTTTATGCAATGATTCTTTCGTAATGTCATAGCACAAAAGTCACCAAGACCCGGCTAATGAAATTACTAAGTTCTCTATCAGAAATTGTTACAAAACAATTTTATAGATGTGATGTCTCTCACTCAAAGTACATTCCTTTGAACATCCTTTTGCATAAAAGTTTCTAATCTACATAGAGTCTTAATATCCAACTCCCATTAATGGAAACATTTCCATATTTGCTATATGACAACTTATTCTTAATAGAATCTTATCTATTCATAATAATGTCAATATAGTCCATCCAGTACTATACTTCCAACTACTCACAAGCGACAAATCCTCAGTGAACCTCAGACCGTCCTTTGATAGTTGTTTAATTATTTTAGTCAAAACCGATTCTAGTCCTTTTTCCCTCTTAATGCCCTAGGCATTTGGAAAATTTAGAATGGTCAAATATTATAACATATGCAATCGGTCCCATACCCGAAGCGTATTAGACACGATGCATAATGTCTCATATAAAGACGTGATACTTTATCAGCCTTCTGCCATAATATTTTATGTGCCATGTTCCCGCAATTCGAACTATGAAGAGGGATGCCGTAATCATAATCGAATTTTGAGAATGCACTATGTATCCTTGACTAAATTTATTAACATTTCTCGATCTAAGCTTTAGAATTTTGAAACGAAGTATAATATTCTCTCCCTTAATTATAGCAAAACAACTTTTCAACCCTTGCAACTTTGCAAAGTGAATATTTGTTTTCTATAATTAATATTGCTAACTTGCAATACTTACCATAATAATCATGCTCCCACTAACATGATGATTATTTTCTTACCAGCATAACACTTATGCTCCCACTAGCTTTGACATGTATTCAGAAAACAATTGGACTTCTAGAAAACAATGCTTATTGAATTCCTTAAGTTCATATTTCTAATACCTAATGCTTTGATAAGCCTTTATCTAAGCTTTTTAAGCTCATACACCTTTGCCTTAGATAGCTCACATGTGTGTCTAAACAATTCAGAATTTATGTTACTAAGTCCCAAATGTTCAGATCAATTGCCAAATCTCACAATTCGAATTATGAAAAGGGATGCCGTAATCATAATCGAATTTGAGAATACAATTTTCACAATTGCTATCTTCTTAAAATCTCTCTTAGTGAAAGCATTTCCTCACAATCATTTTCATGAAGGAGGAAAACCTTATGACACTTAGATTTTATGATGTATGTGTTCCTATCCATGTGAATTTGTCAAAACGAAAGTTTGCGACAAATCCAAAATATTATGGACTGAACTTGTTCAATCTTGATTTCTTGCCTCATGGTAACATGAATGCCCACCATGTCTTCCAAGCAACTCACCCTTTCATATCAATGTACTTTCCATTGATCGAGGTGCTTTGTCTTTATGCATTCAAATGAGAACTCATAGAACTCACACGCATAATTAACTCAATTGGAATGGCACAGAAAAAGAGTATGTCATCCACGATAGGCTTTAAACCTCAAGTCGTGTGCTAGTGATGATCAACTAGGTTTACTCTTGATTTGTTCTTGAAACTTTTCAAGACCATTAAGACTCCCACTGACTCCTTGACATATAAGATTCTCTTGTCAAGAACCATTTCTTGACAAACAAATATTCAAGAGTTAGTGTAGCCTTTTGTCAAGTTCAACACTTCACACAATTGGTCCTGGTTGGTCTTTGTCTTATCCAAGACATCACAACTTACCAATTTCAAATGTGCAAGAATAAGAAAACTTTTCCAAATTCCACATTTGTCGAGTGTTATAAACCTACTTAAGACTTGTCACTCATGTCAGAATCTTGACTCTAAGACTTGATATTGGAACGAAGTATGATTGACTTCTTGATTTAACCATTTCTACAATTCTTGATTCCTCTTCTTAGACATGCAATTGCACTAAGACTCACTTAGAGGATCAATTGAGATATGGTTCTTAATCATTAAGACTTATCATAAAACACAATAAAAGGTACTCTCCCTTCTTCTTAGAATAGAGAAACTTTTATCTTTCTGCCTACTTGATTCTTCTTATTCGTTCTGCTATTGATTTAAACTCTTTCAATCAACTCAGAATTATACTTAATCTTATAAGTATAATCATATTTACTACCTTTAGTAAATCATGACGAATATCTTTATCACTCTTGTGATGGACTTGATCAACGCACAACCTAGTGTACTCGATCTCCTGGTCCTTCTCTTGACACTTTGCCAAAGAATTAGTCTAATTTCCAAAATATGAAGTTTCTCATTCATCACGCAACCAAGTTGTATGATTCCAAGTTTCTGTCCAATTGAAACTTGGGTGATGAGAATCTTCCTTTATTTGGCAAATCCTCGACATTTCACAAATAACATAATCAAGAATCACATCCAATTCAACATTGCTAAAATTAGAAATACATAAACATCCATTTTCACATATGCCATTGCAAGGATAAATAAATAGGACGAAATCAAAATTCATTCTATTGCGGAAAAACTTGTCCTTACAATGCAATTCAAATGAAAACTATGCTATTTCAATTTCTAAGCAATCTATTCTAACTCTAAAGTAGTAGCTCAAAAATCCGATCTTCAAGCAATGCGATCGAAATCCATTTCTTCACGATCAGATTCAGCTTACTTCTTCCCTTAAGCTTCCTCTCTTTTCTTCGATCCTACAAAACATCAAAATGTAATCTTATCACATCATGTATTGAAATCAAAGAATAGGAACTTATAGAGTTAGTTATTGGATTTTACCTGAAGTAGAGCCATACGTCTTGACTCTCCCATCTCTTAGATCTCTCAGGTAAAAAAAAAAAAAGGCAGCTTTGTCTCCAATGCCCCTTCTCTTGGCAGTAGAAGCAGATGGACTCTTTTGAAATGGCACAAGGAACTATCTCAGAATTTACCTTTTCTGGATTTCCAATGTCACTATTTTCAATTTCCATTGAAGTTTGAGAGTTTGATTTGCCAGACAAATTTACTCGATTAGCACGCCAAATCATTTCTGATTCAGCAGCTATAAGCAAATAGGTCAAATCAATGAGGGTCACGTCATGGTCCATCATATAGTACTCTCTAACGAACTCACTATATGATTCAGGAAGTGACTGAAGAACCCAGTCAACAGCCAACATTTCTGAGATATCGACACCCATCATCCTTAACCTATCAATGTGTGACTTCATCTCTAAGATGTGTGCACACACAGGTTTCCCATCTTCGTGTTTACTTGCCAATAAGGGCTTGAGTGAGCTTGAACTTTTCAAGCCTTTGAACTTGTGGGTTAGGGAGAATAATTGGAGGAGGTGGAGGAATTGAAGCATGACTCTCATTTCCTTGATTGTATCGTGGAACGTCATCTTCATTTGGAAAGCTTGTTCCAAGGGATTTGGGAAGACCATAGTTGTCATACTTTGACATCTACAAAACGGGAGAAAATCCAAGTTAAGTTGATTAGAATCCTTGATGTGACACCCAAATGAAACATCAAGGCTAGGATCCAACACAATACTCTACAACCTAGAAGAGGGATGCCGTAATCTAGTTGCAGAATATTTGAAGGTAGGTAAATGACGATTTACCAATTCCCACCATGAAAAAACGAAAAAGAAATTTAAGTTTTAAATGAATTGAAAACTCCTAGATCTTTTGAGATTCATTGAACCTTTCAATGGCATGTTTAAATCTCGATATGCACTTCAAATTTTGCGACTGGGATGCCGAGGATCGCAAACAAGTTTGTGAATAACCATGCGAACCAACATGGTGCACTCAATGTCTTCATCACCTAATCAATGTGTCGGTTAGCCACACACGCTCCATTGATCTATGATAAAACATCGAGCCACCCTTTGTCGCCAATGTCAATCCCAAATTAGTGTGCCGGTTAACCACACGCGCTCCACCAACGATTGACAGGGGCACAAAGTGTAATTCCATGGATTAGCATCACTTTCACATTTTATCCTAGAGTAACTAAGATTTGGGAATTTGTAAAAGCATTTAGTTACTTTGTACTTCATTATACTTATAATGGAAGGTTTCTGTCCTATCCTACCTGTTCGGCTAACGACCCTCCACTAGTCAAGAGTGCGGTGGGTAAGAGTGGATACCCATTCAATCGCCATTTTATAGGCAATTTCCTTAAACACCCCTTATAGACCAGCTTCGTGAATGAGGCCTACTAACGGTAAGACTGACTTTTACTCATATATATAATATTAGACTTTTAATGTTACATATATAGTATAGGGTGTATTTTATACTTTTAAAATACTAGGTGGTTTTATTAACTTTCCAAAACCATAAGGGTGTAATTTGAACTTATTCAAAATACGAGGGTTTTAGAATTTAACATTTCAAAATTAAACTTTTAATCAACTTTTAAATTCCAAAACTTGAGGGCAAGTTTTGAAACTTTTCAAAACATAAGCAAGAACATTCTAGATCAAATTATTAATAATAATTAACTAATTAATTAGTAATTATCTTAATATGACCTAATTCAATTTCTTGCAAGATAATCTATCAAATAATTCAAATAAATCAAGTTTATCACATAAAGAAATGATTATCTAATTAATTTGACAATTATCTTTTACTTTGGTAAGGATATCTCTTAAATTAAACAATTAATTTAACCTAATCCCTTAAATCCCCTAGAATTCGAAATTATGGGATGGGATATTCAAAATCTTTAATTACCAAATTTAAACATTTAAAGGATAATTACAAGATATGGCAATATCCAAATCCCTAAAATTTAGGATCTAATCATGGGGAAAGAGGCAATTTCGAAATTCTAGGGTTAGACAACCCTAAAATCGAAATCTTGGGGCCAAAGAAAAAAGGTTTAGGAAATCTTACCAAAAATTTCGAAATCTAGGGTTTAGAAACCGTAATTTCGAAAATCAAGCCTCCATGGTTTATTAGCCATAAACCCTAATATGTCAAGTTCATACATTTGAATAAAGCTAATTGAAAACAAAAACCAATGGCTCTGATACCACTGATGGGTTTTATACAAACAATCCTATGTGTGCATGCAACCCTAGAGTTGGATCTATGTTTTCACTATTAGTTATACAACTTTATGAACACAAAAGAACCCTAGCATGCATCTACTATTTTCGAAATTGACATAGGAGAATAGAATACATACCTTTTGTTGTTATGTAGTAATAACAACTAGTTCCTTGAATTTCCTTAGCTCTTGAAAGCAAGTACCACAAGTGTAGTACCTCTAATGGCTCACAAACACACTAGGTGAAAGGATGAATATGGGAGAGAGGAGAGAAGGATATCTTGCCCTAAAATTCGTCCCTTTTAGGGTTTCCCAAGGCTTGGACGAATTCTAGTGCCTTAGGGTGCTATTTATACTTGAGGCTAGCTAGGGTTTCAAGGTGGAAACCCTAATCCCTTAGCTTAGGGCCTAAGCAAGTCCATGGACTCCTTTCCTTAAGCCCTTGGACGAAAACTCCTAGATCCTTCTAGGATTTTCGTTCAAGCCTTAATAAAAGTGATCCAATAGCCCAAAGTCTCAACTATCAAATAATTACAAAACAGCCCCTGTACTTTTAATTAATTCCTTTAATCCCGAAATTAATTCCTAATTAATTTCTGATTAAATACTAATTAATAATATGATTCCAAATTATTATATTAATCATATAATATAATAAATAAATCATATTTATGCCCTAATCAACCTCTCTCCTCAACTGTCATCCTGTCTAGTCACCAGTGTGAAGGCAACCCAAAAGGACCATGCTCACAATCGGGTCAAGTAAATACCAAAATAGTTATGGACTTAGACACTAATCCAACAATCTCCCACTTGGATAAGTCTAATAACTATTCTGCGTATGACTTCAGAACCTGATCAGCAATCGTAGCTTCCAAAAGCGCTGTCAACTCTGATCTTATCAGATACGCGTGTCCTTTAGATAAGGGATCATATATTCCTCCATTTTACAAGATATCGTATAGACATGAGACATGGATTGAAATCATTCTCTCAGTCTATGTGTCGTTTCCCGATTTCCGATTTATGACGACTGACTAATTGAACAAATCAAATCAGTCCTGGCCCGGCCGAGCACTTTCCTTTGTCATCACTAAATCATCGAGGGGCCCACAGATATCGCTTTTATCCCACCTTGGGTAAAAGGAATGGATAAACTTCGACTCAAATGCTTGCTTGCACCTACTAATCGAATCACACACAACAATAAGTTTTATAACACCAAGTTACTGGTACGTTTACTTATTGTCAATGTGCAACCGACCAGCAAATAACAACTCACACGTCTCGGTTTCAAGAATATACAATGTTATCGTCTCACCAATCACTCGTGATAAAACCATGAAGTGATTCAAATGAGCGTGGGTTTAATCCAATACTCTAATCTTATCAAAGCACTCATGAACTCTGCAGCAAACTTGTGCTATGTCTAAACACTTTAGACAATCTACAGACAGATTCATGACAGTCTTCCTTCATACCTACTTCCAACGTATGACCGACTGTGGATGTTTGAATAACCTAGTTATTCTGGAAGTCAAAACATGCAAAGTGAAACGCAATAATAATATTAATCCTATATGGCCCCAAAACTTTTGAGCGTAAATAAAAACACTTTTATTTAAACACCATATTGATTACTCATTATTCATTGTTTACTGTTTCAGACAATCAACTTATTACTCGAATTATAACCACAATTGTCCCATGCTCCAAGCATGCACACTTTGGTTTCCTATGGTCCATACTCTGTGAAATAGATCAATTGAAAAACTTTCCCAATGAAACTCATTTCACAATCCCCAATTTTTTTTTATTATTAGTATAAGAATACCAAATTCTTGCCACTTTTAGAATATGTCAGATTCTAACACTTTATGCAATGATTCTTTCGTAATGTCATAGCACAAAAGTCACCAAGACCCGGCTAATGAAATTACTAAGTTCTCTATCAGAAATTGTTACAAAACAATTTTATAGATGTGATGTCTCTCACTCAAAGTACATTCCTTTGAACATCCTTTTGCATAAAAGTTTCTAATCTACATAGAGTCTTAATATCCAACTCCCATTAATGGAAACATTTCCATATTTGCTATATGACAACTTATTCTTAATAGAATCTTATCTATTCATAATAATGTCAATATAGTCCATCCAGTACTATACTTCCAACTACTCACAAGCGACAAATCCTCAGTGAACCTCAGACCGTCCTTTGATAGTTGTTTAATTATTTTAGTCAAAACCGATTCTAGTCCTTTTTCCCTCTTAATGCCCTAGGCATTTGGAAAATTTAGAATGGTCAAATATTATAACATATGCAATCGGTCCCATACCCGAAGCGTATTAGACACGATGCATAATGTCTCATATAAAGACGTGATACTTTATCAGCCTTCTGCCATAATATTTTATGTGCCATGTTCCCGCAATTCGAACTATGAAGAGGGATGCCGTAATCATAATCGAATTTTGAGAATGCACTATGTATCCTTGACTAAATTTATTAACATTTCTCGATCTAAGCTTTAGAATTTTGAAACGAAGTATAATATTCTCTCCCTTAATTATAGCAAAACAACTTTTCAACCCTTGCAACTTTGCAAAGTGAATATTTGTTTTCTATAATTAATATTGCTAACTTGCAATACTTACCATAATAATCATGCTCCCACTAACATGATGATTATTTTCTTACCAGCATAACACTTATGCTCCCACTAGCTTTGACATGTATTCAGAAAACAATTGGACTTCTAGAAAACAATGCTTATTGAATTCCTTAAGTTCATATTTCTAATACCTAATGCTTTGATAAGCCTTTATCTAAGCTTTTTAAGCTCATACACCTTTGCCTTAGATAGCTCACATGTGTGTCTAAACAATTCAGAATTTATGTTACTAAGTCCCAAATGTTCAGATCAATTGCCAAATCTCACAATTCGAATTATGAAAAGGGATGCCGTAATCATAATCGAATTTGAGAATACAATTTTCACAATTGCTATCTTCTTAAAATCTCTCTTAGTGAAAGCATTTCCTCACAATCATTTTCATGAAGGAGGAAAACCTTATGACACTTAGATTTTATGATGTATGTGTTCCTATCCATGTGAATTTGTCAAAACGAAAGTTTGCGACAAATCCAAAATATTATGGACTGAACTTGTTCAATCTTGATTTCTTGCCTCATGGTAACATGAATGCCCACCATGTCTTCCAAGCAACTCACCCTTTCATATCAATGTACTTTCCATTGATCGAGGTGCTTTGTCTTTATGCATTCAAATGAGAACTCATAGAACTCACACGCATAATTAACTCAATTGGAATGGCACAGAAAAAGAGTATGTCATCCACGATAGGCTTTAAACCTCAAGTCGTGTGCTAGTGATGATCAACTAGGTTTACTCTTGATTTGTTCTTGAAACTTTTCAAGACCATTAAGACTCCCACTGACTCCTTGACATATAAGATTCTCTTGTCAAGAACCATTTCTTGACAAACAAATATTCAAGAGTTAGTGTAGCCTTTTGTCAAGTTCAACACTTCACACAATTGGTCCTGGTTGGTCTTTGTCTTATCCAAGACATCACAACTTACCAATTTCAAATGTGCAAGAATAAGAAAACTTTTCCAAATTCCACATTTGTCGAGTGTTATAAACCTACTTAAGACTTGTCACTCATGTCAGAATCTTGACTCTAAGACTTGATATTGGAACGAAGTATGATTGACTTCTTGATTTAACCATTTCTACAATTCTTGATTCCTCTTCTTAGACATGCAATTGCACTAAGACTCACTTAGAGGATCAATTGAGATATGGTTCTTAATCATTAAGACTTATCATAAAACACAATAAAAGGTACTCTCCCTTCTTCTTAGAATAGAGAAACTTTTATCTTTCTGCCTACTTGATTCTTCTTATTCGTTCTGCTATTGATTTAAACTCTTTCAATCAACTCAGAATTATACTTAATCTTATAAGTATAATCATATTTACTACCTTTAGTAAATCATGACGAATATCTTTATCACTCTTGTGATGGACTTGATCAACGCACAACCTAGTGTACTCGATCTCCTGGTCCTTCTCTTGACACTTTGCCAAAGAATTAGTCTAATTTCCAAAATATGAAGTTTCTCATTCATCACGCAACCAAGTTGTATGATTCCAAGTTTCTGTCCAATTGAAACTTGGGTGATGAGAATCTTCCTTTATTTGGCAAATCCTCGACATTTCACAAATAACATAATCAAGAATCACATCCAATTCAACATTGCTAAAATTAGAAATACATAAACATCCCAAAACCGTAAACTCCCATAAGGGGGTTTTGAAGCCCCAAAACCCTTTCAAACCTCTTCTAATGTTTAGCTATGGCTTAGAAACTTGCATGCATGAACTTAGAACACCAAAATCATGTCTTTTTAGGGGTAAACATGAGTTTACGGTCCATGAACATTCATGAACCGTAAACACCCCAAAATGGGGTTTTGATGCCCCAAACCCTCTTCAATGCTTGGCTAATGACCTAGAAACTTGCTGGAATGATCTTAGAACCCTAAAACATGGATTGAATGGTGCAAACATGAGTTTACGGTTTGGGAAGGTCTCCCAAAACCGTAAACACCTCCAAAGGGTGTTTAAGTGCCCTTAACACCTTGAATGGCTTACCTTTGGGTCTAGAACCTTGCATGCATGACCTACAACCATCAAAACTCATGAAGATTGAACAAACATGAGTTTACGGCCGTAAACCCATGTGTTTACGACCGTAAACTCCCCAAGGAGTGGTTCAGAAACCGTAAACTCCACAAAGTGCCCATTTCAAACCCTAGTCACTTCCATAGCCCTTGATTCGACCCTAGCATAACTCTATGAGTGAGATAAGACCTTTAAACATCCCATGGCACCCCCTACCATGAGTTTACGGCCGTAAACTCATGGGGGATATGGTCTTCGGACCGTAAACACCCTTAAGGGCTTACACTTGAAGAGTAAACTCCTTAACAAGGCCATACACTCCTTAGATGCAACCCGTACCATTCTAAACACTTGGAAACAAGTGTTTTCTCGCATTAGAGTGTGTTTACTTATTTAATTAGTAGCTTAATGACTAATTAGATACAATTATGTATCTCCTCATGTTACATAGGATCCTCGCGCGTGTTCAAGCCATAAACTGACACTTAGCATCCTAACCGACACTTTCTCGTCTGGTGAGTTCATACCCCTACACCATTTTCCGTGCTTTTTCATGTTTTCAGGGGGGGGGGATACAAGCAAAAGTACAAGGAAACTTGTACTCAAAACTTATTATTTCGTGTGAAATACTTACATGTTCAGCATGCTTTCAAACACAGGAAAACCGTTTTACCAACTCGATTTATAAATCAACTCGTAGAAACTGTTTTCGAAACTAAAACATGAACTTATGAATCTTGTCTTAAATTGTGATATTTTATAAAGGATTCATACAAACCATAAACATGATTTTCTCCATATTATTACTTGTAAATTTGTTAGACTAAGGATTGGAGACACGTCCTTGGTAACACTCCACCGGATTCGTGAGTGTAGGACTACCCCTGTAACCAGAATCTCCTGGAGGGAGAGCGTGACTATTGTGTATAGATCTATACGGGAATGACTACCCCGCACCTCGCTGCTAGCTACAGTGGGACCGTCAGGTCTACGGGTGACAATGTCATAACAAATACTGGCCACCGTACGTGCCACATCCAGTTTAATGTATGGTTATAGAACTCGCAACCTAGCTAACAGAGATTTACTTTTGGTAATAATGAACATAATGAACTAACCTCAAAATAATGACTGTTTTGATTATTAGAGGGTGCCAGTAGTACCCTTAGGATTTAGTTCACTAATTACTTATTAGTCTTATGTACATAATAAAGCTAATACATCGCACTGAAGGTAAAAGAGTTCTTCAGGGAAAATTATACCTAACATTACAAGTATGATAGGTACTTGTACACTTCTTTTCAGAACCAATAACCAACCGTCATCTTTCATAAGAAAACATAGGGTTTTCTTGGGACAACATAACCTTTCATAACAGCGGCTTATTATATAACTAATGAGAAACCAAACACCTTTCATAAGAAAATATAGGATTTTCTTGGTAAACAACTTTTCAAAGGATCAGAGAAACATATCTTTTACCAAAGTTAAACAGCTTATGAACTCACCAGCTTTATGCTGATATTTTAAAACTGCTTGTATTCTCAGGTTCTCATTAGACAGGTATCCCGTTACTCTTGGAGAAGACGGGGCGGATAGAAGTCTCGTCTTTACTTTTGTTATAAACTGATATGCATAAACTTTGTATTAACACAATGTAAACCTTCTTATGTATGTATTCAATGTTTGGTTGTGTTTACTATGCTTACTATGATACAACTGTTGTGATACTACGTATGACGTCCTCCGCCCCGGAACGATTCCGCCGCCGGTTTCGGGGTGTGACATTCCGGCCCTAACTCTGTGGACCTTCCGGCCCTAACTCTGTAACTCTGAATCATACACAACATAAATCACATAGAATAATACAGCGTATCACATCATACAAATAGCATATAAGGTACTCTGTCACACAACTCTAATTACCACTCTAGGTAAGGTATAGTGAGAAGACTCACCTCGAATGATGAACGGCTCCTATAAATGTCGCCGTTGCGCACCAGCCTCTACCCCTGAGCCATATCTACAATGATCTCAAATTAGGATCTAAGTCCCAACCCTCATTCTCTAGGTCTAAAAGTAGTCCACTAACTAGCCCATAAAGAACCCCAAAACCCATTGGGCCCACCAAGGCCCAATAATAAATGGACTCTCCCGAGGCCCAACTCTCAAGGGCCCAAGGCACATATACATATTCCTCTGGTCCAAATCTCTAGCACAACAAGCCCAAACTCCAGGCCCAACACTTAAGGCCCAATATAAGATTTAGCCCAAAAAGTCCACAGTGGGGTTACGCGGGGCGTACATCCCTTGGTACGCTCATCGTACTCCATCGTACACGGATCCTGATCGGGGACACCAACCTAGTACGCGGGGCGTACTAGATTTACGCTCAGCGTACGCCCAAATTTACTTTTTCAACTCTTTTGGTCTTAATCAGTTAAGACCATAGCTATACTCTTAGATCTGGATTCTATAAAGGCTCATACTCAATAAAGCTCGTGACTTTAAGCCTTTGCATGGCTGATCAAGTCCCAAACACAAAAACTCTCACTCTTTACTACCCAAAATTCTCATATCTCATGCATGGTTTGATTCCAACATCCAAGGACTCATTTTTATGAATCCTTTCCACTAGAAACACTTAAAGGGACATATATTAGGCTGTGGAGCTTAACCACTCATAAAGCTTCAAGCTTTGGGACCAAAAACCCTAAAATGAACCCAAAACAAAAACTAGCACAATAATAAGCAAGTTCAAAACTTGATACCTCTGGAAGATGCACCAACAAGAGAAGAACATAAATCTAAAAGCTAGGTGCTCAAGCCATTCTCTTTCAAAGCTCCTTCTTCTTCAAAAGCCAAACACAACAAGTGATCACCCCACTAGATCCACATGAGAAAGCCACCAAGATTCAAACTTTATGCTTTCTGGAGCTAGATCAATATGATTAGGGCTTGGATCCACAAGCTCTAAGCCAAGCAATGCTTCCTCAAGGAACTCCTTCTTCCACAATATGCACCAAAAACTCACCAAATCACCAAAATGCTCAAGAATCACTCAAATGGAGGCTTAGGGTCGATTTCTAGGGTTTAGAGGGATGGAGGCTGAAGATATTAGGGTTAGGTTATGAGATAAGGAGCTTAAATAGGGTCCAAGACCCTAAAATAGCGTTCAGGTCTGTTTGGTGTACGCCGAACGTTCATATGGTACGCCCAGCGTACTCTGAAGAACCTTCGCGACCATACCTGGTCAGTACGCCCAGCGTACTCCAAATTACGCCCAACGTACTCTAAATTACGCCCAGCGTACTCGGCTAAGCCTGAAACCACAAAACTTCTGAAGGCCATAACTTCTTCGTTATAAGTCTGTTTCCGACGATCCTTATATCCACGGAAAGCTAACGAGAAGCCCTACACTTCTATCAACTTTATTCCTCCTGAATCCCACTCGAACTCAAATCCAAAATTCATGAAAAGCCCGAACCAGCGCCTTTAACAATACATTTGGGCTCTAAAGCACAAACCGAACTCTTTTATCACACAACCTACCTCACCCACATCCCAAAAGGGCCTAACCTTTCTCTTTCAACGCCTCAAAACCTTCTCATACTTGGATTAAGGCCCACGGGCCTTAAGTCACAAAACAATCCAGAACAGGATGTTACATCTCGGTTTTCAACGAAGAAAGCTATTTATTATAACGAAGTGCTGCACAAATTACTATTTTAACCCCCGATTAATTCACGGTGAGTTTAATATATAGGAACAATTGTATGTTATGTGTTATATGTGCTATGTGCTTTTCAGTGTTATTATTCCGGGTTATTTTCCCGTGTTATTTTTATTCGCTATTTTAATAGCAAAGTAATATATTTGACCATGTGATCAGTGAAAGGACTTAGATTCACATTGGTACTGGTATGTAGCCTCTGGCCATGTAGAGCGTGTCTCCGTAAGAGAATGACTTCTATTCTATGGCATTGGCAGAAGGTTAGACAGGGCTATAAGCCTGAAATCTACCAAAATGTTAATCAGAAGTTGTATGTCTTTTGTGTCATTTGGGCCAAAGCTTTATTGATGTATATCAAGTATGGAAATTGTTATGTCTCATTGATTGTATATCTTTGAATCAAATCATTGATTGATATGGAAAGTTTGTCACATGATTCGCATATGCCTTTGTTGTTCCTTGTTCATCTTTGCTTCTGCCATAATGAAGTATATATATGACATAACGTTATATTGTATCTATTATTGAACTCACTAAGCGTCACCACTTACCCCTCTCAATGTATAACAAATTGCAGGAGATAAGTAACCAGTATAGTTGTATACTGTTTGAAGGTTTAGAATAGTTATGAAACTATTGTATTTTGTACTCATGTATGTATAAATTATAGTATCTTGGGAAGTTATGTAATATATAACACTTTGTAATAGTCGGTTTGTATCCAGTAGTTTGTAATCACTTTATCAATGTAAAATATTGTTCTTATGAATATGCATGTAGCATGTTTTGGAGTAACAATTGTCAAGTATGAAAGTTTGAGACTTTTAGAAATATGAAAGTGTGGGTCTTTCATTGTCACATGTCATTTTCTCCTTCATTTTGACATTTGTCATTTTCTAGATTTTATTGAATTATTTAATATTCATTTGTCATTTTTATAGTTTTTTTTCTTTTTATTCAAATTCCACCTATTAAATGTCACCTCGTATTAATTAATATTATTAATATATTAATTAATGTACATAATAACTTTCTATTTGTGAATTCCTTTTTCTATTAATATATTAACTAATGTATATGTATATTAATATAGATAGTATATTCCATTAGTGAATTCATATTAATTAATTTTATTAGTATAGATTAGTTAAGACCAGATTATATAAATGGTCCATGTGGTTTTACCAATGATCACAAACTCAATCATTACTTATTTTTTTATGAACATGGTCCTTGTGGTTATCAAAACTTGTGAAAAGTCTTTTTTTGTTCACACTGTTACTTTTGGTCTTTTTAATAAACTCGTGTAATATACAGGTCTCACACCTAGTACACAACCAAACACGTAGAAATTTGCGGCAAAACGCGGGGTTCAATTACTATTTTCAAACTAAATAATAAAAGTCTAAACCATATTGTTTGGATAGATGTTTGTCTTTTTGTTTGTTTGTGGTTGTTTCATTAACGTATTTTAGACATTTTTTTGTGAAAGAAATGTATTTTTATAAACGATGTATATTATAAGTTTGTAATCAAATAAAGAATTGGTTAACTAACATTAAAAATAACTTATTGGTAGGTATTTATTTGATGAGCTATATCTCTTGTTTGAATAAAAAAAATATAGAACCAAGTGGCCCAAGGCATAAATTAACAAAGGAGTCTCACATTATCAAAATTATAGTCAACTTGAGACAAGAGGATGCAACACTCAAGGTCTCAAGCATATATTTCCTAAGAATAACATGGTTGACATTAGACGGTAAGCCGATGTCCATATTCTTCTTTCTCATGATAATTTTCTTTTTATACTATTTTTCAAAATTTTCAACACATAAAATAAGGTAAATTTCATTTATATTTTTTTAGAATTTCATAATTATGCTTATATCTTTGTAAAACTTCAAATTATATTTATATCCTTATAAAACCTATACACTCACATATATATACCCAAATACTTAATTTAACCATAATTAATATATCAAAAAAAAACATTATCATTAAATTGATTGTTTTTATATATTAACTAACTTATATAACATTACAATATTACATTTCTTCAACATTGTTGTTCTCAACATATTTACTTTAATCCTTACAAAATATCGACACCCACATTGAAATTAGTTTTTTCATGATTTTATCTTTAACCAAAGAACTAGAGGAAGAAAAAAAATGTTGAGAAGAGAATAATCATAGATCTCATAAATCGATTGATTGTAGGAGATGAAATATATATTTTTAGCAATCGATTAGAAATATGCAATCATCGACTTTTGTTGATCGGTTATACAGAATATGAAACGACAAAGAATCAAGTTGTGAATAATGATATCATGAATAAAAAAACTTGATTTTTGGAGGGATTGCAAATAGCTACTTTAGTAATTTGGTTACTATCTAATTTAACAATAATGTTTATAATTTTAAATATTTTTTACTAATTTTTTTCTTTCTAGATGATTACATAAAAAGGCTTATAAAATAGAAAATTTGGCCCACTAACAAATACAAAATAGAAAAAACTATAGAAACGTGTTTCATAAAATTTAGGAATTGGGCCTAGCAGTCAAAATTACCTAAAAAGTAGAGGAGGAGAGTCGAATTGTAGTCTATCATAAAATTTGGAAATTCGGCCTAGCTGTCAAAATTGCCTAAAAAGTAGAGGAGGATAGTCGAACCGTAGTCTATCATAAAATTTAAGAATTTGGTCTAATGGTCAAAATTGCCTAAAAAGTAGAGGATGAGAGTTGAACCATAGTATGTCAAGCAGTACAGTACATCAAGCAGTACAGCGAAACTTAAGGGTTGTTTGGATCGCTAGAATGTAATGAAATTGGGGTAATTAAATCCATTTTCACCATATTCCAATGTTTGGTTCATATTTTATTGATGTTTCTCGATCTGTCATGATCTCTTGGTTCCTTTGTCAAGGCAACCGCTCCTTCATAATCATAAAAAATCTCCATTGGCTCCTTGATGGTTGGAACAATTCTAAGGTCTCCAATGAATTCTGATTCACTTGTTGCTATGTATTCTGATTCACAGGTAGAATCAGCCACTGTCTCTTGTTTGGAACTTTTCGAGGTTACCGCTCCTCCAATAAGGGTAAACACCCATCCAGATTGAGAACGAAAGTTGTCTCTGTCTGTCTGAAAGTTAGCGTCACTATACCCAGATACTCTTAAGTTATCAATGCTACCAAGCAAAAGGACTCGGTCCTTGGTTCTTCGCAGATACTTAAGAATATTCTTAACTGTTATCCAGTGACCTCTACCTGGATTTCCCGGATAACGACTAACCATGCTTAAAGCAAAAGCCACATCAGGGCGAGCACATGTCATATCATACATGATAGATCCAACGGCAGAAGCATATGGAACTCTACTCATTTCTGCTATCTCTGTATCGGTACTCAGGCTCTGAGTCTTACTCAGTTTGGTATTACTCTGTATGGGAAATTCTCATTTCTTTGAATTCTCTACACTAAAACACTTTAGTACCTTTTCCAAATACGTACTTTGACTAAATCTAATTAGTCTTTTACTCCTGTCTCTCAAAATCCTTATCCCCAGAATATAAGCAGCCTCTCTCAGATCCTTCATATTGAAACAACTTCTAAGCCAAGACTTAAATTCTTGCAGAGTTTGAATGTCATTTCCTATAAGAAGTATGTCATCAACATACAAAACCAGGAAGGTTACTATACTTCCACTAGCTTTGACATATACACAAGATTCATCTTCACTTCTAGAGAAACCAAACTCTTTGACATTCTCGTCAAAGCAAAGATTCCATCTGCGAGAAGCTTGTTTCAATCCATAGATTGATTTCTCAAGCTTACACACTCTATTCAGATACTTTGCATCCTCAAAACCCTCTGGCTGACTCATGCAAACATCCTCAGCCAACTTCCCATTAAGGAAAGTAGTTTTGACATCCATCTGCCAAATTTCATAGTCATGAAATCCAGTTATCGCTAGTATTATCCTAATAGATTTTATCTTGGCCACTGGTGAGAAAGTCTCGTCATAGTCAACCCATGGGGTTTGAGTAAAGCCTTTCGCAACCAGTCGAGCCTTGAAAGTGTGTACCTTTCCGTCCATGTCAGCCTTCTTCTCGAAGATCAAATTGCACCCAACTGTCTTACGACCTGGTACATTATTAACCAAATTACAAACTTGATTGTCATACATGGACTTGATATCGCTGTCCATCGCCTCTTTCCACTTGGCTGACTCAGGGCCTGCCATTGATTCTTTGTAGTTATAAGGTTCATCCAAATTTACCAGTGTACTATCACTGATAACTGTATCACCATCTGTAGTAATATGGAAACCATAAAACTCAGGTGATATTCTAACTCTATTGGAATGCCTAAGAGGTAACGACTCGTCAATTGGTTCAACTGGAATTTATTCCTCATGTTGAGCCCTAACATTTTCAGAGGTTCCTTCATCGATTGAATCTTGAATTTCTTCAAGATAAATTGTACTCCCACTGTCCTCTTTGCATATGAGCTATCTATCGCGAAAGACTCTCCTTCGTGCTACGCAGACCACGTTCTCACTAGGTTTATAGAACAAATATCCAAAGAACTTCTACAGGTAACCGATGAAAATACATCTTTCACTTCGAGGTTCAAGCTTGTCGTGAGTCTCCCGTCTAACAAAAGCTTCCCAACCCCAAACCTTGATATGTGCTAACGAGGGAACCTTTCCTGTGCACATATCGTGAGGTGTTTTGGAAACTTTCTTAGTTGGAAGTGAAGCTCGACTCATCATGGAACGAACCATGTCCAACAAGGTTCGATTACGCCTCTCAGCCACACCATTAAGTTGTGGTGTCCTAGGAGGTGTCAATTGTGAAACTATTCCACATTCCTTGAAGTAGTCGTGGAACTCGATACTAAGATACTCACCGCCTCTATCAGATCTAATTATATTTATCATCCTACCCAATTGATTCTCGACTTCTTATTTGAACTCTTCGAACTTTTCAAAGGTTTCTGACTTATGCTTGATTAAGTAGATATAGCCATATCTGCTATAATCATCAGTAAAAGTCATATATAATCGATTTGCTTCTCTTGTGGTGGATTTGAAGGGCCCACATACATCTGTATGTATAAGATCTAACAATCCTTCACCTCTTTCACAAGAACCAGTGAAAAATGATTTTGTCATCTTTCCCAGTAGACAAGATTCACATGTATCATCCGACCTCAAGTCAAATGATTCCAACACTCCATCCTTTTGGAGTTGGGCTATGCGTTTCTTGTTAACATGTCCAAGACGACAATGTCACAAGCACGCTTTTTCTATACCATTAGACGAATCAATTTGAAAAACACTATTACCTAAATTGTCTAAATCATCACAGTTTCATACACACCATCACAAGGTAAAACTTCAAAATAAAAAATACCATTTTTATAAGCAGAAATAGAACCATTCTCATCATTAAAATAATATTAAAACCTTGTTTAACTAAAGCATGAAATGAAATGATGTTTCATGTCATCTCTAACGAGTATCAACAATTTATTAAATCTAACCCTAACCCACTACTAAGCACTAAGCTATAAACTCCAATCTTGGTAACAGGTGAAGATCGCCTATTTCCCATGATCAAGTTCATCCTTCCATGCTCCACATCCTCACCTCTTCTTATCCCTTGCAAATTAGAACAAATGTGAAAACCACATCCTGTATCAAGGAACCAAGAACGAGAACATGATGAGTTATTAGATAAGATAATGTAAATACCCGTTGAGGTTGGCTTCACCGTGCCATCCTTGATATCTTGCAAGTATTTCGGGCAACTTCGTTTCCAATTCCATTTGTTGTGACAATAGAAGCAAGTGGGCTCTTTGGGGTCGGAGGTAGGGGAGCTTTAGAATTGGCCTTTCCTTTGGGTCCATTGCTTGACGACCCAACTTGCGACTTTCCCTTCCAATTATGCTTTAGATGACCTTTCCTCTTTTTTACCTTTCCTTGCCCAATGGCCATGTCTGGAGAAGCACCAGGAGTAGAGACAATATTTTTTCCCTTCATTCCTGCTTCAGCCGTTCGCAGGAGGTTCTGAAGTTGAGCCAATGTACTCTCCTGGTTGTTCAAATGATAAGTTAAGATAAACTGATCATAACAACTGGGCAATGAGTGCAAAGCTATATCAATAGCCAATTTCTCATCAAAGTTCACATTTAGCTTCAACATACGATCCACATATCACTGCATCCTCTGCACATGGATACTAACAGACTCCGCATCTTTCATCTTGCTAGTGATGAGAGAATTTACTTGTGACAACCGTCAAAATTCGAGTCAGTTCTAGACTTGACTAAAACTAGTTGCACTTGTAGGAAAGACACATGATAGATTTAGTAGCTAGAGACAAAGTCATAACCTACTTGTAACTTGGAAACAATTAGAATCGAAAGATAGTGTACTTAGATTTCACATTTATATGTGAATTCTACAATTAGTTTAACTGTAGTGACTATCCAAATTCAGTTCATTACATGACTTGAACATCTTTGCATGAATCATGTAGACACATCATACACTTGACCTAGAAGTAGATATTAGGTCAGAGTCTCATAGGAACTTATGTCAAAGTTGAAACTATGACTAGTATACTTGGTTCTTCAATTTCACTTGAATCTCGGAATCACTGCATATAAATGCCAATAAACCGACAAAAACAAATTTCAAGCATTATTCCTAATATGAATAAGAGTTATGAAACCCAAAAATAATTTGAAGTCTCAAAGATTCATTTTATTTTGATATCCAAAGTTTAGCAAAATCCAGAAAACCCTAAAATCCCTAAAAACTCAAATTTATAAACGTTAACACCTAAAACTCCATAAAATTTGTTATGAACCTTATAATATAACTTTAAAATGACTAAATTCAGGAAAATATAATAATAAAAATTAAGACATTAACATTTACCCTTAATTTATAAGTCAAAAATCAAGGTTTTATGAATAAGATATAGGTTAAGGTGCATATGTTATAAAAATTTCATAATTTTATAAAAGATATGAACTTTATAAAAATGAAAAAGAGGGAAACCCTGTCTCATCCCCTCAAATTCGTTCTCTTTCTCCCACTAACTCTCTTTCCAAAGTAGAAATCATTTAAGTCACTCTTACACTCTTTTTCTCATTTCTCCCAACACTCCATCACCACCATCACTCAAATCCTCTCCATCCCCCTCTCATTTTTGAAAATCAGCCAAGGAAACTCCATTTTCCGGCCAATAAGAACAACCTCTATTCACCATTTCATTCCCTCCAAACTTCTACCAACAACAACCACAACAATTCAATCAACCCTAATTCCAGGCCTTTCAACAACAACCTTCTCAACAATTTCAACAACCTTCTTTTATACCTCAACAATTTCAACCATCTCAAGTCCCATTATTTCAATCTCAACCTATAAATCTCGACAATGACGACGACGACTGTAGCACCTGGTTCTTGCTACGTATTCTTTTATTTAATTCTTTAAATGTTTTGCAATTTTGGCCTTGGACTCGACAATGACGACGACGACTGTAGCACCTTAAGGCATTTGGAGTGATTTTGGTGCTTTGTGACCCAAGGAAGGAAGGAAAAGCTTGAAGGATCAAGAGGAGGCTAGAAGGATCCGATTTTGAGCATCATTTCCAGTCTACAGAAGGTATAAAGTCTATACCTTGCTTGTTCTTTTGTTAGATCCTATTTCATGGAGTTTTAGGGCTTTTCTAAGCCATTTTGGTTACCAACCATGATTGCAAGCATGGTTTGGGGTTGATGTTTCGGATCTAGGTCCTTAGAGGGGTTACAAGGCAGAAAGGAGTGGCTTTTGCACTCAAAGAAGGCCCCATGCTTTGTAAGAGCTTGTTTTAGGACCTTTTGAGCTCAAAATCCCATGCAAGCACGTAAAGGTTGTAACTTTACGTGCTAGATCGATTATAGAAGCTTGGATCTATCTTTTGATCAAAGGTTGTATATCAGAAATCAAGGATTTAGAGTGTGGACATGACCGACTCGGCGAGTCCGTTCTTGGACTCGGCGAGTCCGAGGCTTTGAGCCCCATATCTGTTAAGGGTCAAGGACCCAGTTGAGTGTGGAAAGGTTTCAGGGAGGTCCCGGGGAGTGACCCAACGTTCTGGACTAAGCCATTGTTTTTGTGATATCATCTAGGTTTGCTACTACCTGGTATGTTATGTGCTAGTATGATATGATGTTATATGCTAGTAGCAGTCGGGGAGATAGTCCCCAGGATTTCCGGTCGATAGGGCCGAAAGGGGTAGTCATACCCAGTCATGCTATACAGATTATGATTATGTGATATATGTTATGTGGTAGTAGTAGGGGGTGAAATAGTCCCCAATATCCGGTCGAAAGGACCGAAGGGGATGCCAGCACCCAGATATGCTAGGCAGTATCCGGTCGAAAGGACCGAAGGGGAGGCCAGCACCCAGATATGCTAGGCAGTATCCGGTCGAAAGGACCGAAGGGGAGGCCAGCACCCAGATATGTTAGGCAGTATCCGGTCGAAAGGACCGAAGGGGAGGTCAGCACCCAGATATGCCTGACAGTATCTGTATGTTATGTGATTGTATGGTATGTGGTACGATGGGGGAACTCACTAAGCTTCGTGCTTACAGTTTACAGTTTTGTTTCAGGTACCTCTTCAGCGAAGGGGAAGGAGCTGGCGCGGTAGCGGCACATCATACACACACGCATTGGTTTTTCCGCATTATGAGATGTTCTGGGATTGTACTCTGACATTATTATTATTTTTATGATTTGGTTTTTCAGACAAGAGATATAATTTATGAAATGATATGATCGGATGATGTTTTACTACAAATGTTTTACAAATCACTTATTTTAAATGAAATTTTTGGACGTGAAAATTGGGTCGTTACAAGTTGGTATCAGAGCCCTGGTTTGAGGGATTCGGACACACCTTCGGGGGTGTCTGGACTCAAATCGAGGGATTAAAAGATTTTTATAAGAAATGATTTTCTAAAGGCTAAGTAAAGGAGCTTTGAGAAAGAACAAGGTGTGTGATGTGCGCGACCGCCCGAGCTCAAGTAAGTTTTCCCCAGAGTACCCATACAAGTTTATGTTATGTTTTACCAGTTTCAGTAGAACAACATGCTAGAATAGGACTAAGGATCTAGGAATGATTCCTTATGTGCCTGCTTTATGTGTTTCAGCTTTATGAGAATTACATGCTAGTATTGAGTAGACAGTAGTAGGATAGCCTGTTTAGGTTATGCCTGATAGTATGAGCTTAGCATGGTATGCTAGTACGGTTTCTTGTTATGAGAATAGATTGCTTGAGTAGTTTCCTTTGTCCGAATGCCGCTTGCTTTGTGCTTTGTGGGACTCTAAGTGATGGGAGTTAGCCATTAGGTGAATACGTCACATCACATGTGATCAGGGTTGAATAATCTTAGAGTGCTGGATTTGGCCCTATTGCCCAGCTCTTGTCTGAGTCTAACCGTTGTAGGGACGAGTCTGTTACTCGAAGGATTATCTGAGCCTCATCACATGTGATGGTATTCAGGTAACGGCAAATTGGCATTACAAGGAGGCCTTCAGCAGCTGAGGACCGGTTTGGGTGGAGTCAGAGATTTTCCCTAGGGTAAGCCTAGGATGAGATTGGCATGAGATCAGCAGTAGTAGTAGAAGGGACTTGGTGGAGTCGAAGCAGTTCTTGAGGACAGTACGGATAGATGTGGAAGGTAGTATGGGCTCGTACTACTGGAAGCAGAGGATCCGTACTTGAATTGAGGAAGGCTGAGGCGAGACCAGGAACCTTGCAGTAGATGTGATCCCTCTAGATGTATCAGTACCACTGACAGTTGTCATTATGTATTGCATAATGGTGGTACTACGTTTGAGGCCAGCAGTTGGCAGTTCGGGAGAGGCATCGGGTTCGGGTTCAGGTTCCGAACCAGTGGATGAGAGGCTACGCGAGTTCATCGCGTCAGAGATCACTAGAGGCATCCTTGAGTCGACCCCCATCATTTTCGGGTCGATCAAGGAAGGGATAGTTGAGCTGATGGAGGACCACCTCAGGGCGTTTAGGAGTGATATGGCGTCTGGCCAGTCTGGATCTTGCACACTGTCCTTTAAGGACTTCAGGGGTAGTGGTGCGCCAGACTTCCATGGGGCGAAGGACCCCATTGCTGCCAGACGATGAATTGCAGACATTGAGTCTGCACAGCTGACCAGCTTCTGCCCTGAGGGGTCGAAGGTACGATTTGCAGCAGGATGTCTGAGGGACCGGGCTAGGGATTGGTGGGAGTCGGTTGGTGACTCTCTAGGAGCCTCGGCTGTTGAGGCTATGACATGGTCAGACTTTGTGACCCAGTTCAGAGCGGAGTTCGCACCTGCAGTGGAGCTCCAGCAGTTAGCCAGGGAATTCTTGGATATGAGGCAGACCACGGAGACTGTAGCGGAGATCACCGCCAAGTTCCGGGAGAGGGCGTTATTGGTGCCCCAGTATGCGGGTGATGAGGACATGAGGAGGACCCGCTATCATGACATGCTACGAGCTGACATTCGGGAGCATGTTAGTTTTTCAGCTTGCCCTACCCTGGATTCCATGATTGCCAGGGCAAGGGAGAGGGAGATTGATCTGGAGTATATCCAGAAGAGGAAGGCAGAGGAGGGGCAGGTTACAGGGGCTTCGGGGAAGAAGCCCAAGGGATCAGATACTGGGCCGAAAGGCCAACAGAGCCAAGGCCGCTGTAGGAAATGCGGCAAGACACATGAGGGGGTTTGTAGGTTGGGAGCGTCTGGCTGCTACAAGTACGGCAAGACGGGGCACTTCAGCAGGGATTGTACCGCCCCTGCACCTGTTATTCAGACGTCTGAGTTGCTGTGTTTCCACTGCAACCAGAGGGGCCACAAGAAGGCCAACTGCCCCCAGTTGACAGCAGCAGCGCCAGTGAAGGCGCCAGCTCCAGCGACCCTGCGGATTACAGATGGCCGGCAGGGCAAGGCAGAGGCTCCGGTGGTGAGGAGCCGGGCCTTCCAGTTGACTACCGAGGAGGCACGTGCCGCACCCGATGTGGTGACGGGTATGACTCTTTCCCTCTGACTTATTTATATGATGTTTATGATATTGATATGTGCTCTGTATATATACGTTTAGGATCGTTCCATGTGAACGGTATCCCAGTACAGGTGTTGTTTGACTCGGGTGCCACCCGATCATTTGTTTCCCTTGCGCTTAGCAAGAGGTTCACTGAGTCTTCGGGCATGTTGGATTGCCCTTTAGAGGTAGAGATTGCCGATGGTCGATCGGTACGAGCATCAGCGGTGTTCAGAGATTGCGCCCTGAGGTTATTTGAGGAGCGCTACTTGGTAGACTTGGTTCCCATTTCGTTGCGTGGGAACAAGGTGATTATAGGCATGGATTGGCTCAGCCCTAACGGGGCAGTGATAGATTGCGCACAGCAGCTAGTGCGAGTCAGGACCCCAGGTGGGGGAGAATTAGTGATCCACGGCGAGAGGCCACAGTGTGGACCCACAGTATGTTCAGCAGCGAGAGCTAGGCGCTACCTTCAGCAGGGCTGCGCCGGGTATGTCGCGTATGTTATGGATACCCGGGAGACGGGTAAGGAGACGGTGAGCGAGGTTCCGGTGGTGCGAGACTACGCAGATGTGTTCCCAGAGGAGCTTCCTGGGATACCTCCGGAGAGACAGGTGGAGTTCAGGATCGACCTTGTTCCTGGTGCAGCTCCGATAGCCAAGGCACCATATCGGTTGGCTCCTCCCGAGATGCAGGAGTTGTCTACGCAGCTGCAGGAGCTGCTAGACAAGGGGTTTATCAAGCCGAGTAGTTCACCTTGGGGAGCCCCGATTCTGTTTGTGAAGAAGAAGGACGGGTCGCATCGTATGTGTATAGACTATAGGGAGCTGAATAAGGTAACGGTGAAGAACCGTTACCCACTCCCGAGGATTGACGACCTCTTTGACCAGCTACAGGGAGCATCTTGGTTCTCCAAGATTGATTTGCGTTCAAGGTATCATCAGATGAGGGTCAGAGAGGAGGATGTGCAGAAGACGACGTTTCGGACGCGTTATGGCCACTATGAGTTCGTGGTGATGCCTTTCGGGCTCACCAATGCTCCTGCCGCGTTCATGGACCTCATGAACCGCGTGTGTAGACCGATGTTAGACCGGTCTGTGATAGTGTTTATTGATGATATCTTGGTTTACTCCAAGACGCAGGAGGAGCATCTGCGAGAGGTTCTAGAGACTTTGAGGAGGGAGAACTTGTATGCCAAGTTCTCCAAGTGTGAGTTCTGGTTGCGCGAGGTGTAGTTTCTTGGGCACCTTGTCAACCAGAACGGGATTTCGGTAGATCCGGCCAAAGTGGAGGTCGTTATGAGATGGGAGATTCCAAGGTCTCCATCTGAGATTCGGAGTTTCCTGGGATTAGCTGGCTACTATCGGAGATTCATCCAGGATTTCTCCAAGATAGCCTTACCCCTGACCAGGCTAACGAGGAAGGCCGTGGTCTTTCGTTGGGGGCCTGAGCAGCAGGCCGCGTTCGAGACACTGAGACAGAGATTATGCGAGGCGCCAATCTTATCCCTGCCAGAGGGCATGGAGGATTTTGTTGTGTACTGCGATGCGTCGATCTCAGGTTTGGGCGCAGTATTGATGCAGAGAGGACATGTCATCGCCTACGCGTCGAGGCAGCTGAAGCCTCACGAGGCGAATTACCCGACGCATGATTTGGATTTGGGGGCCGTTGTTTTCGCCCTCAAGATTTGGCGTCATTACCTCTATGGGGTTCGCTGTACCATTTACACGGACCACAAGAGTTTGAGGTACCTCATGGATCAGCCGAATCTGAACATGAGGCAGCGTAGGTGGATTGAGAAGATTCAGCAGGTCCGGAGCACCGAAGTAGTGCTCAAGACCACAGAGAAGATTCAGCAGGTCCGGAGCAGGCTTCAGACTGCTCAGAGTCCGCAGAAAAGTTATGCCGACAAGCGCCGATCAGACCTGGAGTTCCAGGTCGGGGATATGGTTCTCCTGAAGGTGTCGCCATGGAAGGGCGTCATCCGATTCAGGAAGCGGGGCAAGTTGGGCCCCAGGTACATTGGGCCCTTCAGGGTTGTAGCCCGGGTGGACAAGGTGGCGTACCGGTTGGATCTGCCAGCCGAGCTCAGACAGATCCACAACACTTTCCACGTCTCTCAGTTGCGGAAGTGCCTGGTGGACGACTCAGCAGTGGTACCCTTGGAGGACATTCAGGTTGATGACAGCCTGAATTACATCAAGCGGCCTGTAGCGATCCTTGACCGGAAGTCGAAGGATTTGAGGAACAAGAGAGTGGAACTCGTGAAGGTGCAGTGGCAGCACCGGAAGGGGTCGGAGTGGACTTGGGAGCCGGTGGACGAGATGATGGAGCAATACCCCGAGCTGTTTCAGGAACGAGCAGCAGACTTCGAGGACGAAGTCTAAAGTAAGTGGGGGAGATTTGTAGCACCTGGTTCTTGGTACGTATTCTTTTATTTAATTCTTTAAATGTTTTGCAATTTTGGCCTTGGACTCGACAATGACGACGACGACTGTAGCACCTTAAGGCATTTGGAGTGATTTTGGTGCTTTGTGACCCAAGGAAGGAAGGAAAAGCTTGAAGGATCAAGAGGAGGCTAGAAGGATCCGATTTTGAGCATCATTTCCAATCTACAGAAGGTATAAAGTCTATACCTTGCTTGTTCTTTTGTTAGATCCTATTTCATGGAGTTTTAGGGCTTTTCTAAGCCATTTTGGTCACCAACCATGATTGCAAGCATGGTTTGGGGTTGATGTTTCGGATCTAGGTCCTTAGAGGGGTTACAAGGCAGAAAGGAGTGGCTTTTGCACTCAAAGAAGGCCCCATGCTTTGTAAGAGCTTGTTTTAGGACCTTTTGAGCTCAAAATCCCATGCAAGCACGTAAAGGTTGTAACTTTACGTGCTAGATCGATTATAGAAGCTTGGATCTATCTTTTGATCAAAGGTTGTATATCAGAAATCAAGGATTTAGAGTGTGGACATGACCGACTCGGCGAGTCCGTTCTTGGACTCGGCGAGTCCGAGGCTTTGAGCCCCATATCTGTTAAGGGTCAAGGACCCAGTTGAGTGTGGAAAGGTTTCAGGGAGGTCCCGGGGAGTGACCCAACGTTCTGGACTAAGCCATTGTTCTGGAAGTTCATGGGACTCGGCGAGTGCACGAACGGACTCGGCGAGTCCAAGGCAATCTTCTTAGAACTCGACGAGTTGTTCATCAACTCGGCGAGTCGAGGACAGAACTTGATCATCAGATGAAGGTGGACTCGACGAGTTGTTCACCAACTCGGCGAGTCGGATGAGTTTTTCATGTGAGGTTCATATGAGAGAAGAACTCGTCGAGTTGTCGGCCCAACTCGACGAGTGGAGTCGTGTATAAGGACAAAAAGAAGGATAGGGACTCGACGAGTTGGCGGCCCAACTCGGCGAGTCAGGTCAACTGGAAGTTGACTTTGACTTTGACTTGACTTGATCAGGGGTAAAATGGTCATTTTACCCAAAGAGTAGATATCAGACTCTGATTGTGTGCTTTGTGGGATTTATAGCCGGAGGATTTCCGGAGCAGCAGCAGCAGATAGAGAATTCCCGCACAGATCAGCAGCTGCTACGAGGTGAGTTACCTTCCAGTAGCGGTGGGTCTACGGCCACAATGTCGGCCCACCAGTAGGAGTTGTATGTTGGGTGATTGTCTTTGTGATATCATCTAGGTTTGCTACTACCTGGTATGTTATGTGCTAGTATGATATGATGTTATATGCTAGTAGCAGTCGGGGAGATAGTCCCCAGGATTTCCGGTCGATAGGGCCGAAAGGGGTAGTCATACCCAGTCATGCTATACAGATTATGATTATGTGATATATGTTATGTGGTAGTAGTAGGGGGTGAAATAGTCCCCAGTATCCGGTCGAAAGGACCGAAGGGGAGGCCAGCACCCAGATATGCTAGGCAGTATCCGGTCGAAAGGACCGAAGGGGAGGCCAGCACCCAGATATGCTAGGCAGTATCCGGTCGAAAGGACCGAAGGGGAGGCCAGCACCCTGATATGCTAGGCAGTATCCGGTCGAAAGGACCGAAGGGGAGGCCAGCACCCAGATATGTTAGGCAGTATCCGGTCGAAAGGACCGAAGGGGAGGTCAGCACCCAGATATGCCTGACAGTATCTGTATGTTATGTGATTGTATGGTATGTGGTACGATGGGGGAACTCACTAAGCTTCGTGCTTACAGTTTACAGTTTTGTTTCAGGTACCTCTTCAGCGAAGGGGAAGGAGCTGGCGCGGTAGCGGCACATCATACACACACGCATTGGTTTTTCCGCATTATGAGATGTTCTGGGATTGTACTCTGACATTATTATTATTTTTATGATTTGGTTTTTTAGACACGAGATATAATTTATGAAATGATATGATCGGATGATGTTTTACTACAAATGTTTTACAAATCACTTATTTTAAATGAAATTTTTGGACGTGAAAATTGGGTTGTTACAACGACGAACGGGTCCAAGAAACACAACAACCAACTCTTCGAAGGCAAAAAAAAAAACAAAAGATCCAAAAAAAGAGAACTACCGCATGGAACAAAGACGAGGAGGAAGTTCTAGCGAAAGCTTGGATTTTCATATTGCAATACGGGGATGTCGACAACTCACAAACGGGTCAAAATTTTTGGTGTCGTATTTTAGATCATTTCCATGCGTTATTAGGAAAGAAAACGGAGCGAATGTACGACTCGATCAACGCAAAATGGCGTGATTTACGAGCGGCTTGCACCAAATTCAATGACATACTTGACAAGCTTAAAAATATGCATAGAAGTGGTAGCAACGATTTCAACATTTTAGCAACTGCGGCCTACGAATGCAAAATTATAACCAATGGTAAACCGTTCGGCCACCAAAAAGCGTGGAAAGTTTGTTGTAACGGTCCAAAATGGGTTCTATATCCGGAAATGGCGCATTCGAGATCTACTACCGGTTCCAACAAAAGGGCAAGAACGTCCGAGTCGGACGTGGGTTTTGGACTCGACCTCAACGATGACTTCGACGCCACCGAGGGGGAGGGCCCACTGGACGTCCAACTTCGTCGACCATCGGTAAGGGACAAAGCGAGAAAGGGAGCGTCTTCAAGCGGAAAAGCACCGACAACTAGCAAAGGCGAGCTTGCGACATCCACAAATAAAGCTCTAGTTTTTCTAGAAAAAAATACGAATCAACGGAGGAAGCCCGTCGCTAAAAAATAGCTTTTACCGATCTTTAAATCATAAACACAAAGCCCAACCGGATATCGATCCGGAAAATCTTGCGATGTTTCTTAAAATTCAACGACAAGTGCGGGACAAATATGGAATTACGTTCTAATATTTATGGTTTTAAGTAATTTAGGATTCTATATTTTTATGTTTTTTTAAGAATTTTAGGATTTTAATTTGTGTTTTTTTATATTAATGTAATGTGTTTTTAATTTTAATGTAATGTGTGTTTTTTATAAATTTTGTTTTTTATTAAAATTATGGTTTGTATTTTGTTTTTTATTTAATATATTGTTTAAAAAGTTAAAAAAATAAAAAAAGGAATTTGTGGAGTGGTAACCATTTCCAATGTTTAGTGAGTTGATGGTGAAGCCGACGTAGCGCACAGATGACAACACTTTTTCAGTGGTTGGGTATGATTACTCCCCAAAACCGTAGGTCGAAGTCGAACCAATACCCGTGCGTGCAGGACACGTGGGTCACTTAAATGGCACACACTAATGTCTACAGGGATCAAAAGAGTTAGGTGCCGTTTGTTTTTTGGAAAAAACTTTTTCAGATCTCTTATTGCTGCACGACGCAACACTTTTCATCTCGCAACTGTTTGTCTTTCAGAAGTCTTCGGATTAAAAAACCTCTGCACGTGTTCTTCTTGGCACAACACTTGTTTTGCCTCTTCCTACCTCTTGCAACCTCTTCTTCTTTTTTTTTTTTACTAAAATATTGATTATATATTTCTGAAATCTTATTTCACATTTTTTTTCGTTTTTTTTATTCTTGTTGATTTTTTTATATTGAATAATAATAATATGTTGATGAAATATCATTATTTTATATTTTTATGCTAAAATATATTTAATTTTTGTTAAAATATCATTATTTTTTTTGCTGAAATATCATAAATTCTTGCCGAAATATCATACATTATTAAATTTTCGGTATTAAAAAATTATTTTCGGATTATAAAATCAGTTTATTTTAATTTTTTAATATCTGCAGCAGCATGCAGATGTTAAAAAAACAAACACGCTTCTTATCACAGTCTACAACCGTTTGATCCACCTCTTCTACTGCAGAGAGTTGCAGAGGTGGTCCGCAGACTTTGGGCGTGTTTGGCAAAAGTAGCTGTTAGCTGGAAGCGGGTAGCAGGTAGCTGGTAGCGGGTAGCAGGTAGCGTATAGCGGGTAGCTGGTAGCGGGAAACTATAACTTTTATTTGTTATACGAGTGTTTGGCAAAAGTAGCTGAAAGCTTTTGATATATATAAAATTACATAAAAGGACAATTGATCAAAATAAATAAATATATAAATATATTTTTAAGTGTAATTATAGAAATTGATTTCAAAGTTCAGTAGCGTTTTGTTAAAAGCTACATGAAGTAGCTTTTAGATTTGAAGCGTTTTGTTTAAACTAAAAGCTAAATGCTCATACCACCAAACGAAACTTTTTGTTTAAACTATAGCGTTTTGTTAAAAGCTAAAAGCTAGAAGCTCTCAAACGCTTTTAAAAGCTCCATGCCAAACACCTTATTTTTTTCTTAAAAAAAAAACGACCAGCAACTTAGAGTTAATTTTAAAACTAAACATACTTTAGGACAAATTTGTGTAATTTATCCAATCCTTTACTTCCCTTTCCAGCGATCGGTGCTGTTTCTCCTAACCTTTTCTTCACCGTCGAATCCATTTCCTTCTTCAATCTGCTTCCACAATCAGTTCCTGATTTCGAACTGCAACAATCGATTTTAGGGGTAAACAAATCAAGATTAGAAGGGAGAGGCACAAAAAGGAGGAGAACGCTGTTCATCGTCTTGTTTTGTATTCCATCACGCCTCCCTGAAATCAATCCCAAATTCGACATCCAGAATTCGAAGCTTCTTGAGTTGATCAATAAATTGATGTTTTTTCTGTGATTGACTTCACTGATCAAGATTCCGACTTCCAGAATTTGACATCAAACTCGCTAGTAAGTAATTTCAAATTATTGTTTCTAGTACCTGTTGCTGAAGCAATTTATCTCTAGGACTTAGAGTTTTTGCTTGATAATTGTGATAATCTTGTTGGTGGTACATTTGATTTTGGTATGTTTATCTTTAAGCCCTAAATCGGGTTTATTTGTTCAACTATCATAGGATCGTCGTTCTACCTATCCGTCACCATAAACGCCCAAAAATTACTCTCATCGAAGAACATCACATATCCCACCCATACCGTGGATTCGTTAGAAATGAGTGTTTTTATTTCGTTTTTCTAGGATGTACATTTTAAATTTGTTTCTTTTACCTTTTTAATGTCTGCCAACTTCTGGACAAGTTGTTCTTGAAATTCTACATTTTGGGGCTTTTTTTTGCGTGCTCAAATTCGTTATCAAGTTAAATAATCAGGACTTTGATGAATTACTTTGATTCTGGTATTCTATTATAAACTTATATCGCTATGGATTTTTTTCCAGTCAATTTTTCTTATGAAATGTCTTCCTGTCTATAGTAGTTTGATGAGCCAGTATTCTTTCTCCTTCACCTTCAGATTGCCTTTTTAATTTGGTTACTATGTTGGCCCTAATCTTCATAAAGCACTAAGATCTAAGAGTGTCTACATAGGTTGTAGAGAACCAAGCATTTGAAAGCCACAAAGTTGTCATCCTTCTGTGTTTCCATTGTTGACCATTGTTCATACATAAACACTAAAAGTAAAACACATGATGTCCAGATTTTGCTCTGTTTTTGAGCTCCCTTTACCTTAATGCTAAAGGTAACATTTATTTTAGAAACTTCTGTATATTAATATTTACAACCAGAAAGTGGGAGGTTGTGGAATTTAGAATCTTTTGATTATATCATGAAATACTAATTATTTGTCTTATGCATACTACTTTATTTTTTTTTTCTATTATCTGTGACCCTCTAAAAAGGTTGGTACATTTTTTTTTTTTTTTAAAGTTTTAACACTATTTCTTTTATATGAATTTTTTTTTTAAAAGGTGAGTTCTAGTGGATGTTAAAGCATGGCTAAGATCAGAGACCGAACTGAAGACTTTAAAGATGCTGTCAACAGGGGAGCTTTATCTTTGGGATTTAACGAGGTTTCTTCTCATTTCCTATATTGACCTTGTTTGACTTTGACAAATCTTTATGCTATTTGACCATTATTTTCTTTAATGATTTTCTGATGTGTAAGTGTAATTATTATCAACAGGCCAAAAGGGCAGCTCTAATGGCATCTTTCATCATGCACAAACCTCGTGAAAGATCACCTTTCACCAAAGCTGCATTAAAAACAGTACACACAGATCTTTACTACCATATACAAACATATTGTTTCTTGTATAATCTCCTAAAATATAAAAAAAAAATGTTATTTTCTTTACTTTATTTTTCAGCTAGAAAGCATTGGGACTCTAGAACAGTTCTTGATAAAGCATAGAAAGGATTATGTAGATCCTCATCGTACCACAGAAGAGGAAAGAGACAGCATTGAACATGAAGTAAGACTCTAAAAAAATATATCTTTGATCCAAGGGCAAAATGGTCATTTTCAAAAAAGGTTAACAGCTAGGTTGTTAACTTAAATGCACACGAACCAAAATCGTTAAATAAGGACCAATTTTGCAAAAGAGAACTTTTTTGGGACCAAATTTGATAAATTCAGCTAAACCCAGGGACCAAAAATGTAATTTACTCGAGTCTTACAATAACATAACTTTTTTTACAGGTTAGTGTTTTTGTAAAAGCTTGTAAAGAACAAATTGACATTCTGAAAAGCAGCATAACTGATGAAGAAGCAAATGCAAAAGGTTGGCTTGGAATTAGGGGTGACAATGCTAATGCAGATACTGTTGCACACAAACATGGAGTGGTATGTTTAATTTATTTTTTATTTTATAATAATGTTTTCTTTTTTATGTTTTTTTGTTTTTATTTTTTTTTGAATTATAGGTTTTGATTTTAAGTGAAAGTCTTCATTCAGTGACATCACAGTTTGATCAACTGAGAGCTATACGTTTTCAAGAAGCTATTAATCGAGCCATGCCAAGAAGAAAACCAAAACCAAAGCGGGCCCCACTTGAAAAAACAGAAACAACAAGTTCATCAGAGACGAGGGACCAAAGTGAAATTACAACTGAACCCATGAAAGTTCAACAGCAAGTTTTAGATGACGAAACACGTGCTCTTCAGGTATATATTAATTATTCCCCACTATATTTGTGTGGATTGTTAAAGTATGGAAAATGACGATACTACCCTTGTAGGTGGAGTTATCGAGTCTTCTTGATGCTGCACGTGACACCGAAACAAAGATGGTAGAGATGTCAGCATTGAATCATCTCATGTCGACACATGTCTTGCAACAGGCTCAACAAATTGAGTATTTGTATGATCAGGTCAGAAAATAAATAGCAACATACTTTACTTTTTTTTTTTTTTTTTTTTTTTCATTTATTTACCATAATAGTTAAACACTTACATTTATTTATTTATTATAGGCGGTTGAAGCAACAAAGAATGTTGAGATGGGTAACAAGGAACTAAGTCAAGCCATAGAGAGGAACAGCAGTAGCAGAGTTATTCTGTTGCTTTTCATTGCTGTTTTTACTTTTACTATTCTTTTTCTTGACTGGTATGATAATTAATACTTACCAATTATGTTTTTTTTTTCAAGAGCGAAAAATGAGTTGATTGGTTTTAGTTATAAGGATGTTGGTTTTTTATTTTGTTATAAGTTATATTTCAGTAGCATTCATGAATAATGTAAAATTATTATTATATTTCAATGAGGAAGGAGGGCAAAAAGGGACAGTGTTGTTACTTGTTAGTTACTCCTTGCAAGTTTAATGTCCTGTTGGTTTTATTATAATTATGTGTTTTACAAAATGCATAGTGTCAAACTAAAATAATATAAAATTTCGCTACCATGTTAACTGAAATGAAATATACATATGTTGCATTCAGAAATGACCAAAAAAATAAAAAATGTAAGGATATAATATCAAATAATCACTTCCATCTTCAATCATCTATTTCGTAAAAAATAATGTTTAAATTTTTTGCTTTTTCAGTACATCATATTTCAGTAATCAAAGACATACTTTTGGCTTTGTGATCGTTGAAACTATGGTCGTGAATATGATCTTCCTATTGTGGTCGTTTTTGTGATCACCTTGTAACTAAATCATATTAGTGTCCATTTGGTTGTGTACTTTTATCCAACTAGTTATGTCATTACTTTCATGAAACGACAATTGTATGATTCATTTTGATGCTTTAGTTGTTTTTATAATTTCTTGAATTCAGGTTTGTTTTATTTAAAAATCATGAATCTTGAAAATATTGATATCATTTATCTGCAATAGTCTAACTCTAATTGAAATATTTTAATCTTCTTAACATTTGTTGTTCATGAAAATAGTAAACATGAATAAACATGCCAATCTTATTTTTAATCAAACCATTAGTGCCTCATTTTCCTTGCGCGCATCGGTATTTTTGTCTTTTCAGATCTTATATACATGAGTGAGTATGGCTCAACATCGGGTATAACTAAACGTTTCTTACTTCATCCTCTTTCAAACATTTCCATTGCGCAAAGAAACCCTAATCCTCTACAATGTAAGTGACGATGGTGAGCTAGATGATTAGGAAAGAATGGGAGGATTATGATCTCGAAAGTTCATATGCTAATACTCTATCATTTCCCATACTCTGTTGATCATCCATCAATATTTCCCCAACAACTAATTTTTTTTACAACTAATGATCTATCTATGTTTAGCATACAATTGCACCATGAGGGGACTTTACTGACTTTCCAAGCCGTAAATACATCAAGGGTAAGATAACATACATTGGCGCCATCAACATTGACTTGTTTTCAGTACATGATATAGATGAGATGATGGAAATTCTAGATTGCATGGAAGAAGGTAAATTTATTTATTATCACTTCAAACGACCCATCTGGGATTTAGACTTTGGTTTGTATGCATTGGCTAGTGAAGAAGATATAATCCACTTTATCTCATATGTATCTTAACACAAGTTGATAGAAGTGTACACAGAGTTCTAGAAAACCAAATTGCATACATATAAGATGTCCCAAAACACTGCAAAGTTAAAAGATACAAGAAATTCCAGAGGCCCTTTGTTCTAGAAGGTTGTACTTGACATGGACTGACTCAACTACATTGGATGGTCCTAATGAAGAAGCCCCTATTTCAGAGCATGTTGAAAATGTTAACCAACCCCCTATTGCATTAAATGGAACAAGCTTTGACCAACCCCATGTTACATTGAGTGAAAGTTTGGTTTAATCAAATATTGTAATAGGTGAACCAATCCTTACACTCAACTCAATCTCTATTTATATACCAACTATGGGAAGTTATGTTAATGAACCAATGGTAGGAAGCTCAAATGTTAGTGAACACTGGGTTGATACATTTAAGTGGTTTGAACCTATTGTTAAACCTCATGTGGAACCCAATGTTTACCCTCCTGTGGAACCTAATGTTGAGCCTCCCGTGGAACCTAATGTTCAACCTCACATGGAACCTAATTTTGAGACTCATGTGGAAGATGTAAGTGGTGGAGAGGTTATTGACACTGTAGATAGTGAGGATATTGAAGACAATACAAATAGTGATTTCATAGTTGATGAGGATAACGTGTTAGATGACCCTAATGTTGATATGAAGGACTTTCACCTTAACATTGACAAAGAGGCTGAGTGGGTTAGAAATGTGCAACATCAACTACTGTCCCACAGTTCAATAATGTAATGAAAAAACTAAGGAAACTAAGCAATGAAACATATGAGCGAGTTAAGGCTATTCTACCTAAGCATTGGTACACATCCTACTTCTCAGGTATGGAATCTTTCGTGATAAGTTTTATCACTTGCTTGGAGTTTATTAGGGAGTGCATCATGAGGAAACTTGTCATTGTTCAAAAGGAAATAGACAAAGCTAATGGGCCGTTAACTCATACAACCACCAAGACCCTTGAAAAATATAAAATAAAGCAGGAGAGTGTAGGGCAGTGTTTTCTGGTAATGGGAAGTACCATGTTTCAGGTCAATGTATGGATCAGTGTGTGGTTGATATGGGAAAACAAACATGTTCATATAGGAAATGACAGACATGCCATGCAAGCACACCATTGCAGCTATATGGGATATGAGTCTTAATAATGAGGATACTAGCTGAGACATAGGTTCACCCTACATACTGGCTGAAGACTTGGAAAGAAATATATGTATTAAAAGTTGAACAATTAACGAGAGGTTGATTGATAGAGGCCCTATTAGCAAGCCAAAACATAAGAGAAGAATATCTCCAACAAAAGATGATGTTGATAGAGGCCCCATGATTTGAAACTTTTAAGTTATGTTAATATTTTGTTAGGCATTAATTGCCTTGATACTTTTTTGTTGTGTTTGGTTGTTTGCTACATTATGTTTAGGTTTAAGTAGTTGTATCAAGTTGTGTGTATGGCTTAAAACTTTGTTGCTATTTTGAATGTTTGTGCTATTTAATGGTAAATGGTCATGTGAGCCTTCAAACTTTGTTGCTATTTTTTATGTTAAGGTTTTTTACGGTATATTGCATCTGTTACATGAAAATGGTTATATACACCTTTTAGAACACAATGTTCACAACAGATAGAGTTGCACAAAATAAGCACATAATCATTACATTTGAAGGTTCTTACATACCCATCCAATACATATACCAAAATACTAACAATTTCATTACCAAAAGACTAACAACTTTATTATTAAAAGACTAAGACCATCTCCAACACACTTCGATCCATCCCCCCCCCCCCCCCTAAAAAAATAGAGTGAAAAATGGGGTACATAATGTGTTATCTCCAACCCTACTCAACTTTTTATCCCAAAAAGTATATTCCTAGTATATGCCAATCTTCCAACTTACATAGATTGTCAAACACACCCCTTTTATCAATTTGGTTTTAACAAATATATAATATATATATTTTTTTCATTACAATAAAATAATAATTGGACTTTTATGAAGAAACACATAGCTCGCACAAGCGACCTTCACAACTTAAACCTACTAAACATTCTTAATAATTAATAATAGAAATGATAATAAATGTTGAAACTATAAAACAAACACCTAATAAGAAATATCAATGCCAAGATTGTTAAAATGTGTATTTTTTTTAGTTATTCACTAATCTTGGTTTTTATTTTATAATAAATGTCATATTAATGCAAAATATTCATTTGAAAATTACACAAACTCTTGATCTTTCAAGTAATTAACCAAAAATACTCGGGTTTTTTTTTTAACTTAATTAAATCATTCACTTTAACCTCCTTAATTTGATTTATTTAATACATTAAAATCAATTATTAGTCTAAGTTCAAACCAACTCTTCATTTTTCAACCTAATATATACATAGACGTTGATGAATTTTATTAACTTGGTCATAGTAACTTCTAACAACTAAACACCCGTTATAAGAATCATGATTTTAAACAATATAATTGCACACTGCGCAACGCGCAACACACGGGAATTCGTCCACTATACTTATAAAGGAAGCATTTTTTTTTCACCACATTCATTTGAAACTCTCATGACTTCTCAATTTCTTTCTAATAATGATTATAAGTTGGTTAATAAGGTTAAATAAATATCAAACCTAAAGTGTAATCATATATAAACTAAATTTCAATATTAAAAGAATATATTTACTTCTACTTACAAAGTTATATTTTTAACTTTTAACATATTATACTTAACCTATTAGTTTTAATATGATGTTGTATGTAAACCTTTATCATTTTAAAGCTACAACTTTTGAACAATTTGTATAAAATACTTAAATTGTTAATTTAAATATAACATTATAAGTCAACTTAAATAACTCAAACAATATTTTGTAAATAGTTAAAAATGATAAATTGTTGTGTCTTTCTAATAATGATTATAAGTTTGTTAATAAGGTTAAATAAATATCAAACATAAAGTGTAATCATAAATAAACTAAATTTTAATATTAAAACAATATCTTTACTTCTACTTATAAAGTTACGTCTTTAACTTTTAACATATTATACTTAATTTATTAGATTTAATATGTTGTTGTATGTAAACCATTATCAGTTTAAAGCTACAAATTTTGAACAGTTTGGACAAAATACTTAAATTGTTAATTTAAATATAACATTACAGTGTCAACTTAAATATAAATTTCAGTTTCACTTAAAAACCCAAAGAATATTTTGTGAATAGTTAAAAAATGATAAATTGTAGTGCTAAATGCAAAAACTAAATTGTAATCTCATTTTAACTAAAATATTTCCTAAAGATATTTTTATAATCTATATCATATCATACTATACTTATAAATGAGACATTTTTCCTATCACCTCATGCATCTGAAACCCCCCCACAAATTTCCAAGCACCTCATGCATTTGAAACCCCCACACCTTTTCACCTTCAAAGTAATTAATCACATATCATGAAAAGTTTTATAACTTATATAATATGTTTAATTAGCACTTAATGGATAGTCTACTATAAAAATATCATTCTCTTTGAGTATACACACAAATACAAATCACATACAAAATTCACAAAGAAAATAAGTTTAAATGTTTTGTGTTGGTTTGAGGGCTTTGGACCATTTTTCGAGCCATGTTATTATGTTAAAGTTTTTAATTTGTAAGTTTGTTATATACTAATTCTTTTTTTATATTTTTCTTAGTTTAATTATTCTTTTAAAACAATCATTGTATGTTGTGGTTGAAACTTTAATATAAATTAGATTAAATTCATATTATCGATCATATGTAATGAAAAGTGATATAAATAATATTTAATTAAATATTATATATATGTTTGTATGTTTGTGTTGCTTCAAAGTAATAATTAATAAAAAATAATGGATATGCAATATTATACATAATATCCATGTAAGTCTCTTTAAAATGTAAATTGTCTATCTTATCACTTTATATTTTAGTATATGTTTAACATTTTAATTATAATAAAAAGTGTCTTTTAAAAGTTTTCTTTCGTTTATTAATAATAATAAGTGGTTTTAAAACTAATGAACCATAATTATAAATAATAAAATCAAATTATAAAAATCATGGATATGTCATATTATCCATGCAAATCTCTTTTGAAATGCAAGTTGTCTATCTTATCAGTTTATTATTTAGTGTATGATTCACATTTTAATAGTAGTATTAATAGTTTCTTAAAAGTCGTCTTTAACTTATTAATAATAATAAGTGGTTTAAAACTAAAGAACAATAACTTTAAATGATAATAACATCAATTTATAAATTACATAACGTTAACAACAAATAAATTGTATTTTAAATGAACATTATTATTGAAATTAGAAAATAATCACATAAGTAAAAATTTAAATTAATCAATCATAAAAATTATTAAAAATAATATTAAATAGATAATTATATTTAATTTTATTAATGAGGAATGTGGATTGATGTCAATGAATAATATTGTTCAAAATATTATGCCAAAATTAATGTCAACTAGTATATGAACCCGTGGTGAACCACGGGTCACGTTATTTGTTTTATTTTGTCATCGTTTCTAAATGATAAATGCTTTCAATTATTAGTGTTGCGTATTTTACACTTAATAAGGTAGTAAAGGGCATGATGTAGATGGTATTTAATAAATGAAAATCTCTTCCATCCACTAACCGGAACTGTTGTATAATTAATTTATTTGATAAAGTTCGTTTCCATTGAGGAAATATCATTTTGAAATAATGTTCAAGAACTACATTTTGTGCAATAGAATGCAACAAACTTGTCAAATGGGTAACCGAAGGATGAGAGTTTGGTTTATGTTGGGATGAAGATCAAAGTCACGATTTCCCTAAAAGAAAGTGGGCTTTTCCCGGTTGGAATTTTTCATTTCCCCTTTTACCCTTAGACCTTTATGCTCTTCTCCTTATACCAATTTTGGCTTCTTTCTAATTTAGTAGTTGGACACCTGTTTTGGATGTTTATTGGTTGATGGATTTGTATTTAAAATTCTTTTTCCTAATCGACAAAAAATCAAGCTTATTTAAACGAAAACAACTCTAAAATTTAATTTTAATCAATACAAAAATTTTATTATGTTAATAAAACTAACTTATCAGTTAATTTAACAATTTTAATTTATGAAGGTATTAATGTCAAAAAACGGAAAACCTGATTCTTAAATAGTCATTAATTATCCATTTTCAAGATTATCAAATTCATACCCTTAGATTCTAGCAAGGGCAAAATCATCATTTACCCTTAGACTTGTTGTATGAGATTTTCTTTTTTCCATATTTGTAGCATATTTTATCATTTCACATGTGTTACACCGGAAAATTTCAATGAAACATTTTTATTTATAAAATACAAAGGAATACTACAGGCTTTAGTTCCTAATATACGTCTATAGTTGTATGCTTCTAATTCTATTATTTATCATTTTTTTATGATCCAATATTTTGTCCCATTTCGAGAAGGCTTTTGAAATGTCAATCCCATAGAGTTGGAAAGGAAAAAAGAGAGCAAAATCATAATTGAAAATGGAACAGAAAATCAATAGTTATCACACATAGAAAAACTTCTATTATTTGTGAAAAACTAATTATATGTTGAAAAAAAAACATAAAAAAGGAGGGAAATTTAAGCAATTTATTGACCTGGGACCATTTTTGTAACAGATTCATGATAGAGGGACCATTTTTGTAACATATTCTTGCCACAAGGACCATTACTGTAACAGATTTTGATATAAGAACAACTTCTTTTTAAGAATTATGCCACAAGGACCATAACAAATTATTGGTATAAGGACCATTTATATAAAAGTTTATGCAACAATGACCATTACTGTAATAGAAGTTTACTTTTGTTATAATTTAATTTGCTTTTTATATCGTTTATGTACACAAACTTTTACAGTTAGATATTATAGTGAAAGGGCTTTGCCAAAGATTGAGTTTACATGGTCGTCTTACTGATACAAAGTAATATTAACACACCCATTCAACAATTCTATTAATTGTTGTAGCTTATATTTCTTCTTGTTATTTTGTTTTTCTAAGAAAATATATTTCTAGCTTATACAAGTCATGTTTCTCCAAGAATCATGCTACTTGCGTCTTGTGATGTTTTTACCCAATCAGAATTTTTGTTTGCGTCTAGAATTTCAAAATTTTACGCCAACTCAAAATTTTAATCAAACAATTGTATTTGGATGCTGATATGTATGAAGAACTCAAAACACTACATTTTGGTGAAATTTCCACCAGATTAACTGTATGGTAAAGAATATGGCTTTCACTAATTCTCTTATATATGTTGATGTGATGCCGCCACTCTTGTGAGCATTATATGTTATCACATTAGTTTTAAGGTTTATCCAGCAATCATTTTTCGTTATTATTAACATTTCAGTCTTAATAAAAACTGATAACAACTTTGAGCTTTCTTTAAGGGCAAAATGGTCCAAAAATATTGACGACTTGATATGAAATTGTTTTTAACATATGACAAAAAACTTTTCGTTCCGGCGAGATAATAAGAAGAACCACAAAATAGTTTATCTATTTAACTAAAAAAGCATCGGAATGTCATCATTTTTACCACACAAACAACCTAAGTTAGCATTAAACAGTAAAAATCTAATTCTTTTTGCTGAAACAAAAACTTTAGGAATCAAGTCATCAATAATTTTTGACCATTTTGCCCTCAAAAGGAAGGTCAAAGTTCTTATCAGTTTTTACTAAGGCTGAAATAGCACAACTTTTATAAGAATCTTGAAATCGTTTTTTAAATATGAAAAAAGACATTTCATTCCGGTGAGATAATAAGAAGATCCACAAAAAAGTTTATCTATTTTAAGAGTGGGAGGCAGCGGACAAAAACGCAGAACCATGAGTAATTAAACAGAAAATCAAAATCAATTAGAAACAATATATTATGACATACCGAAATTCCAAACAGCAACAGAGCACAGGCGGTTGGCGACAGAACAAATTCGAAATCCTGATTTCTTGGACGGAAAATCGTCAGAAACGTCAAACCCACAAAGTCGGAGACATCGCTCAAAAAACACAGAAGGATAAAAAAGAAGAGGAATTGAACAGAAAATCATAATAAAATTGAAACAACATACTACATACTGAAATTCCTCACTGCATCACAATACAAATGGTTGTTGGCGGGTGTTTGGCGGTGGCAATACAGTGCAGGCGGTTGTTGTTGAGAGTAATCAAATTCCTAAATTCTTGGTTGAGAAGTCGTTGAGAGGATCAGAAAGAAAAGAAATTGAACAGAAAAATCATAATAAAATTGCGATAACATATACCAAAATTTCTCACATCAACACAGACACACAGTACAAGCAGTTGTTGGCGGCAATACATCGCACGCGGTTCTTGGTGAGAGAAATTGATTTCCTAAATTCTTGGATGAGAAGTCATCGGGAGACTCAAACCAAGATAGTTGGAAACGAAGAAAGAAAGTCGTGGAAACGACGAAAGAAAGGGATGGAAGAATTTGCAAAGTGATGGTCGTGGGTTTGTGGATTACGAAATAAGATGGTAAAAAATAGAAGGACGAAATAGTCATTATGTATAAATTGATGTGGTGAAAGTCTGAAACTTTTGAAGTATACTGTTTACAGGCGTGTTGGGTTTTAATATATGTATATAATAATATAACCATTTTAAACATCTATGTTTCAACATTTTAACACTATATTTTTAACCTACACTCATGGGAAGGTTATGTGTTGCAGCTCATGGGAAGGGAAATGTAACATCCCAAAAACACAGTCTGAAAATTTCGTTTTAAATCAGTAATAAAACCATATTCATCAAACGTCATATAAGATTCATAAACAATGTATCTCAAAATATCATAACAACTGTCAAATATATCAGAGTATAACCATCCCAGGCTGAACAAATGGTGTGTGCACTGCAATCTTTCCGAGCTCCTCTTTTGAAAACTGAGTACCTGAAACCAAAACTGAAAACTGTAAGCACGAAGCTTAGTGAGTTCTCCCAAACTACCACATACCATACAATGACATATAAGCAAATACTGGGCCCCGCCCGGCATCGGACCGAAGTCCGGAACTAGCTTGGGCCCCGCCCACTACATCGGGCCCCACCCGGCATCGGACCGAAGTCCGGAACTGACTGGGACCCCGTCCCCTGCATCGGACCGAAGTCCGGAAAATGACTGAACATAGCATATCGTAAACATATCAACTAGCATGAATACATATACTGCATAATGCATCGGAACAGAGTCCGGAACACATAACACAAAACATGCTTGAATCACAAAGACATCAAGCACTCTAACTATTGCATCGGACCGAGGTCCGGAACTAACTGAACATAGCATAACATAATCATAGCATATAATATGAACACATATACTACATACTGCATCGGACCATAGTCCGGAACACATAACTCATACCATGCCTGTATCACAAAGACACCAAGCATACTGAACTACTGCATCAGACTGTAGTCCGGGACTACTGCTAACTAAACGGGCCGGCATTGTGGCCGTAGACCCGTTCCTACTAGAAGGAAACTCACCTCACACTGCTGAAGTCCCGTGGACACAATCTCATACTGCTAAAGTCCCGCAGACTCAATCCTAGCTGCTGGATGACAGATTCCCGAACTGTCAACACCAAAATAACACCCAATTAATAATTGGGTTCCAACTCATAACCATAAGTCCATACTTGGGTAAAAGACTACTTTACCCCTGTCTTAGCTTGACTCAGTCCCAAGGCCCAATCCAAAGGCCCATAGTCCAACTATGGCTCAAAGCCCAACCTTTGGCCCAATTTTCCAAATTGGGCCCAAACCTCTACATGGACTTCCCTTAAGGCCCAATTGTTCAGTCCAGTCCAACATGTCTCATTCTAAGGGCCCAATATCATACAACCATCTAGGCCCAAACTATGGCCCATCTATGGCCCAATTTTCCAAATTGGGCCCAATCCTTCTTATGGGCCTTACCCTAAAGCCCAACTAATTACTCTAGTCCATTTGATCATTCTTGGATGGCCCAACACAAAGCCCAAGTGAAATTAGGGTTTCACATAAAATGATGATTAGGGTTAAGTGTTTCTTACTTAACCCATTAAGGACTTAATCCATTCAGTCCTTTACTCTACTAGATCAATGTTATGGAGAAATTAGGCTTAATACACAATCCAATCTCAATAGCCCAAAAGTGGGTCCAATAAGTCTAAGGCCCAATTACTCACAATTAGGGTTTTCCACCCAAACGTGACCCAATAAGCCCAAAACTAATCCTTAAGCCCATTAGGGTTTTGCTAGGTCAATTAGGGTTTGCTTGTGGGGCACCACCACTACCACCTCGGGTAGTGGTGGTCCATGGCGGCTCACGGCGGCAGCCACCACCTTACGGTGGTGGTTATCATTATTTTTATTATTAACCAAAGCTGATTACAATTACAATGTTTAATCCAAACATAAACACAAACACACTAACTAACACACACACACAGTCACACCATGGTGGCCGGCGGTGGCGCTTGGCGGCAGCCACCACCTCACGGTGGTGGTGGTGGTTGTTCTCATTTTCCGGCTAAACAAACATGCACTAAACAGAAATACACGCTCACACACCCGCTGAATGGTCACAAAACGACTCCCCAGCCACCCACCAGCGGTGACCGGCGACGACAGCAACCACTTTAGGACGGCAACGCAACAGCCGACGTCACCGTGAAAAAGGTAGAGGCGGCGGCGCTAGACGGCAACACCGTTGCTCTTCAGCGCCACAGTGACGGACGTGGGCTGAGTCAGCCACCCAAATGCGAACAACAACGTACCCACGAACGAGCTTCCTAATCCCTTGAGCCTCTTCGTCTTGCCGGCGGCGGAACTAGGTGGCTGCTCCGGTGGTTCTTTGGTGGTGGCGAGGAGATGGCGGCAACGGGCCCCTGCTGGTCGGAACAGCGAACGGCAGCAGTCTTCACGCATGGCGGTTGGACTTGGCGGAGAAAGGATGGTGGCGGCTACAACACACCCGACGACGAACAGATGAGAGGAAGAAGAAGTGGCGGCGGTCGATTGATACTTCGTCGGTCGGAAAACGAGAGGGTAGCGGGAGTGGCGGCTGAAGATCTCACATGACAGCTGGAACATTTTTGTAGGTTTAGGGTTTCATGTATACGACCAGGGTGAGGAAAGGTGGTGACGGGTTTTAAACCCCGACTCCATCTAAACTTTATTCTATTTGTACACAATCAGTCCCTGCCCCACAAATTCCTTTCAAATCTATTCAATAAATTACCATTCGGCCCCCAACCATCTAAAACCTTTCCAATTTAAGTCCAATAGTTACTAAACAGCCCCTCTCCCATGATTTATTCTCAAATTGAATCCAACACTTACAGTTTAGCCCCTGCCTTCATAATATATTTTCAACTTTAATCCAATTTTACCAAACGCACCCTGACTTCTGAAATTCTTCTCAAATCAACTCCGTAATTTACTAAACAACCCTCAACTATCAAAATTCTTCACAAATTAATCCGGGAATTACATTTATTAATTTATTTAAATAAACGGGGCGTTACAGGAAATAGAAAAGCTAATGGGATAATTTCTTTATTATTTGTAATTATTAAAAAATGAAGCGGTATATATATATATATTTTAATCATATTGTCTTTGTTAACTTAAAACTTTGATGGATTTGTTTTGTCATGAAAATAACATTGGTGATGTTTTTGAAATATTCTTAATAAGTCTTCCGCAAACGTAATCTGTTAAAAATGTTTTAAACAAAACAAAGGAAAAAAATGGGTGAAAAATCACGGTGTTACAAATATGACAGTGATTGCGGTGTATCGATGCAATTTCTAAGGAGAAAACATGTATCATTGAAGCTGGCGACGATGAAAAAAGATGATGACAATGATAATTATATCCGCAACTCCAAACAACGATACCAGCTTACAATTTTGCTGTTCATCAGCTCCACTAAGCCAACAACAGCCAATACCAGCCACAAAACTTACGACTAAATACTTGAATAGTTTGTAGGGCGCACATATAATTAATACTATATATATATATATATATATATATATATATATATATATATATATATATATATATATATATATATATATATATATATATAGAGAGAGAGAGGTAAGTTTATTTGAGAAAATAAAAAAAGGTTGAGAATGAGGGAATCATTCTCAGCCAATCATTTATTTTTGCCGCAAAAGCCTCCAACGTACCGGCGAAAATAGGAAAGGAATACACGTATGTTTTCCAACAAAACATGTTTTCTTAAACTATAATAATCATTAACTTAATATATACAAAAACATAGGTTTTTTTCGTTTTTTTAATTTTTAAGGAGTTATTTTTATCAAAAAATGATTTTAAATACATCAAAATTCATAATTTTTTATTCTCTATAAATAGACATCCATATTGATATAGTTTTAAAATAAAATAAAACTTTTATTTTTTTATAGTTTCAGCTATTGTTATTCATAAGTGAATAAAATTGCATCAAATTTTTACTACAACACATTCGTTATTCATTTATGAATAAAAAATACGATTTTTTTAGAGTTTAAATATCATTCATGTATAAATATAACATATATAAACTCTTTACAGTTTACATCAACTCTCGTCAAATGTTATAATCACATATTAATAAAACGGGTATTAATCTTCCTCACAAGTTATATTCATACTAGGCGAATGCCCGCGCGTTGCGCAGAAACACCTATATAGTTGAAGTATTTACAAATATATGTTTTTTTAAAATATAACAATAATGTTGTTGTTAAATTTGATATAATAATTCGTATACTAAATTGATATAATATATTGATTATTTTGAATTATATGATAATATATACATTTATTATAACTGCATTATCTCAATCGTTTGAAAGACTTCTACCTACGAGTTACACATGAATAAAATTAAATATAATATATGGTTTAATGTTATTTATAGTTGTTGTTATTGTTAATAAAGTTTTTAAAATTTATTTGCTTAATGTTTTAATTTCTATCATTATAATTATTTAAAACATCAAACATTGTTTTTTTATTTTTAAGGTAACAATATAATCATTTATATATAGTTATTTTTAACTATTGTTATTGTAAGTTATTTTAAGCTACTAATTTGAAAACTTTTAATGATTATAAAAATATATTTAGGAAATATTTTAGTTAAATTGAGATTACAATTTAGTTTTTGCATTTATCACTACGATTTATCACTTTTAACTATTTACAAAATATTCTTTGGTTTTTTTTAGTGGAACTGAAATTTATATTTAAGTTGACACTGTAATGTTATATTTAAATTAACAATTTAAGTATTTTGTCTAAACTGTTCAAAAGTTGTAGTTTTAAACTGATAATGGTTTACATACAACACCATTTTAAATCTGATAAATTAAATATAATATGTTAAAAGTTAAAGACATAACTTTTTAAGTAGAAGTAAAGATAATATTTTAAAATTGAAATTTAGTTTATTTATTATTATACTTTAGGTTTGATATTTATTTAACCTTATTAACCAACTTATAATCATTATTAGAAAGACACTACAATTTATCACTTTTAACTATTTACAAAATATTTTTTGGGTTGTTTAAGGTAGACTAAAATTTATATTTAAGTTGACCCTGTAATGTTATATTTAAATTAATAATTTAACTATTTTATTCAAATTGTTCTAAAATTGTTTTTTTAAAATGATAATCGTTTACATCCAACAATATATTAAAACTAATAAATTAAATATAATATGTTAAAAGTTAAAAACATAACTTTATAAGTAGAAGTAAATATATTATTTTAATAATGAAATTTAGTTTATATATGATGACACTTTAGGTTTGATATTTATTTAAACTTATTAACCAACTTATAATTATTATTATTATAAAGAAATTGAAAAGTCATGGGAGTTTCAAATGAATGTGGTGAAAGGAAAAATGCATGGGAGTTTCAAATGCATGAGGTTCAAAGAAAAATGCTAGCTTTATAAGATACTAGTCGTATCCCCGCGCGTTGCGCGTGAATATAATTATTTAATTAAAATACTAAAATTTACATTTATACATGTAAAACCAATGTCAATAGCAAAACAAAATCTATAGTTAATATATTAGTTTTATTAATTTTAATAAATTTATATCATTAGTTATTTCCCCTATTAATTCATGATTTTATAGACATTTTATGTTGTGTAAATTATATATCAAACATATATTGATTCCTATGTATAAAAAAACAAAGTAGTATGAAAAAAATAAATACTACAACTTTTGATGATTTTATAGAACATTTTAAGTTGTGGAAATTATATATAAAACGTATGTCATTTGTATATAAAACAAATAACAAATAGTATGAAAAACACTATACCTTTTAATAAAATAAAAACACTACAACGTTATAACATTTACATCAAACAAAACTTATTAAACACTTTTAAATCATTCAAAATGAATATTTAGAAATCAACATACATTTGATATATAGAAACATTGTTATTAAAAATTTATGTTGAAATAACCATTGATACGACAAAACTTTTTTTTTTCAACTCTTTCATTTTGAATCATAAATCTTTTCAAACATATGATTTTTAATCAAAACATACTAATATCATACTAATATAGCTACAATGTGTATAATAAATAAGTGGAAAATAAAAAAAAACATTGCACATCAATAACCATAAGTTTAAAAAACTTTTGAATGTAGTGAAAAATATAAAGGCAAATTACATTAAATTTGAAATCATAATTACATTTAAATAAAAAAAACTATTGAGTTGTAATGGGAGTTTTAAACTCTTGATTTGTGCCTAATAATATAATATAAATATTAACAATTATATGTTATAAAAACAATATTATAAGTATTTATCATTGAAATAATAATTTTTATACTAAGTTGTAACTAATATTATAATAATTTTAAGTATACAATAAGAAAGATATAAAAATTGTGTTTAAATCAAGTTGAATTGAGTTTTTGATTTAAAATTATTTTAAACTATACTTATTTTTAACTAATTTATAAATAATTTATTTGAATATTTTTTATTTCCTATATTATTATTATTATTATTATTATTATTATTATTATTATTATTATTATTATTATTTCAAATAACAATAATTTATTAATATAATATAATCTATTCTTTAGTTTTACGTTATTTCAAATAATTATTACTTTTTACTATTTAAAAACTACTTATTTGAAAATTTTCATTATTATATTTAAAAAAAAAACTATCATACTTTTTTATTGTACTTTCATTTTTTCCTTAAAGCTATGGAATATTGGAAGTGAATGAACGGTCCAAAGAAAATGATAATTTAAATTTCAAAATTATAGTAATTGTTATGTACTGCGACCAATCTTAAAAGCAATGTGTTAAGTGTGGGTTAGGGGAGGAGGGGTGTTACACTTGAGGTATATTTTAATCACTTATATTTTTTTATGAAAATATTAATATTTTATTTATTTTACTTTTCCAGTACGATAAAGAATGAATAGAAAAAAAGGAAATTGACAAATGTAATAAAATAATTTATTTTTATTACTGTAAAAACATTTAAAATTGGGTACATCCATATAAGTTTTGGTAGAACATAAAAAATTCATTTTTATAACACACATAATTATTGGTTTTTAACAATAAAGTCATATCATATTAAAAATCATTCGTTCTAATTCGTCATTATCACCAACAATTTGGAATAATAATTGCAAACTCATTTCATCAAAATCAATTATAAAAACTCCATCGATGTTATTTACAAAATAAGCGATAGAAACTAATATAGTATATACATACCACAAAATACATGTTGAATAATGTTCTCTTGTACATAAAATATATTTTCTTAATATAAAAAAGAGAAACACAACATAAAGATATATATATATATATATATATATATATATATATATATATATACATGTTAACAAATTTAATTGCTCTAACTTATAAATAGCTTGATGGTTGATTAACCAAAAGCTCATGAGAAGTAATTATCAATCCCACTTCATCATCATGTGATCATACAAAGATGCATAACATATAAACTTAAAAAATGATCTCAAGTATACATTTACAAAAATACCTAAATTTAAACCTTGGTTAATATCTAAAATTTTACATGCACCCAAGTTCAGTTTACATGAATTTATATTTGGAAAAGTTGCAATTGCTTTCTTGCATCCATGGAACCAATCCTACAACTCTTCAAACCCTACAAATATAATCTATCATTTTGTGTTGACATACATGCAATATGTAATCTACAAATTTCTTATATAGGCTAAATATTTCATTTAACTCATCAATTAAATAGCATGATTTGAAGAGTTTTAAGAGTTACAAATCATAATATTTCAATTAATCAAAAATTAATTTGTATAAGTTAAATAGTCTTGGGAGTTTCAAATGCATGAGGTTCAAGAAAAAATGGTCTTAGGAGTTTCAAATGCATGAGGTTCAAGGAAAAATGCTAGCTTTATAAGATATATAGATATAGATATAGATAGATAGATATGAAAAACACATTTATTTATAATTTTGTTACAATTCTTTTTTTTATTCATATATAAATAAGTAGTTCAAAATTTTAAAACAAGTCTTCTTTTATAAACATGCTAATTCATATTCGAATAACAAATGAACTAAAAATCTGACAAATTTTTTATTTATATATGAATATAACATATGATAACCATTAATACACATTTGATTCATATCTGAATATAACATGTGACGAAAGATGATGTAAAAAAAATATATTTTAGGTAAAAAAGTTATAGTAGGTGTTGTATTTATATATGAATGATACTTAAACTTTAAAAAATTTAAGCATACGTTTTATTCATAAATGAATAACGAATATACTGTTATAAAAATCTAATCGATTCTTATTCACTTATGAATAACAAGAGCTGAAACTCTAAAAAAATAAATTTTTTATTTTATCTTAAAACTATATCAATATTGATGTCTATTTATAGATAATAAAAAATTATGAATTTTGATATATTTAAAATAAAATTTATTAATAAAAATAGCTTTCTAAAAATAAAAAAACAAAAAAAAATATTTTTATGTATATTAAGGTAATGATTAGCATAGTTTAAGGAAACATGTTTGGTTGGAAAATACATGTGTATCCGTTATCCATTTCCGTCGATACGTCTAAGTGTTTTGCGGCAAAATAAATGTGTGGCTGAGAATGATTCCCTCATTCTCAATTGAACCCTCATCTCTCTCTCTCTCTCCCTCTCTCTCTCTCTCTATATATATATATATATATATATATATATAATATTTCTATATTTTAAGTTTCAGTTGTGCAGCAGTATCCAAGTACAAGTTCAAATTTAAAAATACATGATAATTAGCCGTCTCCATGCAATGCCCATCTTCATGGACAATCTACTAATAACTCATGATAACCTTAGATCGCTACTTTCTTCCAAAAGTATGACCGGCTATAGAGACTTTGAATAAATAGAGATATTTTAACTATCCCAAGTTTTCACCGTTGAAAAACATGGTTTTTGTACCTAGTTTGTCATTATACCTTTCGTGTTTGATACTTTTGGTTTCTTTCGTCAGATGTTGTGGAGCTCATCAATAGAGTCCAACAGGCACAAGTACACAAGTCATTTAATAGTGCGAGCGTTTTTTTTGATACAGTCCCTTCTAAAAACTGCCTTATTAAATATTCACAACATCAAAAAATAAGAGAAGTGCACCATAAAATAGCTTTGTTAGTGCATTTTCCCAAAATCGCACCATTAAAGCATTTTCCGATGCAGATTCACAAAACTGCACCAAAAAATCATGTGGAAACCGTAACAAAAAACAATTACAACCTCCCCAAAAAATAATTTGCACTAAAAACATTGAACTGCACCAAAAAACAATTCACACTAAAAAACATTGAACCGCACCATTAATATTTCCTCTAAAAATTTCATTCGAATGTTTCATCTCGCGCGGGATCGCTCTAAATTTCGTTCAAAATTTTCATGTTTTTCAAAAATTTCATTCAATCTTCTCTCTTTTATATAATGTTGGAGATGCAGCCTCTTTTCATAATTATAGATTTGTCGATTTTATGTTTGAAAACGCAAGTGAGGTATGTTCATTATTTATCTTCTTTTCATTAATGGCATATGAGATTCTATTTTTCTTTTATTAATTGTAAATGAATGTCCTATTTTAAGCTTTAACGATGTTTTCTTGTTCTGAATCTCTACAAAAGCTTCTTCTTCCATAATATATCTCCAACAAAAGATCCAAAGACTTGTGATGTTGCTTCAGTGACTTTCAATCATCAAGTATTTAGCTAGTTTTTGCAGAGTGAGTTTTAAGATGTTATCAAAAAAGAAATTTAAAACAATGTCGATGAAATGTGATTTCCCAAGAACAGATTTTTAATTGGTAGAGAAAAAGAAATTATAGAGATTGAAACCACTCTTTTTGAAGAAAGTAAAATCAAAGAATGAACAATTGGAACCTCTAATGGACCTACAGTTGAGGAAAAAGAAGTTGATGGAATCATAGGTAGAAAGTTCTTAAACCAGATTAAGATATTACGATTGAACCATTGATTGAAAAACACTCACCGAACATGCCTAAATACAAGAAAATGAAGCTTCATAAGTAGCGTGTGCATCAATGAAGAACCTGTTAATTGGTGCGGTTTTAGCTAGCTATTTTTTTAGGCGGTATTGACTATTTTTTGGTGTAATTTTGGCTATTTTTTGCTATTTTTTGGTACGGTTTTGGCTATTTTTTGGTGTGGTTTTGGAATCGCACCTTTAAATAAGGGTAGTTTTTTGATGTGATATTTTTTGTTGCGGTTCAATACCGCATCAATTAATCATTTTGATCGCATTAAGAAATGCTTTCTGTACTATTCGATCATGCATAATAAGGTGTCGTTGGTATTGGCGGTTACTCTTGTAGTGATTATCCCAAAAGTTTCGGTATATTGTATCAATGTTGCATGGATTTAGTTTGTCGTCCTGTTTATTTATTAGAGATATTGTAATTATATATCCCAAAAGTTTCCTTATATCGTATCAATGTTGCTTAGTGGCCAAGTCATCGTATTATACCAGGAAACCTTGTATATAAATAGGGCCAATTATCAATGGAAACGTCAAGGCATTACATTACCTCTCTCTACTTCATCAATTGCAACCGCCAAACCCTCGTGACTATGGATGTACGAACAAAGCTCTACAACATCGATCACGCCACTACCAAAGACTATTTATCAGCCGGGCTAACGCAGTTGCGGTCTCTTTACTTAATTTTTTCCCTTATTTATTTGTGTTTTTTAGGGTTTTGGATTATGGTATGCTTCAAGAAAGTGCGATATGTTTACAGAATGCATTTACTAATGGCCTTGTTGCTTGTTATAACTTCCGCTCACTTTATCTGTGCTGCTGCTGAGCAACATTATGTGAAGGTTGCAGGCACTCCTCATCCTCATGGATGGGATGTCATATTTTACATGTTTCAGCTTATCAGGAATGGTCTTTTCTTCACTGTCATTATGTTGATTGGCATCGGAAGGTGTTTGTGGAAGCCGTTTTGGAAAGGAATGGATACGTTGATTTTGATGATTTTGATGGATGTGATCCTACTTCAGGTTATAGGTAATGTAGCTTCTATAAAGGCAGGGGAAACCAGCCATTACGGTTACGACTATTGGAAGTGGAAGGCAGTTTTTTTCTTGTCCGATTACGGCTCTTGCGTTATTATGTTCTCCATGTACTCATCGATTATCTCGTTGAGGGAGGCTCATGAGACTGATGGGAGTGCTGCTAGGGATTTGGAAAAGTTGCGTCTATTTGTGTTGGCGGCTTTTGGATACGTGTTTTTTACGAGAGTTATTGTTGTTTTTGGACTGGCTCCCCTTGTTGTTGACAAGTGGCCATGGATGATTGATGCGGCAAAGGAAACCGGCAATCTTGTGTTCTGTATGGTTATGTTTTACATGTACAGGCCATTAGAGAAACATGTTGTGGGGGATGAAGAGTTAGGGCTTTGAACAATCCAATCGAGTACGATTTCTTGTTTAGTCGTTGTTCATAATGGAGTTCAAGTAATATACTGCATGTAAGTTGTCCACTTAATCTTTGAGCATGCTTTCCTGGAACAATTTGACGTGTTTAATTAGTATCTTTGTTTGAGTTATAGGTTTGCTCTTGAGATTTATGTTTTATGTGATAGTTTGACGGGTATTTTATAATTATGGATTACTACTATATATTACACCATTAATCCTCTGATACATCACTTTAGTTTTGATTTAATTGTGTGATCGTTAATTCCTTCCATTTATTAACTTCCATCTCCAAACATGGAATCTTCAACTTTGGCTATCTTAGGCGGACTAGCTGAATATCTAGCTGTTAGCTGAAAAACTAGCTGATGGCTGAAAAGCTAGTTGTTAAATAAAAAGCTAGCTGATAGCTGAAAAATTAACTGATGGCTGAAAAGCTAGTTGTTAAATAAAAAGCTAGCTGATAAAAAATAACGTTTGGTAAAACTAGCTGAAATATATAAAATTACATAAAAGGACATGTAAGAGAATGTGTTTCTATAATTAATTAAGAGATGTATTTGGAAAATTTTAAAAAAGCTCCAAAAAAGCTAGTCTAAGTAGTTTTTCAAAAAGTTAGTTTATAAGCTACTTTTTGTCTTACCAAATACGACAACATAAAAAAACTCGAAAAATAAGTTAGTTTATCAGCTAACTGTGATGCGTCAAACACAACCTAAATCTATATATAAGATTTTTTTACATAATTTTTATATTAGTTTTTGTTTATAATTATGTAAACCAACTAACATACACCAAAAGATTCGATTCCATGTTCCGCCAAACACAATATAAATAACTTATAACTAAAAACATACACATATTTAAAACAATAAACTAAGATCCATTTGGTGGATTGTCAGGATGTTTACCGAAGCCTCTAATAAATAAGGTCATTTGTATACTTTAATGCCAAAGCGTTTATAAGTTTTTAGTGAAATTTTTTTTGTTGTGATTCTATTATCCAACATGCTATCAAGCTAGGGTTCCACCTATACATGCAGCCAGGACCGGCCCTAAGCACATGCAGGATGTGCGGCCGTACAATGACGTGTTGTTTAAGGGTTTATATATATATATATATATATATATATGTATATATATACATATATATATATATATATATATATATATATATATATATATATATACATATATATATATAGGGGATATAGAATATACATTACAACCCCACCTAAACTTAGGTATTAAACCTCTAAAATATGTCGTTTTAACTTATTAATTATACTTCTCTCCATTATCGTTTTCCTATCCTTGTTTTCTCACTACTAAAAAAACACGCCTTTTCCGAGGGACAATTTCCTCGGAAATTCCTAGGAAACCGCTGTTTCCGAGGAAATACCGAGGAAAAGTTGTGCGTAGGTAAAACCCTCCTAGGAAACTTTTTGTAAGGGATTTCCGAGGAAATTTTCGAGGCATTTCCGAGGAAATATGTTTTGTTGGTTGTTCTGAGGAATTTCCAAGGCTATATTTTTCCGAGAAGTTTCCTAGAAAATACATTTCCGAGGAATTTCTTAGGAAATATTTTTCCGAGGAATTTTCTAGGATATACATTTCCGAGAAATTTCCAAGGAAATGTATTTCCAAGGAGTTTCTTAGGAAATATATTTCCGAGACATTTCCTTGTACAATACTTTTATGAGGAATTTCCTAGGAAGTATTTATTCTAACAGTATTCGCAACAGTTTTTTAGTGACACTTTTATAATGGATTTTCCTAGGCATTTCCGAGGAAACATGAATTATAAAAAAAAATAATAAATAAACACAATAAACCAGATTTTTTCTGCCCAAAATGTTGAAAAAAATCTAATTCAAATGACCAAATTATGTTTGAAGTTTATATACAAACACAATAAACATATATCCAAAATATTATCCATTACAACACAACTTCTAAACAAAGGTTTAAAAACAAACATAATATAAATGTCTAAACATAAAATAATATAATTGTTTTAAACGGTAATGGTGTTTACAACAATAATCTAAGGATTATTAGGTGGATTGCAAGCTTGTTGCATGGATCAATCTTGATGTTGTATAAGTTATAGAACATCTCCACCAAGAAGTCCATTACTCTTCAAAACCAAAAGAGTTGAAATTTATTTGTCATTATGACATGAATTACTCATTCAATATTTGTAAAGTAACAAGAAATTTATTTACCATTAGAACTTGAGGTCCCCCATGCCATAACTTGATCACTATCGGAACCTGGGTCTTCAATGGATCTACAATTAACCAAATATTAAACAACTAACTTTAATAAACAGTGTGTATACATGCAGCTGATTTGCTACAAATAACTTTAATAAACAGTGGTGATCAGATCACTTGAGATTAATCACTCCAAAATTAAGTTGTTCCTTGGGGTGGCATGTTGTTTAAAAGAATTAGATAATGACACTTTAGTCATTTTGCATGACTATATATTTAAAATTCATTTCACAATGATCTAATGTATTTAAGCTAACCGTGTTAACCTCATGTACCATCAGAAAAACAAAACCCCCTAATAAGAGCCAAAAAGAGGTTCCTATTTGGCCAAAAGCAAAGAAATATTAGAACCACATGGACCATTTCTGCTAGATAACAAAATAAAAATCTTCTTAATATTTATTAATACTTTCACGAGTATGATGATTATATTAAAAAAAAACAGAAAAGGTTGGACCTACATTATCAATGTTTATGTTCTTTAATTGACAAAAAACTAGTGTTCATTGTCTACATCTCAACATCAATTCCAATTGCTCTCATATAATAATACTTGTAATTTTTAAGATATTTGTTTTGCTCACCAAACTCTGTCCTATTCCCCCTCTTTACATCCATATTCTTCAAACAATCTCTCTGATACACAACTAGCTTTAACCAAATATTAAACAACTAACTATAATAAACAATGTGTACCAGAGCATTCCTTGCTTGGTAGCTGCAACATAAATGGTAGCTTAAGTGATTCAAACAATCTCTCTGATAATACAACTTTCTTTCTTCATGCGGGGATTCTATTGTCCAATATGTTATCAAGCTAGGGTTACACCTATACATGCAGCCAGGACCAGCCCTAAGCACATGCAGGATGTGCGGCCGTATAGAGCGTGTTGTTTAGGGGTCTGATTTTTTTTTCCCGATACTCTATATATAACAAATTTTGAGAATAAAAACAATAAGTATCAGGCCAGGTAGATGGTTAAAACGCTTGACACCCAACTTTTAATGGCCTACTTCTTTTCCTGGTATGAGCAACGTGTTAAGACATGTTATCATACCCAAAATTTGCCAATTCACATGTCATTTCATCTTTAACACCATTTGATTTATGTAGGAAATGGTGTGCAAATGTTATAACATATTATAACATGTTAAGAGATACAAAGAGAGTTAGAAAGAGTGTGTGAAATAATAGTTTTTGATTGGTTAATTCTCACGTTGCTTCCCATTGCCATGATAACATCTCTTAACATAACACCAAATAACATGAGAGGATGGCGGTGTACAAGACGTTATAACGTCGTTTTTTGATTGCCACCTCAGAATAACGCGTAAGGACGTTGCCCACTCCTTGTGGTCTAACACATGGCATTAATCGTTCATTAAATTAGTACCCTTATTTATTTTAAATTAATACCTTATAGCCAATTAAGTTAATACGATTATTGTTATTTAGTTCTCGACACATCGACACATCAACACGCAAGGGAGAAAGCAGTAAATCAATTTTGTTTTTTTTTTCTTTGCTAATCGTCCTCATATCTGTCTGTACTTTTTTCTAATAGAAAGTGTTATTGGTATTTTTCCTTCTGAATTTTAAGTTTTGATTTAGTCAAATAGATTTATAAAATTCTACTTTAGAAGTTTGTATTTGAATGATTATTGTTATTTTATTTCAGAAATTATGTCATCCTTCTAAGTAATTATATGGAAGTCAAAAATTAAAAGGTTAGTTATACGTAAAAAAAAATATGGCCGATTTTTAGTATTTGCACATGGCCCTCTATAATCAACGCATAGGCCTTACATATAGCCATACAAGAAAAAGTCCCGGTCATTTTTTTTTTCTTCGTGTGATCCATCTTTGCTTTGTGTAATCTCTTGCCATCATTTTGTTACTGCCTTGTTGTCTCCCCTTGTGCGATTGTCCCAAAATCTAGATCAGTCACTGTGTTGCTGCTAATCTTCTATCGGGTTTGCATTACATCTGTTGGATCTTCTCATGCGGTAACCCTCGTTTGCTTTCGCTTTATATAATTATGTCTTCATCATCACCATCCTCTACTACAAGTCCATCAATGTTAAGTCTAGTATGCTCTCTCATGAATGTTATAACCAATTCAGTTTTAAACTTAATGTTAATGGTTCTCGATTCCACACTCTTAAAAATCTTACATGTGAGCTCAAAGATGCCGAATCACCCATTACTAACATAGAACTTGTTACGCAGATTCTTAGTTAGCTTCCCTCATCATACCATAGTATTAACGAAGTCGTCATTAATACTAAATCTTTTCCCTCGTTTCTTGAAGCCTAGAACATGTTACCTTTTCATGAATCTTATGAGGTATCTACTTCTTGGATCTATATGTTCAAGAATCATTATTGAATGGTATTGTTAATAACATATGATCATATAGGGTCACACATTTATCAAGTTACCGCTAATTTATAATTTATTATTAATTTGATTATTAATAAATATAATCAATAGTTAATTGGAGAATTATTATTTTATGAAAATAATATTTCACTAATAAGGAAATTATTATTTATAGAAATAATATTTTTGGAGAAATACAAACTTATAAATAAAGTCATAAAGTATGATTATATATATATATATATATATATATATATATATATATATATATATATATATATAAACTTGTTAGAGTTTATATATAAAAAAGGTAGTCCTATATATATAAAAAAGATATATATACACAAAGCTAGTTGTATGTTCAATATTAAAAGTCATTCTTGTAAGAAGCTTCCTATTATTGCGTTGTTTAGGCTGTGTTTGGCGCGCCACAGCTAGCTGATAAGCTAGCTTATTTTTCGAGATTTTTTATGTTGTCGTGTTTGGTAAGCCAAAAAGTAGGTTTTAAGCTAGCTTTTTGAAAAGCTACTTAGACTAGCTTTTTAGGAGCTTTTTAAAAACTTTCCAAATACACCCCTTAATTAATTATAGAAACACATACTCCTACATGTCCTTTTATGTAATTTTATATATTTCAGCTAGCTTTTCAGCTAGTTTTACCAAACGTTATTTTTTATCAGCTAGTTTTTCAGCTATCAGCTAGCTTTTTATTTAACACCTAGCTTTTCAGCTATCAGCTAGCTTTTCAGCTAATAACTAGCTTTTCAGCTAGTACGCCAAACATAGCCTTAATATTAAAAGTCATGCTTTTAAGAAGCTCCTTGCTATTGCCTTTTGACTAAGACTTTAAGTCTTATTATATAAGGAAGTATAAGGCAAAAAAACTAGCCAGTTTTTGGTGTTGTTTCTTCTCCTTTTTCTTTCTAAAAATGTGATATATTTAAGTGACTAAGATTCTTTATGCTTTGCAATTTAGTTGCTAGTTTTGAGTGTTTATAAGTTGTTTTCTATTAATGCTTATTTAGATATGTCTTAACAACTTAAAAGTAATTTATTCTACTAGTGATTACTAGCATATTTTTGGTGATTTACTCTTGATGGTGGATATATTATACATAAACTCTTTCTTGAGTTTTTGATATCCTCATCAGCTTCCCAAAACCAACTGGGATTAAAGTCTTCAAAAGTTGTATTTCTTAAATATCATATGGTTGTTATTATCTTTCTAGTTCATGTATTTGGATCCTCTTGGTGGTTTTGTTAAAATGATCACAAAAAATAAACTAGTTATTTTTAGTCTTCCATTGTCATTCTCAAAATTGTTTTTTATAAATTTGATCGTTTTTAGTTATCAAAACTCATCAGTGATATCAGAGTCTCTTATTCATGTTTAAAAAGACTTATTTAAGTATTTGATAACCTTTGGTTTTGGAAAATATGTTTGGTGTTTCTTTTGGCAAAAAAATCACTAAATATATTTTCTTTAGCAACTTGTTTTTTTTTATAATTGTTATTTTTATACAACCAAGTTTTTCATGCATATTGGTTGTATAAAGTTTCCTTAGAAAAAAAAGTGTTTGTTATTATATTTGATATGTTGTTGTGTATAAACAACTCATTTGTACCTTTCTATTGTGTTTGGTAGACATTTATTTATTCATAAGATGTAATAGATAAATATGTATTTTTCATTTGTTTATTTGGTGTAATAAATTTGTGAGACTAGTTGTATTTGTATTTAAATATAACAAGTTGAATAAATGACCACTTTGAAGATGACTTAACCACTTGAGACTATAATCCCAACCACGAGCTTCTACTCTTGGTTTTGAGCTTAATTATAATCTTAAAAGTTTAAGTGTTACAAGCTTTACAACATGAAGATTTGAAGTTTTTTTTTGCAAGCAAGAGTTGTCTTGGAAAGTGAGAGCTTGAAGATTTTTTGAAGTTCTCTTAAGTCCTTTAGGAAAGACTTAATAATTTTTTTGTTGGCTCACAAGAATTATTACTATACATGGTTTGATTTATACACATTTTAATGCACGCTTGTAATGTTTATTTTATGTTTTTGTATAATATGTTTTATGTATGAAAATGGTTTTTACATGTCAAATAACATTTTATCATAAAATAATATCACTTGGAGTTTGAGTAAAAAATATTTAAAAGGTAAAATAAGATGTTTATAAATGACTATTTATAAAAACGTTTTACCTTACAGGTTAAAAATCGATTTTTTGTTAAAAATAGTTTTATTATAAAACTTATAAATAACCAACTTTACAGTATTTGAAATGGTTTAAAAGGTGTTTAAACTTTATATAAACTCTATGTCTTTCATAATAAATAAGAGTTTTTATTAAAATGACTAAAACCCGGTTTCTACCGTTATAACGGCAAATAATAATATTAGTGATTATTTTTTACGTCGAAACTTAATATATGATATTAGTTTGTTAAACTTAATGCAACATGTTGTCATTAAGTTTTATGCATGAAAAATGATGTTTAAAACTTAATTATCACCACCTAAGTTTTGGTTTCTTGAAATATGACTTTTTGTCATAAGATGTATAACATGAGTTTATTAAATAAAATGAGTTTCATTATACAAATTCAAAAGGTCATAAGATTTTGATTATTAAAGGGAGATTTAAATTTTTTTATTTTTAAAACTCATCCAAAACTCTAAGTCTTAAGTATAAAATGAAATTTTATTAAAAGACTAAAATTGGTTCTTAAAGCGTTCTACAACTAAACTTTAAATATCAGATTTTAGTTTATAATTGATCGCGAAAAATAATAAATAAAATGATGTTTTATTTGGAACCTAAAGAACCTTATAACAAGTGATATGAATTTTATAAAAGTGTGCATGAATTGTTGGATCCATGCAATATTCATGAGACCATGTTTTTATAACTGTATTTGTAAAACATATATAAAATCTTTTCTTAAAAATGCAAGTCATTGTCGTCATTTTGAAAACACTCGAGTATCGTTTGTATTGTAACATCCATAAAATCACAAGAAATTTAAACTTTTAAATTCAACCCAATATCATAAATTGTTTACAAATCATGGTTTTCAAAATATTTTTCAAACATCAGAGTCTCCCAAAATCATAAGCAATAAACAAGAGGATGTGTACGGTTACGTCTTCGCCTTCTCGCGATCATCTGATGTACATGAAACCATAATCAAAACTGTAAGCCAACGCTTAGTGAGTTCCCCCAAAGTACCCCCACATAAACATAATAACAAACAACATACATAAAGAGCCTTCAGCCTGACTGGAATGTCGCACCGGCCTACCGACAATCTGAACCACTCATACAACCTTCAGCATAACTAAAACTCCTCACCGGGCCTGCCGCCTATCTAGACCGTTCTCTGGTCCTTCGGCCTGACTGGTATGCCTCTCTGGCCTTCAGCCTATCCGGGCCGTCCAAGGTCTCTTGGCCTTCAGGTTACACTGCTCTGCCTTAACCCAACCACTCATAACATGTTGGCAAATACTTAACAGATAAACACATAACAAGTCAGCAGACATCAAACAGATATAACATATCACTACAACATAACAACATTCTATATACCAGGATACAAATCTAATAGATAACTGCAACATAGCAACATACGGTAAACCAGGATATTAATCCAATGGGTCAGCCTTAGTGGCTTCAACCCATAAGTATAGTGATGAAACTCACCTAACAACTGAACACTAGTTGATGAGGTCCTAACTCCGAATCTCAGCTTAAACTGGCACCAAATCATCAAATGACCAATTCTTAGACATAATCTGAAATACCCAAAATACCCCTGAGTCAAACTTGGTCAAAATCAAGGTCAAACCGGTCAAACTCCATAAGTCAACTGAGTCAACCAAACCGAGTCAACTCCGTAAGCGTACGCGGGACGTACCCTGGAAGTACACGGGGCATACTCCTCCGTTGACCATATCGGGGCCATTTACCGCGTATGCTGGGCGTACTCCCAGATACGCTCGGCGTAACCCCAGTCTTCTTCCTTTTCACATTAAGTGCTTAATATAACAACTTAATACGTCCAAATGAAGATCCAAGGTCAAAATGTCATTAAGAGTAATAAAGTTTCCAACTTTACGACCTTGCATGCTCAATAAGTGCTTAATCCATAAAAACCCAACATCTTAATGTCTTAAGACTCTCAATATCATGCATGGGACAAAACTAGCCATCAGGACTCCATTTTTATGACTTAAATCCTCTACCAAGGTCTGAAAATACAACTTAATGAATCAAGAACATGCCATGCTCAAGATCTAGCATTTTGGGACCAAAAAGCATCTTTAAGATATCCAAACCTAGATCTATATGATAGAGGGATAAAGTTACAAGCTCTATACCTTCAAAAGGTTGTAGATGAGGAAGAAATCCCAGATCCAAAGTGCTTCACTCCTCCAAGATGATCTTTACTTCCTTCCTTCCTTCTTCTTCAAAGCACAAAACACAGAGTCTTAGGCTTGGAATTGCTTCACAAGGTGAATTAGGGTTGCAAAAATGTTCTAAAGGATGGAGGCTAATGAGGTGAGGGGAAATGAGGCCATAATGGGGTTTAAATATAAGTCAAACCCTAAAAATTAGGGCTTCTTAATATGGCGTCTATGCCCCACATACGTGATGTACGCTCACCGTACACGCACATGACGTACTCCCCCAAGGCTAAATTATGAAAATGCCACTAGGGCCCTTAATGCACTCTTTCTTGAACTTAGGGACCAAAATGCAACATAATTAAATTATAGGGTTAAAATGAGAAATACATTATCATCGGGATGTTACAACTCTGTCTCACTTAATCTAGAATTTATCCTCGAAGTCGGATACAACGAATAACTCAGGATAAGGCTCCCGCATCTCAGACTCCGGCTCCCATGTCCACTCGGAGCCTCTCCGATGCTGCCACTGTACCTTTACCAAAGGTATCTCCTTGCTGTGAAGGACCTCCATCTTCCTTTCCAGAATAGCCACTGATCTCTCAACATAGTTCAGGCGCTCATCGACTTGAATATCATCTAACAAAATGTAACGTCGTGAAAATTTAAAACAATTTTTCATTTTTCAACATAACATATCTCATATAAATCATCTCAAAACTCAAGTGTATCAAATGTTATCACGGTAAAACATATCCCAGAATCTCAAATACAAAATCCTCTGTCAGTGTATACAAATCATGTTGGCGCCTTCCCGCGATCCTCGCTAGTACCTGAAACATATATCACATAACACGGTAAGCATAAATGCTTAGTGAGTTCCCCAAAATACCACATACAGCACATAAGTCACTCGAGGCTATAACTCGGTATGACCCTCCGGTCAATGTGTCTCAGCGGGACCCTCCAGTCTCGTAGCTCGTTGGACCCTCCGGCCCGGTCTAGCTCGTTGGACCCTCCGGTCAGGTCTAAATCGTTGGACCCTCCGGTCCGGTCTGATCGAGGACCCTCTGGCCTCATGAGTCGTTGGACCCTCTGGTCTGGTCTATATAACACATAGCATACATATAACACAATGCACATAAATCTCAAACATACACATAAACATAAGACCCTCCGCTCTGCACATAGATACCACTCTAGGTAATGTATAGTGAGAAGACTCACCTCGGGTAATCTCGGAAAGTCTCGAACTCGAAATACTGATCTAGCCTCCGCCTAATCACATAAAGTAATTTACCTCTAATTAACAACGATTCTCAAAGGCTAGACTAATACTTTCCTATAATCTCTCAGAAGGGGAAATGACCATTTTACCCCTCCAATGGTCCAAATGTCCAATTGTTGACCAAACCCTAAAAGTCAACGAAAGTCAACAGAGGGCAGTACACGGGGGCGTACTCCGGCTATCCAGAATCGGGGATCTCAACCCCTACGTGGCGCGTTTTGAGATTTACGCCCAGCGTAAGTCTCAGTTTCATGCTCTTAATGTTTTTGGTCTGAATCGATTAAGATACAAGCTCATATGCCAGATCTAGTCCTTCTAATGCCTCTTAACCCATAAAGTCGAAGCCTTTAAGCCTTTGCATGGCTGTAAAGGTCACCAATCACTCCAAACTCTTATTCTCTTTCCTCATTAAGCCCTTATCTCATGCATGACTCAATATTAACGATCAAGATTGGATTTTTATGGATCTACAACACATTTTATACTAAAATGGGGCAGATCAAGGCTTATGGAGACCATTTACTCATAAAGTCTCCATCTTTGGGACAAAAACCCTAAAAATGGTCCATAATGCACAAATCCAAAAAGGTTAAGAAAGCTTTGAGCTTTTTACCTCCAAATGATGCTCCAACCTCTGTAAAGCTCAGATCCAAGGCTTGCACTCCAACTCTAGCTTCTACAATGGCCCTTCTTCTCTTCACAATCTCACAAGAACACTTTATCAAGCTCAAACACACACACAGAAGCTCTAAAACAAGGGTTGGCTCTTTTAGGGTTTCACTCTCTGAAAATGGTGGCTGGGATGGAGGCCATAATGTTCCTTTTTATAGTGCTCATGCTTCATTTAGGGTTTTAAATCTAGGCTCATTACACCCAATGTAAGCTAAGGTACGCCCAGCGTACCTGGGTAGAGTCCGCGTCAAAGTCACGTCCATGGGTACGCGCAGCGTACTCTTCAGTACGCCCAACGTACCCACTTGTCACCATTTTCTATTTTGGGCTAATTTTGACAACTTGGAAAAGAAGAAGGGTTAAAGAGATATACCTAACTTTCAGGATGTTACACAAAATCACTACCTCGTTGTCCAACACACACTTCCGCAACTGCGAGACATGGAAAATGTTGTGGACATGACTAAGCTCGCTCGATAGATCCAACCTATAAGCTACCTTGCCAATACTGGAAATCACTCGAAAGGTATAATATACCGGGGACCCAAATTCTCTCTCTTCCTAAAGCGTATCACACTCTTCCAGGGCGAGAACTTCAGGAGCACCATATCGCCGACCTAAAACTCCAACTCAGATCGACGCCAGTCGACATAGCTCTTCTGCTGACTCTGAGCAGTATGCAGTCTTTGCCTGATCTGTTGAATAAGCTTCATGGTCTGAAGGACTACTTAGGTCCTCCCCATAACCCTAAGACCAACCTCTCCCTAACAAACTGGGGTACAACATTTCCAACCATACAAGAGATCAAATGGCAGAGCACCAATGTTGGATTGATAACTATTCTTGTAGGACAACTCCGCAAGAGGTAGGTATGGATCCTAACTCCCACCAAAATCAATAACACAGGCCCACAACATATCCTCAAGAGTCTGTATAGTCCCCTCATGTCAGTCTGCGGATGATATGCAATGTTGAAATGTAACCTCATGCCTAGTTCCTCGTGGAAATTCTACCAGAAACAGGAAGTGAACTAATCATCTCGGTCTGTAACAATAGAGAACTGGACCCCATGATGAGAAACGATCTCCCAAACATACATGTCGGCCAACTTTTTGGCCGAAGAGCTCTCCCGGATGGCCAAAAAGTAGGCACTCTTGGTTAATCGATCCACAATGACCCATATAGCATCAAAACCCTTGGCCTTCTTCGGCAACTTGGTAATAAAATCCATGGTGATTTGTTCCCATTTCCACATGGGAATCTCCAAAGGCTGCAGTTTGACATGCAGCCACTGATGCTCAGCCTTGACCATCCTGCAGGTCAAGCACCTCTCGACATACCAGGCTATCTCCCTCTTCATAAACAGCCACCAATAGCTCAATCTCCAATCCCGATACATCTTGATGGCTCTTGGGTGTATAAAAATGCGAGACTTATAAGCCTCCTCCAACACAATCTGTCTGATCCCACCAGAAACTGGAACCCAAACCCGACCACACCAATTCAATAACCCTCAACTATCCATGACAAACCTGTTGATCTCACCCCTGATCCTCTCTTATTTCTAATTCTCCTTCCAAACTCCCTCTGCATGAGCCTCTCTAATCAATCCCAAAAGCTGGACTTTATTAATAGATAATTAAAGTGTTTAATTAAAAGAGAATTAATAATTCCATAATGACATGGTTTAAATTTAATTAAATTAAGAGTATAGTTTAATTAATAGATTAAACCACCAAGTATTTTAAATGTCTAAAATACACCCTTATACTATTATAATATTAAAAGTTTAATATATTATATGTATAAGAGCAAGTCGTCTTACCATTAGTAGGCCTCATTCACGAAGCCGGTCTATAAGGGGGGTATAAGGTTACTGCCTATTAAATGGCAGTTTAATGGGTGTCCACTCTCACCCACCGCTTCCTTGACCGGTGGAGGGTCGTTAGCCGAACCGGTAGGACAAGGACTATAATTCTCCCTTCATTAAAAGTATTAATGATAAATACTAAGTAACTAAACTTTTTATAAATTCCCAATCTTAGTTACTTAGGAAAATGTGAATAAGGTGTGCTAATCCATGAAATTACACTTTGCACTTTGTTTAAGCTGTTAGTGGAGCGTGTATGGTTAACCGGCACACTAACCTGGACTTAACAAGGTAGGCAAAGGGTAACTTAATGTTTATCATAGTATTGTTGGAGCGTGTGTGGTTAACCGGCACATCGATTGAGGGGTAAATATTAAGGGTACCAAGTATATTTGCATGGTTACTTCACACCTTGTTTTGTGATCCTCGGCAACCCAGTCACAAAACCTGAAGGGCACACTCGAGATTGAAACATGCCATTGAAAAGTTCAATGAATCTCAAAAGAATCTAGGAGTTTCAAAACCAATTAAAACCTAATAATACATTTCGTTTATCTTGGTGGAAATTGGTGAATCGTCATTCACCTACCTTCAAATATTTTATAATTTCGATTACGGCATCCCTCTTCCAAGTTATAAAATAGTTTGTTGGGTCCTAGCCTTAATATATCATATTGGGTGTTATATTAAGGACTTAAATCAACTTTACGTGAATTTCTCCCATTGTTGATGTCTGGTTTAGACAACAATGATCTTCCCAAACCAAGCTTTCCTAATGAATATGACTTCCCGAGTTTGGCTCATGGAAGTCATACTTCTCTTCCTCCACCTCCTCCAATTATTCTCCCTAACCCACAAGTTCAAGGTCACTCAAGCCCTAATGGCAAGCAAGGTCTATGTGTGATCACATCTTAGAGATGAAGTCACATATTGACAAGCCGGGAGAGTTGGGTGTCAAAGTTTTGAGAAAGTTGGATGTTCAATCACTTTCTAAGTCACATAGTGAGTTCCTTTGGGACTACTATGACATGAACCTTAATGATCATATCTATTTGCTTGGTGCTGCTGAATCAGCAATGATTTGGAACGAAAGTAAAGCAAATTTGATTAGAAGATCAACTTCCCAAAAACTTTATGGACGATGACACTGGAAATCCAGAAAAAGCATTCTCTTCCCAATGGAAAGGGATTGGCCATAGTCAACCCGGTTGACCAAATGGTAGAGAGAAAGGCTAAGTCTGAGATAGTCCCATTACCAAAGGGTCCATATGTTTATTTTGCCAAAGGAGCGGGCGTTGATTGCAAAGCTGCCAAATTTACCTAAGGATGTTAAAGTCAATAAGTTTGACTCTACATCAGGTAGAGCCCATTATCTAACTCTGTTAAGTTCTATTCTGAGATCCTCATTACATGATGTGACTGGGTCACATGTTGATGTTTTAAGAATCAAAGAATAGAGAGAAATCTTTAAGGAAGTATATGCTGATTCTGATCGCGAAGGTGGATTTCGATCGCATCAGAATTTTGAGCAGTTGCTTAAGAAGTTATGATATATTGCTAAGGAATAGATAACAACAAATTTCCATGTGGATTGTAAGAATAAGTTTTTCCGCAAAGTTTTAAAATAAAAGAAAATTGTTTAATTTTATTTATTTGAAGTATCCTTACAATGGCATTTGTGGAAAATTGTTGCTTATATGATTCCACTGACAGCAATATTGGAAAATGGATTTGATTCTTTCATTTGTGGTAGTGTCTAAATTTACCAAATCAGGAAAGTTCCTCATCGCCCAAGTTTCAATTGGACCGAAACTTGGAATCATGCAAGTTGAATAGTATGATGAATGAGAACTTTCAAGCATTGGAAAATCAAGACTAATTACTTGTTCACATGGATGTGTGAGTCAAGTGAAGGACTAAAGGGATCGAGTACACATTCTTGTGCACTGGTCATGTCCACCACAAAGCTCGTTAAGACTATTTGATTTACTAAAGTTTAGTAAATATGGTTATACTTACAAGTTTAAGTATAATTCTGAAACATTGGAAAAGTCTCAATGTATGGCAGAACGAATGGGAAGAATCAAATTAGGCAGAAAGATAAGTTTCTCAAATATGAAAAGATGGGAGAGTACTTTAGTATCATGTTTGTGATCATCTTAATGATTTAGAAATCATATCACAATTAGTCCTCTAAAGGTCATCTTAGTACATTCTTATGACTAAGAAGAGGAGTCATGAATTGTTGAAATGGTTAGATCAGGAAGATGAGTCATACTTCGTTCCAAAACAATTCTTAGAGTCATAATCCAAGATTGTAACTTGAGTGACATATCTTAAAGAAAGGTTTAAAACACTTGTCAAATGTAAGAGTAAAAGTGTCCTACTCTTGTACATTTGAAATTGGTAAGTTGTGATGTTTTGGATAAAACAAAGACCAACTAAGGCCAATTGTGTGAAGTGTTTGTCTTGATAAAGAATCTGCACTATCTCTTGAATATTTGGCAAGATAGTCTTATATGTCAAGAGGATAGTGGGAGTCTTAAAGATCCTAAAAAGAATTTCAAGAACTAATCAAGAATAAAACCTGAGGTTCTTCACTAGCACACGACTTGAGGTTTATAACCTATCGTGTTGACATATTCTGTGCCCATTCCAGTTAAAGTTGGCTTTGCATAGGAGTTCTGAAAGTTCTCAATTGGTTGCATAACAACTTGGAAGCAATGGCAGGCCCTGTACTGCCAGGTGGCAAGAAGTTAAGATTGCATAAGTTCAGTCCATATGACTTTGGATTTGTCATTATCCTTGTCTTGTGACTATGGTTTTGACGATTCACATGGATAAGAACACATACACCATAAAATCTAAGGGTCATAAGGTTTCTCTCCGATTCATGAAAATGATGGTGAGGAAACACTTCCACCAAGTAGATTTGAAGCAGATGGCAAAAGGTCTAAACAACTGAGACTATGATTACGGCATCCTTTTTCATAGTTCTGAAATTGTTTAGACACACATGCATGCTATCTAAGGAAAGGTGTATGATTTTGATAAAGTTTTATCAAAGCATCTCGTATCATAAATCTGAACTTTGGTAAGAAAGTCAATAAAGTATTGATTTCTAGAAGTCCAGCTGATTTCTGAGTACATGTCAAAGCTAGTGGGAGCATAAGTGTTATGCTAATAATCATCATGTTAGTGGGAGCATGACAATTATGATAAGTGAGGCTGCAGGGATTGAAAAAGTTGTTTTGCTATAATTAAGGGAGAGGATATACTTCATTTCAGTTCTAAAGGCTTATATTGAGACCTTAATCATCTTTAGTCAAGAATATATATATGAATTTCATGTTGGATTGGTTCAACTTAAGGAAATTCTATATATTGCGTTCTCAAAATTCGATTATGATTATGGCATCCCTCTTCATAGTCAAATTTTGAAAACATGGCAAATAAAAATATTGTAGCAAAAGACTGGTCTAGAATCATGTCTTTATGTGAGACATCATGAATCGTGTACCATTTGCTTTGGGTACAGGATCGATTTCATGTGCTATAATATTTGTCATTTCTAAATTTTTCCAAATGCCTAGAGGCATTAAGAAGGGAAAAGGTCTAGAATTGGATATGACTAAAATGATTAAGCAATTGTCGAGGACAATCTGAAGTTTACCAAAGATTGGTTGCTCAGGGACAGTTGGAAGTATAGTGCTAATTTTGGAAGGACCATATTGACATATTCTGAAAAGAAGCATCTCTTGTTCAGAAGTGATAGTCAAAATGAGAATATGGAGTTGTCTCCATAGGTGGAAGTTATCTGTGTAAGATTAGAAAACTTAATACAAGAAGCATGTCCAAAGCAATGTACTTTGAATATGAGACTTAGTTTCCATGGAGTTGATCTCCATTGGAATACCTTATAATGACTGTTGACAAGTCTTTGTGACTTTGTACATATTCATTACAGGAGGATCAGTGCATATAAGTTTAAAATCTAAACAGATTTCGATAAATGATAGGAATTTGAAATTCTCACATTTTTCGATAAGGATTTGGGAGTGTGAAATTAGAATCATTGAAATTATGTTCAATTGGTTTATTTCACAAAGTAAGGATCATAGATAAACATAGAGTGCATACTTGGTGTATGGCAAAGCTATTGTTTAGAAAAACATAGTGTACATGCTTGGAGCATGGGACTACTAGTGTTTTTAATTCAGGTATAAAGTTGATAAAACCGAAACAATGAAATAATGAGTAATCAGTATGGTGATAAATAAAAGTGGTCTATTTATATTCATAGGGTTTGATACCATATTTGATTCATTTATTCTTGTGTTTCATTTTGCATGTTTTGACTTCCAGAATAAACTAGGTCATTCTTCCTGAATGACTAAGTTATTCAAACTATCCACAGTCGGTCATATGTTGGAAGTAGATATGAATCAAGACTGTCATGGGCTGGCTTGTAGAGGTCTAAGATATTGGACAAAGCGGTGCTACAACACTCATGAGTGCTCATAAGTTCTGAGTATTGGATTTAACCCACGCTCATTTGAATCACTTCATGGATTTTATCACGAGTGATCATGAGACGATAATATCTTATATTCTTAAAACCTAGAGATATGAGTTGTTACTATGAGTTGGTTATACATTGATTGCACGAAAACGCATTGGTAACTCGATGTTATAAAACGTGCCTTTGTGTATGATTCAACAAGTAGTAGAACAAGCCATATGAGTCGAAGCTTATCCATTCCTTTTACCTTCGGGATAAAAGCGATATCTGTGGGGCCCTCGATGATTTAGCGATGACACATGTGAGTGCTTGGCCAAGCCAGGACTGATTTGATTTGTTCAATCAGTCAGTCATCATAAATCGGAAATCGGGAAACAACAAATGGACAGAGAGAATGATTATAATCCATGTCTCAGTCCATATGATATCTAGAATGGAGGAATATATGATCCCTTATCTAATGGACAAGTCATTGACAAGGTCAGAGTTCGACAGCGGCTTTAAGAGCTACGATTGCCAGTTAGGTTTTGAAGTCATACTCAATAATAGTTTTAGACTTATCCAAGTGGGAGACTGTTGGATTAACGTCTAAGTCTTGTGATCCACAAGTTCTCCTGAAGGATCAGCAGAGATCTTATAACCGAAGGCCATGGGGACCTTAGCCGAAGAACAATTGTCCATTGAATATTTCTTTAACAGTTCGGTGGTGTATTTCTCTTGATGAATGAATATCCCTTGCGGAACTTGTTTCACTTGAAGCCCTAGAAAGAAGTTAATCTCTCTATTCATGCTCATTTTGAACTTGTTGGTCATGAGCTTAGCAAATTCATTCACCATTTCTTGATCAGTTGATCCAAAGATGATGTCGTCCACATATATTTGAACGAGCATAAGGTGGTTACCATTTGCTTTTCTAAATAACGTGGGGTCTGTTGGATTAATGTCTAAGTCCATAACTATATTTGGTATGTACTTGACCCGACCCGGCATGGTCCATTTGGGTTGCACTTCACCGGCACAATTTATATGGATAGTCTTTTGAGAATAGTATATTTATGATTTATATTAATATATTAATATGGAATCATATTATTTAATTAGTATTGATCAAGAATTAATTTAGAATTAATTAAGTGATCAAAAAGAACTAATTAAATATGGACTCTTATATATATGGAATGGGCCAAGTTTATTTAGGTTGGGCTAAGCTTTCATGGATGGTCCATGGAGCTTTTAACCCATGGATCCTATGTAAATAAAGGTCATGGGTATTAGGGTTTACATGGATGTAACCCTAATCCTCCATAATATATAAAGGGGTCTTTGGCTCACAAAATGGGAACAAGTGTGTGAAAATAAGAGTGGGCCGATTTTAGTGTGCATACATATTCTCTCAAGTTCTTCCAAGGTGTTTTGGTGATTTGTGATTCCATTTGAGGCTTCCACACTATTGGGGCTAAGCTCTTAAAGCTTGAAGACATCAAGCTACATCAAAAGGTATGTCATCTAACTAGAACTTTGTAGTATAGGTGCTTCATAATATGCTAGTTATGATGAAACCTTGGAATAGTTAATATTTGCATGTATAATAGAGAAAACATAGATCCAAGGTTTATAGGGTTGCATGTACACCATAGGAGTGTTAGAATGCTCAAAACCCAACAGGAGAAGCCTCTCATCCGGACCACACCATTCCGGAGCCTTCAGTGCCTCGGAACCTCGCACCGGAAGACTCGCCCCGCTTCGGAATTTCCTGCCCGCTTCGTGTCTCCGGTCCGGACCTCCGAATCTCACATGTGCCTTCGGATCCGAGGATGTACTCCGGATTTGAGGAAATAGCTTCGGAAATGACCCAATTGACTCCGGATTTTGCTAAGAGCCTAAGAGGCTCTGAAACTTCCCTTCCTACTTCGGACCCTCGCAGGAACAAGGCTACACTCCAGATTTTTGTCCATTTCGGACTTTTTCTTCATTTTAAGGCGTTTTGACGTTGGGAATTCCCCCATACTCGTAACTTTCATATCTTAAACCCCTATTTTATGCCAAAATTGATTATTTTAAACATATTTATATAAAATAATACCCAAGATTTTTAAAGAGATTCTAAGTAGATAAAGGGTTTGACTTTGTGATGTGATATAAATCCTTCATTCCTCATGCAAATCTCAGTAAAACACACATTATCCATAGATAATAAGGTTTATCAACCAGCCCTCCATGCAAATGTCAAGTCATCCCTTATCCTCCCCATTTAGAATACGTGAACTCCTTTCCCCCATATTCCACTCCTCATTTTTCATACTTAGTAAACTCCTAAGAAGTGCTCTCAACTCATTCAAGCTTCAAGTCTCACTCCTTCAAAGAAAATTTCCAGATTTCTTTTTGTAAGTATTTCATCTTCTTTGACTAGTGATTCTCCACATTATTCCTAAGAATTTATTATATATACACATAAAATTATTACTAGGATATTTCTAAAGTTCAAAGAATCTTTCAAGTGTTGAAACTTGGAAACTCCTCATCATCTCTCCAAATCACCCACCAAGTTAACCAATGTGAGCTTCATACCCCACCTTTTTCTAAGTTTTTACTGTTTTTGGGGGAGAATACAAGTCAAATCTTGTCTAAATCCTTGGATAATTGCATGTATTTGTATGTTTAGTGTGTGTATTATTATTTTATTATAATTTTTCATGAACGTGAGATTTCACAAATCTCATGAAAATCAGACAAATATTTTAATCAACACATAAAGAATACTTTGTTTACAAAAGAGCCTCCCAAGGTTTTTGGGTGTGTCCAGTATACCCCCTTATTCCATGTCTCCATGTCTAGAAATAAAAGTTGCTGAAATAGACCTTTATAAGTTGACACTATTTCTAGAATCTTCAAAGTTTGGAACTTTATGCCCTGTTAATGACATTTTGCGAACTATCAGGGAGTATTTCATAAATATTTGATATAAATAAATTCATCAAGAAAATGTACAAATAGAGCCTTTATGACAGAAATATTTGCATATCATAAAGCCGCTGTCATAAATTCACACAAGTCAAAGTTGTATACAAACCATAACTTGACACTTTCCGACAAATTGGTTCTCACTTAGTATTTTATAAAGGGAGGATCCGTCTTGTCGACTTTGCTAATATTGGGTCGATTTGATAAATATTCAAAGGGGATTATTTTAGCAAACGAAACGAAACTAAACGAAATATCTAGTCAACGACTACAACTAACATTATTTATTTAATAAATAATGGATTTCCACGATTTGCTCAGAAAACTGTTAGTATTCTAGTCAGACAAATCTTCACAGTATATATATGTATATATAATAGTGTACGCAAAGTCCTGTAATAGTTATAACTAGAGTCTCCTTGAGGGGGAGCGGAAATTTGTGTATAGATCTATACGGGGTTGACACCCCGCACCTTTTCTGTTCGCTACAGCTAGATCGACCAGTCTAGGGTGACAAATGTCTTAAACAAAACCGACTCCTGAAGAACGTCATAACAGGCACTCCGTCATATTAGTATGGTTATAACGACTCACTAGAATATATCAGAAATATGTTTATACAAATTTCACCTTCGGTTTACAATCAACTATGTTTTGATTACATCAATGAGACCTTTTCCACACAAGTGTTATGTTTTTTATTAAAGCTACTATTTTTATGCATCAGAAAATATAGGATTTTCTGGGGAAAACGATTTTATACGACGAACTAAGACACACATGCAACTATACTCGATTTGAAACAAGACTTACAACTATTTTGATAAGAAAATATTGGATTTTCTGGATTTCTAAACTATCATCGAAGTTTTATATGGAAATGCTTATGAACTCACCAACATATTTTATGTTGACGCTTTTCAAACGACTTGTATTCTCAGGAAATCAATAAGCAGGTTATGGATTGCGGACTCAGGACTATTTTGCCGTATTTTGGAATTTGATTACTGATGTCTCTTTTGTGTAAATTTAGGAACATAAACATGATGTAAAACAATGTAAGCTTGATATATTGATGTATGATGTTTGGATTTGCTATGTTTCATTTATATGCAATTGTTATGATACTACACAAAGAAGTCACCCGCCTCCGGACGTTTCCGCCGTTCTGGTCCGGGGGTGTGACAGTTACGGATTTTTAAAGATCGGGGCTCAAACTTCAAGGCTGGTCCGAAGGGAACGCCCAACGTTCGTACCCCAGAGCCAGTCCCATCGCCCATCAAGTCCGAAGTTCGTAAGTAGTGACGCGTGAGGGCTCCGGAACGCGTTGCGTACGAGGGAGCGCCCTGCGCTCCGGAACGCCCAGCGTTCTTCGCAGGAACGCCCCGCGTTCGAGGTTCATTCCAGCCCTATAAAAAGGGTGCGAGGCTTCCGAGTTTCAGTTGCCAATTCACCACTTCTCTCCCATATTTTCATACTTCTACCCTCTCGAGACTACCCCGACACCCCGGTTTCATATCCAAGCTCTGACGGAAGTTCGAAGCCCCGAAATTCCCGAGAAACTTGCTTCCTTCCAGTCGAAGTGTTGGCCGAGAAAAGTCTCGTTTTCTTCAAATCATCACGTTTACCAGGTGAGTTCATACCCCTATATTTTCACGTCATTACTATATTTTAGGGGGAAAAATGAAAGTGAAACACAAGAAAAACTTATGTTAAAATGCAAATCGTTACATACAGTTTCTAATGCTTTATCTACATTTTGTGTATAAATGTTAAATAAGTAAAATAATGTTATTACAAATGTTATACTTACATGCAAAGTTGGTAATATACCAAGGTTTATCATTCAAATGAAACACACCTTTTGAAAAACTATAATAGGTATAGTTTACGAGATATTAATGATATTTTACATACTATAAACACTATAAAGAGGAAATACTTACATTTACAAGAAAAATGGACTTTTCATACGTAAATCTATTTGATACTAACTTTTGTGAGACAATTTGACTTCACGCACTTTCAAGTACGCATTTCAAGTCATGTGTTATAAACCATAATCTCTTGTAGGGAGAGCGTGATACTTGTGTATAGATCTATACGGGATTGACAATCCTGCACCTAAACTGTTAGCTACAGTTAGACCGGCAGGTCTGGGGTGACAAACGTCATAACACTCCAACGCCTGAAGAATGTTGTTACAGGCAGTCTGGGTCAATAGTACGGTTATCAAACTCACATTAAGTATTAAAACATTTTGGTTTACGGGCTATCAAACGCCTTAGTGGTTATATATACATATATAAATCTACTTACACTATATTAGGTATGGAAAATACTTATGCATTCCGGTTTTTGGAACTTTTAAAACTACCATTCATCTATGGAAAATATTGGATTTTTTAGAAACAAACTCAGTTACTTTATACAAAAAGGCATACGATTCTTATACAAAAACGCTTATGAAATCACCAACTTAATTGTTGACACTTTTTCAAAACTACTTGTATTTCTCAGGGATTCAGTAATACAGGTAAACAACAGCTTTTGGGGAAGGGACGCTAAGGCATCAATTTCAAAACTTATTATATCATCATAATGTAATTTATTTTGAAATATGTATTACAAGCAACAATGTAACTTTTTAAATTATATTTATGGTGGTTGTGTTTGCTTTCTTTACTATTTACTCAACTGTTATGATACTACATGAAGTCATCCGCCTTCGAACGATTCCGCCGTTCTGGTTTGGGGGTGTGACAAAAAGCCCGTTTGCAGATTATATATTTTTTGGTACCCTCTCATTTGACTCATTAAACCCTAAAAATGACGGCAATCACACAACTATAGACAAGCCGATGAAACTATTAAAAAAAACGATCAAAATCATGATACCTTTACAATTGCTTTGAAATAAAAAATCAAAGAATTTGTGCCACTTTTCATCAGTCGGACGACATCATCAGGCAAGAGAATTTGACGAAGTCTATCCCATAGTAGTAATCCTTCTAAAAATTAATCCATTGTCGCTTGAGCAGAACTTCATAGAATTGAAACGTGAAAAACGAAATAAATGATTAAAAAGATAGAAAAAACTACTTACCTGATAATTCTTCATGGCATCCAAAGCACTAAAAGTTGTACATCCAAGGTATTCAAGAACTTCATGGAACTGAAACATGATAAGTGAAATGAAATGATAAAAAAGATGAAAAAAAAAACTACTTATATAGTAATTTTTGATGGCATCCAGGGCACTAAAACAACAAAATTCACCCCAACAGAAAAAGGAAACAGTCGATTTGCAGACTGAAGAATAAAGAAAAAGGGTAAACATCCTAAAATGAAATAGGAAAAGCCGATTTGGTGTAGAAATTGTGAAATTAGAATGGGAATTTAGTTTTAAGTTGTGCTTATATCGGGTATTGTGATATCTTGCATTATGTCTTTGTTATTTATGTTGTGTATTATTCTGAGCTTACTGAGTTAGGACCTGAGGGTCCACCCGAGTTGTGGGACCGGAGGGTTCCACTGAGACACATTGACCGGAGGGTCTTATTCGAGTATAGCCATGAGAGGCTAATGAGATGTGTGTGGTATTTTGGGGAACTCACTAAGCTTCGTGCTTACCGTGTTATGTGTTATGTGTTTCAGGTACTTCTCAGGATCACGGGAAGGCGTCGGCTTGATTGTACACACGAGGCGGAGTTACATTTTGAGGATCCTGGATTGTGTTTAAAACATTTTTCTGAATATGTGTTTTTGAAAACATTGTCATTTGGGGTTTTGTGAACTATGTTTATGAGAATTGCGTGATTTTTAAAATGAAGAATTTGTTTGAAAATTTACGGTGTTACAAGTTGAGTAGAGACAGTCCACGCATTTCCGGAGGAAATATGAACGGCTACATCTGGGATTTCACCGAAATTGACTATCGATTCCCGGGGATGACGGTGGCGATAACTCCCTACGACGATCCTTCGTTGTAGTAGGCGTCGACCTCATCACGTAAGCAGAAGAAAAACGTTAAATTGAGGATTCACTCTTTTAGAATCTCGACGATAACATCTGAGATCTCCCAAATCGAGAACCGATGGTCGAGGATAACAAAATCACAGACAACCTTTTTCTGAATAGGTTGGAAGAAAGGGGATTTAAAAATTGAAGATAGTCGATCAATAGGTAGATAATCGGGACAGGTGGAGAACACGTGGAAAAAGAACGGGAAACGAAGGAGATGAGTAAGCAGAGACGTGAATGAAAGAAGATCAACGGAAAGAAAAATGAAGGTTAAAGGAATATCAGGGGCTAAAGTCTGATAAGGTGAATGTTGTGTGTTGAAAGTGAGAAACAGTAAACGGATGGTACTAAAATTTCCAAAACGTGAATATTTTGTGGCCAATCTCCAAAACATCAAAAGTTTATTGTACTTAATCCAACCCACTTTTAATATATACTAGGGAAGAGGCACGTGCGTTGCACGGGTCAAATTTTTTTTGTTGATGTTTAGTATGTCAGGTACACGAAAATCCAAGGCTAAATGCAAGAAATGGCAATCCACTTTTGTTTTTTTGACTTTTATGTTTTGTCCAATAAAGCAATGTACTTTCATATGCACAATTCAAAATTGCTACATTATTACCCGACCGTACGGGTTTTTTTTTTGCATTGTTTTGGGCATTGCAAAACATTCACATAGCAAAAGATTTTACTCTGACCAATATTACCATTGCTAGTGTTTCATCCCTTCCATTTTTGCCTCTAAGGTTCAATATTAGCATCATATCGGATGTCATTATGCTACAACTTGAAACAACAAAGAACTTGAAATTATGAATCATGTTTGTCCCACAAAATGGAAATGCAACTATGTGTGAGCCATATTATTTCTTAAACTTTAGGGTTAAATGCAAAAAATAGTAATGGACTTTCATCGATTAAATTACATTGCTATTTCTTGCATTTAGTAGATTAGGAAAAAAGTGAGAAGTACCGAAGCCCACCTACAGTTATGTTTCATAAGCACCAGGGTGAAGAACTAATACCAAGAGGATCTTCTTCATTTTTTTCCGCAAGCCCTTTGCTAACAATGGACATAAAAAATTAATAGTTAAAAAACACCTTTTGAAAGTATGTTGCTATTTAGGTTTGTTATTTATTTATTGTATTTAATGTCTTTAAAGATGTAAAAATGTTGCTTAATGTTCCAGATCAGTACTCTGATATAATCTTATATATTACAACCTTTCAATTCTTGACCATTTTGCCCCTGGTGCTGTATTATTGATTTTTTGGCTTGTTTTGTTGTTGCTGCTGTTTTTCTGATATAATCATGTTGCAGTCTTTCATGTCTTAGACTATTTTGCCCCTGGTGCCCTATTGTTAATTTTTTGGGTTAATTTGGCTGCTGCTCTTTCTATTTCTATGTGGAGAGAAGAAAAACAGCAACATCAGTTTTTTATTTATGTGAGAAGTTGGATACATTAACTGAACTTGGATATTTGGGATGTCTTTTCTCCTGTTTATTTTATTTGCATTTTGAATGTAAACGTTTTGAGTATAGTTTTTTTCTTTATGATTATTAAATTTGGTAACAGATGCAAGCAAAGTGATCATATTTTTGTACCATATCATTGATTTTTTACCTTATTATTCTTTTTATATGTACCATATGTAAAAGGGTTGTTGGTTTCTTAAATCTCAGTAGGAGTTAATTAATAACAATAGTTAAATAGCATCAGCAAGAAGAGACTGAGAAAATGCAATAAGAGTAGTTTGAAGGACTGTAGATGCAGGTCACGAAAATAATTGAGTATCAGGTAGTATTTAGAAGCAAAACTGTATGTTTAAAGATAAGTTTAGTGAATACCATATGTCTATATGTTCATGTAGAGTCGGACATGGTCTGAAATCTGCTTTGCTGTAATAATTATAACACAATATTTCTATAAGTTAGAACAATCAATATAAATATCATCCCAAACAACAAATAAAATAGAGACATCTTAGTATCTTACCATCTGTTGATGAAGGGTTTGAACCTGCAAAAATACACATGTATAGATAAATAATCAGGCCATTTGCTTTTAACTTTATAAGGGCATGATTTAAAATATGCTAATGTTAGCACACTGATGTATTTCGATATTTGACTTGTTTTTATAAGGTCAAATTGTTCTACAAATGATTCGTTTCATGACTTCAGTTATTTTATTATGTGATTACACTTTTATCAATGATAAGAAAATTTTGAACATTAGTAGTTTAAAGAAAAAATTGTCTTAGTATACATACGTAATTTATAATTTTTAGAATCATAAGTCATGTTTTATTACTATTTTGCTGTTAAAATAATTAGACATTGAAAATTTGGCTTCATGAACCAAATCAATAAGGATTTAGTAAACATGAACACAATTATCAAACAAAAAATAACTACCTTACCCTAACCTGTTTAACTTAACCGAACCAATTAAATTTGAAAATATTTGTCTTTACTCTTTACATAAAGTGACATTTACAAAGAGCTAACATCGTGTAGACAATAATCTTTTAACCATTTGTTGTTAAAGAGGCACTCGTATTTATAAAAATTGACATAAAAAGTGCATTAGCATATTTATCATCAAGAAACCAATCAAATTATCATGCAACAAAATTTTGAAATAATCATCTAAATCGTATCTATTGTTATTGGTTTAACTTCACAAAACTAAATGTGTCGGTGTAAATACCAAATGTCTATATGTTCATTTTGTGTGGTTCTGATCATTTCTATTAGATTTTTAAAGAATCAAATTACATAACTTACATCATCTAGTCTTGCAGTGTGAAGTTCCATGGCTTTATCCAAAATGTTTGCATACAAGCAACCAAATAGATTAGAACAATGTAAAGACTTTTTTATTTATATAAAGAAAAAAGAAAAACATACCACTTTCAGTAGGGGTGGCAAATCGTGCTATCGCTTCGTGTTTCTGTCTGACACGACACGACACGACAAGGTTTTATGTGACACGAACACAACACGACACGATGTCGTGTTTTTTTTAACTAACACGAAAACGAACGAATTAAAAAACGACAAACACGACACTACACGAAAAATATATCATATACTAAAAACTAGTTTATTTAATGAATACTTTATCAAATATAACACGAAAAACACGACAAATACGAAAAACACGATAAAGAACTGCTAAATCGTGTCAATTTCGTGTCGAATTTTGAACACGAACACGACACGACACGACATCGTGTTTTTTACAGTTAACACGAACACGAATTCAAATTTCAGTTTCGTTCCAATTTCGTTTCGTGTCGTGTATTTTTGTTGCCGCCCCTAACTTTCAACCTATTTATCAATCCACGGTTCCACGCTTTATACTTTCACTTAGACATTTGTATTTGTCCTATCATTTGAAACTAAATATATCAGCAACTCAAAAGTTCCATTAATTCTACAAAAAAAAAAAATTAACCTTTATGAATTCTTGATTTGAAGTGGTGTCAATGGATACATATTATGTTTTCAAAAGATTCAATATTTCAAACATGGAATCACTCTTCTGTTTTGCAACCGAATATTCTTTAATTTTGATAACCCCTATTTTCAATCGGTGTAAATTAAGAGGATTAATTACATACACAGCAATATTAGAAAAAAAAAATTAGTAAAGTTGATTAATAAGAGAAAAAGTAAAATAAAAAAATGCATACTGGAATTGAATGAAACAAATGGAAAAAAACACTTACTTTATTTATCTAATTCCATGAAGGCATTTTTACCATTTACTCCAGGCCCATATGAAACAACTTGATTAATAAAACTTGTGGGTCTCTACACAAACCGCTCAAATGAATTGTTAAAAATGTTGCTTTGTATACAAAAGATGAAAAATAGAATAAAAAGCAACATACCTTGTGTATTGTCTGTTGCAAATGGTGTTCCACACCAGCAACAAAAAAAATGAAAAAAAGCTGATTCTTAGGGAGCGTGCAACAGATTCCATATTCTTGGTCATTCTTTTTTTTGCCTCGTTTCCAGTCTTCTCCATCACACCTCCAGATGCAATTCTTTTTTGCCAACAATTGTGATAGAGCCTATTCGAGAAGGCAAATCTCCCAAAGAAGAAGACAAGAAGATGGAGCAATTTTCTGGGGTTTTTCATTCATACCAAAAAAGACACTTACAGACAATATAAATATGCATGCAATTACAATAAACTAGGAACAGAATGGTCATGGACCTTATGGAAAATAAACATGCTACTGACTCATGCAACTGACTCTAAAATAAAGGATTGACTAATTCAGTTAAGAGACTCATTCTTCCCACGTGTTCCTTGTTAGTCTTTGAACCGTGCAGGTCTTCGAATGTTTCTTTTGGGCCTCGCATAAGTACCAGTGGGTTTGATCAATTGTGGGCCTGCATCATCCTGGTATGGGTTCGTATCAACTGCCCCATCCTTAACATTAAGCTCGTCCTCGAGCTTGGAGGTGTAGGGGTCAGTGCTGCAAAACTCAGGATAACGAAGACAAAAAGCCGTATATGTTTCCCAAGTTGCTTCTTCAACAACTTTGTTTTCCCAAACAAGAGTTGCTGATTTTGTGTGCGGTGATTTAGGATGGAATCTGGTTGGGGTGTAGCATCCTCGTTCGAGTTGGTACTAGAAGTGGGACAATGGCGGGATTCCCATGAGCCTGTCGTAACAACGTGACATGAAAGACCGGGTGGATGCGTGCATCTGGAGGTAGCTGAATACGGTAAGCAACTGGTCCTATTCGTTCAAGGACCTCGAAAGGGCCATAGTATCGTTGGAGTTCCTGAAGGGTTGCATCAGTAGATGCTGTTGATGATGTGCCTCCACGGTAGTGATTGACATCAGGAACAGGTCTTCCGTACAATGCTTGAAATGGGGACATCTGGAGTGCGCTGTGATGGGACGTATTGTACCAGAATTCTACCAAGTACAAGAATTTGGTCCAATTACGCGGTTCGTTGCTGGCGAAG